>NC_086130.1:1886215-2553163 GCF_963921235.1 Mobula hypostoma | reverse complement strand
TTTTATGTTTAAACCTGGAAAAAATTAGGTGTGGTATGGTTGGTTCCTCAGTTAAATTTGAAGAAACCATATATTCTAAGTTTTCATTTAATGTAAGTTGTCCCTTTCAGAAACCCTTTTTTAAAATAATCTTTTGTTTATCTATGGAGGAGCGGAGTTAATGACAAATAATGTTCTTATCGGAAGGAATAGGACATCCCAGTTTTGTTTTGTTTTTGTTTTTTTTAGTTTAGGGGGTTCTTTATAAAATTCTTTTTTCATGTTCAATTACTCAGAGATTGGGAGGCTTGAATTATATATTTTACTCGAATTATGTTTGTATATGCTAACGATTATCAATGTTACACCGATCTCTTTGTATCATTAATATTGTTATGTATATTAATCTGAAATTTAAGAAAAAGATTGAAAAAGAAAGAAGGCATATGGTGTATTGGCCTTCATTGATCGTGGAATTGTATTTCAGAGCCAAGAGGTAATGTTGTAGCTATATAGGACCCTGCTCAGACCACACTTGGAGTACTGTGCTCGGTTCTGGTCACCTCACTATAGGAAGGATGTGGAAACTATAGAAAGGGTGCAGAGGAGATTTACAAGGATGTTGCCTGGATTGGGAAGCATGCCTTATGAAAATAGGTTGAGCGAACTCGGCCTTTTGTCCTTGGAGCGACGGAGGATGGGGGTGACTTGATAGAGGTATTGATGACCTGATGAGAGGCATTGATCGTATGGATAGTCAGAGGCTTTTTCCCAGGGCTGAAATGGTTGCTACAAGAGGACACAGGTTTAAGGTGCTGGGGATTAGGCACAGAGGAGATGTCAGGGGTAGGTTTTTTACTCAGAGTGGTGAGTGCGTGGAATGGGCTGCTGGCAACTGTGGTGAAGGCAGATATGACAGGGTCTTTTAAGAGACATTTGGATAGGTACATGGAGCTTAGAAAAATAGAGGGCTATAGGTAAGCCTAGTAATTTCTAAGATAGGGACGTGTTCAACACAACTTTGTGGGCCTAAGGGCCTGTATTGCGCTGTAGGTTTTCTATGTTTCTATGGGGTCCAAGGGAACCTTGCTTTGTGGATCCAGAATTGGCTTGTCCACAGAAGGCAAAGAGTGGTTGTAGACGAGTTATAATCTGCATGGAGGTTGGTGACCAGTGGTGTGCCTCAGGGATCTGTCCTGGGATCCCTACACTTCATGATTTTTATAAATGACCTGGATGAGGAAGTGGAGGGATGGGTTAGTAGATTTACTGATGACACAAAAGTTGGGGTTGTAGTAGCTGTCAGAGGTTACAGCAGGACTTTGATAGGATGCAAACTGGGCTGTGAAATAGCAGATGGAGTTCAACCGAGATAAGTGTGAGTTGGTGCATTTTTGTAGATCAAATATGATGGCAGAATATAGTATTAATGGTAAGACTCTTGGCAGTATGGAGGATTAGAGGGATCTTGGGGTCCAAGTCCATAGGACACTCAAAGCTGCTGCGCAGGTTGACTCTGTGATTAAGAAGGCATACAGTGCATTGGCCTTTGTCATTCGTGGGATTGAGTTTAGGAGCCAAGTGGTAATGTTGCAGCTATATAGGACCCTCTATGGAATACTATGCTCAGTTCTGGTCACCTAACTACAGGAAGGATGTGGAAACCATAGAAAGGGTGCAGCGGAGATTTGCAAGGATGTCGCCTGGATTGGGGAGCATGCCTTATGAAAAGAGGTTGAGTGAACATGGCCTTTTCCCCTTGGAGCGATGGAGGACAAGAAGTGACCTGATAGAGGTGTGTAAGATGATGAGAGGCACTGATTGAGTGGATAGTCAGAGGCTTTTTCCCAGGGCTGAAATGGATAACACAAGAGGGCATTTTTAAGGTGTTGGAAGAAAGTACAGAGAAGATATCGGGATAAGTTCTTTACACATGGAGTGGTCAGTGCGTGGAATGGGCTGTTGGCAACAGTGGTGGAGGTGGATATGATAAGGTCTTTTAAAACACTCCTGGACAGGTGCATGTAGCTTGGAAAGATAAACAGCTATGGGTAACCCTAGGTAATTTCTAAAGTAAGTACATGTTCAGCACAGCATTGTAGTCCGAATGGCCCATATTATGCTTTTGGTTTTCTATGTTTCTGTGTTTCTAGATTCTCGATTAGTCAGGGCATAAGGGATATGGGGAGAAGGCAGGAGATCGGGGCTGAGAGGGAAATGGATCAGCCATGATGAAATGGCAGAGCAGACTCAATGGGTTTAATTCTGCTCCAATATCTTACAGTCTTAAACGTTTATGAAATTTATTTAGTTGCTACATTATAATATTACACTTATCTTAATTAGCCTGAAATATTTATACTATGAATTCAGGCATTTAAAAGCAAAATCTTAATAGAAGTACATTCCTTTTTTTGCTCCTCTCTCACTGTCATTGAAAACACCAGGAATGAAAGGGTTATTGTATGAGGAACGTCTGGCAGCTCTTGGGCTGTATTCCCTGGAGTTCAGGAGAATGGGGGCGGGGGAACCTCATAGAAACATTCCAAATGTTAAAAGGCCTGAGCAGATTAGATATGGCAAAGTTATTTCCCATGTTAGAGGAGTCTAGGACAAGAGGGCACAACTTGAGTATTGAAGGATGTCCATTTAGAACAGAGATCGGAAGAAATTACTTTGGTTAGAGGGTGGTAAATCTTTGGAATTAGTTGCCACCAGTGGCTGTGGAGGCCAAGTCATTGGGTGTATTTAAGGCAGAGATAGATTTGTTCTTGATTAGTGAGGGAATCAAAGGATGTGGGGAGAAGGCAGGGGAGTGAGGATAACTGCAAGAATTGGATCAGCCATGATTTGAATGGCAGAGCTGACTGAATGGGTTGAATGGCCTACTTCTGCTCCCATATCTTAAGGTCTTATTTCCAGAGATCTGTACATAGCATATTAAATGCCACAGTCTTGGTCACAATTGGAGACATAGAATATGTTCTAATTCTGCCCCCACCCACTTTCAAAAGAATTCTACGGCAATTCAAGCACTTTGATTCTTACTTTCCTTAAAAGAAGATATATCAGGGTCTGTATTTTTTAAGATTATTTCTCAAGAGTGAAAAATAAGCAGATTCAAATACTTACAACATATGGGTCTCCCAACTAAGAGCAGAAAAAGAGACCCAAAGCTACAAATCAGAGAGATCTAAATCTTCACAATACCCTCCCCCTCTCTCTCTGCATTCCGCAGGGATCGCTCCCTACGCGACTCCCTTGTCCATTCGTCCCCCCCATCCCTCCCCACTGATCTCCCTCCTGGCACTTATCCGTGTAAGCGGAACAAGTGCTACACGTGCCCTTACACTTCCTCCCTTACCACCATTCAGGGCCCCAAACAGTCCTTCCAGGTGAGGCGACACTTCACCTGTGAGTCGACTGGGGTGATATACTGCGTCCGGTGCTCCCGATGTGGCCTTTTATATATTGGTGAGACCCGACGCAGACTGGGAGACCGCTTTGCTGAACATCTACGCTCTGTCCGCCAGAGGAAGCAGGATCTCCCAGTGGCCACACATTTTAATTCCACATCCCATTCCCGTTCTGACATATCTATCCATGGCCTCCTCTACTGTAAAGATGAATCCACACTCAGGTTGGAGGAACAACACCTTATATTCCGTCTGGGTAGCCTCCAACCTGATGGCATGAACATCGACTTCTCTAACTTCCGCTAGGCCCCACCTCCCCCTCGTACCCCATCTGTTACTCATTTTTATGCACACATTCTTTCTCTCACTCTCCTTTTTCTCCCTCTGTCCCTCTGAATATACCTCTTGCCCATCCTCTGGGTCACCCCCCCACCTTGTCTTTCTTCCTGGACCTCCTGTCCCATGATCCTCTCGTATCCCCTTTTGCCTATCACCTGTCCAGCTCTTGGCTCTATCCCTCCCCCTCCTGTCTTCTCCTATCATTTTGGATCTCCCCCTCCCCCTCCAACTTTCAAATCCTTTACTCACTCTTCCTTCAGTTAGTCCAGACGAAGGGTCTCGGCCTGAAACGTCGACTGTACCTCTTCTTAGAGATGCTGCCTGGCCTGCTGTGTTCACCAGCAACTTTGATGTATGTTGTTTGTTTTGTTTTTGTTTTCTTATCGTTTAGGGGGTTCTTTATAAAATTCTTTTTTCATGTTCAATTACTCAGAGATTGGGAGGCTTGAATTATATATTTTACTCGAATTATGTTTGTATATGCTAACGATTATCAATGTTACACCGATCTCTTTGTATCTTTAATATTGTTATGCATATTAATCTGAAACTTAATAAATAGACTGAATAGGAAAAAAATCATTCAGTGCTGTTTTCATTAATTTTTTTGAATATGAGTTACTCTTTTCAAAATTATTTTTTTTTTAATTTTATTTTTATTTGGATAAGGAATTCACAATTATCATGTACTTTTTTCACACATATAACCTTTTCCATTTTTTTATATGTATAAAACTACAATTATTTATACATTCTTAAGTACACATTGAGATGATATAAAAGGAAAATAAACATTTAAATAGATAATTATGTACTGTTGTAAATCTAACTTATTAGGCTAAGTAATTAGTTGTTAAGAAAAATGGTAATAATGGTTTCCATACAACCCTTCTGGACCATTTCCACTGGTCCAAAATGTTGCATACAAGCCTATATACCAACCATTGTAGGTGTTTATATCCCAATTTGTTCGTGCTTGTTCCTGCCCGCAGACATAATTATCCAATCCCTATGTACTTACTCACTTAATTTTTTCATTTTTTTTTTATCCCTTTCCCAAATCTTTCCCTTTATTTGTGTTAATTCTCTATTTTCCAAAAAAAAGACAATCATTTAGACTAGGGGTGCTTACGTTAGCAATATTACTGTGTTGATGAGAAGAGCAATATAAATCATTAGGAGAGTCATCTAAAGTCTGCTCGCATTGGGGTTATATATTCAATCCATTTATTCCAGATTTGATAAAATATTTCTTTTTGAGTTCTCAGGGAGTAAGTCAACTTTTCCATTTTAAATATTTCCAAGATAATTTCGTACCAATCTTCCATGTTCAGATTGGCTCATATGTGTTTCCTGGAGGAAAGCTATTTGTGCCCTCTCTTTTTTCAATTTAGACATAATCTTATTTCTTTTAATTGGATTCAAAACCCCATTAACATTATAGGAAATTATTTTTACCAATTCAGTTTGCATTTTTCTCTAGTAGAAAAAAAGCACTCTCCTTTTCTAACCAAACAGTAAGCAATCCCTTCTCAACAGTAAACCAAGACATATAACCACACCCTAGACATTTCTGAACGTATAACATTTGAAAATTTTTCCCGACTTCCCACAGTGAGGCCTGAGCACCGACCCGCCTTAGTTCAGAGGGATAACCTCTATCTTCACCCTGTGTTAGAGGGCCCTCAACAGTTTGAATAATCATAGAGAATTTTCTCCTATTTATGTCTCGACCATATTGCTATCATTCAAGTTATTCCGCCTAGTTTATTTTCAGTTACCAGTTTTCATTTTACTTTTAAGTCCGATTTACTCTTTTCAGTCATTTCTCTTAATTAATCTGTATTCTCTGTACATTCGCGTCTGAATATTTGCGGCTTTTCCTTGTAGTTTGACACTCTGGTTCGAGTGGAGCGTCCTCGCCCACTAACTGCCACGACTTCTGCCGAATCCTCTCCAGTAGCGACTCCGGTTGGGTGATAACTTTAATAGGTAGTCCCCGGTCCGCCAGGTCCAACGTTGCCTCCTCCACCGTAGTGTAGGTTTAGTCCCTTCGTCGTAAAAGACTCTCAGCCGAGCTGGATACAGGGTCTGGAATCTGATGTTGTTTTCCTTCAGGACCCTCCGTGTTTCCGTATATTCCTTCTGTCTGGCAAGAATCCCCGGTGCGTAGTCGTGGTCTAAACTGATTTTACAGTTGTTCCACATGAAACCTTTCTTTTGCCATGCCCTTTTAAGCACCTCTTCCTTCGTTCTGTAACTGAGAAATCTGACCAGAATCGATCTGGCCTGGGCGCCTGCCGGAGGCTGTGGTGCCAACGCACGGTGAGCCCTTTCTATCTGTAGGTCTTTTGCGGCCGGTATATCAAGGTTCTCTCTAAGCAGCTTCTCTAAGAAGAGAATCATCAATCCGGGTTTACCTTCGGTTCCTTCGGGAACTCCGTAGATCCTCACATTTTCCCTTCTTGAGCGGCCTTCTTGATCTATTAGTTTCCACTGGAGCTGGTCTTGTAGCTTCAGCATTTCTGCTATCACTTACTCAGCGTTTTGTAGCTTCTCTTCAATTCCAACAATCCTCGCTTCGGCTTCATCTATCCGCGAGTTAGTTTTTACTATTTCTCCTTTAATATCTTCCAGCTGTTTGCTGTTATCTTGTCGGAACTCGCGAATCTCTCCGAGAATCAAAGACAGAGTCACCGATTCCCCTCATTATCTCCGTCCTGGCTTGCCGTGGGGGAGCTAGGCCCGTCGCCTTGCTGCGTCTCTTTGTGTTTATCAGCCTTCGGAGCGGACTTTTTAATCTTGTTCTTAGACATCATCCTTGCCCCTTTTATTAATATAGTTATGCAATATTAAGTATTCTAAATTCGATTTTGGGGCAGTTTACCTTCTTTTTTGTCGAGAGACCTTTTCCTTACGTTTCCATTCCCTTGATGACCCAGAAGTCCACTCTTCTCAAAATTTAAAGCCCAAACTTTTGTAAAACTTAAAATCTTCAAGAGTGTTTCTGCCTTCATTGCATTCTTAAGATTAATGTTCCGCACATAATCACAAATGTTGTTTAAATACAGTATAATTGATAGTATTATTTGATTCTGAATCCACTTTCATTTATCATTCAGCCCCTGATAAACCAAGACTCGGATTTTGTTACATTAATTTTATGTCTAATATATGAGGTAAGAGTAATTTATGTTGATAATTCACCACAGATTGTTGAAGTTAATTATTGTTCATCTTCATTCATCTTTATTTGAATTAATTTCATCTGACTAAATCTACAAAAATTTTATCAAGGCAAAAGGAACTACAATTTAAGCAGCATGCTGTCTTTAAAAAGACTTTTTAAACAGTTAAACAAGGCAATATTTATTTCTAACATGACTGAGTGTATGTGTATAGGGCAACACACACAAAATTGCCGGGGGAACCAAACTGAAGAGATGGAGGAAGGGGCAGTTGGCTCACAAATAGAGAAAGCTTGTAGACAGTGTGAGAGGGAGGTGATAGAGAAGGGACATGCTCAGACTGATGGTTTGAGATGTATCTGTTTTAATGCAAGTAGTATTATGAACAACGCGAATGAGCTTAGAGCATGGATAAGTACTTGGAACTATGATGTTGTGGCCATTGCAGAGACTTGGATGGCTCAGGGGTGGGAATGGTTACTTAGAATGCCAGGCTTTAGATGTTTCGGAAAGAACTGGGTGAGAGGCAGAGGGAGAGGTGTGCATAACACTGTTGATCAAACATAGTGTCACAGCTGCAGAAAAGGAGGAAGACATGGAAGGATTGTTTACAGAGTCTCTGTGGGTGGAAGTTAGGAACAGGAAGGAGTCAATAACTCTGCTAGGTGTTTTGTTAGACCGCTCAATAACAGAGACATTGAGGAGCAGATGGGAAGACAGATTCTGGAATGGTGCAGTAATAACAGGGTTGACCTGATGCAGGATTTTAATATCCCCATTATTTATTGGCATCTTCCTAGAGCAAGAGGTTTAGATGGGGTGGTGTTTGTTAGGTCTGTTCAGGAAGGCTTTCTGACACAGTATGTAGATAAGGCTACAACAGGAGAGGCTGTACTTGATCTGGTATTGGGAAATGGACCTGGTCAGGTGTCAGATCTCTCAGTGGGAGAGCATTTTGGAGATAGTGATTAGAACTCTATCTCCTTTACCTTAGCAATGAGGAGGGATAGGAGCAGACAAGTTAGGGAAACGTTTAATTAGAGTAAGGGGAAATGTGAGGCCATCAGGCAAGAAGTTGGATGCATAAATTGGGAACAGATATTCTCAGGGAAATGTACGGCAGAAATATGGCATATGTTCAAGGGATATTTGGGTGGAGTTCTGCACAGGTACGTTCCAATGAGACTGGGAAAGGATAGTAGAGTACAGGAACTGTGGTGTACAAAGGCCATCGAAAATCTAGTCAATAGAAAAGGAAAGCTTATGAAAGGTTCAAAAACCTAACGATAAAGATCTGGAAGACCGTAAGGCTAGCAGGAAGGAGCGTAAGAATAAAATTAGGAGAGCCAGAAGGGGCCATGAGAAGGCCTTGGTGAGCAGGATTAAGGAAAACCCCAAGGCATTTTACAAGTATGTGAAGAGCAAGAGGGTAGGACGTGAGAGAATAGGACCAATCGAGTGTGACAGTAGAAAAGTGTATACTGAACCTGAGGAAATAGCAGAGGTACTTAATGAATACTTCGCTTCAGTATTCACTACGGAAAAGGATCTTGTTGATTGTAGGGATGACTTACACTGGACCGAAAAGCTTGAGCATATAGACATTAAGAAAGAGGATGTGCTAGAGCTTTTGGAAAGCATCAAGTGGATATGACACTGGGAATGGATGAGATATAGCGCAGTCTACTGTGGGAGGCGAGGGAAAAGATTACTGAGCCTCTGGCAATAATCTTTGCATCATCAGTGGGGATGAGAGAGGTTCCAGAGGATTGGAGGGTTGCAGATGTTGTTCCCTTATTCAAGAAAGGGAGTAGAGATAGTCCAGGAAATGTAGACCAGTGAGTCTTACTTCAGTGGTTGGTAAGTTGATGGAGAAGATGTTGAGAGGAAGGATTTCAGGAGGGCATTTGATAAGGTACCCCATGCAAGGCTTATTAAGAAAGTAAGTAGGCATGGGATCCAAGGAGACATTGCTTTGTGGATCCAGAACTGGCTTGCCCATAGAAGGCAAAGAGTGGTTGTAGATAGGTCATATTCTGCACGGAGGTCGGTGACCAGTGGTGTGCCTTAGGGATCTGTTCTGTGATCACTGTCTTTGTGATTTTTATAAATGACCTGGATGAAGAAGTGGAGGGATGGGTTAGTACATTTGCTGAATACACAAATGTTGGGGGTGTTGTGGATAGTGTGGAGGGCTCTCAGAAGTTACAACGGGACATTGATAGGATGCAAATCTGGGCTGAGAAGTGGCAGATGGAGTTCAACCCAGAATAGTGTGAGGTGTTCATTCTGGTAGGTCAAATATGATGGCAAAATATAATATTAATGGTAAGACTCTTGGCAGTGTGGAGGATCAGAGGGACCTTGGGGTCTGAGTCCATAGGACACTCAAAGCCGCTGCGCAGGTTGACTCTGTGGTTAAGAAGGCATACGGTGCATTGGCCTTCATCAATACAGTTTTCCCCTGCCATCCGAAGGTAGAGCGTTCCTATGAAACTGTTTGTAAACTGGAATGTTGGAAAGCGAAGAAGCAATTACCATTTATTTAAATGGGAACAATTTGTGAACGTTCGCAGACCCAAAAATAACCTACCAAATCAAGACAAATAACGCATAAAACCTAAAATAACAGTAAAATATGGTAAAAGCAGGAATAATATGATAAATACAGCCTATAAAAAGTACTTCTCTACAATCATTACCTGCACTGCTCTCCGTAGCAAAAATCTCACGTAAGCACTCTTGGCAGAAACATGGCGCAAGTGCTCTCAGCTAAAACACTCTCCAGTAACCTTTAAGCCATGAAGCTGCCAAATCATACCAAATAACACATAAAAATACACAGCCTATATAAAGTAGAAACAATGTATGTAGAGTGTAGTATCGCCTACCAGAATCAAGAAGTCAGCACAGAGCACACTGATGATGGTGTGTTAGGCTGACTCATCGGAGGTTGGGGTGCTGCAGTGGCCCCCACCCTCCGGACCGCCAGCCGATACCGATCCGCAAAGCATGCAGGGGTACGGCGGTAGCCAGTACACACCCAGCACATTTTTAAGAAAAAATGCCGAAATAAACAAGCTAATTAATTAGGTGCTGCCCGGCACAGAAATATCGGCTCAGATCAGATCAGAGGTGACGCAATCTGGGCCGACATTTACGTGCGGGGCAGCACCTAATTAATTAGCTTGTTTATTTTGGCTTTTTTTCTTAAGGATGTGCTGGGTGCGTCCCAGCTACCACTGCATCCTTCGCAGATCGGTATTCTGTTCGCAGCCCGAGGGTTGGGGTGGTGGGACACTGAGGTGTCATCTCATCGTCTGTTTCCATCAGGGCAGGCAGGTCATCTTCTTCTATGTCTGCCTGCCTCGATGTCGAAGGTTGAGGTTCGTCGTCTGCTGTAGCTGATGTGAAAGGCTTGAAAAACGACAGTATGTTTGACTGCTTAGCTTCGCGCATTTTTCTATCATACAGTTCTTTGTAAGCACTCAAACCATCTTGCAAATATGTCCTAAACCAACGTACCCTTTCAAAATTAAAGTCGTACTTTATCATTGCAGCGAAAATCTCACGCAGTTGCTTCATGTTCAGTTCCTGGACGACTTCACTTTCAGTCCATTTGCTACTGCATTAGTTTTCAATTGTTATCCTTTCCTCTTCCAATTGCATCAGCTCTTCATCTATCAGTTCTTGGTCATGGGATGCCAAAACCTCTTCAACATCATCTTAGACCATAAGACCATAAGACAAAGGAGCAAAAGTCAGCCATTCAGCCCATCGAGTCTGCTCCGCCATTTTATCATGAGCTGATCCATTCTCCCATTTAGTCCCACTCCCCCGCCTTTTCATCATAACCTTTGATGCCCTGGCTACTCAGATACCTATCAATCTCTGCCTTAAATACACCCAATGACTTGGCCTTCACTGCTGCCCGTGGCAACAAATTCCACAGATTCACCACCTTCTTCGTCATAGATTCTTCGTCAACTTCCACAAGCCAAACTCACTTTGTCCTTACTTTGTTCACCATGATCGAAACGCTTAATTATGTCTAGTTTTAAGCTAAGTGTAACACCCTTACAAGCTCTTTTAGGCTTTTCCAATACCTTAGAACTCATTTTGTAGACAACTGCTCGCAGGCATGTGTTTAAGCAATGCCGGCTAGAATGCCGTTCCGAATCCAGGGGAGGAGCAGCTGCTTGGGGCGTACGCTGCTTTTTTCGCGTGCTGCCTTTTTTCATAACAGTGAAAACACCTTCTGTTAGTGAAAACAGGTAACTAATGTAGGTCTTTCGTAACAGTGAGTTTTCGTAAAGCGAACTTTCGAGAAGCGGGGGACACCTGAGTTTAAGAGCCAAGAGGGAAAGTTACAGCTACGTAAGACCCTTGTCAGAGCCATTTAAAGTACAGTGCTCAGTTCTGGTCACCTCACTATAGGAAGGATGTGAAAACTATAGAAAGGGTGCAGAGGAGATTTACAAGGATGTTGCCTGGATTGGGGAGCATGCCTTATGAAAATAGGGTGAGTGAACTAAGCCTTTTCTCCTTGGAGCAATGGAGGATGAGAGTTGACCTAATAGAGGTGTATAAGGTGATGAGAGGCATTGATCCTGTGGATAGTCAGCTGCTATTTCCCAGGGCTGAAATGGCTAGCATGAGAGGGTAGATTAAGGCGCTTGGAAATAGACACAGAGAAGATGACAAGGGTGAGATTTTTACGCAGAGGGTGGTGAGTGCGTGGAATGGGCTGCTAGTGACTTTGGTGGAGGTAGGTATGTTAGGGTCTTATGTTACGTACCCCCGTAACTGGGTTGCCACACCAGCAGAAATGGATCACTCAGTTGGAGTCTGGAGTACTAGAACTAAGAAAGTTTTATTAAAGAAACAAGCAACACAGTAATCGAAAGGATAATAAATGCAACAGTTCAGCAATGATAAACACACATGTGCACAGAAGTAAGATAACAGCATCAATCAAGCTCTATCGTTGTCTAGGGGTAAATAACCGAATTTCAAAGTGACACAAAAGTTCAGTCCAATTTAGTTCAGTTCGCAGTAATCGTTGCCATGGCGATGGACAACGTGGGGAGAGAGAGAGAGAGAACAGGAACAACTGATCATTCAGACACGGCTTCCTCTCACAGACCGGCGATATGGCTCACAAGCAGCTTTTGGGCGGGTCCTTGGTGATGTCACCTGAGGTCACCGACTGTGATCCCTCCTCCAGATGCGGTCGATCCTCTGCAGTGAACCCGGCACCCAGGCAAGGGCGGACACACACCGGGTTCCCGCTGATCGTACCTTTCCACCCTGGGCGTTGTCTGGTACTTCCCCACCGACTCGTGAGAGGCGCACCGCTTCCAGGGTCTCGTTACCTCGGGTGGCATGTGTGTCCTGCCTTAGCGAACCTGTCCCTTTTTATCCCCCTGCTGGGGTATCGCCTGTCTATCTCTTCAAACAGTTCAGGGTTCAAAGGGGGAGCCACTCCAGACAGCTCTCTACACATCTCCAGGTGCTGTTTCATTGTGTCCCTTATCTCTCTCTTGAAGACAGGTGGCAGACCAACTGCTGATCACACAGGACAGCTAACATCTTATCTATGTGTATTCGTCACACTTTTAAGAGACTCCTTGACAGGTATATTGTGCTCAGAAAAATAGAGGGCTATGGGTAACCACAGGTAATTTCTAAAGCAAGTACATGTTCAGCAAGGCCTTTTATTGTGCTGTAGGTTTTCTATGTTTCTATATTTTTAAAATGCTGGAGGAATTCCGAAGGGTCTCAGCCTGAAATGATGACTCTACTGTTTTCCATAGTTGCTGCCTAGTCTGCTGCGTTCCTCCAGCACCTTTTGTGTTGTTTGGATTTCCAGCATCTGCAGATTTTCATGTGTTTAAGCCTGTGTATAGGGGATTAATTTGGATCTAGTGATCATAATGCCATTAATTTTAAGGTAATTATAAAGGATAGGTCTAGTCCTTGGGTCAAGATTCTACATTGAAGAAAGGTCTATTTTGGTGGTATCAGAAAAGACCTGTAAGAGAACACGTAAGCGATAAATCAGGAGGATCTGAAGAAGGCATGAGGTTGCCGTAGTAGACAAGATGAAGATAAATGCTAAGGTTTTCAGCAGATATATTAAAGGCAAAACAACAGTAAGGGCCTGTATCTGTCCTCTTGAAGATTTGCCTGGTCTTCTATGCATGGAGCCAGATATTCTCAGGGAAATGTATGGCAGAAATGAAACATTGGAAAGATCTTAAATATATTTTTTTTAAGTCATCAGTACTTACTCAGGGGATGGATGTAGTCTGTAGTGGTGTTCCATGAGGTCTGTGTGGGGACTACTTCTTTTCAAATTATATATCAATGATTTGGATAACAGAATTGATAGCTTTGTGGACAAGTCTGCAGACAATACAAAGTTTTGGGGAGGATATAGGCTATTTTCTAAACAGGTAGAAAATTAAAAAATCTGAGGTGCAAAAGGACCTGAAGTCCTTGTATGCTCTTTCCTAAAAGGTTACCTTACAGATTGAGTTGATAGTAAGCAAGGTATTCATTTTGAGAAGTCTAGAGTATAAGAACAAGGATATAGTCCTGAGGTATTATAAAGCATCGGTCAGACCACACTTGAAGTATTGGGAAGAGTTTGGGGAGAGATAATAAATGTGCCATAATGAAATGGTGGAGCAGACATTAAGCCAAATGGCCCATTTCTGCTCCTGTCTTTTGATTTTATGGTCTTATGTAAGGCAAAACAGCAGTAAGATCATGGACCATGTACAGATTATAGTACTGTACTTGCTGTCTTGATGCAAATTAGGGTGGAAAAATCCCCAGATTGACGTGGTGTTCCTTCAGATGCTGTGGGAGGCAAGTGCAGGAAATGCAGCACCCTCACAGAGATATTTAAAACATCCCTAGCCACAGGTGAGGTGCTGGAGGATTAGAGAATAGCTGATGTTGTTCAGTTGTTTAAGAAAGGCTAGGTCAGGAGCCTATTGTCAGTAATGGGTACATTATTAGAAAATATTCTAAGAGAACAAATTTTTAAAAATTTGTGACTGATTACGGATAATCAAAATGGCTTTATTTGTAGTAGATCATGTCTAACCAAACATATAGAGTTTTTCAAAGAGGTTACCAAGAAACGATGAAAAAAGACAATCAATGCAGTCTACATGGACTTAGCAAGGACTTCAACAAGATCTCACATAGGGGATTGTTGAGAGCAATTCAGACACTTGGTATTCAGGTTGAGTTAGTAAACTGGATTCAACATTGACTTTGTGGGAAAAGCCAGTGACAGGTAGTAGGGGAATGCCCTCCCTGACTGGAGGACTGTGACTAACAGTGTACTGCAGGGATTGGTGGTGGGTTTCTTGCTATTTTTTATGTATATTAATGATCCAGATGATAATGTAGTAAACTGGATCAGCAGATGATGCCAAGATTGGAGGTGAATTAGATATTGAGAAAAACTATTGAAGTGTGCAGTATTGTATGTACCAGCTGGAAAATAGGCTAAAAGATGTCATATGGAATTTAATGTAGATAAGTGTAAGGTGTTATACCATAGTAGGGCTTATGCAGTGACTGGTAAGACACTAAAGAATGTGGTAGAACAGAGGGATTTGTGAATACAGATCCATAATTCCACAGAAGTAGTATCATAGGTAAATAAGGTTGTTCTAGTGCCCTTACAGTAGACAAAGATAGGTGGAAAGATAGACAGCTTCTCAAAAATCACCCAAGGCTGAAACTTTCTTCAGAGTTTTAAATGTGAAAACCTTGTGAAGCTGCAGAAATATAAGTAAAACATTTATTAAATTCATTACAGAATTGTTGAACACCTGAATATATTAATATTATCAATTATTCTCATGATCAGTGTTAAACAAGGTCATGCACACATATATCATTCCATAGCTATGCTGTAGACTAGAATAAACTCATGGTGTGAGATAGCTTAATGCTGATGAATCATAAACACAATATCTTCTTCTTGCTTACATCTTTCCTATAGGTGAACAATATTCCAAATTCAGCCTCATCAACATCATATACAACTTCAACATAGCATCCTATTTCCTAGACTTAATAATTATTAAGGCCAATGTACCAAACCTTCCTTTTTGAATCTATCAACCTGTGATACCACCTTCGATGTATTCTCATATCCATTTGTTCTTCCACAAACCTCAGTACCCTACTGTTCACTGTGCAAGACATACCCTGGTTGGTCCTACCAAAGGGCAATACCTCACACTTGTCTGCATTAAATTCCATCTGCTATTTTTCAGCCCATTTTTCCAGCCTGTTCAGATTCCATTGAAAGCTCCGATAGCCTTCCTCTGTGCTCACCCCTTATCTTGGTGTCATCCACAAATTTGCTGATCCATTTAGCCACATTATCATCCAGGTCGTTGATACAGATGACAAACAACAAAGGACCCAGCACCGGTCCTTGTGGCACTTCACTAGTCACAAGCCTTCAGTCAGAGAGGCAATCATCTTCTACCACTCTCTGGCTTCTCCCACAAAACCAATGTCAAATCCAATTTACAACCTCATCTTGAATACCAAGTTACTGAACCTTCCTAACCAACCTCCCATGTTGGACCTTGTTAAAGGCATTGCAAAGGTCCACATAGATAACATTCACTACTTGTTTTCATTAACTTTCCTGGTAACTTCCTTGAAAGTTTTTATAAGGTTGATTAAACATGACCTACTATGCAGGAAGCCATGCTGACTATTCTTAATTAGTCCATGTCTATCTAAATACTTGTATATATGGTCCCTTAGAATATCTCCAACAACTTTCTCAACTGACAAGCAAGAGAAAATCTGCAGATGCTGGAAATCTAAAGCAAAACGCACAAAATGCTGGAGAAGCTCAGCAGGCCAGGCAACTTCTTTGGAAAAAAGTACGTCAACATTCTGGGCCGAGACTCTTCAGCAGGACTGGAGGAAAAAAGATGAGGAATAGATTTAAAAGATAGGGGAAGGGAGTGTGAAACACAAGGTGATAGGTGAAGTTGGGAGTGGAAAGGGTGAAGTAAAGAGCTAGGAAGTTGATTGGTGAAAGACTTACCCTGCACAAAGCCCTGCTGGCTATCCCCAATCAGTCCCTGTACATGTAAATAATCTTCCAATAACTTTCACATTACTTTTGCCAGCCCCATCAGCCTATAATTTTCTGGTTTATTTTTAGAGCCTTTCTCAAACAAGTGAAACAACATTGGCTATTGAAATATCTCTGCTAGAGCCCTGGTAATTTATACGTTTACATTCCACAGGGTCCAAGGGAACACCTTATCAAGCCCTAGGATTTAACCACTCTCATATTGCTCAAGACACCTCATTCTCTAAGACTCTGCATCCATCTCCAGAGTAAATATAGAGGCAAAATTCTACTGAAGATCTCCCCAATCTCTTTTGGTTCTGTAGATCAGTATTATGAATTTTATCCTTTGTAATCCTGTTGTTTTAATATATTTGTAGAACCCCTTAGGATTGTCCTTCACCCTTACTGCTTGGGAAATCTCATGCCATGTTGTTTAACCTTTCCAGTAACACCACCCCTCACCCTTTAATCCCTGCTGCTCTTCTCCTAAAACAATGGAAGCTCAGAATATTGAGCTGTCATTCCTGCCCCACCTGTAACTAAGTCTCACTAATGCCTACAATGTGATAATTCCAGGCCCATCTGCCTTTCCTACAATACTTCTTGCATTGAAATATACACAGCTCCAGGTAATAGTTGCACCATCCCCAACCTTTTGATTCCTGACTTTGTCTGAATTCATAACAACATCTGTTTCCACAACCTCTCCACTAACTGTTCATCTGTTTTGGCATTCTGGTTCCGATTCCCCTCCAATTGTAGTATAAACATTCCTTCCTCCCAATCCCCTAAGGAGCTCTAGCAAATCATCCCTCTAGGCTACTAGTCCCTCTCCAGTTTAGGTGCAAACTATTTATTCTACACAGGTTCATTCTTCCCTGTAAGAGAGACAAATGTTCCAAATGTATGACACACCCCCTCCTACACCAACTCCTTAGGCATGTATTAAACAGTATAATCTTCCTAATTCTAGCCTCACTAGCCCATGGCAAGGGTAGCGATCCTGCGATCATAACCCTTGGTATCCTGCCCTTTATCTTAACACCTAACTATCTGAACTCCCTTTGCAGAACCTCATCAATCTTTCCACCTATAACATTGGTAACAACATGGCCCACGAGTTCTGACTTTTCACTTCCCACTTAAGAATGGGGACCTAAACTAAAATATCATAACCCAGGCACTCAGGAGGCAACATACCATCCAGGAACTTAGTTCTCATCCACAGATCTCCTTTCTCTCCCCTAACTAATGAATCATCTCTCACTGCACTAAGGTCAACTCCCACATAAGTCACAGAGCCAAACTCGGTTCCAGAGACCTGACACTGGGTTTTTTCTTTTTTTTTTGGTAATTCATTTTTTATTGAAGTTCATCATCAAACGAACATTTCCATAAGATGTATTTTAGATACTGTACATATTTATCATATAGTCATATATGCCACAAATCTCCACATAATGTTTATCTGAGGTATACACTTACAGAAAAAAGAGGAAAGAAAGAACAAGCAAAAGGAGAAAACTATGTACAAGTAGGGAGTGATCTTTTTTTTTTACGGCATATTCATTGATTTGTGATAATAATGTCAGATCTATGAGGTGTTGTGTAGTTAAACCATTTTTCCCAGTATGAATCAAATTGATCCAACCTATGATTAACAGATGCTGTTATCTTCTCCATTTTGTAAACGTCCATTGTAACTTCCATCCATACATCTAAAGTTGAGCTCTCCTGCGATAACCATTTCTTGGTAAGAGTCACTATAATTTTCCCTCTTAAGACAGCCTTCAGGGTATCCCATAGAATGGGAGGTAAAACCTCTCCATTGTCATTGAATTCTAAGTAAAGACCAATTTCTTTTTTAGTTTGTTCCGTAAAATAGGGATCATTAAGTAGACTTGAATTTAGTTTCCAACTAGTATTCTTTGGTTGTAGGTCAAAATCAACAGATAAATATATAAGTGCACAGTCACTTACATCAATTGTCCCAATTCCACAGGTAATTATTTTGTCTCTATATTTTCCGAATGTTATGAAATAGTCTATTCTTGGATATACAGAATGGGGAGCTGAATAATGAGTGTAATCCCTTCTGTCCGGGAAAAGGTCCTTCCATATATCGTTTAGTCCAACATCCTCAAAAAGTTTATTAACTTTCTAAGGACTTTGTTTCATAAGTTTTTCTATTGGAAGAGTCTAACTTTGGTTGTAATTGTAAATTTAAGTCTCCCCCACATATCAGGAGACCTTCTGTTTGCGTTACCATAATATTAGTAATTTTCTGAAAGAAACTAATATCACTTCCTGGGGGTGCGTATATATTCAATAGAGTAACTGAATTTCCATCTATATTCCCCCTTACCAGAATATATCTGCCCTCCTTATCTCCCATTTCAAATACGTCTTCAAAATTTAGCTTACTTGACATAAGAATAGCAACTCCTCTTTTATGTCTTGATTTATATGAGGAGAAAAACAAATTGGGAGAACACCAAATTTCTTGGTGTTCACCTGGTGGAGGATCTCACCTGGTCCCTCAACACCATCTCCATAGCAAAGACAGCCCAGCAGCATCTCTACTTTCTGTGAGGGCTGAGGAAAGTCCATCTCCCACCCCCATCCTCACCACATTCTACAGAGGTTGTATTGAGAGCATCCTGAGCAGCTGCATCACTGCCTGGTTCGGAAATTGCACCATCTCAGATCGCAAGACCCTGCAGCGGATAGTGAGGTCAGCTGAGAAGATCATCAGGGTCTCTCTTCCCGCCATAAGAGACATTCACACCACACGCTGCATCCGTAAAGCAAACAGCATTATGAAGGACCCCACACACCTTTCATACAAACTCTTCTCCCTTCTGCCATCTGGCAGAAGGCACCAAAGTATTCGGGCTCTCACGACCAGACTATGTAACAGTTTCTTCCTCAAGCCATCAGTCTCCTCAATACCCAGAGCCTGGACTGACACCAACCTACTGCCCTCTACTGTGCATATTCTCTTGATTATTATTTATTGTAATGCCTGCACTGTTTTCTGCACTTTATGCAGTCCTGGGTAGGTCTGTAGTCAAGTGTAGTTTGTACATAGTTCAGTGTAGCTTTTGTATTGTTCGTATACCACCATGGTCCTGAAAAATGTTGTCTCATTTTTACTGTGTACTGTACCAGCAGTTACAGTTGAAGTGACAATAAAAAGTGACTTGACTAGTGAAACCCATTCTCTTTAGTTTTCCCTGCTCATTATCACTTAAGTGAGTTTCCTATAAATATACTACATGGGCTTGTTCTTTTTTCATTTTGGATAGAATTTTACTGCATTTGACTGGATTCAACAGCCCATTGACATTAAAAGAACTGAATTTTACTTTGCCCTTAGCCATGTGTATTTATCTGTCAATATATCATTGAAATTAGCAGAATATAACTTAATCGATCTACTCCCTGAACAAATAAGAACCAAGAAATGTGAATAATTTAAAAAAGGCAACGAAGGTGTAATTCCAAGGCCAAGGTCTCTAGCAGATGACCCTGGGTTGAGCTAGAGGAAACGTCTAGCTGTGGGGGATAGCCCCTCCTACCTGTGAGTTGAGGGCCCCCACTGAAGTACCTATAAAAGTAATTGAACATTACACAGAAAAGACACCATTGTGTATTCCTCCCATATATATATGTGTGTGTGTGTGTGTGTGTGTGTGTATATATATACATATTCTCATTTAGGTGGGGAAAAAGGAGCGAATGAATGAATTTTAAAAATGGAGTAATATAAAATCTGCATTATACTAAGTATTTCTTGAGATAGGTATAGCACGATCTATTTTTGCTTCTGTTTAGCTTATCAACACTTTTAAAGTTAGACAAACCTTATGGCTCTTCTGGAGGGGGTGAGGGCTGTGTCTGGAAAACTCACAGTCTCTTCCTGATATTCTTCTCTCACCCTCCTCCGTCCCCTGCTTTCTCAGTTCTCTTGCTATTTCCCAAGCAGATCAAGGTAACTGCTCAGCCAGGCTTTCCCTCTGTTTGATCATGCTAACGGGCAGTCCTCTGTTGTTCATGTCTGTGGTCTCCTCTTCCACTGTCTGATACAGTTGCGTCCCATCTTCAAAAAACACTTGCAGTTTAGCAGGGTACGGAGTTTGGAATCTAATCTTTCCTCGCTTTACTTCAGAGTATTCCTTATGTTTCTGCAGGACCACCGGCGGGGGTGGGGGGTGGTTATCTTGATTGAAATATATTAATTTCCCATTCAAAACCACTCCTTTCTTACCCCAGGCCCTTTGTAGAATCTCCGCCTTGGTATTGTATTGAAGGAATCTCAAAATGAGTAGCAGGCATTTTCTTTTACTTGTAGACTTTTAGAATCCTAAAAAACTGTTATTTTGTTTGTATTTCTCATTTGGATTTTTTTAATTAATTTTATCTGACTGAGGTGTTTCATTCAGGTAAGATTTCTTAATAAGTTTCACAACTTTGATCTCTGTTTTGATTCGATCTTAATTCATATGTAGCACGATCTTGGAATTTTAACAGATTGCCTGAAACCTAAGATTGATTTTTTTTCCCCTGTGCTTCACTAGCTTGCACTATTTAATTTTTCTCACACACACCCCTGGCTTTCACACCTTGATTCTTTTTCTTCACACTTTGCTGCTTGTAGAAATTTTATTTTTTTGGCACTTCACCAGTTTGTGTATTTATTTACACATCTATTTTTAAATCAGGGACAGAACCGTTTTCTCAGTCCTAATTTCCATCCAATATTTGAAGTCATAATGCTTTTTTCTCTTGTACAATAGAGAGGAACATAATGTAAACACTTACCCCTTTAGTTTAGGTACCTAAAATTCTCTCTTTGTCTTAGAGTGTACCGAGTAACTATGGTTTTCAAATATCCTGCTGATAAAGCCAAACTGCAGGATTCTGGCCTATTTCCAATCTCAGGTTCTTTTAGGAGTCAGGGATGAGGCATAAAACTTGTTGTTTAGTGGTAATATACTGAGAATTAATATTACATGGAAAACAGAAACAGACAGTGATAGGGGGCTTACTTCTTTGAAGAAAAGCTAAAGAAAAAGATGGCACAACATAATACAGCCACCTTTATATCCAAAGCTATGAAAATTCTGTAGGTAAGATTAATCCCGATAGAAATTACTGTAATAAAATTGGTCAATAAGAAAATACTGATTAAGAAGAAAGAAGCTACAATTACAATTTGTATAGCCCTTAGAGGCATATTAAACCATTATGTATATAATTGTATTTCTTTCAACACCATGTAGTGCATCGGGCATCAACCTTACCATTTCCTTAGCACTTGTCTGTTTTTTTTTGTGGCCGAGTTGCTAATTTGATACTCAACCCAGCACGGGTGTTAAGCATACAAGGAGCCGGCTGGATTTGAACCCATGACCACTTGCCTCAAAGACCAGTACACATGACCACTGCACCACTGACTGGATTTACCATAGCCTTTGTACATCACGGCTCCTGTACCCTACCATAACTTCCCTGTCTCATTGGAACGTATCTGTGCAGAACTCCAATCAAATATCCCCTGGACATTTGAAACATTTCTTCTGTACTTTTTCCTGAGAACATCTGTTCCCAATTTAAGCTTCCAAGTTCCTGCCTGATAGCCTCATAAATCCTCTTACTCCAATTAAATGCTTTTCTAACTTGTATGTTCCTATCTCTCTCCAATGCTATTGTAAAGGAGATAGAATTATGATCAGTATCTCCAAATGCTCTCCCACTGAGAGATCTGACACCTGACCAGGTTCATTTCCCAATACCAAATCAAGAATAGTCTCTCCTCTTGTGGGCTTATCTACATATTGTGTCAAGAAACCTGCCTGAACACACCTAACAAACTCTACCCCAGCTAAACCCTTTGCTCTAGGGAGATGCCAATCGATATTTGGGAAATTAAAATCTCCCACCACAACAACCCTGTTATTATTACAGCTGTTGAGGATCTGTTTCCCTATCTGTTCCTCGATATCCCTGTTACTATTGTGTAGTCTATAAAAAACACCTAGTAGTTATTGACCACTTCCTGTTCCTAACCTCCATCCACAGAGATTCTGTGGACAATCCCTCCATGATGTCCACTTTTTCTGCAGCCATGACACCATCTCTGATCAACAGTGCCACACTCCACCTCTTCTGCCTCCCTCCCTGTCCTTTCTAACAGTAACTGGAGATGATTCAATATAATTTCAATAGTTACAATGACATAATTTACAAGTATACTGGGTTAACAATGTTTCCTTTGAATTACAGTACATATCAGCAGTTATAGATACCTCTGAATGTCCAGACACCTTTGTCATAAAGCAATTCAGACATATAATTTAAATGCTTTGGGACTAGGTATCCCAGATACTCGAAATTAATGTTGTCAGGGCTGTCTCTGTGTATAGAAATATACCAAATATACAAAAAAACTATTGATTCCTTATATCTGTGATCATTTTGATATTTTAAGGAACACCATTAGATTGGTCTGCCAACTTGAACTCAAGTCACAATGATTCTCTATGCTTTCAAATTCAATTTATTGCTTGCAAGTAGTGATAACCTGGGAAAATACAAACTTCTCCATTTTTGATAAACCATACATATGCCATTAGCAATGTCTCATTGTTTCACATAGTTGACTCATCCAGTTGTATCCCAAATTCTGTCTTTTGTAGCTCTGTCCATAGTTGATTCTTAATGTCTTCACTCATTTTATCAATGTAATGAGCTACAGGGAAATTGATATTAAATTACTGTATCTTTTTTCAGAACAGTGATGACCACTTCTGATACAGATTATCTTACAATTTGCTAGCTTTTTGGAAATGATATAACAAGCAATGAGACCACTGTCAAGGTCATTTTTAGCTTTTTTGGCAAATGACTCAAGTATGAAATGTTTTTCAAATGCTTCTTTCATCTTCTGGAAATGAGTAATACCCTTTAGTAGCCCTTACAGGGTGTCTTTACAGAAGTGTTTTTGCAATCTTGATGGTTTTATGGATTACTTAGACAATACAGTGTTACTATTGGATCCTGGACAGCGCTGTATCATTGCACGACCTTTCCATTGATCCGTAGAGAAAGTTAAGAGGTTGGACTTGATTTACAACTGTTAAATTGCATGAACTCATTCTGTGCTGCAAGATAAGGGGAACTATTGGGAAGCCAGGTTAATAATTTATGCATCTTCAATAATGTCTGTTTGGTTGGTAAGGTGGAATGAGATTGCCAAGTTTCAGACACGTTGTGACTGGCTGCAGAGGCATGGAAATGTTAGAAGAGTAATGAGACCACTATGAAGGTAAATGTTAATATTCTTGGCAAATGATGTGAGTGTGCAATGCTTTTCAAATGCTTCTTTCATCATCTGGAACTGAGTATTACTATAAGTAGCCATTTCATTGTGTCTTTTATGGAAGTGTTCCTGCAATCATGATGGTTTAATGGTTTTACCGGATATTACAGCATTACAACTAACACACATTGCTGATCTGATGGGAACAGAATAAAACCATATTCATTGCACGATCTGTTGTCCGTAGATCTGTAGAGAAAGTTGTGAGGGTGTCCTTGACTTACAAACTTCATGAACTCATTCCATGTTGGGAGATAAGGGGAACTGTTGGGAACCCTAGATGGTAATTTATGCATCCTCAATAATGTCTGTTTGGTTGACAAGGTGGAATGAGATTGCCAAATTTCAGACACGTTGTGATGATCAGTACCTATCGCCTGCAGAGCTGTGGTTCTTTCTGTATTCCAGTGCCTCATCCTTTTTCTTGGAAGTACCTGCTCTACTAATTGTTGGTCAGGTCTCATGCCTCATTAGGATGTCAATTATCACCACTACCCCACCCCCATCCCAAGAATCTTGAAGTAACCTCACCCAATGAACTCTATTTCCCCTAATAGAACAGGCAGGAGATGAGCCTTAATCAAAGCCAGTGACATGAATTACAAGGCAATAGAGACATGACGCAGTTAAAACAGAAAGCAACAAATACTGGACTGAGAGCATTGTATTTGAATGCATGCAATGTAAAGAATAACATGGACGATTTTGAAATTCAGCTACAGACTGGCAAATATGACATTGTGGCCAACTTGAAACTTGGGTAAAGGATGGCTGCCATTAGGAGCTGAATGTCCAAGGATATACAGTGTTTAAGAAAGATAGGTTAGTAGGCAGAGGGGTTGGTGTGGCTCTGTGTATAAGAAATACAGTAATATTAACTCATTGGAAAGAGATGACGTAGGATTGTAAGATGTAGAGTCTCTATGGGTTGAGTTAAGAAATGGCAAGGGTAAAAGGACCCTAACAGCAGTTGTATACAGGCCTCCAAACAGCAGCCAGGATGTGGATTACAAATTACAGCAGAAGGTAGAAAAGGCATGTCAGAAGGGCAATGTCATGATAATCGTTGGGGATTTTAACATGAAAATGGATTGGGAAAACCAGGCCAGCACTGGACCTTGAGAGAGAATTTGTAGAATGTCTATGGGCTGGCTTTTTAGAACAGCTTGTTGTTGAGCCCACTAGGGGATCGGCTGTACTGGATTGGGAGCTGTGCAATGATCCAGAGGTGATGAGAGATTTTAAGGTTAAGGAACCCTTAGTGCTCACAATATGATTGGGTTCACATTGAAATTTGAGAGGGAAAAAATAAAATCCAATGTGTCAGTATTTCAGTGGAATAAAAGAAATTACAACGGCATGAAAGGGAAACTGGCCAAGGTTGACAGGAAAGGGACATTTGCAAGGACAACAGAGCAGCAAGGGCTGGAGTTTCTGTGAAAATGAGGGAAGTGCAAGACATATATTCCAAATAAGAAGTTTTCAAATGGAGGAAGGATACTACTGTGGCTGACAAGTGAAGTCAAAGCCAAAGTAAAAGCAAAAGAGAGGGCATACAAGGAAGGGAGAGCTAATAGGGAGATAAAGGTTTTTGGGGGATTTTAAAAACTTGCAGAAGGAAACTAAGAAGGTCATTAGCAAGAAAAAGATGAACTATGAGAGGAAGCTGGTGACAAATATCAAAGAAGGTACTAAAAGCTTTTTTAAGCATATAAAAGATAAAAGAGAGTTGAGAGTAGATATAGGACCAATACAAAGTGATGGTGGAGATACTGTAATGAGAGACACAGCGATGGCAGAGGAACCGAATGGGTATTTTGCATCAGTCTTCACAGTGGAAGATGTCTGCAGTATACCAGACATTCAAGAGTGTCAGGTAAGTCAAGTTTGAGCAGTGAAAATTGTGACTGAGAAGGTGCTCAGGAAGTTTAATGGTGTGAGGGTGGATAAATCTCCTGGACCTGATGGAAAGCATCCTTGGGTTCTGAAGGAAGTAGCTGGAGAGATTGCAGAGGCATTAACGATAATCTTTTAAGAATTGATAGATTCTGGCATTGTACCGGATGACTGGAAAATTGCAAATGTTCAAGAAGGGTGGGAGGCAGCAGAAAGGAAACTATAGATCTTTTAACCTGACATCAGTGGTTGGGAAGTTGGTGAAATCAATTCTTAGGGATGAGATTACGGGGTACCTGGGGGCACATGACAAGATAGGCCAAAGCTGGCATGGTTTCCTGAAAGGAAAATCCTGCTTGACTAACCAACTGCAATTTTTTGAGGAAATTACGAGTAATGTAGACAAAGGAGATGCAAGTAAATGATCGGCTTTATGAACCTTAATCTGAATATAGGGTTAGTAATGAAAATAAACAAAACAAAAAAAAAAGGGCCCAAGTCAAAGTCAAAATCACGTTGGAGCTCACTCAGTAGTCATTCTTTCACCATCTGTCTCATTCAAACATTGCCGACCCTCAGATCCCAGTCCACTCTGTCTGATGGTCTACCAGCTCTCACCACACGTGTCTTCCCTCTTCATCTCTCCTCGACAAAAGACCGCAAAAACCCAGCTCCCAGACACACAAGAAAGAACAACATTTCCTCATTGGCTAACCCCTGCATACCAAACCCCATTATCCCCTAGCCATAACCCAAATATTACTGCTACAGGGAACCCATTACCTCAGCAGTGAACATTACAGAGAAGCCATTACATTTGCATCAGCAGTGAAACATTACAATGAAGCCATTACACTGTATTAATGAATTTGTGGCTAAATATACTGATGATACGAAGATAGGTGGAGGAGCGGGTAGTGTTGAGGAAACAGAGAGCCTGCAGAGAGACTTGGATAGATTGGAAGAATGGGAAAAGAAGTGGCAAATGATATACAATGTTGGAAAGTGTATGGTTATGCACTTTAGTGGAAGAAATAAATGGGCAGACTATTATTTAGATGGGGAGAGTATTTAAAATGCAGAGATGCGAAGGGACTTGGGAGTCCTTGTGTAAGATACCCTAAAGCTACCAGGTTGGATTGGTGGTGAAGAAGGCGAATGCAATATTGACATTCATTTCTAGAGCTATAGAATATAAGAGCAGGAATGTGATTTTGAGGCTCTATAAGGCAGTTGTAAGACCACACTTGGAGTATTGTTTGCAGTTTTGGGCTCCTTATTTTAGAAAGGATATACTGATATTGGAGAGGGTTCAGAGAAGATTCACAAGAATGATTCCAGGAGTGAAAAGGTTATTTATGAGGAATGTCTGGCAGCTCTTGGGCGGTATTCCCTGGAGTTCAGGAGAATGAGGGGCATCTCATAGAAACATTCTGAATGTTAAAAGGCCTGAACAGATTAGGTATGGCAAAGTTATTTCCCATGGTAGGGGATTCTAGGACAAGAAGGCACAACTTCAGGATTGAAGGACGTCCTTTTAGAACAGAGATGTGGAGAAATTACTTTAGAGAGTGGTAAATCTGTGGAATTTGTTGCCACTAACGGCTGCGGAGACAAAGTCATTGGGAGCATTTAAGGCAGAGGTAGATAGGTTCTTGATTAGCCAGGGCATCAAAGGGTATGGGTTGAAGACAGGGGAGTGGAGATGACTGGAATAATTGGATCAGCCCATGATTGAATGGCAGAGCAGACTTGATGGGCCAAATGGCCTACTTCTGCTCCTATATCTCATGGTCTTATGGTTTTTTCAGCTGTCTTCTCATATCAGACACATACTTCTGATAAGTCTTTGGTGGTAAGTCGCCCACGTTAATCCCAAAACAAAGGTCAAAGGGCAACCTCGCCTCACAGCCAAACATCAGATAATATGCCGAGTACCCAGTAGCTTCATTTCATGTACAGTTGTAACTGTGAACCAGATGTCCCATATGTTGACTCCACCTGCTCTTCTTGCTGATCTCCAGGGTTTCGAGCATGTTAGCTAAGGCCTGATTTAACTTCACACACATTTATCCTCCACCTCATTGCATTCCTACTCTCACTGTCATGTAGCACAGGCAGTAATCCTGAGATTATTACCTTTCCGGTCCTTTTTCTCAACTCCCTATATTCTTCTCTCAGGACCTCTCCCCTTTTCCCACCTATGTCATTGGTACCTATATGTAAGGTGTTTTGCCCTACTGACCCCCCCCCCCGTTGCCCAGGGTAAATAGCCGTCGACCCCACCAAACAGTGCAATCACTTTCGTGTGGATAAGGTGTGAGTCGCTCACTGAACAGCCACGACACAAATATATAAACGATATACCAAGTGCGATTAAATCAATATACTTTATAGCAATTTTTTTGGTGATGGGTTAGTAGAAATAAGTACGAATAAACTAAGTGCCACATAAGTAACTTATCAGTCTTGTGCACATAGGATTTTAATACGTTGGAGCTCACGCCTCCGATTCCATCCACAACGTCCTTCCGAGACTCCGGCCACCCTCCGAACCCCCGAGGTCCGGTGTCCGCTGCCCTGGAACCGCTGTCTGTTCCTCACACGTCCGTCCTCTCTGCTCGCCTCCCGAAAAAGCCCGCGCTCCTCAACTCAGCACAACGACTTCCATTGGCTAACAAATGAATACAATTTCCATTATCACACTGTATAACCCAAACATTGCAGTTACAGAGAACCCCTTGCTCAGCAGTAAACATTACGAGAGACCATTTTAATATAACACTTCAGAGAAGCCATTTTGGTAATAAGCGATTAACAGTTAACAGTCCATCTAGTATACTGAGAGCTCTATATATATGTACCACCACCTCTGGCTCCTCTCCCTCCCACTTCAGGATCTCTTTGACACGATCAAAAACATCCACTATAGTTGGATATCAGAAAACATCCTTCACTCCGCTCCCGGCTCACTCCGCAGCCCGCAAACGACGTTCCCACCGTATAATACTGTGTTCCTTTTAAATCTTCCGCACCTCACTCCCCGACATCACACGCCTGCGCAGTCCCGCCTCTCTGAACGCTGATGGAAAAAAAACAAAAAATTCAAAAAAGGCTTCCTCCGCACTCCCGCTCCAATTCTCAGACTTCCTCCTCTTCCACAAGTTTCCACCCGGACAATGACAAACCCCTCCTATCCGCCTCACTACCTAGGTCCTGGTCGAACACAGACAGTAGAAAAGTTTCAGATAAGTCAGTAGGATCCGTACCCCTGTCTTTGCTATCGCGGGCACCTGACCCCTCCCATCCAGATAGCTTCACTTCTGCAGACTTCCTTGTCATATTTCTTGTGACCATGCATGCGGGATTAAGTTCACTGTCTGCGCTTGTCTCACTAACAGCAGGCTGGCTTGTTAGCTGTAACCCAGGGTATATATCTTTTCCTGCTGGGTCATTTCCCAACAAGACGTCCACGTTAGCTATGGGCAATTTAGGTCATATCCCTATCTCAACTGGTCCAGACACTAAGTCACATTTCAAAATTATTTTCTGCAAAGGCACGACCTCTGTTCCCTTGCAGAATATTCACTTGGGCTGTGTTTGTCTTGTCACCAAATTCTAAGACATCACTTAATATCAGTGACTGAAAGGCTCCAGTATTGCACCAGATTCTCACTGGAACTAGGGGTGACCCCTCCTTCACAGACACAAAATCCCTGACAATAAACCACTCAATCCCTTCCTGAACTCGGCCAGACCCCACCTTCCTTTGTATGGTCTCAGCTGCCGACGCACACGCATCGGGGGTTTTCCCCTTCTCCTTTCCCATTTCTTTCTTCCGAATAAAATGGTTAGACGCCACATGGCCAGGCTTCCTGCAGTAGTAACAGGTAAAACCGGAAAACTTATCTTTGGTTGGTTTCCCCTCCTCTTTACCTCTGTCACTAGCCCCTGCCTTGTCTTCTGTTTTACTCGGCGGATTATCCCGGTAACTCTTCCGATGACCCTTTCTCGGGAAAATCTTAATCTTGTGAGTCCAGGCAAACTTATCCGCTAACCTAGCGGCTGCGGAAAGAGTCTCAACCTCTTTCTCTTCTACGTATGTCCGTATCTCACTAGGGACACACTCTTTAAATTCCTCAATCAGCATCACTTTGTGGTAGTCCTCATCTACCTCATTCGAGGCACACCACTGATCAAAGTACCTCTCCTTTTCATGGCAAACTCGATATATGTCTGGTTCCCAGACTTCCTCAAACCCCGAAACTTCTGTCGGTATGCTTCTGGCATCATTTCATAGACCTGAAGCACAGCTTCATTCACAGCATCATAATTAGTCAGCTCGGTCACAGATAAGGCAGAATATGCTTGCTGCGCCTTCCCTTTTAACACACTTTGCAGCAATACTGCCCAGTCTTCCCTCAGCCACTTCCCGTTCTGAACCACTTTCTCAAAATGTAGGAAGTACCTATCAACGTCTGCTTCAGCAAATCGAGGTACCAACTTAATTTCCTGACTGACATTAGTTGATACACCCCTCTTGCCACCACGGCCCGACACTTGACCCTCTTGATGCCGCATCTCCCTCTCAAACTCCCTCTGTTTCTCTGCCTCTACAGCCTCAAACTTAAGTCTCTCCATTCTTAATTGTTCTAATACTAACAGAGTCTCCTCATCACCTATCGGAAACTCCTGTAGTGATTCTTCCTCAAATAACTCTTTCCCAACACAATATTCAGCTATTTTCCTCCGAATTCCTGTCTTCGCCATATTCTTCTGTATTCCGGAAAGTTTCCGTTTCTTAGCAATGTCACATAGCACCACCTTTCTGGCACTCCTCAAAAACAGAGGAGTAGGGTTCTCTATAAATTCACTAGCCTCCATTTCTGCTGTTTTCCACACACAGATTAATCACAAGGGATTTCCCCAAACAAGACAAGCCCCCACACAATTTCAAAAATTGGCTCCAACCAAATTTATTCAGATCCTGGACGCAGGCCCCAATTTTGTCACGAACCCCGTGATGGGTTGAAAAGGACCAGCAGGAATGGAACACACCTAGAGTCTGGTTTACTATAAATTCAGACTATATTTATTACTACTACGAATTAATATCATTAAACCAGATAATACGATACAGGTTATAAACTATTAGATTATTAGATTATTTAGATTAGATTAGGAGGACACGCAGTCCTCTTTTATTGTCATTTAGTAATGCATTTATTAAGAAATGATACAATATTCCTCCAGTGTGATATCGCAGAAACACAGGACAGACCAAGACTGAGAAACTGACAAAAACCACATAATTTTAACATATAGTCACAACAGTGCAACAATACCATAACTTGATGAAGAACAGTCCATGCCATGTCCGACCACAGTCCTACTCTGAGTCATCCGAAAACTTCGAGGCTCCGATCAGCTCTTCCATGCTGAGCACCAAGCACCACCCTCTGCCAAACGCTTCGACCCCAGCCTCGGTTGCCAGCAGTATATATATATGTATATATCTGTAAATGTGTGTGTGGATACAAAAATAATAGTCCAGGAGGTAGATATCAGTCTTACGGTGTCAGGCAAGTTTAAGCAGTTCAATTCACTTTGTGTTGCGTCGAGTCGAATTGATGGGGAGAGAGAGAGTTAATTGAGTTGATGTTCAAATTGGCAGCTTTAGTTGTTCTTGCTTCCGAAGTCTCAGAGTCACTTTGTGTGACCCCCACACAGACAAAGGTGGAACGAGCCCCTTCTAGGGAACGGTCTACTAACCCATGGCATGGGTTCACCACCAGCGGACCCCCACAGGCAAGCTCTTACCCGCACTGGTAATCACGGGTCGAAATTAATCGGTCCGTCGCCTCCACCTTCGTGGTGGTCTTAAACTCCACCAGTGGTTTCTCAGATAGCTTCCGCAGTTCTCTCGTGTCATGTCTCCTCTGCCGTTATCAGACGGAAGGATCAACTTTTATAATCCATCCGAAATTCCAGCGTCCATTAGCTCAACTGCTCTGAGCTGTTACCATGGTGACTTCCCAGCTTGTGTCTCAGCTCGCGCCATACTCTCTCTTTCTTTTAATTGTCTCCTTGTTCATTAGACTGCTGAACTTTCTAGCAGTTTCTCACCTGCGTGACAGTACAATGAGAGAGAGTAAATGAAATGGAGAGAGGGTACAGTGAGAGAGAGTTAAAGAGATGGAGAGAGTGATACAGTGAAAGAGCTGGAAAGAGGGATACTGAGAGAGAGTGAAAGACAGAGAGAGTGGTACAGTGAGAGACACTGAAAGAGACAAGAGAGGGATACATGAAAGAGATGGAGACAGCGATACAGTGAGAGAGAGTGACATAGACAGAGTTAGGGATACAGTGAATGAAACAGAGAGAAGGATATAGTGAGAGAGAGTGAAACAGATGTAAAGAAGAATATAGTGAATAAGACAGAGATGGATAGTGTCACGAACCCCGTGACGGGAATAAAGAACCAGCAGAAATGGAAAACACTTTGGAGTCCAGTATTGCTATAAACTAATAATATTTATTAGTAACTACGCAGTACAGTAATATAAATGTAGATAAATCAAACAGGTTAGCAATGTAAAAGTAAGTGTGGAATATATATGTATGAAAACCAAGCTTCTTTAAGTCTCGGGGTAAAAAGATACACGATACATTACGATGCTGAGTAAAGTTCAGTTCAGTTCAGTTCGTGGTATTTAGTTGAGTAGTGATGGGGAGAGAGAGAGAGATTTGAGTCTTCAGGTGAGCTGATGCTGTCGATCTTCTCGTCATCCTCCACAATCCTTCACAGGTGACAGACTCCTATTTATCTCACTGTGCAGAGCATCAACTGTCATTCAAAGACTCCCTCCTTCCTTTGTCTGTGAAGAAATGCAAGCAAGCAGCGCTGTCCTTGAAAGTAACATCAATAATGCGCTGTTGGTCACCATAGCAACTTTCGAGCTGCTCGGTGTTGTCTCCAAAGTAGAAATCCAAAGTTACCTCCAGTGCCCTAAAGTGACAGTCCAACCATTAATCTTTGTCTCTCTCTCTGTCTCTCCTTTCAAAACAAACTATTGGTAATAAATAACTCTCTCTCTCTTCAAACAGTTAATAGGGGTACTCCAGGATCTCCTCACAATAGAGTGAGAGAGTAAAAAACAGAGAGAGTGATACAGTGATAGAGAGTGACTGAGACATAGAGAGAGATACAGTGAGAGAGAGTGAAAGAAATGGTGAGAGAGATACAGTGAAAGAGATGGACAGAAGGGTACAATGAGAGAGTAAAATGAAGAGGAAGGGATAAACTGAGAGACAGTGAAAGAGACAGAGAGGAGATAGAGTGAGAAAGAGTGACAGGGACAGAGAGAGCGAAACAGTGAGGGACAGTGAGAGATGGGGAGAGTGGTACCATGAGAGAAAGTAAAAGTAATGGAAAGAGGTATACAGTGAGAGAGATAAAGTGACAGAGATGGAGAGAGGGGTATAGTGACAGTGAGTGAAAGACGGAGAGAGGGATACACTGAGAAAAAGACAGAGAGAGGGATACACTGAGAAAGTGGAAAAGTAACTGAATGGTGGATACACTGAAAGAGCTGGAGAGAGGGATATAGTGAGAGAGAGAGTGAAAAAAGGGAGAGAGGGATACAGTGAATGAGCTGGAGAGAATGATACAGTGACAGAGAGTGAAAGGGACAGAAAGAGGAATACAGTGAGAGCATTGGATAGAGAGAAAAGTGAAACAGAGTGAAATAAGTGGAGAGAGGGGAACAGTGAGAGAGAGAGAAAAAGAAACAGAGAGAAGGTACAGTGAGAGAGTGAAAGAGATGGAGAGAGAAATGCAGTGAAAAAGGAGAGAGGCATAGAGTGTAACAGAGAGAGGGATACAGCAAGACAGAGTGACAGAGAAGGTGGAGGAATACAGTGAGAGAGTAAAGGAACAGAGAGAGGGATACAGTGAGAGAGAGTGGAAAATACAGAGTTAGGGGTAGAGTGTGAGACTGAAAGAGATGGAGAGGGGGTTTCAGCAAGGGAAGCAACACTCACAACACACTGGAGAATCTCAGCAGGTCAGGCAGCTTCCCTGGAAACGAACAGTCAACATTTCGGTCCGAGACCCTTCGTCAGGACCCTTCCACGGATGCTGCCCGACCTGCCGAGTTTCTCCGGCAAGTTGTGTGTTGCTTTGACCCCAGCACCTGCACAGTATTTTGTGTTTTCAGTGAGACAGATTTAAAAAACTGGAAAGAGAGGTACAGTGAGAGAGAGATAGAGTGAAAGAGATAGAGAGAGTGATACAGTGAGAGAGGGATATGGAGCGAGCAATACATTGATAGCGAATAAAAATAAAGGAAAGAAGGAAACAGTGAACAACACAGTGGGAGGGATATAGTGAGAGAGAGTGACATAGACAAAGAGAAGTATACTGTGAAAGAGATGCAGAGAGTGATACGCTGAAAGAGACGTGGAGTGGGATACAGTGAGACGGGGTGAAAGACGGAGGGAGGGATAGAGTGAGAGATGGAGAGAGGGATACAGTTAGAGAGAGTGAAAGACGGAGAGAGGGATACCGTGAGATAGTAAAAGAGACAGAGATGGATACAGTGCGAGAGAGTGAAATAGACAGAGAGAATGTTAGATTCAGAACAGAGAGAGAGAGAAAAAGTGAGAGTGTGTGTGAAAGAGACGGAGGGAGGAATAAATACGATGATAGAGAGTGAAAGAGATAGATGGAGGTTCGCTACTCCTTCTGAAGTCAACAACCAATTCCTTCGTCTTGCTGACGTTGAGGGATAGGTTATTGTCTTCGCACCATGCCACCAGGTTCTTAATTTCCTCTCTGTACTCAAACTCATCATTACCCGAGATACAGCCTACAATTGTTGTGTCATCAGCAAACTTATATATTGAGTTTGATGGAAACTTGGCTACACAATCATGGGTGTACAGTGAGTACAGAGGAGGGCTGAGTACACAGCCTTGTGGGGCACCGGTGCTCAGAGTGATTGTAGAGGAGAGTTTGTCCCCTATTTTTACAGCCTGGATCCTGTCTGTGAGGAAGTTGAAGATCCAGCTGCAGATCTGAGTGCTAAGGCCCAGGTTCCGGAGCTGAGGAATCAGTTTATTTGGAATGATGGTATTAAAGGCAGAGCTGTAGTCAATGAAAAGGAGCCTTAAATATGTGTCTTTATTCTCCAGGCGTTCTAAGGAGGAATGTAGGGCCAGAGAGATGGCATCTGCCGATGACCTGTTGCTCTGGTAGGTGAATACAGAGAAACAGAGAAAGAGATGGAGAGAATAATACAGTGAGAGAGCAGAAAAGAAACAAAAGGGAGATACACTGAAAGAGCTGGAGAGAGGGATATAGTGAGAGAGAGAGTGAAAGAAAGGGGGATTTGGATACAGTGAAAGAGATGGTGAGAGGGATACAGTGAGACAGAGAGAGGAATACAGTGGAAGAGTTGGATAGAGGGGAAAGTGAGAGAGAGTTAAAGAGACAGAGAGGAGAGCAGTGAGAGAGAGTAAAAGAAACGGACAGAGGAATGCAGTGAAAAAGGGAGAGAGGGATAGAGTGTGAGAGTAAAAAACCGAGAGAGGGATACAGCGAGAGACAGTGACAGAGATGGATAGAGGTGTACAGTGAGTAAGAGTGGAAGATACTGAGTTAGAGATACAGAGTGAGACTGGAAGATACGGAGAGAGGGTTTCAGTGGGGAAGCAAAACGCACAACATGAAAAAGACAGGGAAGGATACAGTGAGAGAGAGTGACATAGATAGAGGGATATAGTGAAAGACTATCTCTCTATCCGTCTCTCACTGTATCCATTTCTCCAACTCTTTCACTTTCTCTGACTGTAGGCCTTTCCATCTCTTTTACTCTCTCAGTATGTCTCACTGTATCCCTCTCTTGAACTCTTTCACAGTGCTTACTGTATCCGTCTCTCCGTTACTTTTACTCTCTCACTGTATCCCTCTGTCTCTTTCAGATTCTCCCTCTGTACCCCTCTCTCCGTCTCATTCACTCTCATTGTGTTTTATCTCTATCCCTCTCTCAAGCACTTTCACTGTACTCCTCTCTCCGTCTCTTTATCCCTCTTTGCGTTTCTTTTACTATCTCTCACTGTATCCCTTTCTCCGTCTGTTTCACACTCATCCTTTGTTCTTCCCCGAATCGCTTTCCGTTCTCTGCTTCCGCCATTTCGCTCTTCGCCCCCCCCCATGATGTCATTTCCCGTTTGACATTGAGCACCGGATGGGAATTGGGGTTTTTTTATCCCGCGAAGTTGCAGCTCGCTAGTGACGGCCGATAGGAGAAGCTGGTTGGCTATAGATTGCAACAAACAGTCAAGACTCTGTGAGTTTATCGGCGGACAAGAGTTCGTGGTGGTGGGGTGGGAGAATCGGGAGGGGGCATTTGGAGTTGGGAACTAATGGTGTTTTCATCATTTCCGCTGCCTTCTCATCCCCTCCATGCATTATCGCAGGCCGCTCAGCCGGCTTCGTCACTTTTAAAACTTTATGTAAGTCATTTGCCCGTTTCAAAGTTCCTTCATTTTCGCCCATCTTATCTTGGCTTGATCTGACGTCTTGGTAGGGTTCAGGATCTGCCTGTGAGTAGTATACATATCGGTATCCCTTAGCATTTTGGAACTTTGATTTTCAATAGATGTTGAGGCCCTGAGGCCCTGCTTAAGGAAAAAAAAGACGCATAGTAATTGAGGGCAGGTAGGAACAAATGAGCTCTTTATGGAGTATAAGAAATGCAAGTTATCACATTTTGCATGTCTAGTATCTACTCTGGCCTCTCTTGCTGTTCGTCAAACCCCACATATTTTCTGTATCAGCTTCTTGACGGTAACAATGAGAAGAGTGCATGTCTAGGTGGTGGGGGTCCTGAATGATGGATGGCGTCTTCCTGAGGCATCGTTCATTGAAAATGTTTTCGATGCTACTTCATTACACAACACCCAGTCCATAATAGCTGATCCCCTCGTGGATCACAAGCTACTCAAAAATCCATATTAAGTGTGAGTTTTGGGAACTAGACAGAAGGCTGAAGAACAGGACCTCAAGGGTGGCGTTCTCAGGATTGCTGCCAGTGCTATGTGACAGTGATGGTAAGAATTGGAGGAGATGGCAGTTGAATGTGTGGCTGAGGAGTTGGTGCAGGGAGCAGGGTTTTAGATTTTTGGATCATTTGGATCTCTTCTGAGGAAGGTGGGACCTGTACAGATTGGATGGGTTGCACCTGAACTTGAGGGGGAGCAATATCCTTGCAGGTAGGTTTGCTAGCATGGTTCGGGAGTGTTTAAACTAATTTGGGAGGGGGTGGGACCCAGAGCGATAGAGCAGTGAAAGAAGTGCATGAAGTAAAGCCAGATCTAACATACAGAGAGGCTTTGAGGAAAGAGAAACAGAATAAACGGTGTAAAGACAGTAAGGTAGAAGGGGTGAAATGTGTGTACCTCAATGCAAGAAGCATCAGGAACAAAGGTGATGAACTGAGAGCTTGGATACATACACATGGAATTATGATGTAGTGGCCATTACAGAGACTTGGCTGGCACCAGGGTAGGAATGGATTCTCAATATTCTTGGATTTCAGTGCTTTAAAAGGGATAGAGAGGGGGGAAAAAGGGAGGAGGGGTGGCATTACTGGTCAGGGATACTATTACAGCTACAGAAAGGGTGGGTAATGTAGCAGGATCCTCTTTTGCGTCAGTATGGACAGAAGTCAGGAACAGGAAGGGAGCAGTTACTCTATTGGGGGTATTCTATAGGCCCTCTGGTAGCAGTAGAGATACAGGGGAGTAGATTGGGAGGCAGATTTTGGAAAGGTGCAAAAATAACAGGGTGTTTCCCTATTATTGATTGGCACCTGATTAGTTCCAAGGGTTTAGATGGGGCAGAGTTTGTTAAGTGTGTCCAGGATGGATTCCTGTCACAGTATGTGGACAGGCCGACTAGGGGGAATGCCATACTAGATCTAGTACTTGGTAATGTACCAGGTCAGGTCACAGATCTCTCAGTGGGTGAGCATCTGGGGGACAGTGACCACCGCTCCCTGGCCTTTAGCATTATCATGGAAAAGGATAGAATCAAAGAGGACAGGAAAATTTTTAATTGGGGAAAGGCAAATTATGAGGCTATAAGGCTAGAACTTGCGGGTGTGAATTGGGATGATGTTTTTGCAGGGAAATGTACTATGGACATGTGGTCGATGTTTAGAGATATCTTGCAGGATGTTAGGGATAAATTTGTCCCGGTGAGGAAAATAAAGAATGGTAGGGTGAAGGAACCATGGGTGACAAGTGAGGTGGAAAATCTAGTCAGGTGGAAGAAGGCAGCATACATGAGGTTTAAGAAGCAAGGCTCAGATGGGTCTATTGAAGCAGGGAAGCAAGAAAGGAGCTTAAGAAGGGGCTGAGAAGAGCCAGAAGAGGGCATGAGAAGGCCTTGGCGACTAGGATAGAGGAAAACCCCAAGGCATTCTTCAGTTATGTGAAGGAAAAAAGGATGACAGGAGTGAAGGTAGGACCGATTAGAGATAAAGGTGGGAAGATGTGCCTGGAGGCTGTGGAAGTGAGTGAGGTCCTCAATGAATACTTCTCTTCGGTATTCACCACCGAGGGGGAACTTGATGATGGTGAGGACAGTATGAGTGAGGTTGATGTTCTGGAGCATGTTGATATTAAGGGAGAGGAGGTGTTGGAGTTATTAAAATATATTAGGACGGATAAGTCCCTGGGCCCTGACGGAATATTCCCCAGGCTGCTCCATGAGGCGAGGGAAGAGATTGCTGAGCCTCTGGTTAGGACCGTTATGTCCTCGTTGTCCACTGGAATTGTACCGGAGGATTGGAGGGAGGCGAATATTGTCCCCTTGTTCAAAAAAGGTAGTAGGGATACTCTGGGTAATTATAGACCAGTGAGCCTTACGTCTGTGGTGGTAAAGCTGTTGGAAAAGATTCTTAGAGATAGGATATATAGGCATTTAGAGATTCATGGTCTGATCAGGGACAGTCAGCATGGCTTTGTGAAGGGCAGATGTTGTCTAACAAGCCTGATAGAGTTCTTTGAGGAGGTGACCAGGCATATAGATGAGGGTAGTGCAGTGGATGTGATCTATATGGATTTTAGTAAGGCATTTGACAAGGTTCCACACGGTCGGCTTATCCAGAAGTTAGAAGGCATGTGATCCAGGGAAGTTTGGCCAGGTGGATTTAGAATTTGCTTGCCTGCAGAAGGCAGAGGGTTGTGGTGGAGGGAGTACATTCAGATTGGAGGATTGTGACTAGTGGTGTCCCACAAGGATCTGTTCTGGGACCTCTACTTTTCGTGATTTTTATTAACAACCTGGATGTGGGGGTAGAAGGGTGGGTTGGCAAGTTTGCAGACGACACAAAGGTTGGTGGTGTTGTAGATAGTGTAAAGGATTGTCAAATATTGCAGAGAGACATTGCTAGGATGCAGAAGTGGGCTGAGAAGTGGCAGATGGAGTTCAACCTGGAGAAGTCTGAGGTGGTACACTTTGGAAGGACAAACTCCAAGGCAGAGTACAAAGTAAATGGCAGTATACTTGGTAGTGTGGAGGAACAGAGGGATCTGGGGGTACATGCCCACAGATCCCTGAAAGTTGTCTCACAGGTAGATAGTGTAGTTAAGAAAGCTTATAGGGTGTTAGCTTTCATAAGTCGAGGAATAGAGTCTAAGAGTTGTCATGTAATGATGCAGCTCTATAAAACTGTGGTTAGGCCACACTTGGAGTACTGTGTCCAGTGCTGGTCGCCTCAGTATAGGAAGGATGTGGAAGCATTGGAAAGGGTCCAGGGGAGATTTACCAGGATACTGCCTGGTTTAGAGAGTATGCATTATGATCAGAGATTAAGGGAATTAGAGCTTTACTCTTTGGAGAGAAGGAGGATGAGAGGAGACATGATAGAGATATACAAGATAATAAGAGGAACAGATAGAGTGGATAGCCAGTGCCTCTTCCCCAGGGCACCACTGCTCAATACAAGAGGACATGGCTTTAAGGTAAGGGGTGGGAAGTTCAAGGGGGATATTAGAGTAAGGTTTTTTACTCAGAGAGTGGTTGGTGCGTGGAATGCACTGTTTGAGTCAGTGGTGGAGGCAGATACACTAGTGAAGTTTAAGAGACTACTAGACAGGTATATGGAGGAATTTAAGGTGGGGGTTTATATGGGAGGCAGTGTTTGAGGGTCGGCACAACATTGTGGGCCGAACGGCCTTTACTGTGCTGTACTATTCTATGTTCTATGTTCTTTGTAAGGCAATCCACTCTTGGGATGAAGGATCAATTTGATTTTCCCAATCTAGTTGCATATTGAAATGCCCATGACTAATGTAGCATTGCCTTCTTGAAATACGATTTCTGTTTTCCTCAGTAATTTGTATGCACATCCTGGCTACTTTTTGGAGTAATCCAGTAACCTTACCCTTACAGTTTCTTAACTCTACCAAAAATGATTCTAGATCTTTCAATTCTATGTCACTTCTTTCTAAAGATTTGATTTCATTTTTTACCAGCAGAGTGACTTCTCTGTCTATAGGAAGAGGTACAGTCAACGTTTCAGGCCGAGACCCTTCGTCAGGACTAAATGAAGGAAGAGCTAGTAAGAGATTTGAAAGTGGGAGGGGGAGGGGGAGATCCAAAATGATAGGAGAAGACAGGAGGGGGAGGGATGGAGCCAAGAGCTGGACAGGTGATAGGCAAAAGGAATATGAGAGGATCATGGGACAGGAGGTCTGGGGAGAAAGACAAGCAGGAGGAGGGGGTGAAAAAACCCAGAGAATGGGCAAGGGGTATAGTGAGAGGAACAGAAGGAGAAAAAGGAGAGAGAAAGAAAGAACGTGTATATATAAATAAATAATGGATGGCGTACGAGGGGAAGGTGGGGTATTAGCGGAAGTTAGAGAAGTCAATGTTCATGCCATCAGGTTGGAGGCTACCCAGACGGAATATAAGGTGTTGTTCCTCCAACCTGAGTGTGGCTTCATCTTTACAGTAGAGGAGGCCGTGGATAGACATATCAGAATGGGAATGGGAACGTTTTTATTAGGATCTCCCATTGGGCACACATTTTAATTAGGATCTCCCGGTGGCCACGCATTTTAATTCCACATCACATTCCCATTCACAATACCTTATATTCCGTCTGGGTAGCCTCCAACCTGATGCCATGAACATTGACTTCTCTAACTTCCGCTAATGCCCCACTTCCCCCTCGTACCCCATGCTTTATTTATTTATATACACACATTCTTTCTCTCTCTCCTTTTTCTCCCTCTGTTTCTCTGAATATACCCCTTGCCCATCTTCTGGGTTTCCCCCCTCCCCCTTTTCTTTCTCCCTGGGCCTCCTGTCCCATGATCCTCTCATATCCTTTTTGCCAATCATCTGTCCATCCCTCCCCCTCCTGTCTTCTCCTATCATTTTGGATCTCCCCCTCCCCCTCCCACTTTCAAATCTCTTACTAACTCTTCCTTCAGTTAGTCCTGACGAAGGGTCTCGGCCTGAAACGTCGACTGTACCTCTTCCTACAGACGTTGCCTGGCCTGCTGCATTCACCAGCAACTTTGATGTGTGTTGCTTGAATTTCCAGCATCTGCAGAATTCCTCATGTCTCCTCTGTCTACCTGTTTGTCCTTTTGATAGATTGTGTATCCTTAGATATTGTTCCTAATTGCAACTGTCTTTCAGCCATGGTCATGTGATATCCGCTACATCATATCTGTCAACCTCTAAATGCACTACAAGATCATCTAATCTCTTAAACTGTGTACATTCAAATATAACATCTTCAGTACTGTGTATGTCACCCTTTTCAATTTGTCTTCCTAACCGTCCACAACCCATTCCACTGACTGCAATTTTACCCTATCATCTGCCTGTCCTTCTTAAAGGTCTCACTTTACACTATCTCTGCTTGTAAACTAACATACCTATCCTCAAGCCCCATCACTCTGGTTCCTAATTAGTAAACTTGCCTGCAAGGATTTTTGTCGTTGGGTTCAGGTGTAGCCCATTCCTTTTGTACAAGTCATACCTTCCTCAGAAAAGATCCGTATCATCCAGAAATATGAAACCCTGACCCTGTGAACCAATTCCTCAGCCACACTAGTACATGGCACAGGCAGCACTCAAGAGATTGTTACTCCTGAGGTCCTGTTTTTCAACTTTCTATTTCTTAAATCTCTCTTCAAGACCACCTCCTTTCCTTCTTAAGTCATTGACACCATTATGAAACAAGACACCTGGCTGCTTGCCCTCGCCCTTTAGAATGTCATGGATGATCTAAAACATCCCTGATCCTGGCACTTGAGAGGCAGCATACCATTTGCATTTCAATATTGCATCTGCAGACTCTCCAATTTACTCCCCTTACTATGGAATCTCCCTACTGTCACCATACTTCCCCAGCCCCCTTTAGCTTCTGAGCCATTGTACCATACTTAATGTCAGAGGCCCAGTCACTGTGCCCCCCCACGTAGGTATTCCCCTCCCCCATCTAAAACGGTGGTGTGTAAACTTAAATTCTTCCTGATGCCCGCATGTCTGGGCTGGTACTCACAGCCTTTGGGAATGCAAGTAAATCCACAATACATTTATTTGGTATTTTACGTGCTAACATAGAGGACAATTTATATCTCTAAAGTATAGATAAGGCTGTCTTCGAAACTACTTGTAAACTTCCCACTTCCATCTGCAGCGTCTGGGCTAGTATTCCGGTATTCACAGCTTTTAGGAAATGCATTGTTATGAACTCAGTCCACAGTACTTTGTCAAACAGAAGACTGGTGGCCAGAGTTATTTAAGTGTAAATGAATCATCTACCCAAAAACTCACTCTAACAGACACACATCTGTTACTTTACAGAATCAGACAGTACTATTCTTGATTAAAACAGAGATGTAGTTTACCAGATAATTCTGCCAGGCAGACATTACTCAGTCATGCTGTCAGAGTACATTTTTTCAGAAATCATTAATTCCTTACTATCCCAATTCCCTTAAAACTTCATTATTTCCTCCTTTTTATCATTTTATAACATATTACAGACTATTACTTTCACTGCATGACATAAACCATGGCCAAAGTCTGTAAGATACAGACAAAGATTAAAATTAACACAATCAGACTTCCAAAATGTAGAAACGCTCCTCAGAAGTTTCCAAAAATATTAAAGGGCCAGGGCCATCCTCCTGCCTTACTGGTTGCAAAACTGCCAACATTTTGGATTTTCTGAATCTCTTGGGTTCTGTGTATAGATAGCTTGATAATATTTGATGACTCATCAGGGATATAAGTGCAGCGTTCCTTTTCTATAATAGCACAGGTCCCTCCTTCCTTTCTCTGCCAGAATGAAGTCAAGGGCCATCTAGTTCAGTAGGACTGCTTGCTGGATTGCAATCATTTCGGTGGATATTTCAGTCACCGTCGCCTGGGTATCAGTTAGTTCTCCAGCCGTGTTATTGGTTAACTCTTCTAGGGCTGCCGCTAAGTTAATTATCTTTTGTGAATTCCTGGCTACTCCATAGGAGGGAAAAGCGATCATCCAAAATTACTCAGTCTCAGTTATTCCTCTCCGATGCCTGTTCCAACGGAGGTGATCCTGCAGCTGGGCCATGACTCTCAGATGGGGTACTAAATATGCTGGGTGACAACAGCCGGTCCACCCTTTGCTGTGACTTTGCGGGTCCCATCTGCTGGCAGTTTCCCTTGGGAGTCATATATAGGCCCGATTTCCACACAGCCAGTGGGTGCCATTTACTGGTGGGGGAGGGTCTGCAGTGATACAGATGATATAGGTGATACAGCTGCTATTTCCCAGAAAAAATGCATCTTCCCCTCCCTAGAAGTTACAGTAACAGGTGGCATTTACTACTCCACCGCTGGGCACCTGCAGGTATGGCCAGGATGCATGTTTCCCAGTATATGAGGTTCCATTTGGTGGGGGACTGAGATGCCATCCTTCAAAACACTGACAGCCACTGTCATCTCTGACTGGACTACAGTTCCGCGCCTCGCTTCCCCAGGTGTTATTTGAGAAAGCCCCAGGCTGAGAGTTCCTCACTCTGGTTGAGCGAGATTACTGACATTGGAATCATAGTCTTACCATGCGGCAGAATTTTGGCACAAACCCAGTTCTACCTGTTTGGCACAGGTGTGACAGAGAGACAGAAAGGGGTTGACATAGGGGTCCCCAGATGCTGGGGTGAGCCCTCTCAAAAGGCGTAAGCAGGAACACCACTATCAACCAATACATTTTCCTTTAGTCTGAGAGAGTCCTCAGTTGCTTAAAATTGCTTACGTTATTCTCCTTTAATACTAACAAAAACAACTGCTTTCCCTATTCTCCTTTAATACTCACAAAAACATCTGGTTAACTTATTATCCTCTAATACTCACGAAACAACTGCTTACCTGATTCTCCTTTAAAACTCACAAAGCAACAGCTTACCTTTTTCTTCTTTAATACAAAATCAACTGCTTTCCTTATTCTCCTTCAATACTCACAAAACAACTGCTTACCTTCTTCTCATTTAATACTCAAAAAACAATTGCTTAGCTTATTCTCTTGTAATACTCACAGAAACAACTGCTTTCCCTGTTTTCCTTTAATACTTACAAAAACAACTGCTTACCTTATTCTCCTTTAATACTCACAAAAACAACTGGTTTTCATAACCTTTAATACAAAAACAACTGCTTACCTTATTCTCCTTTAATACTCACAAAAACAACTGGTTTTCATAACCTTTAATACAAAAACAACGGCTTACCTTATTCTCCTTTAATACTTCAAAAACAACTGCTTACGTTATCGTCCTTCAATACTCACAAGACAACTGCTTACCTTATTCTCTTTTAATACTCCCAAAAACAACTGCTTACCTTATTCTGCTTTAATATTAACAAAACAACTGTTTTTTTTATTTTCCGTTAATACTCACAAAAGCAACTGTTTACCCTATTTTCCTTTAATACTCAGAATATCAGCTTCTTACCTTATTCTGCTTTAATAGTCACAAAAACATCTGCTTACCTTATTCTCCTTTAATACTCACAAAAATAACAGCTTTCCTTCTCTTCTAATACTCACAAAATCAACTGCTTACTTTATTCTCCTTTAATACTCACGAAAACAACTGCTTACTACGAAAATATCTGCTTACCTTATTCTCCTTTAATACTAACAAAAACGACTGCTTTCCCTATTATCCTTTAATATTCACAAATACAATTGGTTAATATATTCTCCTCTAACATTCACAAAACAACTGCTTACTTTATTCTCCTTTAATACTCATGAAAACAACTGTTTGCTTTATTCTCCTTTAACCATATAACCATATAACAATTACAGTACAGAAACAGGCCATCTCGGCCCTTCTAGTCGGTGCCGAACTCTTACTCTCACCTAGTCCCACCGACCTGCACTCAGCCCATAACCCTCCATTCCTTTCCTGTCCATATATCTATCCAATGTAACTTCTAATGACAACATCGAACCTGCCTCAACCACTTCTGCTGGAAGCTCGTTCCACACAGCCACCACTCTCTGAGTAAAGAAGTTCCCCCTCATGTTACCCTAAACTTTTGCCCTTTAACTCTCAACTCATGTCCTCTTGTTTGAATCTCCGCCCACTCTCAACGGAAAAAGCCTATCCACGTCAACTCTATCAATCCTCCTCATAATTTTAAACACCTCTATCAAGTCCCCCCTCAACCTTCTACGCTCCAAAGAATAAAGACCTAACTTGTTCAACCTTCCTCTGTAACTTAGGAGATGAAAGGTAAGCACTTGTTTTTGTATTAAAGATTACGAAAAGCAGTTGTTTTTATGAGTATTAAAGGAAAATAGGGAAAGCAGTTGCTTTTGCTAGTGTTAAAGGAGAGTAAGATAAGCAGTTGTTTTGTGAATATTAAAGGAAAATAGGGAAAGCAGTTGTTTTTGTGAGTATTAAAGGAAAATAGGGAAAGCAGTTGCTTTTGCTAGTGTTAAAGGAGAATAAGGTAAGCAGTTGTTTTGTGAATATTATACGAGTATAAGGTAAGCAGTTGTATTTGTGAGTAGTAAAGGAGATGAAGGAAAGCAGTTGTTTTTGTGAGTATTAAAGGAGATAAGGTAAACAACTGTGAGTATTAACGGAGATTGAGATATGCAAACAACAGGAATTCTGCAGATGCTGGAAATTCAATCAACGCACATCAAAGATGCTGGTGAACGCAGCAGGCCAGGCAGCATCTCTAGGAAGAGGTACAGTTGACGTTTCAGGCTGAGACCCTTCGTCAGGACTAACTGAAGGAAGAGTTAATAAGAGATTTGATAGTTGGAGGGGGAGGGGGAGATCCAAAATGATAGGAGAAGACAGGAGGGGGAGGGATGCAGCCAAGAGCTCTGTCCCTCTGAATATACCCCTTGCTCATCCTCTGGGTTCCCCCCACCTTGTCTTTCTCCCCGGACCTCCTGTCCCATGATCCTCTCATATCCCTTTTGCCAATCACCTGTCCAGCTCTTGGCTCCATCCCTCCCCCTCCTGTCTTCTCCTATCATTTTGGATCTCCCCCTCCCCCTCCCACTTTCAAATCTCTTACTAGCTCTTCCTTCAGTTAGTCCTGATGGAGGGTCTCAGCCTGAAACATGGACTGTACCTCTTCCTAAAGATATGCAGTTGTTTTTGAGAGTATTAAAGTAGAATAAAGTAAGCAGATGTTTTTATGAATATTAAAGGAGTATAAGGTAAGCTTTTGTTTTTGTATTAAAGGAGATTAAGGAAAGAAGTTCTTGTGAGTTTCTTATCTTATTCCTCTTTAATACTTACAAAAACAACTGCTTGCTGTATTCTTCTTTAATATCACAAAACAACTGCTTTCCTTATTCTCCTTCAATACTCACAAACAACTGCTTACCTTTTTCTCATTTAATACTCACCAAAACAATTGCTTACCTTAATCTCCTTTAATACAATCAAAAGCAACTGCTTTCCCTATTTTCCTTTAATACGCACAAAAACAACTACTTACCTTATTCTCCTTAACACAGAATAACAACTGCTTTTCATTATCTCCTTTAATACAAAAACAACTGCCTACCTTATTCTCATAATACTCACAGAAGCATCTGCTTACCTTATTCTGCTTTAATGCTTACAAAACAATTTGTTACTTCATTCTCCTTTAATACTCACAAAAAGAACTGCTTAGCTTAATCTCCTTTAATACTCGCAAAACATTTGCTTTCCTTATTCTGTTTTAATTCACAAAGTAACTGCTTTCTTTATTTTCCATTAATACTCACATAAGCGACTGTTTACCCTATTTTCCTGTAATACAAAAGCAACTGCTTACCTTTTACTCCTTTAATGCAAAAACAACTGCTTAACTTACTGTCTTAATACTCACCGATACAACTGCTTCCCTATTCTCCTTTAATACTTACTAAAGCAATTGCTCACCTTAATCTCCTTTAATACTCATGTAAACATCTGCATACTTTATTCTTCTTTAATACTGACAAAAACAACTCTAGATCTTATTCGCCATTAGTACTCTCAAACAACTGCTTATCTTATCTCCTTTAATACTCACAAAAGCAACTACTTTCCTTCTCTAATACTCACAAAAGCAACTGCTTACCTTATTCTCCTTTAATACTCAAATAATACAACTGTTTACCTTATTCTCCTTTAATACTTATAAAAAACAACTGCTTACCTTATTCTCCTTTAATACTCACAAAAAACAACTGCATATTTTATTCTCCATTAATACTCACGAACGACTGCTTACCTTATCTCCTTTAATACTCAGATAAACAACTGCTTTCCTTCTCCTTTAATACTCACAAAACAACTGCATAACTTCTTTTCCTTTAATTCTCAGAAAAACTACTGCTTTGTTTTTTCTCCTTGAATACAAAAACAACTGCTTACATTATTTTCTTTAATACTCACAAAAACATCTGCTTACTTTATTCTCCTCCAATACTCACAAAGCAACTGCTTACGTATTCTCCTTTAATGCATAAACAAGTTTAACTTATGCTCCTTTAATACTCACAAGAACAACTGCTTTCCTTCATCTTCTTAAATACTCACAAATACAACTGCTTACCTTATTCTCCTTTAATTCTAACAAGAACAACTGCTTTCCCTAGTCTCCTTTAATACCTCAGAAGAATGCTTTCTACAGTGCATCTATAAAAATTAGTGAGGGTTTTAGGGGACAGGCCAAATTTCTTTGGTTTTCTCAGGAAGTAAAGGCACTGGTGGGCCTTCTTAGTCCAACCAAGCAGAGTTCACTGCCGTGAAGGCCCACCAGCGCCTTTATTTCCTGAGAAAACTAAAGAAATTTGGTCTGTCCCCTAAAACCCTCACTAATTTTTATAGACACACCGTAGAAAGCATTCTTCTAGGGTGCATCACAACCTGGTATGGAAGTTGTCCTGTCCAAGACTGAAAGAAGCTGCAGAAGATCGTGAACACGGCACAGCACATCACATAAACCAATCTTCCGTCCTTGGACTCACTTTACGCCGCACGCTGTCGGAACTGTGCTGCCAGGATAATCAAGGACATGACCCACCCAGCCAACACACTTTTCGTCCCTCTTCCCTCTGGGAGAAGGCTCAGGAGCTTGAAGACTAGTACAGCCAGATTTGGGAACAACTTCTTTCCAACTGTGATAAGACTGTTGAACTGATCCTGACCCGGATCTGGGCCGTACCCTCCAAATATCTGGACCTGCCTCTCGGTTTTTTTTGCACTACCTTACTTCCCATTTTTCTATTTTCTATTTATGACTTACAATTTAAATTTTTAATATTTACTAATTTTAACTATGTTTAGTATTTTTGATATTTAATATTTGTAATCCGGGGAGCGGGAAGTGCAGAATCAGCTATCACTGTGATGATTGTACATTCTAGTATGAATTGTTTGATGACAATAAAATATAAAGTATACTCACAAATACAACTGGTTAACTTATTCTCTTCTAATACTCACAAAACAACTGCTTATCTGATTCTCCTTTAATACTCACAAAGCAACTGCTTACCTTATTCCTCTTGAATACTCACAAAATCATCTGCTTACCGTATTCTTCTTTAATACTCACAAAACAACAGTTTTCCTGATTCTCCTTCAATAATCAGAAACAACTGCTCACTCACTTCTCATTTAATACTCGCAAAAACATCTGCTTACCTTATTCTACTCTAATACTCACAAAAACAACTGCTTAGCTTATTCGCCTTTGATATTCACCAAACAACTGCTTTCTTTATTTTCTGTTAATACTCAGAGAAGCAACTGTTTACCCTATTTTCCTTTAATACTCAGAATATCAGCTTCTTACCTTATTCTCCTTTAACACTCACAACAACTGCTTTTCATTATCTCCTTTAATACTCACAAAAAGAACGCCGACCTTATTCTCCTTTAATACTCACAAAAACATCTGCTTACTTTATTCTCCTTCAATACTCACAAAGCAACTGCTTACCTTATTCTCCTCTAATACTTACAGAAACAACTGCTTTCCTTATTCTCCTTTAATGCATAACAGTTTAACTTATGCTCCTTTAATACTCACAACAATAAATGCTTACTTTATTTTCCTTTCATACTCTGGAAAATAACCGCTTCCCTTATTCTCCTTTAATACTCACAAGAACAACTGCTTTCCTTAGTCTCCTTTAATACAAGAACAACTGCTTTACCTTATTCTCCTTTAATACGCATAAAAAAAGCTGCTTACCTTATCTCCTTTAATACTCACAAAAACAACTCTTTTTCTTCATCTCCTTAAATACTCACAAATACAACTGCTTACCTTATTCTCGTTGCATACTCAGAATATCAACTGCTTACTTTATTCTCCTTTAATACTCACAAAACAACTGCTTACCTTATTCTCCTTTAATACTCAAAAAAAACAACTGCTTACCTTATTCTTCAATACTCACAAAGCCACTGCTTACATTATTCTCCTTCAATCCTCAGAAAAACAACTACTTACCTTATTTTCCTTTAATTCTAACAAGAACAACTGCTTTCCCTATTCTCCTTTAACACCCTAGAAGAATGCTTTCTACAGTGCATCTATAAAAATTAGTGAGGGTTTTAGGGGACAGGCCAAATTTCTTTGGTTTTCTCAGGAAATAAAGGCGCTGGTGGGCCTTCTTGGTCCAAACAAGCAGAGTTCACTGCCGTGAAGGCCCACCAGCGCCTTTATTTCCTGAGAAAACTAAAGAAATTTGGCCCATCCCCTAAAACCCTCACTAATTTTTATAGCTGCACCCTAGAAAGCATTCTTCTAGGGTGCATCACAACCTGGTATGGAAGTTGTCCTGTCCAAGACCGGAAGAAGCTGCAGAAGATCGTGAACACGGCGCAGCACATCACATAAACCAATCTTCCGTCCTTGGACTCACTTTACACTGCACGCTGTTGGAGCAGTGCTGCCAGGATAATCAAGGACACGACCCACCCAGCCAACACACTTTTCGTCCCTCTTCCCTCTGGGAGAAGGCTCAGGAGCTTGAAGACTCGTATGGCCAGATTTGGGAACAGCTTCGTTGCAACTGTGATAAGACTGCTGAACGGATCCTGACCCAGATCTGGGCCGTACCCTCCAAATATCCGGACCTGCCTCTGGGTTTTTTTTGCACTACCTTACTTCCCATTTTTCTATCTTCTATTTATGACTTACGATTTAAATTTTTAATATTTACTAATTTTAACTATGTTTAGTATTTTTAATATTTAATATTTGTAATCCGGGGAGCGGGAACTGCAGAATTAGATATCACTGTGATGATTGTACGTTCTAGTATGAATTGTTTGGTGACAATAAAATATAAAGTATATTCACAAATACAACTGGTTAACTTATTCTCTTCTAATACTCACAAAACAACTGCTTATCTGATTCTCCTTTAATACTCACAAAGCAACTGCTTACCTTATTCCTCTTGAATACTCACAAAATCATCTGCTTACTGTATTCTTCTTTAATACTCACAAAACAACTGTTTTCCTGATTCTCCTTCAATAGTCAGAAACAACTGCTCACTCACTTCTCATTTAATACTCGCAAAAACATCTGCTTACCTTATTCTACTCTAATATAGATTATTCTCCTTTGATATTCACAAAACAACTGCTTACCTTATTCTCCTTTAATAGTTATAAAAACAACTGCTTACCATATTCTCCTTTAATACTGACAAAAACAACTGCATATCTTATTCTCCGTTAGTACTCACAAACAACTGTTTTCCTTCTTCTCCTTTAATACTCACAAATAGAACTGCTTACCTTATTCTCCTTGCATACTCACAAAATCAACTGCATACCTTATTTTCCTTTATACTCAGAAAGCAACTGCTTAACTTATTTCCTTTAATACTCACAAAGCAACTGCTTATATTATTCTCCTTTAATACTCAAAAACAACTGCTTACCTTATTCTCGTTTAATACTAACAAGAACAACTGCTTTCCCTATTATCCTTTAATGCTCACAAATACAACTGGTTAACTTATTCTCTTATAATACTCACAAAGCAACTGATTACCTTATTCTGCTTTAATAGTCACAAATGCAACTGCTTACCTTATTCCTCTTTAATACTCACAAAACAACTGCTTACTGTATTCTCCCTTAATACTCATAAAACAACTGCTTTCCTGATTCTCCTTCAATAATCACAAGCAACTGCTTACTTTCTGCTCATTTAATACTCACCAAAACAATTGCTTACCTTAATCTCCTTTAATACTCACAAAAAGAACTGCTTTCTTTCTTCATTAATACTCACAGATACGACTGCTTACGTTATTCTCCTTAATTCTCACAAAACAACTGCTTAGCTTATTCTCCTTTTATACTCACAAAACATCTGCTTTCCTTATTCTCCTGTAATATTCACAAAACAACTGCTTTCTTTATTAGCTGCTAATTCTCAGAAAAGCAACTGTTTACCCTATTTTCCTTTAATACTCAGAATATCAGCTGCTTACCTTATTCTCTTTAAATACTCACCAACACAACAGCTTCCTTATTCTCCTTTAATACTCACAGAAACAACTGCTTACCTTGTTCTCATTTAATACTAACCAGAAAATCTGCTTTCCCTATTCTCCTTCCATTCTCACAAATACAACTGGTTAACTTACTCTCTTCTAATACACACAAAACTACTGCTTCTCTGATTCTCCTTTAATACTCACAAAACAACAGCTTTCATGATTCTTTTTCAATAATCACAAACAACTGCTTTCTTTCTGCTCCATTAATACTCACAAATACGACTGTATACCTTACTTTCCTTTAATACAAAACAACTGCTTAGCTTATTCTCCTTTAATACTCACAAGAACAACTGCTTACCTTACTCTCCTTTAATACATGAAAAAACATCTGCATTCTTTATTTTCATTTAACACTCAGAAAAGCAACTACTAACCCTATTCTCCTTTAATACTCAGAATATCAGCCTCTTACCTTATCCTTCTTTAATACTCACAAACAACTGCTTACCTTATTCTCCTTTAATACTCACAAAACAACTCCGTACCTGCTTTTCCTTTATTACTCACAAGAACATCTGCTTTCTTATTCTCCTTGAATACAAAAACAACTGCTTAACTTATTTTCTTTTAATGCTCGCAAAACAACTGTTTACCTTATTTTCTTTTAATACACAGAAACAACTGCTTACCTTATTCTTTAATACTCGTAAAAACATCTGCTTACCTTATTCTCATTTAATAGTTATAAAAACAACTGCTTACCTTATTCTCCTTTAATACTCTCAAAAACAACTACGTTTCTTAATCTCTGTTAATGCTCACAAACAGTTGCTTACATCATCATCTGTAATACTCACAAAAACAAGTGCTTTCATTCATCTCCTTTAATACTCACAATCACAACTGCTTACCATATTCTCCTTGCATACTCGCAAAATCAACTGCTTACCTTATTCTCCTATAATACTCACAAAAGCAACTGCTTCCCTGATTCTCCTTTAATACTCAAAAAATACAACTGCTTACCTTATTTTCCTTCAATACTCACTAAGCATCTGCTTACATTACTCTCCTTTAATACTCTCAAACACAACTGCTTACCTTATTCTCCTTTAATACTAACAAGAACAACTGCTTTCCCTATTCTCCTTTAATACTCACGAACACAACTGGTTAAGTTATTCTCTTCTAATACTCACAAAACAACTGCTTATCTGATTCTCCTTTAACACTCACAAAGCAACTGCTTACCTTATTCAACTTTAATAGTCACAGTACAACTAACCATATTCTTCTCCAATACAAAAGCAACTGCTTACCTAATTCCTCTTTAATACTCACAAAACCACTGCTTTCCTGATTCTCCTTCAGTAATCAGAAACAACTGCTTACTTTCTTCTCATTTAATACTCAAAAAAAAATTGTTTACCTTACTCTCTGTTAATACTCACAAAAAGAACTGCTTACCTTATTCTCCTTTAATACTGACAAAAACAACTGCTTTCTTTCTTTATTAATACCCATAGATACGACTGCTTACGTTATTCTCCTTAATTCTCACAAAACAACTGCTTAGCTTATTCTCCTTTTATACTCACAAACCATCTGCTTTCCATATTCTCCTTTAATATTCACTAAACAACTGCTTTCTTTATTTTCTGTTAATATTCACAAAAGCAACTGTTTACCTTATTTTCCTTTAATACTCAGAATATCAGCTGCTTACCTTACTCTCTAAATACTCACAAAAACAGCTTACATTAATTTCATTTAATACTCATGGAAACAACTGCTTATCTTATCCTCTAATATTCACAAAAACGACTTGCTTAAAGTTTTTCTCCTATAATACTCACAAAAAACATCTGCTTAACTTATTCTTCTATAATATTCATAGAAACAACTGCTTACTTTATTCTTCTTTAATACTCACCAAAACAATTGATTCCTTATTCTCCTTTAATACTCACAAGATCCACTGCTTTCCTTAATCTCCTTTAATACAAAAACAACTGCTTACCTTATTCTCCTTTAATAATTGTAAAGACATCTGCTTACCTTATTCTCATTTAATAGTTATAAAAAGCAACTATTTACCCTATTTTCCTTTAATACTCAGAATACCAGCTTCTTACCTTATTCTCCTTTAATACTCATAAAAACAACTGTTTACCTTATTCTCCTTTAATGCTCACTAAACCAACTGCTTACGTTATCCTTCTTTAATACCCACAAACACCTGCTTTCCTTATTCTCTAAATACTCACTAAACAACTGTGTAGCTTTGTTTCCGTGAGTACTCACAAGAACATCTGCTTTCCTTATTCTCCTTGAATACAAAAAAAACTACCTAACTTATTTTCTTTTAATGCTCATAAAATAACTGCTTACCTTACTTTCTTTTAGTACTCAAAAAAACAACTGCTTATCCTCTTTTAATACTCACAAAACAACTGCTTACCTTTTTCTCCTTTAATACTCACAAAAACATCTGCTTAACTTATTCTTCTATAATACTTATCTAAAACAACTGCTTTCTTTATTCTCCTTTATTACTCACAAAAACAACTGTTCCCCTTATTCCCCTTTAATAATCACAAGAACAACTGCCTTGCTTAATCTCTTTTAATGCAAAAACAACTGATTATTCGCTTTTAATACTCGTAAAAACATTTGCTTACCTTATTCTCATGTAATAATTATAAAAACAACTGCTTACCTTATTCTTCTTTAATACTTTCAAAAACAACTGCGTATCTTAATCTCCGTGAATACTCACAGTTGCTTACATTATCTTCTTTAATACTCACAAAAGCAAGTGCTTTCCTGCATCTCCTTTAATACTCACAAATATAACTGATTACCATATTCTCCTATAATACTCACAAAAACAACTGCTTACCTGATTCTCCTTTATTACTCAAAGAAACAACTGCTTACCTTATTTTCATTTAATACTCCTAAAGCAATTGTTTAATGTATTTCCTTGAATACTCAGAAAACAACTGCTTATATTAAACTCCTTTAATACTCTCAAAAGCAACTGCTTACCTTATTCTCCTTTAATACTGACAAAAACAACTGCTTTCTTTCTTTATTAATACCCACAGATACGACTGCTTACATTATTCTTAATTCTCACAAAACAACTGCTTAGCTCATTCTCCTTTTATACTCACAAAACATCTGCTTTCATTATTCTCCTTTAATATTCACTATACAACTGCTTTCTTTATTTTCTGTTAATACGAAAGCAACTGATTACCCTATTTTTCTTTAATACTCAGAATATCAGCTGCTTACTTTACTCTCTTTAAATACTCACAAAAACAGCTTACCTTAATTTCCTTTAATACAAAAACAACTGCTTATCTTAGCCTCTAATATTCACAAAAACAACATGCTTACCTTTTAAAAACGCAAACAACAGGAATACTGCAGATGCTGGAAATTCAAGCAACACACATCAAAGTTGCTGGTGAACGCAGCAGGCCAGGCAGCATCTCTAGGAAAAGGTACAGTTGACGTTTCAGGCCGAGACCCTTTGTCCTGACCTAGTTAGTCCTGACGAAGGGTCTCGGCCTGAAACGTCGACTGTACCTCTTCCTAGAGATGCTGCCTGGCCTGCTGCGTTCACCAGCAACTTTGATGTGTGATGCTTACCTTTTTCTCCTTTAATATTCACAAAAACATCTGCTTAACTTATTCTATAATATTTATAGAAACAACTGCTTACTTTATTTTCCTTTAATACTCACCAAAACAACTGATTCCTTAATTCTCCTTTATTACTCAAAAGATCCACTGCTTTCCTTAATCTCCTTTAATACAAAAACAACTGCTTACCTTATTCTCCTTTAATACTTGTAAAAACATCTGCTTACCTTATTCTCATTTCATAGTTATAAAAATAACTGCTTACCTTATTCTCCTTTAAAATTCATAAATCAACTGCTTTCTTTATTTTCCGTTAATACTCAGAAAAGCAACTGTTTACCCTATTTTCCTTTAATACTCAGAATATCAGCTTCTTACCTTATTCTACTTTAAGACTCATAAGAACAACTGTTTGCCTTATTCTCCTTTAATACTCACAAACAACTGCTTAGCTTCTACTCCTTTAATACACACAAAAACAACTGCAAACATTAGTCGCCTTTAATACTGACAAAAACTACTGCTTGCAGTATTCTGCTTTAATACTCACAAAAACAACTGCTTTCCTGATTCTCCATTAATACTCTGAAAAACAACTGCTTACCTTATTCTGCTGTAATACAAAAACAACTGCTTCCTTTGGTGTCCTTTAATACTCACAACAACTGCTTTCCTTATTCTCTTTTAATACTCAGCAAAACATCTGCTTACTTTTGTCTCCTTTAATAGGCATATAATTAAGTGCTATCCTTATTCTCCTTTAATACTCGCAAAAGCAACTCCTTATGAAGGGTCTCGGCCTGAAACGTCGACTGCACCTCTTCCTAGAGATGTTGCCTGGTCTGCTGCGTTCACCAGCAACTTTGATGTGTGTTGCTTGAATTTCCAGCATCTGCAAAATTCCTGTTGTTTGCGTCCTTGCCTTATTGTCCTTTAACAACCACAAATACAACTACTTTCTTTATTCTCCTTTAATACTCAGCAAAACATCTTCTTACCTTATTCTCCATTAATACTTACAAAAACCACTACTTTTGTTATTCTCCTTTAAATATTGCAAAAAGAACTACTTACCTTACTCTTATACTCCCAAACAACTGCTTACTTTCTTCTCCTTTAGTACTCACGAAAACTACTGCTTAGAGTATTCTGCTGTAATACAAAAAGAACTGCTTTCCTTATTCTCCATTAATACTCAGAAAATAACTGCTTAGCTTATTCCCCTTTAATACAAAAATAACTGCGTCCCTTGGTGACATTTAATACTCACAAAACAACACCTTACCTTATTCTCCTTTAGTACAAAAATAACTGCTTGCCTTATTCTCCTTTAAACCTCACATAATCAACTGCCTACTTTTGTCTCCTTTAATACACATATAAACAAGTGCTTACCTTACTCTCCTTTAATACTCACAAAAACAACTGCTATCCTTATTCTCCTTTCATACTCTCAAAAGCAACTGCTTTCCTTGATCTCCTTCAATACAAAAACAATTGCTTACATTTTTCTCCTTCAATACTCACAAATCATCTGATTTCCTTATTCTCCTTTAATACTCACAAAAACAACTGCTATCCTTATTCTCCTTTCATATTCGCAAAAGCAACTGCTTTCCTTGATCTCCTTCAATACAAAAACAATTGCTTACATTTTTCTCCTTCAATACTCACAAATAATCTGATTTCCTTATTCTCCTTTAATACTCACAAAACCACTGCTTTCCTTATTCTCCATTAATACTCACAAAACAACTGCTTACTCTATTCTCCTTTAATACTCACAAACAACGGCACCTTATTCTCCGTTAATACTCACAAAAACAACTCCTTGCCTTATTGTCCTTTAAAAACCACAAATACAACTGCTACCCTTATTCTCCTTTAATACTTACAAACTACTGCTTTCCTTATTCTCCTTTAATACTCACAAAAACAACTGATTGCTTTTTTTCCATTAATGCTCACAAAAACAACTGATTGCTTTTTTTCCATTAATGCTCACAAAAACAACTACTTACCTTATTCTCTATTAATGCGCACAAAAACAGTTGCTTTCTTTTGTCTCCTTTAATACTCACACAAAAGCATCTGCTTACCTTATTCTCCTTTAGTGCTTACAAAAAAGTGCTTACTTTATTGTCCTTTGATACTCACTAATATGCTTTCATTATTCCTTTTATTACAAAATCAAGTGCCTATGTTATTCTCTTGTAATACTCAGAGAACATCTGCTAACCTTATTCTCCATTAATACTTACAAAAACGTCTACTTACGTTATCTCCTTTAAATCCCTTGGAAACAACTGCTTATTCTCCTTTGGTATTCACAAAAACAACTGCTTTCCTTATTCTCTGTTAATATTCACAAATACAACTGCTTTCATTATTCATTTTAATACAAAAACAAGTGCCTACCTTATTCTCCTTTAATACTTAGAAAAACATCTGCTTACCTCAGTCTCCTTTAAAACTGCTTACCTTATTCTGCTTTAATACCCACAGACAACTGCTTACCTTTTTCTCCTTTAATACCAACAGAAAACATCTGGTTTCCTTATTCTCCTTTAATACAGAAACAACTGTTTAACTTATTATCCTTTGACACTCACAAAAACAACTGCTTTCCTTATTCTCCTTTAATACATACAGGACAAAGGCTTTTCTTGTTCTCCTTTAATACAAAAATAATAGCTTACCTTACACTCCTTTAATACTCTCAAAAACAACGGCTTAACTTATTCATCATTAATACTCACAAAAGCATCTGCTTTCTTTTGTCTCCTTTAATACTCACAACAACTACTTTCCTACATCTCCTTTAATAGAAAAGCAACTGTTACCTTATTCTCCTTTAATACTCACAAACAACTGCTTACCTTATTCTCCTTTAATACTCACACATATAACCGCTTTCCTTATTCTCCTTTATCACTCACAAAACAACTGCTTTCCTTATTCTCCTTTAATACGAAAATAACTGCTTACTTTATTCTCCTTTACAACTCTCAAAAACAACTGCTTACCTCATTCTCCTTTAATACTTACAAAAACAACTGCTTTCCTTATTCTCCTTTAATACATAAACAATTGCTTAGCTTAATCTCATTTAATACTCACAAAAATAACTGCTTACCTTATTCTCCCTTAATACAAATACAACTGCTTTCCTTATTCTACTTTAATACCCAGAAAAACAACTGCTTACCTTATTGTCCTTTAATACTGGCAAGAACAACTGCTTACCTTAATCTCCTTTAATACTGACAAAAAGAACTAATTAATTTACAGCAATTAATTAAGCAATGATACAAGTTACTCTAAGCAAGAACTGAAATAAAAGTACAGGTTGCTTACCAAGGATGATGTAATCCACTCAGTTTCTCTTATGAAAAAGCATTTGTGCTTCTATGCTTTTTTTCAAAGTGTTAGCTGGTGTGACTCTTACAAAATAGCAAGGGTCACAACAAACTACGAGTTGCTAACTTCTTCACATTACAGTATTTCTTCACACATAGTTTGCAGGGGAGTCGTTTCCCCTTTGTATCTAATGTCTGTCCCATCCTGTGCTGGTCAATTTACCGGGTCAACTGCCTTTCGCCCAATTAGTTACTTCAATTTACCGGGCCAATATCACTGGTCCCCTCGTCAATAAGAATAGACGAGGTCGGTTACCCCCCTATCTAATTACTGGGTTCTGCAAACAACCCCAAAATGTAATTGGTTACTGCCACTAACCTGCTACCCAAATCTTTAGCACACACATACTTTAATACAGTCGACCTTCTCTAATCCAGCACCATTGGGACCTGAGGAGTGCCGGATTAGTGAAAAAGCCGAATTACAGAAGGATCACATTAAGCAATAGGTAACTGCCGTATCATACCCTTAAAATATCATGTAAATCAGTACAGGTTAGATAACTATATAACAATTACAGCACGGAAACAGGCCATCTCGGCCCTTCTAGTCCCTGCCGAACTCTTACTCTCACCTAGTCTCACCGACCTGCACTCAGCCCATAACCCTCCATTCCTTTCCTGTCCATATATCTATCCAATTTAACTTTAAATGACAACATCGAACCTGCCTCAACCACTTCTGCTGGACGCTCCTTCCACACAGCTACCACTCTCTGAGTAAAGAAGTTCCCCCTCATGTTACCCCTAAACTTTTGCCCTTTAACTCTCAACTCATGTCCCCTTGTTTGTATCTCCCCCATTCACAATGGAAAAAGCCTATCCACGTCAACTCTTATCAATCCCCGTCATAATTTTAAACAGCTCAATCAAGTCCCCCCTCAACCTTCTACGCTCCAAAGAATAAAGACCTAACTTGTTCAACCATTCTCTGTAACTTAGGAGATGAAACCCAGGCAACATTTTAGTAAACCTCCTCTGTACTCTCTTAATTTTATTGACATCTTTCCCATAATTCGGTGACCAGAACTGTACACAATACTCCGAATTTGGCCTTACCAATGCCTTGTACAATTTTAACATTACATCCCAACTCCTATACTCAGTGCTCTGATTTATAAAGGCTGGCATACCAAAAGCTTTCTTCACCACATGAGATTCCACCTTCAGGGAACTATGCACCATTATTCCTAGATCCCTCTATTCTGCATTCTTCAATGCCCTACCGTTTACCAAGTATCTCCTATTTTGAATAGTCCTGCCAAAATGTAGCATCTCACATTTATCAGCATTAAACTCCATCTGCCATCTTTCAGCCCACTCTTCTAACTGGCCTAAATCTCTCTGCAAGCTTTGAAAACCTACTTCATTATTCACAATGCCACCTATCTTATATCATCTGCATACTTACTAATCCAATTTACCACCCCATCATCCAAATCATTAATATATATGACAAACAACATTGGACCCAGTACAGATCCCTGAGGCACACCACTACACACCCTCCTCCAATCTGACACACAGTTATCCACCACTACTCTCTGGCGTCTCCCATCTAGCCACTGTTGAATCCATTTTACTACTTCCATATTAATGCCTAACAATTGAACCTTCCTAACTAACCTTCCATGTGGAACCTTGTCAAAGGCCTTACTGAAGTCCATATAGACAATATCCACCACTTTACCCTCCTCAACATTCCTAGTAACCGCTTCAAAAAATTCAATAAGGTTTGTCAAACGTGACCTTCCCCGTACAAATCCATGTTGACTGTTCCTAATCAAACCCTGTCTATCCAGATAATTATATATACCATCTCTAAGAATACTTTCCATCAATTTACCCACTACTGACGTCAAACTCACAGGCCGATAATTGCCGGGTTTACTCTTAGAACCCTTTTTAAACAATGGAACCACATGAGCAATACGCCAATCCTCTGGCACCATCCCTGTTTCTAATGACATTTGAAATATTTCTGTCAGAGCCCCTGCTATTTCCACACTAACTTCCCTCAAGGTCCTAGGGAATATTTTGTCCGGACCCAAAGACTTATCCACTTTTATATTCCTTAAAAGCACCAGTACTTCCTCGTCTTTAATCGTCATACTTTCCATAACTAGCTTTCTTGTTTCCTTTACCTTACACAATTCAATATCCTTCTCCTTAGTGAATACTGAGGAAAAGAAATTGTTCAAAATCTCCCCCACCTCTTTTGGCTGCACACATAGCCGTCCACTCTGATTCTCTAAGGGACCAATTTTATCCCTCACTATCTTTTTGCTATTAACATAACTGTAGAAACCCTTTGGATTTATTTTCACATTACTTGCCAAAGCAGCCTTGTATCTTCTTTTAGCTTTTCTAATTTCTTTTGTAAGATTCTTTTCACATTCTTTATATTTTCCCCAGCACCTCATTAACTCCAAGCTGCCTATATTTATTGAAGATTCCTCTCTTTTTCCGAACCAAGTTTCCAATATCCCTTGAAAACCATGGCCCTCTCAAACTTTTAACCTTTCCTTTCAACCTAACAGGAACATAAAAATCCTGCATCCTCAAAACTTCACCTTTAAATGATAATAATGAGACAGAAATATTAAATGAGTAGAAAGTGAAATTTTAATAGAATAAGATACTGTACAGACACAGATAAAATAAAGGTTACAGGTAAATGTACAGGAATTACCCTTGAGCACTTCTGCTTCTAAAGTGAGACGTTTAATATACCTTCAGGCAAAATTACATGTCTGCAAGTGTGGGCTTGTCAGGATCATCAACATTTTACTGTTGTGGTGCAGGCCAACAGAGTCACAGTGAGCTCATACTTCGGGAACAAAATAATTTTCAAATCATTCTAGTATGATGTTAGTTGTAATCCACCCATTTTTGTTATCAGGGTAAGTTACAGGAAATTGTATCATACCTTCAAAGGCCCTGGGACATAGACGTTTGCCAGTGACCAATAACTTACATCTGTGGGTTCCTGCAGCATTATAGCAGCCTACGAAAGTCAAACGATTTCTCGATGCCTTATACCCTGTTGGCGATTCTGCATCTGCTGTTGTTAGTGTTCTTCTTGGTGTACATCTCCAATACAAAGCAGTCTCATCAGCATTGTACACCTGCTCGGGGCTTAATTTTTCATCGGAGACTAACTTGGCGAACTGGTCAACAAACTCTGCTGCTGCTTCCTTTTCTGCTGAATGTTTTTCACCACACACTGCTCGAAACTGTAAGCCATGACACTGCTTGAACTGATGAAGCCAGCCTTCACTATAGTTACACTCATAATCTAGTGCTCGTTCTTCATGAAACACTTTTGCTTGTTCCTTCACCATATCTCCAGATAGTTACACGAAAATTAAACCATGTTATTAGCATTGTATCTAGTTCCGAACTTCTTCTGTCTTTCATTGTTTTTCTTTGAGCCAATTTTAGTAAAAAAATGTAGCAGTTTTTCTTTCTGTTTCTTTATATCGTACACTATGGGAGAGCCAATGTTGTAACACTCGCACAAGCTTTTCACCGATACACCACTGTTCAGTTTTTTCAAGATTTCAACCTTATCTTTAATGGATAATGTGCGGTGTTTTCGCTTCACAGCACGAGGTGCATTTCCTTTATTCACTGGGGTCATAATTGAGGCTAAAAAGAGCCAATAATATTAATAAATGCAGGAAAACAAGCAGGAATCGCCCGTCTGTGCTTGCAGGAGCATGCAAACATTTTAACAAATCTATTGCAACCAAAACAATGTTCAGCAGATTGGTACAGTAGCCCGGGAAATTTGAAATTACAGTTGCAGTGAAAATTTGAAATCAATGCCGGATTATCAAAGGAACCAGATTACAGGTAGTCGAATTAGTGAAGATCGACCTGTACTCATAAAAATAACTAGTCATAGTCATACTTTATTGATCCCGGGGGAGATTGGTTTTCATTACAGTTGCACCATAAATAATAAATAGTAATAGAACCATAAATAGTTAAATAGTAATATGTAAATTATGCCAGTAAATTATGAAATAAATCCAGGACCAGCCAATCGGCTCAGGGTGTCTGACCCTCCAAGGGAGGAGTTGTAAAGTTTGATGGCTACAAGCAGGAATGACTTCCTATGATGCTCAGTGCTGCATCTTGGTGGAATGAGTCTCTGGCTGAATGTACTCCTGTGCCCACCCAGTACATTATGTAGTGGATGGGAGACATTGTCCAAGATGGCATGCAACTTAGACAGCATCCTCTTTTCAGACACCACCGTGAGACAGTCCAGTTCCATCCCCACAACATCACTGGCCTTATGGATGAGTTTGTTGATTCTGTTGATGTCTGCTACCCTCAGCCTGCTGCCCCAGCACACAACAGTAAACATGATAGCACTGGCCACCACAGACTCATAGAACATCCTCAGCATCGTCCAGCAGATGTTAAAGGACCTCAGTCTCCTCAGGAAATAGAGACGGCTCTGACTCTTCTTGTAGACAGCCTCAGTGTTCTTTGACCAGTCCAGTTTATTGTCAATTCGTATCCCCAGGTATTTGTAATCCTCCACCATGTCCACACTGATCTCCTGGATGGAAACAGGGGTCACTGGTACCTTAGCTCTCCTCAGGTCTACCACCAGCTCCTTACCTTATTTCCAACTGCTTACCTTATTCTCCTGGTCCGGGTGGTTCGCTGGATCCCATCAAGGTACAGGTTCCTTGGGGTGAGGGGCAGGAGTTTTTCGAATGAATGGAAGGGACGGTCAGAGGTAAAACACCTCGGGGCGCCTTACCACCCGTTTACATTCACCCGGAATCCCCCGTCACTTATTCAGCTCGTAGGGACTTTCCCTATGTTGGGATCTGAGTCACGGCACCAAAAGTAAACTTAAATTCGCCAGTCCAGTACCCACACCACAAACAGTTCTTTGCTTTATCCTTTTCACCAGTTTATTTGTTCAAACTCAACTGGCGAGAAGCTTGAAGTGTTACATACCTCATGGATATCTTGTGACTGTATTATGACCATGATGTAATTGAGTATCTTGTGAGCATGATGTAATGGTTTTGTGATGGTGGGGTGATGGAATTTTCCCGCCAGTGTGAGGTCACGTGATATGTTCTCAACAGGTATGTAGCTGGAAACCCCTGTTGTTACGCAGTTTAGTTTGTTGTTTAGGTCATCAGTTACTTCGTTATGCTGCATATTCATCTTACGATGCAGTTTCATTTTTAAGTGGAGTTTTATTTTCTATTGTAAGTCTAGTATTGGAGATTGAAGACCTTACTAAAGTACGGGAACCCGAAGGATCAAGTAAAGTTGATATTGTTCAGTGGTTTAATATAGGATCGACCTTATTGAATCTTCATTCAGAAATAGTGACCTGCATCTGAGGTAACCCATGTAAGATCAGGAAGGTTTTTGCAGTGTTCACTTGCCAGGAAAAGATTAGTTCTTTTAAGCCGTTTTATTTTCTTCATGAATCCTTTGGACAGAATCAGCAGTAACGTTACATCTTCAAAGAAATCCATTTCCAGAGAAGTCACTCCTTATTGTCTGTATAAATCACTTGGACTTTCGAATTTACCATTTTAAGACTGTGTTCTAATTTACCACTTTAAGAACTGTGTTCAAATTTATCACTTTAAGAACTGATCCGGAATTGCCGTATAGCAGTTAACTTCCGGTTAAGTTAGTCATTTGAATACTTTTCGCTATTGTTGAGCAGAGTTTAATAAATGTTTATGTTTGTTTATAAAACTTGACTCAATTATATATTAATTGTTGCTGGTCACATAACAAAATTGGGGGCTCGTCTGGGATTGTTCTGATTTTGAGCTTAAGTGCTTGTTTAATTATCAGTCTGATTTGGAAAAGGGAAATACCCAATTGTTTTGTTTGATTCGTCTGTGGATGGTATTCGGCAGCAATGAACATCGACGAGTTTATGGCATCACCAGACCTGGAGTTATTAGGGAAGGCAAAAAAGGATGATATATCCGAGATTGCTGGAAGGTTGGATCTTAAAGGAATTTCGAAGGTTACAACAAAGCCGGTAATTCAGAGGAAATTCGTGTAACACTATATAAATTTGGGAGTTTTTGATGAAGCGGATTTAGATAGGTTCCCTGTAAGTAAAGCAGCGATCCAGTTACACCTGGAACAGGTAGAATTAGAAAAGTTTAGAGTAGAAGCTGAATTAAAACAGAGACAATTAGAAGCTGACTTGGAACGAAGTCGGTTGAAAGTTGCAAAGAAACAGAGGGAATTTGAATTAGCGATAGAGCAGTTAAGGTCTGAGAATCAGGCTTCTGGTTCTAGGAAACAGTTTGTTGCTAGTTGGGAAGTTATATTGGCTGCTCCATTTAATGAGGCAGAGGTGGACAAATATTTCCAACATTTTGAAATGGTTGCTTTGATTTCAGGATGGCCGAAAGATAAATGGCCAATGATGTTACAAAATGTAATTAGAGGTAAGGCACAACTAGTTTATACAGCTTTAACTGCTGAGCAAGCATTTAATTATGATATTGTGAAGCATCATATAGTAAAAGCGTATGAACTGGTTCCAGAAGTATATAGAGAAATATTAAGAAATTTGAAGAAATCTATGGAAAAAACTTACGTGGAATTTGCCTATGATAAATCTGTGTGTTTTGAGGGATGGGTTTACTCTAAAAATGTGAAGGGGGGGGTATAATAAATTAAAAGAGTTGATATTATTGGAGGAATTTGAAAGGAGCATCGTTGTTGACATAATGATATACTTAAACGAGAGGGACACTGCTACGTTGCAGGAGTCTGTTAAATTAGCAGATAAGTATGCTTTAATCCATAAGAGTAAATTTCTTCCAGGTAGAACTTTTAAAAGGAAAAACAGCACAGAGAGTCAAGGTAAATCAGAAGTTAGTGAGAAAGGTAAGGATGAAGGGAAAGACATTTTGGTCTTATTTGGTCATGTGAAGGAAAGACATTTTGGTCTTATTTGTAATTATTGTAAGAAACTTGGTCATGTAATAGCTAACTGTTTCCGATTGAAGGAGACAGAGGCAGTTCCAGATGCTTGTGTGCAACATATTGAAACACCTGTAAATCCACAGGGTTCGATAAATACAAATGAAGCTTTGTCAGAATCTGACCAGGTTAAGAGGGGATATGATCATTTTATAAATGAAGAATTTGTATCCTTGAAAGAGAGATCCGCTCTGGATCCAATAAAAATCCTTAGGGATACTGGAGCTTCTCAGTCACTTATGTTAGACGGTGTTCTAAAGTTTAGTGATGAGTCTGACATTGGTGAGGTAAACTATATACGAGGTGTTGGGAGTGCCCTTATGCCTGTACATTTACTTAAAGTAAGGTCAGGGTTAGTTACAGGACCTGTTAAAGTAGGACTACAACCCAGTTTACCCGTGAATGATGTTTCTCCATTGTTAGGGAATGACTTAGCTGATGGACAAGTTTTTCTTGAAATGCATTTGAAAATAAAGCCCATTTCTGAGGAACCAAAGATGGATTCTAACTCGGATTCCTCCTGTGTTACAATCTGAGCTATGGCTAAGAAGATTGATGTACAGCATGGGTCTGTTACCCATGACTGTTCAGCTCCAGATTCGAATTTTGAGGATGTGCCAGAAACTTACTTATCTTCATTGTTTGATCAAGATTTATGTAGTAAATCTGACCATGAAGATTTGTCTCTGCCTCAGAAGAAGATGGTAGAAGAGCAGAGTAGAGACCCTAAGATTATAAAATTAAAGGAACAATCTCTTCCAGATAGTGAAATTGAGAAGGTGCCAGTAGGATATTATTTTGAAAAGGGAGTATTAATGAGGAAGTGGGGATCACCTACAGTTCCTGCAAGTGAGGAATGGAAGGTTTTTCATCAGTTCCTAAAGTTTATTGGAATGAGATTTTAACTATGGCTCATAGTTTGCATTTGGGTGGCCATCAAGGTGTGAAGAAAACTGTGAATAAGATTTTTAAACATTTTTACTGACCTAGTTTAAGAAAAGATGTGGCAACATTTTGCCAAATGTGTCATACTTGTCAAATTTGTAAACCTAATCAAGTTACTCTAGTGGCCCTACTGCAACCTATTCGCACATTTGGTGAACTGTTTTCCAAAATTATTATAGATTGTGTAGGGCCATTGCCAAAAACCAAAACTGACCATCACGTCTAGGTTTCCAGGGGCAATACCACTTAGGAATATAACAGCTAAAACTGTAATAAAGGCTCTTATAAAATTTTTTACTTACTTTAGGTTGCCTAAAGAAATACAGTTTAATGAAGGTAGTAATTTTATGTCTGGATTGTTTCAGCAGATAGTTTATAAGCTGGGAGGAAAACAGATTACCTTGTCTGCATACCATCCAGATTTGCAAGGAGCCTTGGAGAGGTTCCATTCTACCCTCAATACTATGATTAGGATGTATTGTGTGGAAAATGAAAATGACTGGGATGAGGGTTTGTATTTAATTCTATTTGCAGTACGGGAGTCAGTGCAGGAATCCCTAGGTTTTAGTCCTTTTGAACTTGTATTTGGGCATAGAGTTAGAGGACCTTTAGCCTTTTAAAAGAACAGTGGATTAATAAAGAGGTGCATACTAATTTGTTGGATTGTATTTTAAAGTTTAAAGGAAGATTGCATAAAGCTTGTGGCTTAGCTAAGGAAAATTTTAAATCGGCTCAGGAGAAAATGAGAACTTGGTATGATAAGGAAGCTAGAATTAGACCATTTAAGCCTGGAGATAAGGTGTTGGTTCTTTTTCCAGTGCAAACAAACCCTTTACAAGCTAAATTTCATGGTTCTTATGAGGTTCTATCTGAAGTTAATGATGTAAATTATGTGATAAAAACACCAGATTGAAGAAAGCCAACGCAGCTTTGTCATATAAATATGATAAGACCCTATTATGAGAAACAGTCTGCTACTATGACTGTTGTGGTCAATAATAATGAGTCTGATACCACTAGGAACGTAATGGATGATTCATCTGAAGCTCATTTAAACCCAACATTATTTCTGCCAGGTTACCAAACTCAGCAATTCTGGAAAATATTGATGAGAAATTAGCTCATTTACAAACAGAGCAGAGGCAGCAGGTGAAGCAATTAATTAAAAAATATATGGATTTATTTCCAGACGTTCCCAAAAGAACCACAGTAGCTTCACATGATGTAATGTTGGAGATGCCAAACCCATAAAGCAACATCCATATCAGATGAACATGAAAAAATGCGAACTTGCTGAACAAGAAATTAAGTATATGTTAGAGAATAATGTTATTAGACCTTCCTAATTTGAATTGGAGTTCACCATGTGTTATGGTGCCTAAGCCAGACAATAGTGTTAGATTTTGTACAGATTACAGGAAGGTGAATGCTGTGACAAAAACTGATGCATAGTTTTCCCTAGAGTGGATGATTTTGTGGATAAAGTGGGAAAAGCAAAGTTCCTTGCAAAGATTGATTTGTTAAAAAGTTACTGGTGTGTTCCATTGACGGATAGCGGTGCAGTTGTAATCTCATCTGGGTTATATGAATATAATGTTCTTCCATTTGGGATGAAGAATGCACCAGGTACTTTCCAGAGGATGATTAATTCTGTGATTCACGGGTTAAAGGATACAGATGCCTATATTGATGATTTAGTTACAGGTAATTATACTCAGGAAGCACGTATTACTGTGGTGGAGAAACTATTTGAAAGGTTTTCAAAAGCTAACTTAACTATTAACTTAGCTAAAAGTGAATTTGGTCATGCCACAGTGACTTACCTTGGTTATGTTGTGGGTCAAGATAAGTTAGCTCCTGGTCAGGCAAAAGGTTAGGCAATTTTAGAGGTCCCCACTCCAGCTGGTAAAAAGACTCAGAAGACTCTTAGGAATGGTAGGATATTGCCGTAAATCTTGTAAGTATTCCATTAACTAATCTCTTGAAGAAAAGTGAAAAGTTTATTTGGACAGAACCTTTGATAAATTGAAAACTATGCTGCATCATCAACCTGTACTTAAATCTCCTGACTTTGAAAAAACATTTTCATTAGCTGTAGATGCCAGTGATGAGGCTGCAGGAGCAGTGTTACTCCAAAGGGACGAGGGTGATGAGGTTGATTGTCCGGTAGCTTACTTTACTTGGAAATTTAATTGGCATCAAAGAAATTATTCAGCCATAGAAAAGGAATTATTATCTCTTGTTTTGGCTTTACAATATTTTGATGTGTATGTTGGTACTACTCAGACACCACTCATAGTTTATACTGATCATAATCCGTTAGTGTTTTTGAGTAAGATGAAAAACAAAAATAGAAGATTATTAAATTGGAGTTTGATGTTACAGGAGTGTAATATTTTGATAACTCATATTAAAGGTAAAGATAATGTGAGTGCTGCCTGTCTATCTAGAAGTTGAACGTACAATGTAAAATTTTTTATGGAGTGTTATTTTAACATTTCTAACACCCCTACTGTATATTAGTTTGCATGGTTCTGCATGATAATACTGTGTATATTGTGTATGTTGTAGATTGTATACATTTGTATTTGTTAAAATTTTGCTCATAAAAGACCAAAATCTTCCTTTTTTGGAGGGAGGTATTACATACCTTGTGGGTATCTTGTGACTTATGACCATGATGTAATTGAGTATCTTGTGAGCATGATGTAATGGTCTTGTGATGGTGGGGTGATGGACTTTTCCCACCAGTGTGAGGTTATGTCATGATACGTTCTCAACAGGTATATAACAGGAAACCTGTTGTTACGCAGTTTAGTTCGTTGTTTAATTCGTCAATTACTCTGTTCTACTGCGTATTCGTCTCATGACACAGTTTCGTTTTAAAGTGGAACTTTACTTTCTATTGTAAGTCTAGTATTGGAGTGAAGACCTTACTAAAGTACGGGAACCTAAAGGATTGAGTAAAGTTGATGTCGTTCAGCTGCTTAATACAGGATCGACCTTATTGAATCTTCGTTCAGAAGTAGTGACCTGCATCTGAGGTAACCCGTGTAAGATCAGGAAGGTTTTTGCAGTGTTCACTCGCCAGGAAAAGGATAGTTCCTGTAAACCGTTTTATTTCCTTTGTCTTGAATCCTTTGGACAGAATCAGCAGTAATGTCATGTCTTTGTTTATGTTTGTTTATAAAACTTGAATGAATTATATAGTCAATGATGTTGGTCACATGACAGAAGCCATACACAACAGAGGGACAGAGGTCCTGTCCCTCTGGGGGCTTGTGTCGAACCTCTGTCTAACATGCAGAAACATTACAATTTATAGAACTGATGAGACAAAGAGCACTTAGTTCAACTGGTATTCCCACCAAGTCTGTTGGAGCAAAACTTAATTTCTCAGATAAGAGAGTCCACTAAATCAAGATTTTAATTACAGAATGATGTACTGTCCAATCCTTATCAGTTATTCCCTTTGCTAGGCCCTGACTTAATTATAGACAGATATTCATTCCTGTCCTTATCAGTGAGTCCTTCTATTTGCTAAACAACGAGGGTACTTAGCTCAATTCCCGTGAAACCATAAGGCAGAATGTTTGCAACCCATGAGAACCCAAACCCCATAACATTCTCAGGAGACCCTTGTGAGTGGTTAATCTAAACAAGCCACAGGCAGATTCCTCAGTGATTTTACCCCCTGTGATGGTGCACATGCCCCAGGACCTGACCAGTATATGAAAATAAGGGGATGACGCCAACACCTTTTCTCCCGAGTGAAGAAATGGGCCACCCCAGCAAGCGCCCATGCCTGGTGGAAATCAGCCTGGATTGTGTTTTAACTGTGGCTGACCAGGACACTGGAAGGCAAGGTGCCCCTGGGGACAGCAGAGATGCCCAGTTACAGAAATTTGTACACTTTCCAGAACAGAGCACACATAAGTTGGCACTTAATTTTAACCCATTATTTACAAGAGTCCAAGAATCACTTCTTACTTCTGCAACACTCTTAAAATTTCCATCACAGCTTTTCGTGCTGACACGGCTGGTTGAAAGGCTGCCTGCTTGAGCACCATGTCATCTGTAGGGGTTAGTCTGTGAGGTCCTCATGGGCTGTAGTGAGGAGTTGATTTCGTTGTACACAGTCGTGTTCAGAATCATTTGTAACCTGGATGGCGATGTTAGGGAAGTGGCCGGGTTTAAAGTGGAGCAGAGAGAAAACGTCAGCTGCAGGTTGCTCAGTGAGGCTGTCTCATAGCGATTTTGTCGTGCCTGAGTGTGGTGCTGTGTCTGTCGAGAGGTCAAAAGCTCCACCACCAAGTGGGAAGCCAGCACATTTACAGGCTGATGTAGGGTAATATTAGAAGCTGCAGTTACCAGGATATATACTGCCTTCCCTGAAACTCCACCCATAGGAATTGTGTCTGTTGGTATGTTTGTTCAGATTCCTCGACTCCGAGAGGGCAATGGTGGATTATTCTGGGTACCTCTTGTGGATCGCTGCTTATAATGGGCAACATTTTCGAGGATCAATTAGCAAAAGGATTGTTCATGGAGAATGGGGAGATGGTCCGGTTTGAAACTGGGCATCTCTGTTGTCCCCAGGACACCTTGCCTTCTTGTGACCTGGTCGGTCACAGTTAAAACATGGTCCAGGCTGAGCACCCCTGGACATGGGTGCTCGCTGGGGTGGTCCATTTCTTCCCTCAGGGGGAAAAGGTCGTTGGGGTCGTCCCCTTATTGCTGTCAGCTGGAGGGGTCCTGGGGCATGTGGACCATCATAGGGGGGTAAGGCCAATCAGGGAATTGATCCCAATCCTGATTCCAGCGTATGGTTATGATGCCCGCCAGTATCTGACCCCCATCGGTGTCCCTCACCCCGTTGGACAAATTCATGCTTAACTACAACTCCCTTTGAGGCAGTTCTGGACTTTGCGCTGGGATCCCAGTAGTACGGTCATTATCTGGCCAGTCCATATTGTTGGTCTTAATCATTGTGGCTAACTTAAAAGGGAGACATTGGGGCAGCAGTGCATTAAATTGAGGGGAAGTATTCCCATTATTAAAGATTTGGCCCCCCGTATAAGTCTTGTAGCATGATACAAAATGCTCCCAGTAACCTGACCCTGATTCCCCGAGTTTCGGTTTACAATCTGATACTTTAGTGATGTTAACAGGCTGCTGGAGTGCTTTTTCCAAGCCCTGGATTATCTGCTTTGTCTGATCCTCATGGTTTGGCAACCCCACCCCTCTCAGTTCCAGGCAAGTCTGGTATCCCACCCAGTTCTGCCTTCCATTTCCGTCCCTCGTCCGCAAAGTCCGAGAAGATCCTGGGGGATAGCGTTATACATCTGAATTGTGAACGACGTATTGTGCAAAAAGCGCCGGTTTCTCCTTTCTTTATCATAATCATTTCTTATGGTTTCCATGGGATATAGTCAGGGATAACTGCCGGCTGATCTTGCTCCCCTGCCCTGGGAGTTGACATCATTTGGGTAGGTTACTGTCTCAGGTTCAGGTGGGGGACTTTTCTCAGGGACTAAGCTTAAAGAAACAAAGACCTTGAATCACTGTCTAACTTCTAGAAGAAATATGGCTTAGCACAACTGTTAATCATCAGCGGTTTCTTTCAGAAAAACAGCCTGCTATGTTTAACTGACCATGCTAACCCTTTACATACTTTATCAAGCATAGGGACCAGCTTCATTCTTTTTGTAATATTGAATGGTTCTGAGCTGTCACTGTTTGAAAGAACTACAATTTGAGGCCAGTCATATTGCCATGAAAAAGACAGATGAGACTGACGAATTTGTATGAGCATCTCAGTTTTGATAGGGTTGTCCAGAGTGTCTCGATTTACCGTATTTAACTCTGTAGTTAGATCTACAGAGATGATGGTGCCAACGAACAACAATACCTCAGTGATATCATCCAGATAGTCAATTTTTGCACTTTTTTTTCACCTTTTATGTATTACTTATTCATTTTATCTTAATTGTGTTTCTTAAACTGTTGAGCCTGTGTCTTATAATTTGGTGTTTAGTCGAGTGATATAGAGCCTTGCTGTTCCCAAGAAAATTCTAGGTGAGAACCACGAGCACAAGCTGTCCAGAGTAGGAGACCAGAGTTGGGGCCCATGATCGACTGCATTTCTCACTGATTGAAATGTTGAGATAGATTGAAACATCGAGATGAATGTGGATTCATTCAGTTGGCGGTGTTTATTAATGGGTTGGGTTAGAGTTTGAGAGGCCATATTGTGTTGGATGTCACTCCATGAAAGGCCTCGTTAGATCGGAGGTTGCTCCCCATGGGAGATGGTGTTGGGCTAGAGGTCACTCTCCAAGGGATGCTTCAATGGGCTGGTATGTTATTTTTTTGGGTGAGGGAGAGATTGGCTATTCGATGATATTGTTTCAATTTTCTGGAGGAGGGAGTGCTTTGGGTGTTTGATGTTATTGTCACTTTTTTTGTTGTGTGGGAGTGTGGGGTTTGATGTTTTAGCTGCTGTGTCCGAGTGGACGATCTGTTAGTTTTAGTGGAAATGAGAGTTTGTGAGTTAAGGGCTTGATGTTTTAGCTGCCATTTCTGGGTGGGCGAGCTGTTTGTTTTGGGTGAGGGAAAGGTTGGGACTTGGTGTTTTAGCTGCAGTGTACTGGTGGCCAATCTCTTAATTTTTGTGTGAGAGAGCAGTTGGGCGTTGGGCATTTGATATTTTAGCTGCCATGTCTGGCTAGGTGATTTGCTAGTTTTTGTATAAGGAGATGGTTGAGGGGTTTGGGATTTAATGTTTCAATTGCCATTTCCCGTTGGGGGATCTGTTAGTATTTGTGTGAGGAGAGGTTGAGTGGTGTGAGGTTGGATGTTTTATCTGCCATGTTCGGGTGGGCTGTCTGTCAGTTTTGGTGCAAGGTACAGTTTGAGAGGTTGGATATTGATATGTATAGATGTATAGGTGTATAGATGGGTGATCTGTTAGTTTTTGTGTGAGGGAGAGATTGGGGCTTTGGGCTTTGAGGTATTCGCTGCTGTGTCCAGGTGGGGGATCTGTTAGTTTTTGTGTGAGGGAGTGGTTGGGAGTTAGGAGTTTAATGTTTTAGCTGCAATGTCTGGATGGGTGTTCTGTTAGTTTTTGTTCAAAGGAGAGGTTGGGAGTGTGGGGTTTATAGTTTTAGCTGCATATCTGTGTGAGTGATTTGTTGAGGTTTTGTGTGAGAGAGAGTTGGGGGGTTAGGATTTGATGTTCCATCTGCCATATCTGTATGGGTAGTCTTTTAGTTTTTGTGTGCGGGAGATGTTGGGGATTTGGTTTTGATATTTTAGCTGCCCTGATCAATTTTGTTAGTATTAGTGTGAGGCAGATGTTGAGAGAGTCTGGGGTTTGATATTTTAGCTGTGTGTCAAGGTGGCTAATCTGTTAGACAAAGGAGAATCGGTTGATGTTGTGTACTTGGATTTTCAGATGGCCTTTGACAAGGTGCCACACATGAGACTACTTAATAAGCTAGTAGCCCATGATATGTCAGGCAACATTCCAGCATGGATAAAGCGGTGGCTGATCCGGTACCCCAAATCTGGGAATGATTTCTTTCATGAAAATATGCACCACGGTATTGGCTTTGTTATCTGTTTTGGGATATGCTTCTACTAAAAACATCAAAAATTATAAGACAATACTTATAATAGTGGACGCACGGTAATTCAACAAAATCAAGTTGTAATTGGCAGAAAGTGTACCCTGGCAGCGGGGCATATCTCTTTGGGCATGGGGTGCGTTTTCGTGGATTATGTTTCTGGTATATCAGAAATTCTCTGGCTACTTTCTCCAGGTCCGGACTCCACCATGGTTCCAAACATTGCCTTACCATTGCTATGTACAAAATCTACAGAATAGCCCGGTATAGTTTCAGGTATGGAGACCTGATGGGCAGGAGTAAGCCCAAGGTCCTCGGTCACTGAGTAAAAACATCCAGCCAATTTCCAGGAGGATTTCTCTTTTTCAGAGGCATCCCTTGGTAAAACACGCACATCCTCGATTCCAGTCATACCCTTTGATTTGGAAATGGGGGATTCGGTTTTTCCCCAGCGATTCATCATTTGGGGAACAATCAGTGCTCCATTAAGGGCAGCTTGTTTCACAGCTGAGTCATCTCTGTTGTTTTCATGATCAGTAGTACCTTTGGTGTGTGAAGAGCATTTAATAATGGTCAATTGTTAAGGAAGACAGATGGTTGTCGATGTAAATTTTATTAGTGATGGGCATACCAGAGGAGGTGACATAACCCCTAGCTTTCCAAAGGTGGCCGAAGTTGTGAATGACTCCGAAGGCATATCTAGAATCTGTAAAAATATTGGCCAATTTCCCAGTGGCTAGGATGCATGCTCTAGTGAGTACAAAGAGTTCAACTTGCTACAACAATTAAGGAGAAAGAAAGGAAGCAGACTGCACGGTTTCTGTGTCGGAAACAACAACATAGCCTGCACAGCACTGGCCTTGGTTGTCTGTAAAGGAGCTACACAGAAGTCTAAGTCTGGGTTAGCGAGGGAGACGTCAGTCATGTCAGGTAGGACTTCTGTCAGTTGGTGATTTATTGTGCACAATCATGGGGTGGTGAATCTAGATGTTCAGGTGGGCATTCTAAAAAGGTGGCTGGGTTCACAGAAGAACGGGAAAATGGAGAAGGGGTTTCTGTAGGAGAAGGACCTCATATTTAGAGCGGTGGGAACTAACAGTCCCAGGAATTTACGCATCTGCGTCGGCGTAGTGTATTAACGATGGGGTTAATTAGTACAGGTCACAGCACAGGTATCTTCTGGTGTATTAAGATCTGTACTACATTGGTGCCACACTTGATAACAAAACCTTTCAAAAACAAATAAATCTTTTCTTCTGACAAACTAATTTTTGTTAAAAAGTATAATGTAGTGTCCTAATATTGTTGAGAATTGGACAAAATCAAAAATCAACCTTTCCTCACAAGGAAAGAAAACAAATATTAAAATACAGAAGATTGCTCTAGCCACCCACTGAAATGTTATGTGCTAAAATTTAAATGAACTTTTTCCCTTGAGATGACGATTTGCTTTGAAAGACTGAACTACAATACTTCTTTCTGACAAGGCCACTGATTGTTAATACAGCTACAATGATAAATAATGAACATCTTTAGCTGATTCACGTCAAAGTTGCTGGTGAATGCAGCAGGCCAGGCAGCATCTCTAGGAAGAGGTACAGTCAAAGTTTCAGGCTGAGACACTTTGTCAGGACTAACTGAAGGAAGAGTTAGTAAGAGATTTGAAAGTGGGGGGGGGGAGATCCAAAATGATAGGAGAAGACCGGAGGGGGAGGGATGGAGCCAAGTGATCAGGTGACACTGGACAGGTGATTGGCAAAGGTGATACGAGAGGATCATGGGACAGGAGGCTCAGGGAGAAAGACGGGTGGTGGGGGGGGGAACCCAGAGGATGGGCAAGGGGTATAGTGAGAGGGACAGAGGGAGAAAAAGGAGAGTGAGAGAAAGAATGTGTGTATATAATAAATAATGGATGTGGTACGAGGGGGAGGTAGGGCATTAGCGGTAGTTAGAGAAGTCGATGTTCATGCCATCAGGTTGGAGGTTACCAGACGGAATATAAGGTGTTGTTCCTCCAACCTGAGTGTGGCTTCATCTTTACAGTAGAGGAGGCCGTGGATAGACATGTCAGAATGGGAATGGGATGTGGAATTAAAATGTGTGGCATCGACTTCTTTAACTTCCGCTAATGCCCCACCTCCCCCGCATACCCCATCCATTATTTATTTCTATACACACATTCTTTCTCTCACTCTCCTTTTTCTCCCTCTGTCCCCCTGAATATACCCCTTGCCCATCCTCTGGTTCCCCCCCCCGGCTTGTCTTTCTTCCCGGACCTCCTGTCCCATGATCCTCTCATATCCCTTTTGCCTATCACCTGTCCAGCTCTTGGCTCCATCCCTCCCCCTCCTGTCTTCTCTTATCATTTTGGATCTCCCCCTCCCCCTCCCACTTTCAAATCTCTTACTCACTCTTCCTTCAGTTGGTCCTGACGAAGGATCTTGGCCTGAAACGTTGACTGTACCTCTTCCTAGAAATGCTACCTGGCCTGCTGCATTCACCAGCAACTTTGATGCTTGTTGCTTGAATTTCCAGCATCTGCAGAATTCCTGTTGTTTGCATCTTTAGCTGATTTACAGCTTTCTTAGAATACTTTGTCTTTGTGAACTAATAATTAATTTTAAATGGCTTTCGGAAGCTTGAGTGGATTCTGACCAGTTCGTATCATTGATTTTAACCTGTTCATCCACATTACTGGGCAGGGCTTGGAGGAGGAGAACACAGTACTGTGGGGACTGGTTCCCTGTTGCATACATGCAGAATAAATGGCATCAAAACGTTCTAGGACATCATCAAGGCCCCACCTTTCCTGGGTTTACCCTCTTTAAGAACTTAGTTACATCTATGGAGGAGGCCAGAACATGGGGCAAAGGCGTCTGTTATATTTTCAGTCATCTGCAGCTCATTTACCCGGTTGCGATTAACTGCTAATAGTTGCTATGTTGGAGCTGAGTGGTGAATCGTGTCTGATCAGTAAGAGTAAGGGCGGCCATAGCCAGAGGGACCAAATCTCGGGAGTTAGTGAAATAAATAGTCAGGACAGTTCTTAAATAATTACAGAGCCCTTAGGGGTCGACCTTTTTGTCAGGGGCGGCAGTCAGAATACCACAGAGTTCGGGAGGGGTCCTGGGATTATGGATTTGCAAGGTAGGTGTTTGACCTGCCACTCTGGTTTGTGGGTTGGGAACAGTGCTCATGGACAGTTGATGCTGAGTCTGTGTTGGTCCCGGTAAAACCAATAGCCCTTGTTCAGGGGTCCAGTCTGACTGCGTGTGTGGGCGGAAACGGGTATTGGGCTTCCCAACTGTTCTAGAGGAGCTACATCGGTCAGTGGTGATGCAGTGATGGTCAAGTTGGGGACTGAGGCACCAGGGCGAGAACCATATTAGGGTGGGGAACCTGATCGTAGTAAAGCAGGTGCCGACGCAGTGGTGGGTAATTCGGTGGGATTATTAGGTCACCTTACCCATTCCCATTCATCATCAGTATCGCTTGGAATCAGTCAGTATGTCTGGATAGAGGCGGGGTACTCCAGAATTATTTTTATATTCTGTTTCTCTTTATTCATTCTTCTGTGATCAGTATGTTTTGTTTCTGATACAATTTTTTTCCCTGTCTCCCTTGTCTGTTTCTGTCCCTTATCCCATTCTTCACAGATTGCTCTCAACTCTTGCCAACTCCTAGGATTACCTCTTTTGTCACGTACATCTATTCCTCTTTGCTTAGTGTTATCGGTCCAACAATTTAATTTATGCCTGTCTGCTTTTATTTCTGTCTCTTGTTGCCATAGGTCAGTCAGGTAACCATACTCTTTCACTGCCTTCCCTTTCCATGGTCCCTGTTCTGCCTGCTGTATAAATTTAAATCAAATGTACTTCCTGCAGGCCAGTTGTCTTTTCCCAAATGTTTAGACAGTTGGAACGACATTTGTCTCAGTTTCTTTTCGTTGTCTAGATATTTGTCTATTATTTTCTGTAAAAGACTCCCCCCTACCCTTTGTCTAAGTGCTCACCCATCATATTTCAGGGGACTCGAACCGCCGGTCTTGAATTTACTATTCAGGGGAGTCGAACCGCCCACTTGACTTACTATTCCTGGGGACTCGAACCGCCTGTCTTGATTTACCAATCTGGGGGACTGGAACCATCTGTATATTCCTTTGGGTCCCGTCAGTGGATTTTCCCTGCCAAGGTGAGGGACAAACAGAGTCCTCAGAGGACAGAGAGGAACCAAGGTTAAAGCTTACCTCGTGGGCCCGTTTGTCTCTGATTCACCCCAACAGTCCATCGTCCACTTATTTAATTTTGGTGAGGGGTCTACCACATATTGGGACCCTGCTTGCAGTGCCAAGCTGTCGATCTGCCTCGCTACCACAGGCCTTTAGGCTCAGACCCAGGGACTAACTGTCAAACACAGTTTACTTAAAAGTACACACTGTTTATTAGCAAGCTTGCATTCTCAGTTGGCCAATCAGAGTGTCTGCTCACGAGTTTGAGAAGATCTTCACCCAAGTGAGCCCAGTGTACTGTGTGGAGCTGTTGACGTGCATTAGTAACCCTTAGGTTTGGCCAGCATATGTTTGTCTAGGGGAAGACTGAGAAATCTCATTTGTGTGGATGCTGTGTGATGTGTTGCCTCGTTACAAATTCGAACCACAAAGTATCAGACAGTACACCATATGCAATTAAACGAGTGAACTTTGTAAGTTTTAAACTGACTATAGGGTTAATAAAGAAAAGAAAAAGAAAAAGGCCCATTTTAATGAAACATTAATAAAGTGCACATTGCAGCTCATGAGTTTTTCAGGTCGTTTACCATTGACCTCCAAGCGTCACCAACCTTCGGACCCTCGCTCCTAATCCCTTCCGACCGGGGGTCTACCAGCTCTCTCCACTTGCGTCTTCTCTCTTCATCTCTCCCTGACAAAAGACTGCAAAATCCCTGCTCTCAGACCCACAAAAAAAAACTGCATGCCTCTCATTGGCTAGCATAAATTCCAAAGGCCCTGTTATCTCTAGACATAACCCAAATTTTGCTGCTACAGAGAAACCATTACCTTAGCAATGAAACATTACAGAGCGTTACTCATTGTTATCACTTATTTTGATAAGGGTAGACAGAGAAGCTTCTTTGTTCATACATTATGCTCACAGTACGACTTGTCAATCTACCAAGGTTTTACCCCTTTTAATTCTGCATATAATGCCTCAGACTTACAGTTAAATTGGCCAAATCTGATTCTGATTTACTGATAAAGGATAAGGCAGGCTACGTATTTTTGTCATTTTCAGGTCAAGAATAAAGAGTAGGCTGTATGGATCAAATGGCTTCCTGTTTTATTCCTGAGAATGTGGTCTCCATTCCTTTGTAAATGTTTCCATTTGGCAAACTTCATAGACAAATGTATTTTCTGACTTGTTATCAGCTTTCTGGAATTTAAAAATTTGTAGCCTGTTTTTGTCAATATTGTCCTTAACTAAAATTTAAAACGTTAATTTTAAATTGTGCGTTTTGCGATTTTTTTTGTGTAAGAAAATTATATTATTTATAATCCATTGCTGATTCTCATTTTTGGTATGAGCATTCTGGCTGAAACATTATTTTTGCTGAGAAGACATGATGGGCAGAATAGTCAAGTTCCGTTCCTATCCCTTATCGTCCAATGGTTATATCCTAACTTTATATCTCCTTACACTGCAGGCAGTAATATGTTATTGAGAGAAACTCCATTGTTGCTGGCATTTAATTAACCAGGTTTTTTTTAATATCTAAGCCTGTTATTTGTAAACCTGTATATGACCTAAAATTACCTATAACCTAAATATGTAAACCTGGTTATTTTGCTATTTACTGAAATGTTTTTGAAGATTGCATTCATTAAAGGATCTTTAAAAACGCCTTTAAAAAAGATGTCATGTTAGAAAGCAAAATTTCTGATGAGTTTGTCAACTTTGAAAAAAATTGTTAACATATCACAGCAGAGATCTTCAACCTCTTGTTCAGCAATCTGAGGTACCCACCTTTTTCAAGCAGACTTCAGTTATACTGGTGCCCCAGAAAAACATGGTGACCTGCCTCAATGACTATTAGTAGCACTTATATCCACAGTGATTAAATAATTTTATAGGCTGGTGGTGAAACATATCAACTGCCTGAGAATTGACTTACCCCTGCTCCAATTTGCCCACTTGAGCAACATGTCCATAGCGGCCGCTATTTCACTTGTTTTTCACTCAATCCTGGAACATTCGGACAGCAAAGACAAAACATCAGAATGTTCTGTTATCGACTTAAGCTCAGCATTCAATACTATCATCCCTCAAAACTAATCAATGAACTCCGAGATCTGGGCCTTAATACCTCCTTGTGGAACTGGATCATGGATTTCCTCATTTGCCAACCCCAGTCAGTTCCGATTGGCAACAATATCTCCACAGTTTCCATCAACACAGATACACCACAAAGCTGTGTGCTTAGCTCCCTACTCTGCTTGCTTTGTACTTATGACTATGTGGCTAAGCACAGCTGTTGTACCATATTTAAGTTTGCTGATGACACCACTGTTGTAAGACAAATCAAAGATGGTGATGAATTAGCATAAAGGAGGGAGATTGAAAATCTGGCTGAGTGGTGCTGTTATAACTGCCTCTCACTTAATATCGGAAAGAGCTGATAATTATAGGAGAAAGAGAATGCAGTCACAAACTGGCAGGCTTGGTTTAGAAATCCCTCAATAGTAAAGGTCAGTTTAATGTGTGAATGATGAAATCAACTAGATATTGTCCATTTCTGTTGGTAAAGTCTTGGTATGAGTATGGAACATCTTCCAGTCCGACCTGGGCATTGAAATCGCCGAGCACAGCCAGGAAGTTGTGTGCCGGTATTGAAGTGACAGCTTTGTGAAGTTTACTGTAGAAGGCCTCTAACTCTTTGATTTCATCCAGGAACACAATCTCATTGCCGCCAACACACAATTCAAGAAGCGAGCTGGTAAACTGTGGACATATGAAAACAGAGCCTCCATCTACAGGAAACAGCTTGATTATATCCTTGTGAGAACAAAACAGCGTAATTGTGTGATCAACACAGAAGCCTACAGCACCTTCAACTCGGTCAGTTCTGACCACAGAGTAGTGTCAATGTAAGTGAGACTGAGCCTGCGGCAACCCCAAGCCACAGGTCCCAAGGAGAAGGTAGACTGGAAGGCATTCTCCTCACAACCTGTTCTTCAAGCCCGGTACACAGTGGAGGTGAGAAATCGCTTCGGCCCACTGGAAAGGGGGGAGGAAGAGACTGCCACTGACCACTACCAACGGCTCATAGACGCACACACAGATGCATCAAAGAGTTTGCCTACTGTGAAGTGAATCAAGAAGAGCCGGATCTCGAAACATCCTGATGTCATCGCAGCAAGAAGTGTGGTCAATGCTTGTCATGCCGAACTTAGAAGGAGCGAAACAGAAGAGCTAAGAGACAAGTTCAAGACAGCAAAGAAGAATCTCTTTGCCACCTATGACCGACTGAAGGAAGAGGAACTAGCTGAGAGGATTAGAGAGGTAGAGGCTGCTAATGAAGACAAGCAGCATGGAGAAGCATGGCACCTAGTCAATGAGATCAGTAGACGGAAGAAGTCCCCATCAGGTCAAACAGCAGAGGACCGTGTCCTGACATGGTTTATCCACTTTAAGAACCTGCTGGGAAGCCCTCCAATGAGCACGGAAGAAAAGAAGAGGATATACCCAGGATACTAACACAAGTCAACGTCGATGATGGCCCATTCACCACTGAGGAACTGAAGAAGGCCAAATATGCACTCAAACAGGGCAGGAGCGCTGGACCAGATGGGATACCACCAGATGTCCTGAAGAACTGCAACCCTGACGACATCTTGCTGGACATATGTAATACGACACTGATGAAAGCCGACAAACCAGAACAGTGGTCACTCTCAAACATTATCCCAGTCCCCAAGTCTGGATCCCTCACAAAGACAGATAACTACTGTAGTATCAGCTTGACCTGCATCTTAGCAAAGTTATACAATCCGATGATCTTGAACAGGATTCGCACCGCCATTGACCCTAAGCTAAGATTCAATCAGAATGGTTTTTGGCAGAAGCGCACAATAGTAATGCAAATACTTGCTCTCCGTAGGATCATCGAGGAAGTCAAGAAGAACAACCTATCAGCCATGCTTGCTTACATTGATTTTCACAAGGCTTTTGACTCCATTCACCGAGGTAAAATGCTGAAGATCCTGAAAACTTACGGAGTGCCACACCATCTACTGAGAGCAATAGAGTCCAGCTATACCAAAACCATGGCGAAAGTTGTATCACCAGACAGAGAAACAGCAGTGTTCGAGCTCCTAGCTGGTGTACTGCAAGGAGACACTCTGGCACCCTACATCTTTATAATCGTCCTTGATTATGCTCTACATCAAGCTACCAAAGATTAAGACGAGCTTGGTTTTACCATAAAACCATAGCGAACCAAAAGGGTCAGACCGGTTACGCTCACAGATCTCGATTTTGCAGATGACATGGTCCTGCTCTCTGACCAGATGGAGGAAGCACAGCAGCTACTGACAAAAGTAGAAATTGAGTGCAATAAAGTTGCACTACACCGAAACACTAAAAAGACAGAGTACATGGCGTTTAACTGCGACAAGGGTACTCTCAAGACTGTAAAGAATGACACCATTAAGAAACTCTTTGACTACAAGTATTTCGGGTCAAGAATGATGAGTTCGGAGATGGACATAAAGATATGGAAGATGCTGGCGTGGATGGCTATGAACGACATGAAGGAAATCTGGAAGTTGAACCTGACCAGAGGGCTTAAAAAGAGGATTTTCATAGTAGTCATAGAGTCCATTCTCACATACAGATGCGAGACGTGGACACTCACCAAGACTATGAGAAGGTCTCTAGATGGTTGCTATACACCAGTGGTCTCCAACCACTGGGCCGCGGACTGGTACCGGGCCACAAAGTATGTGCTGCCGGGCCGCGAGAAAACCATATGAGTCAACTGCACCTTTCCTCATTCCCTGTCATGCCCACTGTTGAACTTGAATGCACGCGAGGTCATTACCCACACGAGGACATCAGTTGGTCATTAACCTGCAACTACTCGATGAGTAAAAAACGAACGTCGCTTGAGAGTTTCTTTGGAAGAGGTGGTAGGGGACATAAACGATGATGATAACTCAGAGATAGCTGAGGCCTAGACCGAGAAAAAAAGAAAGCTTCCTTCAACAGAAAATATGACGAGTCATACATAAAATATGGTTTTATTGCTACCGGTGACTCGCACACTTCACGCCTCCTCTGTGTGATATGTGGAGACAAGCTGTCTAGTGAGGCATTGAAGCCCTCAAAACTGCTTTGGCACCTTGAGTCGAAGCACCCTGCACTTAAAGACAAACCCGTTGAGTGTTCTGAGCGGAAGAAAAACGTGAGCAAGGGGAACAGAAACAAGAGCTGAGAGCCACCATCTCCACAAATGCTGCTGCTCTGAGAGCGTCGTAGTTATACTTAGTGGCTAGCCGGATTGCTAAGGCTAGGAAGTCTTTCACTGTTGGTGAAGAATTGATTCTGTCTGCTGCCAAGGACATGTGCCGTGAACTGCTGGGAGAAGCTGCAGCTAACAAGATGGCACAGGTTTCTCTTTCAGCTACCACAGTTTCAAGGAGAATTGATGACATAGTGGAGGACATCGAAGCACAGCTGTTGGAACGGCTTAACTACCTGAGTCAAAGGGGTTGCTCCTGAATGCCAGTCTACACACTGTGTCACACACAGGGAAATGCTGGCTAGCTGAGAAATGTCATCTGATCTTAACAGCATTTTGAGTGACGTTGAGGTTACCAATCACATCAAAGCAAAAGCCCTTAACTCACGTCTGTTTGAGCATCTTTGCGAGGAAATGGATGCAGAACACAAAGGCCTTCTCTTACACACTGAAGGTAGGTGGCTATCAAGGGGGAGAGCCCTGGCCAGGGTTTTTGAGTTAACAGAGCAGCTACAGAGATTTCTTTCAAGAAAAAAGGCACCACTGGCAGCACCCTTCAGTGACGAGGAGTGGATAGCAAAACTCGCTTATCTGTGTGACATCTTCAACCAGCTCAATGAACTCAATTTGTCACTTCAGGGGAGAATGACAACTGTCTTCAAGTTGGCAGATAAAATGTCTGCTTTCAAAGCCAAACTGGAACTGTGGGGACGGCGAGTGGACAGGGGCATATTTCATATGTTCCCAACATGAGCTGGGAATTTGGGAGAGACTAAGACTCACAGCTGGTGTGCAAACACCTATCTTCGCTGTCGACAGAATTGGAGCGTTAGTTCTGAACCGTAAATGACCCAAGATGTGCAAAGGAATGGGTCCATGACCCATTTGTGAATGTTCCTGGTGAATCATCCATGTCAGCACGGGAAGGAGATCAACTCCTCAAGCTTGCAAATGATGGTGGGCTGACAAGTATGTTTGACGTAACATCTCTGCCGGCATTCCGGATCAAAGTCAAGGCTGAGACAGACACGAAAGCACTGAAAACGTTGCTTCTATTTCGATCATATCTCTGCGAAGCAGAGTTTTCTGCAATGAATGCAATGAAAACTAAATTGCAGAATAGACTGGACATAAGGAACCCCCTTATGACTTATAATTGACTTATCACTATATTTATGCGAGGAAAATATGGGCTGTGTGTTTAATATTAACGTAATAAATACGTTAGATAAACCCTTTTTGAAACGAAATTGAGTGTATTCGCCACTGATCAGTGACTTATAGTTGACTTATCACCTATATTCCGGTCGTGATTAACCCGCCCCCCCGCCCCCCGGTCAGCCGGTCCGTAAGAATATCGTCAATATTAAACCAGGCCGTGGTGAATAGGTTGAGGACCGTTGCTATACACGAATGCTCCAGATGGCTCTTGACGTGAGTTGGCAACAGCACATGACGAACGTTGAGCTCTATAACGACCTATCAATGTTCACCACTAAAATTGAGGCGAGAAATCTGCATCTAGCGGGGTACTGTCTACGTCACCCTGAGCTACCTACCAGCCTAGTCATCATATGGGAGCCCAAGCACGGGAGAATGAACACTGGGCGCCCTCCCAAGACTAAGGTCAACACACTCCTAGAAGACAGCGGCGTGGCTATATAGATGAACTGAACGCACTGATGAGGGAGAGGGAGAAGTGGAGAGTCTGTCATCGTGCCCGACGCCGGCCCCCCAGGCCTGAGTCGGCGTAGTAGTAGTAATAACGCGTGGATTTATTTTTGTTTTTGCTAGGTAACTGTCTACAACATTTTAATGTTTTTCAACTTTTTAAGATATACAACAAATTTTTAACAAACAGCAAGAATTGTTGCAGTATCAAGCTATGTTTATTCATAATTTAAAGTATCAGAGTTGAAATGTTATTCTGCAATTTAGTTTTCATTGCATTCATTGCAGAAAACTCTGCTTCGCAGAGATATGATCGAAATAGAAGCAACGTTTTCAGTGCTTTCGTGTCTGTCTCAGGATATTCAGCCTTGACTTTGATCCAGAATGCCGGCAGAGATGTTACGTCAAACATACTTGTCAGCCCACCATCATTTGCAAGCTCGAGGAGTTGATCTCCTTCCCGTGCTGACATGGATGATTCACCAGGAACATTCACAAATGGGTCATGGACCCATTCCTTTGCACGTCTTGGGTCATTTGCGGTTCAGAACTAACGCTCCAATTCTGTCGACATCATCTTTGGGAGAATATCCCTCATGTCTTCCTCATTCTTAGATGTACTCTAGTTGAGTCTTCTCTGAAAGATTTAATTATCACACGTACATTGAAACATACAGTGAAGTACGTCATTTGCTTTAACAACATGGACACCTGAGAATGTACAGGGTCAGCCTGCAAGTGACACCACACATTCCAGTGTCAACAGAGCATGTCCACAATATTCTGAGGGACAACAAAAACAGCAACAATAACAATAAAGTATAACTGTAAACGTAAATTTGCCAGATCAAATAACCACAGCACAAAAAGATTGTTACCTATCTTTTCACCAGTTTATTTCTTCTATCTCGGTCGGCGAGTGAAGTTGGTCCCAACATCAGGGGAGAAGCGTTCTCATCCCTCCGGCAGTTCAACAAGTTCACTGCCTGATGTCAGAATTGTTACAAGTTATAAGGCCACCAATACAAAAGAACACTCAGATTGATACAAAAGAACGATAAGTTCAATAGACATCCCAGCTACTCAAATAGAGCAAAACTTTAATAACTTAGATACAAGATTCCACTGAAATTTAAATATTAATTGATAAAGGAACATCGTGTCTTAAGCTCCATCAGCAACCAAAAGGTGTGAAAAGTCAGGAGATGTCTTTTGTGGAAAACTTAACAACTTTACGTGAAAAAGTCAGGAGATGTCCTTTGTGGAAAACTTAGCAACTTTGTGTGAAAGGTCAAGAGATGTCTTTTGTGGAGAACTTAACAACTTTATCATTCCCTCCTTTTATCATTCCATGATAACCTAAAGTAATCCATCACGCTTACAACAAGCTGTAAGAATGGGACTAACATATCGTATAAGAATTACTTTGTTTATAATTAAAACTATTATCATAGCTACATGCAGAAACATTCCCCAGAAGTCTCCAAAAATGTTAAAAGGCCATGGCCTTACCATTGGTAAACCCATCCATGCATGTTTTCTCCAATTCCCTTAATTTTCTCGATTTCCTGAGTGACATGCTGAGATAGATCTGTAATATTAGAAGACTCATCTGGAATATAAGTACAGCATTCCTTTCCTATGACAGCACATGTTCTTCCTTTCTCTGCTAGCAATAAATCCAATGCCATCCTATTCTGTAAAACTACCATCTTCAGAGCTACTATTTCAGTAGTTAAATCCTTAATCTGGGTCTGGGCATCAGTTAACACGTCGGCAGTACTATTCGCCAATTCCTCCAGTGCGGCTGCCAAGTTGAATACTTCTCGCGAATTTCAGGCTGTCCCATAGAAATGAAAAGCTATCATCCAAAATCTCTCGCTTGCTGTAATTCCTCTCCTATTCCGTTCTAGCTGAGTATGATTAGAAATGTTGGCTAATGAATGTATAGAGGATACTACATAAGCTCAGTAGCAACATCCTGGCCAGTTTCTCACCGTGATAGTTCCCTTGTCATCATAAGGCCGTGAGAGCCATGGATATGCCTTCTTACCACATACCCGCTAAGTTCCATTCTTTCTTTATTAGTCTTTTTATTGATTTAAAGGAGCATAAATACAATCAAGAGGAGAATTATCTTAAATATATATATTGGTAACAATATAAACCCAGATTAAGATAGACATTATCAAAATCATAGGTATAATATATAATAAAAAAACAAGAAAAAAGCAATTCTCCTCATCAGTTTATGAAGAGAAAAGAGAAAAAAACATTGGTTTTACATGAAAAGAAAAAAAATTCACTACACTATAGAAAAAAACAAAAGAAAAGGGACTGGGCAGTCCATTTTGAGAATACAACCCAAAAAAAAAGAAAGCCTTTCTGATCAAATCTATAACTTAAAAAAAAAGATTGAAAGAGTAATAAATCAAATTAAATGAAAATATTGGATAAAAGGTCACCAGATTTGCTCAAATTTAAAGGATGCATCAAATGTCCGACTTCTTATTTTCTCTAAATTTAAACAGGACATAATGGAGGAAAGCCAATAAAAGACCGTAGGTGGATTATACTCCTTCTAATTCAATAAAATTGCTCTCCTAGCCAGTAAGGTCGAAAAGGCTATCATATGTTGAGCAGAAACAGGAATAGTTCCTGCTTCCGATGAGATAATCCCAAAAATTGCCGTAAGCAATTGAGGTAGTAGATCCAAATCCAAAACTCTTGATAGTGTTTTTAAAACATCTCTCCAAAAGTTATCTAGCTTTATACAGGACCAATACATATGAGTTAAAGTGGCCAGCTCAGTATTACATTTGTCACAAATAGGATGATATTAGAGTAAATATGCGCTAGTTTATCCTTTGACATATGGGCGCAGTGCACTACCTTGAACTGTATCAAGGAATGACGGGCACAAATAGATGAGTTGTTAACCAAATGAAAATTTTTACTCCATTGATTATCTGAAAATGATTCTTGAAATTCTGATTCCCAAGCACGTTTAATTTTATCATTAGATATCATTCGTGAGCTCAATAACTGTTTATAGATTATAGCTATCAACCCTTTTTGAAATGGTTTAAACTAAAAGAGAATGTCTGTCAGATTAGGTGGATAAACAGAAGGGTAATTTGGCAACAAACAACGTAAAAAATGCCTAATTTGTAAATATCTGAAAAACCGTACATTATATAACTTATATTTATCCACTAACTGAGACAAAGACATTAAACAGTCCCCTAAAAACAGAGCAGAAAAGGTTATTATTCCCTTAGTTTTCCAAGTTAAAAAGGCCTTATCCAAAATTGATGGTTTAAAAAAATAATTAAGATGGATATTACTAAAAAGAATGAAATTATTTAACTCAAAAAATCTACAAATCTGAAACCAAATTCTTAATGTATGTTTAATAATGGGATTAAATTCTTGTCTGCTAATCTTAGAAAGCAAAAAGGGAAGAGGAACTCCCAGTAAAGAGGCCAAAGAGAACCCCTTCACCGAGTTTTCCTCTAGATCCAACTAGGAAGGACATTCTTGTGTATCTGAATAGTGAATCCGAAAAGTAACATATCGAATATTGATTACCCAATAGTAAATTCTACAATTAGGCAAAGCCATACCACCATCCTTTTTTAATTTCTGCAGTAAGGGTTTACTCGATCTAGGATTTTTATTGCTCCAAATATAAGATGAAATTCTGTCAAAGAACTTTTGAGGAACAAGATTCAAGATTCAAAAAACTTTATTGTCATTCTAACCGTACATCAGCTCTGCAAGGCAAAGTGAGACAGCGTTTCTCAGGACCAGCGTTTATCATAACATAACAAACGCAACACTAAATAATAAACATAACAATAAATAGTAAAACACAACAGCCGCATGTCACTTAAAATCAAGTTATAAGTGTCCAGTGCAAGTTAAAAGTGTCCAAAGCAGAGTCAGGTAGAGCCCAAAAGAGGGAACTGCCTGAAATATATATAAAAATTTCAGTAAAACTATCATTTTAATAGCATTAATTTGACCTATTAATGGTAATGTCATAGGCGACCATTTAGAGAGCATTTGTTTGGTGTATCCAATTAACGGAAAAAAATTACATACCCTTAAAATTTTCAGTAATTTTAATACCAAGGTAGGTAAAGCAATTTTTAGCAATAGTAGAAGGTGTTTGATGATTTGGATCTGAGTAATTATTAATAGGAAATAACTCACGTTTATGTAAATTTAACTTATAGCCAGAAAAATTACTAAATTCAGAAAGTATAGATAACATAGAAGGAATAGATTTCCTAGGACCTGAAATATAAACTAACAGGTCATCTGCATATAACAAAACCTTGTGTATTTTATCCCCTCTCTTAATACGCTGAACAGTGTTAGAATGTCTAAGAGCAATAACAAGGCCAAGTTAAATAATAAAGGGCTAAGAGGGCATCCCTGTTGAGTACCCCTATGTAATCTAAAATAGGGAGATTTATGATTATTAGTTATAACAGCAGCCATAGGAGCATGGTAGATCGATTTAATCTAGGAAATAAATCCCGGACCAAGATTAAATCTTTCCAAAACCTCAAATAAGTAAGATCACTCCACTCTATCAAAAGCTTTCTCTGTATTGAGAAACAACACAGTCAGATACTTTAGATGGCGAAGAGTCAATAATATTTAATAATCTTCAAATATTAAAATGTGAATATCTATTTTTAATAAACCCAGTTTGATCATGAGAAATAACAGTAGGTAAAATATTCTCAGGTCTATTAGCCAAAATCTTAGAGAGAATTTTAAAATCCACATTCAGTATAGGAATTGGTCTATAAGAGGCGCATTCAGATAAATCTTTATCTTTTTTAGGAATTAAAGAGATTGAAGCTTCATAGAAAGTTTACGGAGAGTCCCAGAGGATATAGATTCAGTGAAAATTTGACATAAATAAGGTGTAAGTATATCAGTAAAAATCTTATAAAATTCCACTGTTTATCCATCTGGTCCTGGAGCCTTAGCTGGTGGCGCAATGGCATCAGTGCCGGACTCCGGAGAGAAGACTCCTGAGTTCGAATCCAAGTCAGACCACCCCTCGAGCATGCTTTCCATCTGTGCCAGGTTAAGCATCAAGCTAGCCTCTAAGCCTCGTTAAAAAATAAGCCTACTGACTCTCACAGCTATCTGGACTATTCCTCTTCTCACCCTGTCTCTTGCAAAAACGCCATCCCCTTCTCGCAATTCCTCCGTCTCCGCCGCATCTGCTCTCAGGATGAGGCTTTTCATTCTAGGACGAGGGAGATGTCTTCATTTTTTAAAGAAAGGGGCTTCCCTTCCTCCACTATCAACTCTGCTCTTAAACGCATCTCCCCCATTTCACGTACATCTGCTCTCACTCCATCCTCCAGCCATCCCACTAGGAATAGGGTTCCCCTTGTCCACACCTACCACCCCACCAGCCTCCGGGTCCAACATATTATTCTCCGTAACTTCCGCCACCTCCAACGGGATCCCACCACTAAGCATATCTTTCCCTCCCCCCCCCTGCATTCCGCAGGGATCGCTCCCTACACAACTCCCTTGTCCATTCGTCCCCCCCATCCCTCCCCACTGATCTCCCTCCTGGCACTTATCCGTGTAAGCGGAACAAGTGCTACACATGCCCTTACACTTCCTCCCTTACCACCATTCAAGGCCCCAAACAGTCCTTCCAGGTGAGGCATCACTTCACCTGTGAGTCGACTGGGGTGATATACTGCGTCCGGTGCTCCCGATGTGGCCTTTTATATATTGGTGAGACCCGATGCAGACTGGGAGACCGCTTTGCTGAACATCTACGCTCTGTCCGCCAGAGAAAGCAGGATCTCCCAGTGGCCACACATTTTAATTCCACATCCCATTCCCATTCTGACATGTCTATCCACGGCCTCCTCTACTGTAAAGATGAAGCCACACTCAGGTTGGAGGAACAACACCTTATATTCCGTCTGGGTAGCCTCCAACCTGATGGCATGAACATTGACTTCTCTAACTTCCGCTAGGCCCCACCTCCCCCTCGTACCCCATCTGTTACTCTTTTTTATGCACACATTCTTTCTCTCACTCTCCTTTTTCTCCCTCTGTCCCTCTGAATATACCTCTTGCCCATCCTCTGGGTCACCCCCTCCCCCCGTCTTTCTTCCCGGACCTCCTGTCCCATGATCCTCTCGTATCCCCTTCTGCCTATCACCTGTCCAGCTCTCGGCTCCATCCCTCCCCCTCCTGTCTTCTCCTATCATTTTGCATCTCCCCCTCCCCCTCCAGCTTTCAAATCCCTTACTCACTCTTCCTTCAGTTAGTCCTGACGAAGGGTCTCAACCTGAAACGTCGACTGCACCTCTTCCTACAGATGCTGCCTGGCCTGCTGCGTTCACCAGCAACTTTTATGTGTGTTGCTTAAAAAATAAAGGTTGAGTCAGGAATGTTCATATCATGACCCGGGTTAATCCAAAAGGAGACCAATCCTGACACCACACGCCAGACAAGAATGGCTGACTGTCTGGTGCGACACGCTTTCAAAAAAAGCTTATTGGAGAGAGTATATAGCCCTTGCTATTTCCTCTTGTTTAATAGGTGCATCTAATGTATTCATATCTTGAATAGAGATTTTAGGTATATTCAGTTTTTGCAAAAAGCTATTCATAAAGGTAATAACTGAAAATTCAGACTCATAAAGATTAGAGAAGAAATCGAAAAATATCTTATTAATTTCTTAAGGATCTATCGTTGCAGTTCTATCAGGTCTTCATAATTTCAGGATCTGTCTTCTAGCCATACTTGTTTTTAACTGACTAGCTAATAATTTGCCTGATTTGTCTTCATGTATATAAAATTGGCTTTTGGATTTAAGAAGTTGCTGTTCAATAGGAAAAGTCAAAAGCAAGTCATGCTGTGTTTGGAGTTCCACCCTTTCCTTAAAGAGATCTTCACTAAGCATTAGTGAATAAACTTTATCTATTTCTTTAATCCTATTAGGGATCAGCAAAAGTTTCCTTTTCCTTCTTGAACCTACTGAATATGAAATTATTTGTCCTCTAAGAAAAGATCCCAAATAACCAATTTTGACATTCCCTCAGTTGTATTCAATTCAAAAAATAAAGAAAATTTTTCTTTAATAAAATTTACAAAAGTTCAATCTTGCAACAATCAAACATTAAATCTCCACTGAAGTACGTGAATATTATCAGAAAATTCCAAAGTTAGTTTCATAGGTGCATGATCTGACAACGCAATCACATCATACGCACACTCAACAGCAGAGGGCACCAATCGCGTATCCAAGAAAAAATAATCAATTCTTGACTGTTTATGGTATACATATGAAAAAAAGCAAAATCTTTTTCTATATGAAATTTAATCTCCAACTATCAACCAAACCGTATTCTAATAAAAAAGAATTAATACAAGTCGCAGCTTTATTAGGAAGTGACGGATTGGTGGACGATCTACCAATCAATGGGTTAAGACAACAGTTAAAGTCACCGCCCATAATCGACTTATATTCATTTAAATTCAGCAATACAGAAAATAGCTTCTTAAAAAATTCAGGGCGCTCTATATTACTTGCATGTACACACACCAAAGCCAGCTTTTGACCACACAGCAAACCAGTGACAATTAAATATCTTCCAATTGAATCAGTAACATTATTAAAATGAACAAAAGGGATTTTAGAATTAATAAAAATAGATACCCTTCTTATTTACTGATAAGGAATGAAATAAGGGTCCCTTCCAAAATTTAAAAAAGCGATTTTCATCCTGCCTACGGATAAGAGTCTCCTGTGCAAAAATAATATCTGCATGGAGTGTTTTTAATTTCTTAAAAATATTTCTGTGCTTAATAGGTTGGTTCATACCAATTAAATTCCAAGATATTATATTGATTTTATTAAGATCCGTATTTAAAATATAATATAAATATTTGATACAGTAATCTAATGCACAGGCGCAGCCTAAATCAGAAGAAAGGGCGAAGCTGGAAAGAAAAGCAAGATGAGTGACGAAGAAAAACCCCTCAGGCCTGCCCAGTCGAAAAAAAACTAACCTAATAGACCCACCCACCTCCCCTGAAAGCCCAGAAACTGCCCAATAGGTGAACGGCATACTGATCTAATAACCTTTAACTCCAGTCTCCAGCTGGCACCTCTTACTTACAAAGTAAAAAGTTACCACCACCAAAAAGACATAATAAAGAATACATAAAGAAGTAAACAGATCCCAAATATTTTTAAATTATATCTAACCGTAGTTAAGACTGATTTGATGATGGCCATCTTAAATCAATTTAATATATGCCGTCATGTATTCAAAAAAAAGGATAAATCCAATCAACAAATATATACTACAATTAATATTAAAGACTTACAAATCAATGAAAAAAATAAGTAAATATATATATATATATATATATATATATATATATATATATATATATATATACACGTATGTTAAATTCAGAACTACATTAACTGTTAAAGCAAACAACAACAGATCTAAGTGAGTTAGCCAAGTCTGTGTCTGGGCATTGATAAAACGAAGAGCAAACTTTCATCAACGGCGTTACAAACTACTTCCAGCTAAGAATCAACTTTTTAAATTGCTTACGAAGTGGACTTAAACTTTTTTATAAATTTCCAACCATCTTCTGGAGAGTCAATCCGTTTTGGATGAGCATTGGGTGGACTAATCATCAGACAAGCTGGGCAACACAGCGATGGGCAGCAGCTCATTATAAAAAATACTGCCATCACTTCCCGATATTTAATTCTTTTGGCATAAGTCTCTGGGGCAAAATCTTCCACTATATGAAGCTTAACTTCATTATAAATTAGCTTATCCCTTTTCCTCACATTGTGAAGAATAGATTCTTTGGTTGTAAAATAATGTAAACAGAGAATTACAGGATGTGGTTTAATTTCGGCTGATGGTTTAAGATGCCAGATTCGGTGGGCTCTGTCTAATATTGGACATGCTTCGAGAATGTCACTAAAAAGTGAATATAACATGTTCGAAAAACTTTAGTGGCTTACCGGTTTCCGTCTTTTCAGGCAAACCCAGTATATGTAGATTCATCCTGTGATTTCTGCTTACTAAATCTATCATTTTCTTCTTAATTCTTGATAATCCCGAAGTGTTCTCATTAATTTTCTTTTCCATAAAAGCCATCTTCAAATCCTGTTCTTTAATAGATTGATCCATTAATTCAAATTCTCTTTCAATTCTGTGAGTACTCTGCTTAAGCATCTGATATCAATATTCCAAATTCTTCAAAGACTCCTGAATAGTGATGATGCTTTCTTCAAGCAATTCATTAGCTTTCATCAATTTAACCATTTTGATATCCACCGTACCAATCTTCACATTCATAGTTTCTATTAAAGAGAGCGTCCTTTCTGAAGTAGAAACTTCCTCCAATTTCTCTGTTTGTTGCAGCTGAGAAAAAGTTTTGCTACTCCATAATTCAGTTCCAGCCATCGTAATTAAATCGTAAATCCTTCAGCAAATATTATAAATCTTCAAACTTGAAATGGATCTAGCAGTGGAAAGTAAGTTGTGAAGGACGGAGCTGAGAGAAAAAATGTCTTACTCCATACGCTGCCAAACGGACACTCCCCTAATAAGTTCCATTAATAGCGTACGGAGGGGTATCAGTGTTAATTTCTGTACAAGAGCTATTTCCCAAAAACATTTCCTCTATTCTTTCAGTACGGCAATAACAGGTCCCATTTACCTTACTCAGAGTATAGGCAAGTCTATAAAAGGTCTCTCAACCACTTCTGTAGGTATACACAAATGCCATCCCTTAAAACAGAGACACCCACAATTCTGGGTTGTTTTACATCCTGATATCCATCATTGATCCAAAAATGGGTCTGAGGATTTACTCAAAGAATTCATAAATCTCACAGATAACATCTCACTACCATTCAAAGGTACTCCTTCCAAGGGCATTCCTGACTCGCATGCTGGGGTAACCGAGCACATACCCAACAAGCCGACTGCCTTATTTGTTCTGCATATGTGTGGCATAGAGAAAGGAAAGTATTTGTTTGGAGACTTGGGGTACATAGTACAAAAAGTAACATTAGTACAGTCATCATGATATTATTCCCTCTTTGTTTCTCCTACTTCCTTAATGATGGGTTTACAGTCGGTTCGATGAATCCACCTTGGTTACCCTTCCACTTTCACGGCCGTGGGTGTGGTCAGCGGCACCTGATAGGGTCCTTTCCACCGAGTGTCCAATTTCTTTCTGTCCCAATTCTTTACCAAGACAAAGTCTCCAGGATTAACAGTGGGATAGTCCTAGTTAGCTTGATCCTCGTCCTCTTGGTGGGCCTGGCGAGCTTGCGAATGCAAACTTTGAGAAATTTTGGTTAGCTTACACAAATATTTTCCCATTTCCTCCCCTAGAGTATGCATATCTATTTTATCAGGGAGAGGGTGTCCATGGGGTATGCATAGGCGTTCCATAGATGATTTCTGCTGGGGATAATCCACTTTTAGTTGAGGGTGTAACTCTCATATGGAACAATGCCAGAGGTAAAACTTTAAGCCAGGTTAGTCCAGTTTCTTGCATAAGTTTAATTATCTTATTCTTTAAAGTTTTATTTGCTCGTTCCACTATACCTGCTGCTCTTGAATGGTGAGCACAGTGAAATGGCTGTTTTATAGTCAGTTCTTTACAGATTTTCTCATTTATCTTAGCAATAAAACAAGGACCATTGTCTGAGCTTATTGATTCGGGTAATCCATAACAGGGAATCACTTCTCTTAGTAATATTTTTACAACTGTCATAGCAGTATTATCAGTAGTAGGTATAGCCTCTATCCATCTGCTAAATGCATCTACTATTACCAAGCAATATCTATAACAATGTACCCTAGGTAGTTCAATAAAATCAAGTTGCAGACAAGAAAAAGGTCCACCTGGCAAGGGGGTGTTCCGGAGGGCACAGGGTATCCTTTTCCCAGCATTTGCTTTTTTACAGAATAGGCATGCTTTTATTCATTTTTTCCACTGCTGGTTGGGAATCAGGGTGCCACCAGGATTATAATAATATGGTCACCATTCCCTCCTTGCCCAGGTGGGTACAATTGTGCACATAATCAATCAAGACAGGTAAAAAGACATTTGGAATGCAAACCTGTCCTGCAGGGGTCAGCCACAATTGGGTGTTTTTATCATAGTGGCATCCCATCTGAGACCATTCCTCAGCAAGGGCATCCCCCTAAAATGTACGAATTTCCCCCATGTCTGGCATACCCATTTGAACTGTGGCCTGTTTGCTCTCCATAGGCATGATAAGTGGCTGGTGGAGAGCTGCTTGTTTTGCCGCCTCATCTGCCCTGGCATTTCCCCAGGATACCTCATCGGAAGCTCGTTTGTGTGGCGCATTTAATAATAGCTACTTGGGATGGGAGCTGAAGAGCCTGTAGTAAGTGACAAATATATAGGCATTACTAATGGGCTGTCCAGCAGAGGTTAAAAACCCATGATGCTCCCACAGGGCACCATAATCGTGGGCAACACCAAAAGCGCAGCGGGATTCAGTGTAAATATTGGCTGATTTGTCTCTAGCTAAAATACAGGCGCAGATGAGGACCTAGAGTTCTGCCTTGTGTGTCGATACAGGGGTCTGATAAGATCCTTGTTCAATAACTGTGGAGTCAGTGGTGATGGCATACCCTGAGCATCGTTGGCAGGTAGGGCTGACAAAAGAACTACCATCGGCATAGAGGTGGAAGTCGGTATTAGACAATGATTGATCAGTCAAATCTTCTCGTGTGATGGTGAAGATCACCATTCTCGGCGGGAGGAGAAGATGGCAGCGCGCCGCTCGTGTGCAGCTCTCTGGTGAAAAATGATGTCGTATCTGTTAAATAGGGGTCGTGGACAATTTCTGACTTGATGGAGACAGACGTGAAAGCACAGAGGAACATCTGGAGAAATTTCTGAAACGCCCGTTCACTGCTGTCATTACTGTGTGGTTGGGAATCTTTCGGCGGGTAGGCCTCAAAATCCCCGGCCTTGCCTGCTTTTGGCGACCGAGAAGGAGGTTGAATCTTTGGGACAGAGATGGCGCTCAGTACTCGGTGTCAGAGAGCTGATCAGAACTGGAAGTTTTCAGATGACTCAGAGTGGGACTGTGGTCGGCATGGCAGGGAGAGTTTTTCTTCCTTCTCCCGTCTGCGTGAGATGTGGGACATCTGAGAAACTTTGAACTTCACTGTGCTCACAGACAATATGGTATTGTGCACTGTTGTAACTATATGTATAATTATGTGGTTTTGTCAGTTTTTTCGGTCTTGGTTTGTCCTGTGTTTTGTGATTTCACACCGGAGGAAATAATGTATCATTTCTTAATGCATGCATTACTAAATGATAATAAAAGGGAACTACGTACCTTCATAATCTAAAATACGATTTTGTAACAGACGATCATGTGCCGGAACGTTCAAGAGTTGTGCTGGGTCATTTTGGAAGGTCGCAGGATTCAGAGTTGTGCAATGAGAAAAAGTCAGTAGGGGATTATTCAGGAGAGCCATCTCGTATCGGCTTTGCTGAGCTTGTGTTAGATGTTGAGTCTTGCGAGTAGTAAGGAGTTCCACCGTGGAACGTGGTGTGAGCACAACAACTAGTTGGTGTAAGGTAATACTAGAAGCGGCTGAGGCAAGTGTGTGTACAGCTGAGAGAATCTGTGTGCAGGGTGGCAATCCTGCTGCTACGGGACCTAACTTGACAGAGTAATCAACCACTGGACGCTGTCGGTCACCATGTTTTTGAGTGAGTACTGCAGTAGCACAGCCATCTTTAATGGTGATGTATAGTTGAAATGGACGATCATAGAGGGGTCGCTCCAAAGCAGGGGCTCATAATAGACTGTCCTTTAACTCAGTGACAGACTCTCTTTGTTCCGCAGTCAGAGTGAAGGTCGCGAAGCGTTGTGGGATGCTAATGGAGATAGCTGACAGGTGTAAATGGCAACATTCAGTATCCGTTGTTGGCAGAAATTCAGGAATCCCAAAAAGGCCCTCATCTGTTTTGGCATAGTTGGAATGAGGGCATCTGCAATCAGTTGCATTCGGTCTTCTTGTCAGCTTCTGTTCGGCTGCTGAGAGCAGGATCCCTAGTAGCTTCACTTCTTTCTGGGAATGCTTTACCTTATGGGGCGGGATTACGTACCGCAATGAGTGGAGAAAGTTCAGTAGTACCGTCGTGTCAGTTTCACAGGCTGAAACGCTATCGCTGGCAATCAGTAAATCATCTATATACTGTATCAAAGCTGAGCTGCAAGGCATCTGCAACTCATAATTGGCACTGGAGAGTCTACGAAAGTAGTGTTGGAGAATGAATAAACCCTTAGGGCAAGTGAGTCCAGGTGTATTGTTGTCCTTGGTACGTAAATGCAAACAAATATTGGAAATCTGAATGTATTGGAACCACAAAAAATGCAAGTTGTAAATCTACTATTGTAAGTATACAGATGGCTGCAGGTATGAAATTCAAAATAGTTGCAGGGTTTGGGACAAGGGCATATAGGGATGTCACGATTTCATTTATCTTCCTTAGGTCTTGTAGTAGGCGCCATTCTTTTCCTGCTGGCTTTGAAACGGGGAAGATTGGCATATTGCAAGGTGATTGGCAAGGGACCAAAATTCCCTGAGCCAGAAAGGAGGTTATAAGGGCTTGTGCTCCTTCTTCTGCCTCTGATTTCAAGGGCTACTGAGGAACTGAAGGCAATACCTGGTCCTTTTTGAGTGCAATGCGGACAGGGGTGCAAGTGGTCCGGCTGACTTCGTGAGGGGAGGTCGCCCATGGCTGTGGTGCTATCTCCGTCATTGGGTTAATGCTGGATACATGCCTAGTCAAGTGTCCGGTCAGGTTTTGTGGGTATTCCCAAAATTGTAGGTGTCCTTTTAACATCCTGGGCAAGTTGCATTAAGGTATAGGCAAGAGTGCCCAGACTTTTTGCCTTATAACCTGGACTAACGGTTCGTGTAATATGCGGGACCACCAGTCCTGTTTGTTGCCAAAGGTAATCAGGGACCTGAGCAAGGTAAGCAGTGCCTTCCTTACCTGCTCTTTCTCCGACTATGGAAATCGGATATTCCTTTCCTTTGTGAGAAGTATAATACTGGTTTTCTTCAACCGAAGCCCTGGTGGCGTCATAACAGACTGTTACATGAGGATCAGCTGTTGGGAAAGGAGGCACAAAAGTGGCTGGGTCTAGGCTGATTCCCCACAATTGGGGAACAGCAAACTGGGGACTCTGCCTTCCCCCAGTCAGTCCCAAAGCAATGCCCTAGTCTGGGCAGAGTATTTCAACCCCTAGTGGACAGAGCAAATCTCTCCCTGCCTAGTTGCATCCTAGACTGGTGGTCACTGTAAATGGAATGGCACAGTTTTGTCCACAGTATCGAACAGGCAGCGGCATAGTTTGACGATATACATTTTCCTGTCCCTCAGTTGCTGATAAAACCACAGTTGTATCTGATAGTTGGATTCCCCTATCCTTTACTATTTCCTGATCGAGGGTCGAAGTGGTTGCCCCCGTATCAATCATAAACGGAATTGGAATTCCTGCCACTTGTAGCGTAACGTGGTTCTTCATTAGGGGACGTAGTTTTCAGACTGGGAGGCTTTGGCCCTCGCCTTATGCGAAAGCATTGTTCATAGTGAATGAGGCTTTAGATGGTCCGCTGGAGGGAGGTTCTGTCCTTGACTGATAGGGACATTTTGTCCTCCAGTGGCCATATCTTCCACAATTAAAACAGGGTCTAGCCATTGCTTTGGGTCAAGGCTCATCTCTGGGTGGTACCCGGGGTCTGGTTCCCTGCAACCAAGGTCTACTATCAGGTCCTCCTCGTTTCCCCTTGGGGTCCCGGCTGAAAGGGGTTAGTAGGTGGGTACCACTGAGCCGGTCTCTGGGGTAAATTCTTCCGACCATTGAGTTACTTATCCCATCCTGTATACTGGCCCAGTCTGCCAGGTCAGGATTGGGGAACAGAGAATAAGGCTAGTCTGGGTACTTCTGGTCAGGATTTCTGAGTTCCTCTTCACTGTCCAAAGAACCCCCTTGCCCCCTTACCGTCTGCCTTCATGGTCGTTGAACATACTCAGTCTTCATTGGGGGTTTGGAACGTGGTTTGGACTCACTCTGACCGCTCCAATGATAAACAACAGCTTGTCTCATCTGGGTTTGAGTATTGTCAGACCAATCCATATTGTTAGTCCGGATCATATTTGCAACACTGGGAGGAACACACTGCAAAAACACAACATTAAACGGGGCGAATCTTGTCCTTGGTTAAAAGCTAAATCTCCAGCAAAGGTTCCATAACAGGCAACCAAACATTCCCAATTCTCACTTCCTGTCTCTTCAGGCTTGGGCTTGCATTCCATAACCCTGTTAATATTTACTGGTTGTTGAAGGGCTCGCTCCAGTGCTTGAATCAACTGGTTAATACATTGAACATCATTAAGGACCTTTTGTTGTAAATCGTCATGAGTTCGAACCGGCCCCGTATCATCACTCATTTGTTCCAACCATTTACCCTTTTGTTCCGGAGATAAAATCATGCAACATAATCCAAATAAGTCTTTAGTAGTAGCCCCATACATTTGATTAGTATTCCGGACATACTGGGCAAACTGAGCTGTTTTTTCCTTTCGGTCTGGGGCTTGATTCATTATCATGATCATTTCTTGGCATTTCTAAGGGACATAACCCACATTACCATCTGCTGCTCGTGGATTGGGCAGTTGTCTAATCGGATAGTGCCCTGGGGCGCTAATTTGGACCTCCTCCAATTGCTGGGTAAGTTCTGCCACTTCTTCCCCTGATCTCTATCCTGAGTTTCCTTATGCCCCTTATTTCTTGGATTTATTTTTGCTCGCTCCCCTATACCTGATCCCTCAGGGTGCGGAATTATAAGGCGGAGGGGCTGCTGAGGCAGGCTGGTTTGGGCTGGGGGTATCGAGACTCTGGGAAATAGCCCCCATTCCTCATCCCTGTCAGTGTCTTCTGAATCACCAAGCAGGGTCGGTATGCCAGATATAGGATCGGGATCCTGGGACCCTTTTAGCTCTTGTTCACCGCGCTGTAGCCTTAAACCCTCCTTTCTATCTTTTCCAGCCTTTTGCTGTTTTCGCTGTTGTTCTTCTTCCCTTTTCCTTTTACCGTCTACCCATTCACATTCAGCTTTAAGGGTTTCCCGACTCTTAGGAGTTCCGTCAACAGCAATACCTCTATTCCTCTATCGCATGTATTATTCCCCCAACTGGCCAGTAAAGTATTAATTCATTTTACATCCGCTTTATCTTTCCATTCTTTAATCAGGAATTTCCATTTCTTCCCACAGTTCTTTTTCCAGATTAAATTAACCGCTTGTTCACATGACTCTAAATCCCAAGTTTTCTTCGGGGGCCAAATATCAGATCCCAAACATTTAGTAAGTGCAAAACTTAATCTTTGTAAATCCTCTGATTTGGGTAATTTTTTCACACATACTTTGGAGGGGTGTTCCTTTTCCAGCTGTATCAAGGGCCTGTCCCATTAGTGCCCTTATCACTTGTTCTTAATTATCAAGTCAAGTCAAGTATATAGCACATTTAAAAACAACCACGTTGACCAAAGTGCTGTACAAAGTAGAGCAGGTAGCCAAAATCACAAATACACAAAACACACACAAACCAACAAGACAAACAGTTTATAGACACAAAACACACAATACAAGGCCTAGGCACGAGCCACTGGGTGAGAAATTTAGCCAGCCTGCCTCCCCCTTAATCAATTTCAACCAAGAGGCAGCTGATATGGTCAAATCCATCAGGTAGCAGTGGCCGCCTCTCCTGACCGGGGTCCCCAGTCCCGATTCTTTCCTTAGGAACAATACAGAACACCCAATGTCACCGGCAGCCTTTAATTCTCACAAAAACTGCCAGCCTATTTTCCGTTAATACTCACAAAAAAAACAACTCTCACATACTCTGGACGCCCTTCCTCCTTTATCCTGAACTTGTCTCATTAAATTTCAACTGGCCATATTTCCGCTGCTAAGGTGAGAATTTAACCGGGCTGCCAGTCTTGTATTAATTACAAATTTCAACCGGCCATGTCCTGTCACCCGTAGCAATGGAAAAGAGACAACTGCGTACCTTAAATCCTGTGTCTAAACGGCTCGTCCGATCCCGTCAAGGTATCAGTCCCAATGGGCGAGGGGCATAAATGCTCGGTTAGCCAGAGGTAAACTACCTCGGGATGCCTGCCACTCAATTGTGTTCGATTCAAGTTCCCTGTCACTTACTCAGCCCAGAGAGACGTTCCCTATGTTGGGATCCGAGTCACGGCACCAAATGTAAGCTTAACTTTGTTGGATCAAATAACGACAGCACAAAAAGATCGTTATTTATCTTTTCACCTGTTTATTTCTTCGAGCTCAGCCGGTGAGTGAACTTGGACCCGACATCAGGGAGAGAACCTTTCTCATCTCCCTGGCAGTTCTACAAGTTCACTGCCGGATGTCAGAATTGTCAGAACTTATAAGGCCACCGATACAAAGAACAATCAGTTTGATAGACATCCCAGCTACTCAAATAGAGCAAAACGTAATAATTTAGATAAAAGACTCTGCTGAAATTTAAATGTTAATTGATAAAGGAATGTCCTGACTTAAGCTCCATCAGCAACCGCCTTTTGTCAAAACCGAAAGGTGTGAAAAATCAGGAGGTCTTTTGTGGAGAACCTAACAACATTATGAAAACAACAAAGCAAAATAACCCATTTACCGCCTACACACTCACATACACAGCTAGGCTTCCAAACCTAGTACAGGCTAGTGCTGGTCCTTGTCAGTGGACCCTCACACTCCCAATCAATTGGCCTCCAAATATGGACCTCCATAGGTCTTGCCAATTCCTTTGGGCTAGAATCCAGGACTCATCAATTGCAAACATATGAAAGTCTGCAGCTGCAGCAGGCCAGGCAGCATCTATAGGAAGAAGTACAGTCAACGTTTAGGGGTTGAGACCCTTCATCAGAACTAATGGAAAAAAGAGATAGTAAGAGATTTGAAAGTGGGGGTGGGTGGGGAGAGATGAAGCCAAGAGCTGGGAAGTTGATTGGCAAAAGGGATACAAGACTGGAGAAGGGAGAGGATCATGGGACGGGAGGCCTAAGGAGAAAGAAAGGGGGAGGGGAGCACCAGAGGAAGATGGAGAACAGGCAAGGAGTTATTGTGAGAGGGAAAAAGAGAGAGACAATCAATCAATCAATCACTAAATAAATAAGAGATGGGGTATGAAGGGGAGGTGGGGCATTAACGGAAGTTTGAGAAGTCAATGTTCATGCCATCAGGTTGGAGGCTACCCAGATGGAATATAAGGTATTGTTCCTCCAACCTGAGTGTGGCTTCATCTTTACAGTAGAGGAGGCTGTGGATAGACATGTCAGAATGGGAATGGGACGTAGAATTAAAATGTGTGGCCACTGGGAGATCCTGCTTCCTCTGGCGGACAATTGCAAGTTCGATCTCAAGCTTCAACTTCAAACATACCTCAGGTCCCAGTGATTGGGACCCTTGTGATTCCATTGGTCCCTTGTAATTACCTCAGGGCTCTACTGGGCCTTCCTCCTTCAGGATTTTACATTCATGGACAGTTTCAGCTGGCAGTTTGCCAGGTTTGAGCTTCAATTCTCAACTTCTGGACTTAGAAACATAGAAACATAGAAAATAGGTGCAGGAGTAGGCCATTCGGCCCTTCGAGCCTGCACCGCCATTTATTATGATCATGGCTGATCATCCAACTTAGAACCCCGCCCCAGCCTTCCCTCCATACCCCCTGACCCCCGTAGCTACAAGGGCCATATCTAACTCCCCCTTAAATATAGCCAACGAACCTGCCTCAACAGTTTCCTGTGGCAGAGAATTCCACAGATTCACCACTCTCTGTGTGAAGAAGTTTTTCCTAATCTCGGTCCTAAAAGGCTTCCCCTTTATCCTCAAACGGTGGCCCCTCGTTCTGGACTTCCCCAACATCGGGAACAATCTTCCTGCATCTAGCCTGTCCAATCCCTTTAGGATCTTATACGTTTCAATCAGATCCCCCCTCAATCTTCTAAATTCCAACGAGTACAAGCCCAGTTCATCCAGTCTTTCTTCATATGAAAGTCCTGCCATCCCAGGAATCAATCTGGTGAACCTTCTTTGTACTCCCTCTATGGCAAAGATGTCTTTCCTCAGATTAGGGGACCAAAACTGCACACAATACTCCAGGTGTGGTCTCACCAAGGCCTTGTACAACTGCAGTAGTACCTCCCTGCTCCTGTACTCGAATCCTCTCGCTATAAATGCCAGCATACCATTCGCCTTTTTCACCGCCTGCTGTACCTGCATGCCCACTTTCGATGACTGGTGTATAATGACACCCAGGTCTCGTTGCACCTCCCCTTTTCCTAATCGGCCACCATTCAGATAATAATCTGTTTTCCTATTTTTGCCACCAAAGTGGATAACTTCACATTTATCCACATTAAATTGCATCTGCCATGAACTTGCCCACTCACCCAACCTATCCAAGTCACCCTGCATCCTCTTAGCATCCTCCTCACTGCTAACACTGCCACCCAGCTTCTTGTCATCCGCAAACTTGGAGATGCTGCAGTTAATTCCCTCATCCAAGTCATTAATATATATTGTAAACAACTGGGGTCCCAGCACTGAGCCTTGCGGTACCCCACTAGTCACCACCTGCCATTCTGAAAAGGTCCCGTTTATGTGTTGGTTTATGTGTTGTGTTGGTTTCTGACTTTGGTGATCTTGGTGGGATCATCAGCCCCGCAACTCCGCCAATAACTGACTCACTGTAGGGACCTCTAATCTGTAAATGTTCTTCTAACTGGGGATCACTGATTTCCTCAATGCCAGCCCATACTTTTAATTTACTGCCACTGACCTCTAACATTCCTGTCCCTAAACCCTGACAACACTTAACTCTCTGTACTACTCCTAAAATCATCCCTGTAAGCCAAAAAAAGAATCTAAGTCTGAGCCACGATATTGACAGCCGCTGCAGATTGATGCTATTTTGACTGGAATCATTTTCTAGCCTTATCTAAGCTCTTTATTCTTATGATGAGTGCTTCAGAAGTGAATAATCAAAAACTGCATTCTAAAACTTTGGACATAAAGCTATTGGAAATTCTAGATGAGGGATTGGCTTAGTGGGGTTTTGGCTACAAGGCTCCTGATACTTTCGGAGAAACCAGTAACAAGAAATAAATTCTTAACATGTTTTTCTTGATTATTCCTGGCTTGCCACACATCTAAGATTTTTTTCTGCTTCCGTTCCTCTACCCACCTAAGTCATCCTTTGTATTTTCTCAAACTCCTTATTGCTTTGTTCTGCAGACATGTAGTTCCTGGTACTTCATTACTAAAGATGTTTTGCTATGTCATTTTGGTATAAAGTAGTTTTTCTGAACCTAAAGGCAAGAGACTACATGATTTATTTACCATGTAAATAAACAATTTTAACTTGTTTTATGGACATGTTTCTCTTGTTTATGCTTCTGTTATACAATTCCAAAATTATACCAGTAGATTCTGTTTAGATCCATACTCATAATTTTGAGTAATTGTGGCTGCTGTGATTAAAACATCCAATAGTTAAAAGTCTAGTTCAAAATGCTGTAAAATGTAATTTGAGTAAAGACTTCTAGTATGATGGTCTAATTTCTGTTGCCTTTTTATTTATATTGTATTATAGAATATGTGATTTCCTAGGACCAAATGTCAGTGTCGTCTTATAAAATACGGTTACTAGAATTCTGTGGTTATGCAGACAGTTTTTTGTCCTCTACATTGAATTTAAAACTATTTTGATTATAATTTTCCATGTGGCCAGAAAAACATACGTTTTGCTAATTTATGTTAACCTTTTCACAGGATTATATAAATATTATACTGAGATTTCTTTCATCTACCTTGCTAATATCTGCAGAACTGTCAAACTGGCAATGTCAAGGGCGCCGAGTCCTCCACCTCTGTCTGAAATGTCAAGTGGGCCTACGGCAGAGAGCTGGTGCTATACCCAGGTAAGTTAGTATTTTGAATAGTCCATTCTCATGTTTCTTGGATATGAAAGATAGTGCCAACATTTATTTAGCCTCTTAGCTTCCTCTGGTCATTTTTGACATGCTTGTTTGATCTGTAATTGAATTTGATTGTGCTATTTAGTGTATTACTTCTTACTGTTATAATGTCTTGTTCAACTATATTACTTGGTTCTTGGGTTGATGCCTTATGTATAGTAGGTGGTTTTCAAGGCAGCTGCAATGATGTAAAAGGCTGTTTGGTTATTCTTCATGGATGGTTCAAATTAATGCATTGCTTATAAAACTTGTGAATGAAAACTAGCACATTCATTGTTCTATCCTAACTGACTTGAGTAACAAATTGACAAATAAAATTTAAATAATATAGCCAGTTAGAGGTATGAATCTTCAGCTCTGTGAGATTCCTTCGACTTTAAATTGTACTGTAGATTCTTGGATACAACATTTTAGTTCCTACTACTGTACTGTACACTTTGAATTCAAGAATTGAAGATTTTAATGTCATTTCCAGTACTCATGTGTAAAAGAATTAATTGTAACTTTGGATCGGATGCAACACAAAAGAAACACAATAAGCTAAAGAACACAATAATAAGTAAAATGACACGAGGTACAGGAGTGTCTGTATGTAAGGTGACTAGCCTAGTGGCAGGAAATGATAAAGTAATGGTGGTAGGTTAGAGATTTGGTGGTGTGGGTTAGAGGGTGTATGTGCTGATTAGCCTTACCTCCTTTTTTTCTGTCTTGTGGTCCTTTGTATCCTCCTCCCTAATGGAAGTGGATTAAACAGTCCATGAGCAGGGTATATGTGATCTTTTGTGATGTTACTGTTTTTTTTTACACCTTCTATATACACTTGATAGCAGATAGTTTGCCAGTGATGTATTGGGCAGTTTTAAATGCGCATTGTAGAACCTTCCAGTTCACCACAGTGTAGTTTCTGTACTGTACGGTTATGCAACATATTATTAGGCTGCTTTCTACTTCTCATCTGTAGAAGGCCGTGAGTATAAATGTGCATAGTCTAGCTCTCTATAGCCTCCTCAAAAAGTAGAGGTGTTGATATGATTTCTTGATTATATAGAATTTTTTCTGAGACCATGACATGTGGACTTCCAGAAGTCTGAAACTGCTTGTAGTTTCCACTTTTATGGTACCAATGTAAAGAATAGTGTGAGTGGTGCTTGTTCTCCTAAAGTGAATAACCATCTCTGTGACTTGTTGACATTGAATAAGGTTATTTGCATGGCACCAAGGTTCAAGCCCTTCTACTTCCTCTGTGCACAGTCCAATCGTTGCTGGTAACTGTGCCACTGTCTTGTCATTGTGGAATCTGACAATGTGATTACTTGAGTGTTTAGCCGTGTAGTATTATGTGTGTTGAATGGACAGCACACAGCCTGGGGATGGGGAGCATCCACATTAAGGATGATGGAGAGGAAGGAACAGTGCATTCTGTCTACTTGAGATCTGTTGGTTAGAAATGCCCAGTTGCACAGTAATGCATTTAGACCAAAGAGTAGCAGTTTGTTCATCAAGGTCTGTGGATCAATAGTGTTCAATGCCAAACTGAAATCCAGAAACAAGGCCAGATGTATGACAGGTGCTATGGCAGTAATGACATTTTTGATGTGACTCATCACCAGCTGTTCATAGCACTTAATGAAGATTGGCATCAGAGTCACTGGGCAATAGTTGTTTAGTCCTGAAGGTGTAGAGTTCTTTTGTGCACGATGATGCTAGCTGATTTGAAACATTTGGTGACAGAGGCCTGGAAAAGTGATATGCTGAAAATGTCCACGAAAACATCAGTGAGCTGATGTATGCACTTCCTGGGTACTCAATCTAGGATTTGTCAGACCCCACAGCCTTATGGGAGTTGACTTTCTTTATTGATCTTTTTATACTTTATACTTTATTGTCACCAAACAATTGATACGTACAATCATCAAAGCGATATTTGATTCTGCACTTCTCGCTCCCTGAATTACAAATATTAAATATTAAAATTAGTAAAAATCAGTAAATATTAAAAAATTAAATTATAAATCATAAATAGAAAATAGAAAAATGGAAAGTAAGGTAGTGCAAAAAAAAACGAGAGACATGTCTGGATATTTGGAGGGTACGGCCCAGATCCGGGTCAGGATCAGTTCAACAGACTTATCACAGTTGGAAAGAAGCTGTTCCCAAATCTGGCCGTACGAGTCTTCAAGCTCCTGAGCCTTCTCCCGGAGGGAAGAGGGACGAAAAGTCTGTTGGCTGGATGTCCTTGATTATTCTGGCAGCACTGCTCCCACAGCGTGCGGTGTAAAGTGAGTCCAAGGACGGAAGATTGGTTTGTGTGATGTGTTGTGCCGTGTTCACGATCTTCTGCAGCTTCTTTCAGTCTTGGACAGGATAACTTCCATACCAGGTTGTGATGCACCCTAGAAGAATGCTTTCTACGGTGCATCTATAAAAATTAGTGAGGGTTTTAGGGGACAGGCCAAATTTCTTTAGTTTTCTCGGGAAGTAAAGGCGCTGGTGGGCCTTCTTGGCAGTGGATTCTGCTTGGTTGGACCAAGTCAGGTCATTTGTGATATTGACCCCGAGGAACTTAAAGCTTTTGACCTGTTCCACTTGTGCACCGCCGATGTAAATTGGGTCATGCTGTCCGCTACTCCTTCTGAAGTCAACAACCAATTCCTTCGTCTTGCTGATGTTGAGGGATAGGTTATTGTCTGATATCCTTCCTCACTCTCAAGCCCAAGCAGCAGTGAAAACATTTCAAGATTTCCTTTTGCAGTATGATTTTTCCAAAGATGCAGTTACCTTTTAAATCCAAGAATCTTGTCACTCGAAGTCAAAATATCTTCTCCAAGGTTTTATTAAGACTATTCACCTGGTTAATATGAAGAAAAATGTCAGTTAAGTAAGCTAGTTTCTGCAGCCATTCTTCATCTTCAAAGCACTTAGAAAAATATGGTCTACTATTTTCTTGAAAGTGCTCTTACAATTTCAGTTCTAACACCCTGTTAAGCATTCTTCCTCTGCTAGGCCAGCAGATTTCTGTATGTAGCAGGGCATTAGTGAACTCTTTGTCCAGATTTTCACACAATTTTTAAAAAATTCTTGAGTGAATTGTTCTTAAAAAAACTTAGTAACACAGAAAACAGTACAGGCCCTTCCGCCCACAAGGCTGTGCTGAACATGTACTTACTTTAGAAATTACCTAGGGTTACCTCTACTTTTCTAAGCTTCATGTGTAAATGTAAATTTGCCAGATCAAATAACCACAGCACAAAAAGATTGTTACCTATCTTTTCACCAGTTTATTTCTTCTATCTCAGTCGGCGAGTGAAGTTGGTCCCAACATCAGGGGAGAAGCGTTCTCATCCCTCCGGCAGTTCAACAAGTTCACTGCCTGATGTCAGAATTGTTACAAGTTATAAGGCCACCAATACAAAAGAACACTCAGATTGATACAAAAGAACGATAAGTTCAATAGACATCCCAGCTACTCAAATAGAGCAAAACTTTAATAACTTAGATACAAGATTCCACTGAAATTTAAATGTTAATTGATAAAGGAACGTCGTGTCTTAAGCTCCATCAGCAACCAAAAGGTGTGAAAAGTCAGGAGATGTCTTTTGTGGAAAACTTAACAACTTTACGTGAAAAAGTCAGGAGATGTCCTTTGTGGAAAACTTAGCAACTTTGTGTGAAAGGTCAAGAGATGTCTTTTGTGGAGAACTTAACAACTTTATCATTCCCTCCTTTTATCATTCCATGATAACCTAAAGTAATCCATCACGCTTACAACAAGCTGTAAGAATGGGACTAACATATCGTATAAGAATTACTTTGTTTATAATTAAAACTATTATCATAGCTACATGCAGAAACATTCCCCAGAAGTCTCCAAAAATGTTAAAAGGCCATGGCCTTACCATTGGTAAACCCATCCATGCATGTTTTCTCCAATTCCCTTAATTTTCTCGATTTCCTGAGTGACATGCTGAGATAGATCTGTAATATTAGAAGACTCATCTGGAATATAAGTACAGCATTCCTTTCCTATGACAGCACATGTTCTTCCTTTCTCTGCTAGCAATAAATCCAATGCCATCCTATTCTGTAAAACTACCATCTTCAGAGCTACTATTTCAGTAGTTAAATCCTTAATCTGGGTCTGGGCATCAGTTAACACGTCAGCAGTACTATTCGCCAATTCCTCCAGTGCGGCTGCCAAGTTGAATACTTCTCGCGAATTTCAGGCTGTCCCATAGAAATGAAAAGCTATCATCCAAAATCTCTCGCTTGCTGTAATTCCTCTCCTATTCCGTTCTAGCTGAGTATGATTAGAAATGTTGGCTAATGAATGTATAGAGGATACTACATAAGCTCAGTAGCAACATCCTGGCCAGTTCCTCACCGTGATAGTTCCCTTGTCATCATAAGGCCGTGAGAGCCATGGATATGCCTTCTTACCACATACCCGCTAAGTTCCATTCTTTCTTTATTAGTCTTTTTATTGATTTAAAGGAGCATAAATACAATCAAGAGGAGAATTATCTTAAATATATATATTGGTAACAATATAAACCCAGATTAAGATAGACATTATCAAAATCATAGGTATAATATATAATAAAAAAACAAGAAAAAAGCAATTCTCCTCATCAGTTTATGAAGAGAAAAGAGAAAAAAACATTGGTTTTACATGAAAAGAAAAAAAATTCACTACACTATAGAAAAAAACAAAAGAAAAGGGACTGGGCAGTCCATTTTGAGAATACAACCCAAAAAAAAAGAAAGCCTTTCTGATCAAATCTATAACTTAAAAAAAAAGATTGAAAGAGTAATAAATCAAATTAAATGAAAATATTGGATAAAAGGTCACCAGATTTGCTCAAATTTAAAGGATGCATCAAATGTCCGACTTCTTATTTTCTCTAAATTTAAACAGGACATAATGGAGGAAAGCCAATAAAAGACCGTAGGTGGATTATACTCCTTCTAATTCAATAAAATTGCTCTCCTAGCCAGTAAGGTCGAAAAGGCTATCATATGTTGAGCAGAAACAGGAATAGTTCCTGCTTCCGATGAGATAATCCCAAAAATTGCCGTAAGCAATTGAGGTAGTAGATCCAAATCCAAAACTCTTGATAGTGTTTTTAAAACATCTCTCCAAAAGTTATCTAGCTTTATACAGGACCAATACATATGAGTTAAAGTGGCCAGCTCAGTATTACATTTGTCACAAATAGGATGATATTAGAGTAAATATGCGCTAGTTTATCCTTTGACATATGGGCGCAGTGCACTACCTTGAACTGTATCAAGGAATGACGGGCACAAATAGATGAGTTGTTAACCAAATGAAAATTTTTACTCCATTGATTATCTGAAAATGATTCTTGAAATTCTGATTCCCAAGCACGTTTAATTTTATCATTAGATATCATTCGTGAGCTCAATAACTGTTTATAGATTATAGCTATCAACCCTTTTTGAAATGGTTTAAACTAAAAGAGAATGTCTGTCAGATTAGGTGGATAAACAGAAGGGTAATTTGGCAACAAACAACGTAAAAAATGCCTAATTTGTAAATATCTGAAAAACCGTACATTATATAACTTATATTTATCCACTAACTGAGACAAAGACATTAAACAGTCCCCTAAAAACAGAGCAGAAAAGGTTATTATTCCCTTAGTTTTCCAAGTTAAAAAGGCCTTATCCAAAATTGATGGTTTAAAAAAATAATTAAGATGGATATTACTAAAAAGAATGAAATTATTTAACTCAAAAAATCTACAAATCTGAAACCAAATTCTTAATGTATGTTTAATAATGGGATTAAATTCTTGTCTGCTAATCTTAGAAAGCAAAAAGGGAAGAGGAACTCCCAGTAAAGAGGCCAAAGAGAACCCCTTCACCAAGTTTTCCTCTAGATCCAACTAGGAAGGACATTCTTGTGTATCTGAATAGTGAATCCGAAAAGTAACATATCGAATATTGATTACCCAATAGTAAATTCTACAATTAGGCAAAGCCATACCACCATCCTTTTTTAATTTCTGCAGTAAGGGTTTACTCGATCTAGGATTTTTATTGCTCCAAATATAAGATGAAATTCTGTCAAAGAACTTTTGAGGAACAAGATTCAAGATTCAAAAAACTTTATTGTCATTCTAACCGTACATCAGCTCTGCAAGGCAAAGTGAGACAGCGTTTCTCAGGACCAGCGTTTATCATAACATAACAAACGCAACACTAAATAATAAACATAACAATAAATAGTAAAACACAACAGCCGCATGTCACTTAAAATCAAGTTATAAGTGTCCAGTGCAAGTTAAAAGTGTCCAAAGCAGAGTCAGGTAGAGCCCAAAAGAGGGAACTGCCTGAAATATATATAAAAATTTCAGTAAAACTATCATTTTAATAGCGTTAATTTGACCTATTAATGGTAATGTCATAGGCGACCATTTAGAGAGCATTTGTTTGGTGTATCCAATTAACGGAAAAAAATTACATACCCTTAAAATTTTCAGTAATTTTAATACCAAGGTAGGTAAAGCAATTTTTAGCAATAGTAGAAGGTGTTTGATGATTTGGATCTGAGTAATTATTAATAGGAAATAACTCACGTTTATGTAAATTTAACTTATAGCCAGAAAAATTACTAAATTCAGAAAGTATAGATAACATAGAAGGAATAGATTTCCTAGGACCTGAAATATAAACTAACAGGTCATCTGCATATAACAAAACCTTGTGTATTTTATCCCCTCTCTTAATACGCTGAACAGTGTTAGAATGTCTAAGAGCAATAACAAGGCCAAGTTAAATAATAAAGGGCTAAGAGGGCATCCCTGTTGAGTACCCCTATGTAATCTAAAATAGGGAGATTTATGATTATTAGTTATAACAGCAGCCATAGGAGCATGGTAGATCGATTTAATCTAGGAAATAAATCCCGGACCAAGATTAAATCTTTCCAAAACCTCAAATAAGTAAGATCACTCCACTCTATCAAAAGCTTTCTCTGTATTGAGAAACAACACAGTCAGATACTTTAGATGGCGAAGAGTCAATAATATTTAATAATCTTCAAATATTAAAATGTGAATATCTATTTTTAATAAACCCAGTTTGATCATGAGAAATAACAGTAGGTAAAATATTCTCAGGTCTATTAGCCAAAATCTTAGAGAGAATTTTAAAATCCACATTCAGTATAGGAATTGGTCTATAAGAGGCGCATTCAGATAAATCTTTATCTTTTTTAGGAATTAAAGAGATTGAAGCTTCATAGAAAGTTTACGGAGAGTCCCAGAGGATATAGATTCAGTGAAAATTTGACATAAATAAGGTGTAAGTATATCAGTAAAAATCTTATAAAATTCCACTGTTTATCCATCTGGTCCTGGAGCCTTAGCTGGTGGCGCAATGGCATCAGTGCCGGACTCCGGAGAGAAGACTCCTGAGTTCGAATCCAAGTCAGACCACCCCTCGAGCATGCTTTCCATCTGTGCCAGGTTAAGCATCAAGCTAGCCTCTAAGCCTCGTTAAAAAATAAGCCTACTGACTCTCACAGCTATCTGGACTATTCCTCTTCTCACCCTGTCTCTTGCAAAAACGCCATCCCCTTCTCGCAATTCCTCCGTCTCCGCCGCATCTGCTCTCAGGATGAGGCTTTTCATTCTAGGACGAGGGAGATGTCTTCATTTTTTAAAGAAAGGGGCTTCCCTTCCTCCACTATCAACTCTGCTCTTAAACGCATCTCCCCCATTTCACGTACATCTGCTCTCACTCCATCCTCCAGCCATCCCACTAGGAATAGGGTTCCCCTTGTCCACACCTACCACCCCACCAGCCTCCGGGTCCAACATATTATTCTCCGTAACTTCCGCCACCTCCAACGGGATCCCACCACTAAGCATATCTTTCCCTCCCCCCCCCTGCATTCCGCAGGGATCGCTCCCTACACAACTCCCTTGTCCATTCGTCCCCCCCATCCCTCCCCACTGATCTCCCTCCTGGCACTTATCCGTGTAAGCGGAACAAGTGCTACACATGCCCTTACACTTCCTCCCTTACCACCATTCAAGGCCCCAAACAGTCCTTCCAGGTGAGGCATCACTTCACCTGTGAGTCGACTGGGGTGATATACTGCGTCCGGTGCTCCCGATGTGGCCTTTTATATATTGGTGAGACCCGATGCAGACTGGGAGACCGCTTTGCTGAACATCTACGCTCTGTCCGCCAGAGAAAGCAGGATCTCCCAGTGGCCACACATTTTAATTCCACATCCCATTCCCATTCTGACATGTCTATCCACGGCCTCCTCTACTGTAAAGATGAAGCCACACTCAGGTTGGAGGAACAACACCTTATATTCCGTCTGGGTAGCCTCCAACCTGATGGCATGAACATTGACTTCTCTAACTTCCGCTAGGCCCCACCTCCCCCTCGTACCCCATCTGTTACTCTTTTTTATGCACACATTCTTTCTCTCACTCTCCTTTTTCTCCCTCTGTCCCTCTGAATATACCTCTTGCCCATCCTCTGGGTCACCCCCTCCCCCCGTCTTTCTTCCCGGACCCATGATCCTCTCGTATCCCCTTCTGCCTATCACCTGTCCAGCTCTCGGCTCCATCCCTCCCCCTCCTGTCTTCTCCTATCATTTTGCATCTCCCCCTCCCCCTCCAGCTTTCAAATCCCTTACTCACTCTTCCTTCAGTTAGTCCTGACGAAGGGTCTCGACCTGAAACGTCGACTGCACCTCTTCCTACAGATGCTGCCTGGCCTGCTGCGTTCACCAGCAACTTTTATGTGTGTTGCTTAAAAAATAAAGGTTGAGTCAGGAATGTTCATATCATGACCCGGGTTAATCCAAAAGGAGACCAATCCTGACACCACACGCCAGACAAGAATGGCTGACTGTCTGGTGTGACACGCTTTCAAAAAAAGCTTATTGGAGAGAGTATATAGCCCTTGCTATTTCCTCTTGTTTAATAGGTGCATCTAATGTATTCATATCTTGAATAGAGATTTTAGGTATATTCAGTTTTTGCAAAAAGCTATTCATAAAGGTAATAACTGAAAATTCAGACTCATAAAGATTAGAGAAGAAATCGAAAAATATCTTATTAATTTCTTAAGGATCTATCGTTGCAGTTCTATCAGGTCTTCATAATTTCAGGATCTGTCTTCTAGCCATACTTGTTTTTAACTGACTAGCTAATAATTTGCCTGATTTGTCTCCGTGTATAGAAAATTGGCTTTTGGATTTAAGAAGTTGCTGTTCAATAGGAAAAGTCAAAAGCAAGTCATGCTGTGTTTGGAGTTCCACCCTTTCCTTAAAGAGATCTTCACTAAGCATTAGTGAATAAACTTTATCTATTTCTTTAATCCTATTAGGGATCAGCAAAAGTTTCCTTTTCCTTCTTGAACCTACTGAATATGAAATTATTTGTCCTCTAAGAAAAGATCCCAAATAACCAATTTTGACATTCCCTCAGTTGTATTCAATTCAAAAAATAAAGAAAATTTTTCTTTAATAAAATTTACAAAAGTTCAATCTTGCAACAATCAAACATTAAATCTCCACTGAAGTACGTGAATATTATCAGAAAATTCCAAAGTTAGTTTCATAGGTGCATGATCTGACAACGCAATCACATCATACGCACACTCAACAGCAGAGGGCACCAATCGCGTATCCAAGAAAAAATAATCAATTCTTGACTGTTTATGGTATACATATGAAAAAAAGCAAAATCTTTTTCTATATGAAATTTAATCTCCAACTATCAACCAAACCGTATTCTAATAAAAAAGAATTAATACAAGTCGCAGCTTTATTAGGAAGTGACGGATTGGTGGACGATCTACCAATCAATGGGTTAAGACAACAGTTAAAGTCACCGCCCATAATCGACTTATATTCATTTAAATTCAGCAATACAGAAAATAGCTTCTTAAAAAATTCAGGGCGCTCTATATTACTTGCATGTACACACACCAAAGCCAGCTTTTGACCACACAGCAAACCAGTGACAATTAAATATCTTCCAATTGAATCAGTAACATTATTAAAATGAACAAAAGGGATTTTAGAATTAATAAAAATAGATACCCTTCTTATTTACTGATAAGGAATGAAATAAGGGTCCCTTCCAAAATTTAAAAAAGCGATTTTCATCCTGCCTACGGATAAGAGTCTCCTGTGCAAAAATAATATCTGCATGGAGTGTTTTTAATTTCTTAAAAATATTTCTGTGCTTAATAGGTTGGTTCATACCAATTAAATTCCAAGATATTATATTGATTTTATTAAGATCCGTATTTAAAATATAATATAAATATTTGATACAGTAATCTAATGCACAGGCGCAGCCTAAATCAGAAGAAAGGGCGAAGCTGGAAAGAAAAGCAAGATGAGTGACGAAGAAAAACCCCTCAGGCCTGCCCAGTCGAAAAAAAACTAACCTAATAGACCCACCCACCTCCCCTGAAAGCCCAGAAACTGCCCAATAGGTGAACGGCATACTGATCTAATAACCTTTAACTCCAGTCTCCAGCTGGCACCTCTTACTTACAAAGTAAAAAGTTACCACCACCAAAAAGACATAATAAAGAATACATAAAGAAGTAAACAGATCCCAAATATTTTTAAATTATATCTAACCGTAGTTAAGACTGATTTGATGATGGCCATCTTAAATCAATTTAATATATGCCGTCATGTATTCAAAAAAAAGGATAAATCCAATCAACAAATATATACTACAATTAATATTAAAGACTTACAAATCAACGAAAAAAATAAGTAAATATATATATATATATATATATATATATACACATATGTTAAATTCAGAACTACATTAACTGTTAAAGCAAACAACAACAGATCTAAGTGAGTTAGCCAAGTCTGTGTCTGGGCATTGATAAAACGAAGAGCAAACTTTCATCAACGGCGTTACAAACTACTTCCAGCTAAGAATCAACTTTTTAAATTGCTTACGAAGTGGACTTAAACTTTTTTATAAATTTCCAACCATCTTCTGGAGAGTCAATCCGTTTTGGATGAGCATTGGGTGGACTAATCATCAGACAAGCTGGGTAACACAGCGATGGGCAGCAGCTCATTATAAAAAATACTGCCATCACTTCCCGATATTTAATTCTTTTGGCATAAGTCTCTGGGGCAAAATCTTCCACTATATGAAGCTTAACTTCATTATAAATTAGCTTATCCCTTTTCCTCACATTGTGAAGAATAGATTCTTTGGTTGTAAAATAATGTAAACAGAGAATTACAGGATGTGGTTTAATTTCGGCTGATGGTTTAAGATGCCAGATTCGGTGGGCTCTGTCTAATATTGGACATGCTTCGAGAATGTCACTAAAAAGTGAATATAACATGTTCGAAAAACTTTAGTGGCTTACCGGTTTCCGTCTTTTCAGGCAAACCCAGTATATGTAGATTCATCCTGTGATTTCTGCTTACTAAATCTATCATTTTCTTCTTAATTCTTGATAATCCCGAAGTGTTCTCATTAATTTTCTTTTCCATAAAAGCCATCTTCAAATCCTGTTCTTTAATAGATTGATCCATTAATTCAAATTCTCTTTCAATTCTGTGAGTACTCTGCTTAAGCATCTGATATCAATATTCCAAATTCTTCAAAGACTCCTGAATAGTGATGATGCTTTCTTCAAGCAATTCATTAGCTTTCATCAATTTAACCATTTTGATATCCACCGTACCAATCTTCACATTCATAGTTTCTATTAAAGAGAGCGTCCTTTCTGAAGTAGAAACTTCCTCCAATTTCTCTGTTTGTTGCAGCTGAGAAAAAGTTTTGCTACTCCATAATTCAGTTCCAGCCATCGTAATTAAATCGTAAATCCTTCAGCAAATATTATAAATCTTCAAACTTGAAATGGATCTAGCAGTGGAAAGTAAGTTGTGAAGGACGGAGCTGAGAGAAAAAATGTCTTACTCCATACGCTGCCAAACGGACACTCCCCTAATAAGTTCCATTAATAGCGTACGGAGGGGTATCAGTGTTAATTTCTGTACAAGAGCTATTTCCCAAAAACATTTCCTCTATTCTTTCAGTACGGCAATAACAGGTCCCATTTACCTTACTCAGAGTATAGGCAAGTCTATAAAAGGTCTCTCAACCACTTCTGTAGGTATACACAAATGCCATCCCTTAAAACAGAGACACCCACAATTCTGGGTTGTTTTACATCCTGATATCCACCATTGATCCAAAAATGGGTCTGAGGATTTACTCAAAGAATTCATAAATCTCACAGATAACATCTCACTACCATTCAAAGGTACTCCTTCCAAGGGCATTCCTGACTCGCATGCTGGGGTAACCGAGCACATACCCAACAAGCCGACTGCCTTATTTGTTCTGCATATGTGTGGCATAGAGAAAGGAAAGTATTTGTTTGGAGACTTGGGGTACATAGTACAAAAAGTAACATTAGTACAGTCATCATGATATTATTCCCTCTTTGTTTCTCCTACTTCCTTAATGATGGGTTTACAGTCGGTTCGATGAATCCACCTTGGTTACCCTTCCACTTTCACGGCCGTGGGTGTGGTCAGCGGCACCTGATAGGGTCCTTTCCACCGAGTGTCCAATTTCTTTCTGTCCCAATTCTTTACCAAGTCAAAGTCTCCAGGATTAACAGTGGGATAGTCCTAGTTAGCTTGATCCTCGTCCTCTTGGTGGGCCTGGCGAGCTTGCGAATGCAAACTTTGAGAAATTTTGGTTAGCTTACACAAATATTTTCCCATTTCCTCCCCTAGAGTATGCATATCTATTTTATCAGGGAGAGGGTGTCCATGGGGTATGCATAGGCGTTCCATAGATGATTTCTGCTGGGGATAATCCACTTTTAGTTGAGGGTGTAACTCTCATATGGAACAATGCCAGAGGTAAAACTTTAAGCCAGGTTAGTCCAGTTTCTTGCATAAGTTTAATTATCTTATTCTTTAAAGTTTTATTTGCTCGTTCCACTATACCTGCTGCTCTTGAATGGTGAGCACAGTGAAATGGCTGTTTTATAGTCAGTTCTTTACAGATTTTCTCATTTATCTTAGCAATAAAACAAGGACCATTGTCTGAGCTTATTGATTCGGGTAATCCATAACAGGGAATCACTTCTCTTAGTAATATTTTTACAACTGTCATAGCAGTATTATCAGTAGTAGGTATAGCCTCTATCCATCTGCTAAATGCATCTACTATTACCAAGCAATATCTATAACAATGTACCCTAGGTAGTTCAATAAAATCAAGTTGCAGACAAGAAAAAGGTCCACCTGGCAAGGGGGTGTTCCGGAGGGCACAGGGTATCCTTTTCCCAGCATTTGCTTTTTTACAGAATAGGCATGCTTTTATTCATTTTTTCCACTGCTGGTTGGGAATCAGGGTGCCACCAGGATTGTAATAATATGGTCACCATTCCCTCCTTGCCCAGGTGGGTACAATTGTGCACATAATCAATCAAGACAGGTAAAAAGACATTTGGAATGCAAACCTGTCCTGCAGGGGTCAGCCACAATTGGGTGTTTTTATCATAGTGGCATCCCATCTGAGACCATTCCTCAGCAAGGGCATCCCCCTAAAATGTACGAATTTCCCCCATGTCTGGCATACCCATTTGAACTGTGGCCTGTTTGCTCTCCATAGGCATGATAAGTGGCTGGTGGAGAGCTGCTTGTTTTGCCGCCTCATCTGCCCTGGCATTTCCCCAGGATACCTCATCGGAAGCTCGTTTGTGTGGCGCATTTAATAATAGCTACTTGGGATGGGAGCTGAAGAGCCTGTAGTAAGTGACAAATATATAGGCATTACTAATGGGCTGTCCAGCAGAGGTTAAAAACCCATGATGCTCCCACAGGGCACCATAATCGTGGGCAACACCAAAAGCGCAGCGGGATTCAGTGTAAATATTGGCTGATTTGTCTCTAGCTAAAATACAGGCGCAGATGAGGACCTAGAGTTCTGCCTTGTGTGTCGATACAGGGGTCTGATAAGATCCTTGTTCAATAACTGTGGAGTCAGTGGTGATGGCATACCCTGAGCATCGTTGGCAGGTAGGGCTGACAAAAGAACTACCATCGGCATAGAGGTGGAAGTCGGTATTAGACAATGATTGATCAGTCAAATCTTCTCGTGTGATGGTGAAGATCACCATTCTCGGCGGGAGGAGAAGATGGCAGCGCGCCGCTCGTGTGCAGCTCTCTGGTGAAAAATGATGTCGTATCTGTTAAATAGGGGTCGTGGACAATTTCTGACTTGATGGAGACAGACGTGAAAGCACAGAGGAACATCTGGAGAAATTTCTGAAACGCCCGTTCACTGCTGTCATTACTGTGTGGTTGGGAATCTTTCGGCGGGTAGGCCTCAAAATCCCCGGCCTTGCCTGCTTTTGGCGACCGAGAAGGAGGTTGAATCTTTGGGACAGAGATGGCGCTCAGTACTCGGTGTCAGAGAGCTGATCAGAACTGGAAGTTTTCAGATGACTCAGAGTGGGACTGTGGTCGGCATGGCAGGGAGAGTTTTTCTTCCTTCTCCCGTCTGCGTGAGATGTGGGACATTTGAGAAACTTTGAACTTCACTGTGCTCACAGACAATATGGTATTGTGCACTGTTGTAACTATATGTATAATTATGTGGTTTTGTCAGTTTCTTCGGTCTTGGTTTGTCCTGTGTTTTGTGATTTCACACCGGAGGAAATAATGTATCATTTCTTAATGCATGCATTACTAAATGACAATAAAAGGGAACTACGTACCTTCATAATCTAAAATACGATTTTGTAACAGACGATCATGTGCCGGAACGTTCAAGAGTTGTGCTGGGTCATTTTGGAAGGTCGCAGGATTCAGAGTTGTGCAATGAGAAAAAGTCAGTAGGGGATTATTCAGGAGAGCCATCTCGTATCGGCTTTGCTGAGCTTGTGTTAGATGTTGAGTCTTGCGAGTAGTAAGGAGTTCCACCGTGGAACGTGGTGTGAGCACAACAACTAGTTGGTGTAAGGTAATACTAGAAGCGGCTGAGGCAAGTGTGTGTACAGCTGAGAGAATCTGTGTGCAGGGTGGCAATCCTGCTGCTACGGGACCTAACTTGACAGAGTAATCAACCACTGGACGCTGTCGGTCACCATGTTTTTGAGTGAGTACTGCAGTAGCACAGCCATCTTTAATGGTGATGTATAGTTGAAATGGACGATCATAGAGGGGTCGCTCCAAAGCAGGGGCTCATAATAGACTGTCCTTTAACTCAGTGACAGACTCTCTTTGTTCCGCAGTCAGAGTGAAGGTCGCGAAGCGTTGTGGGATGCTAATGGAGATAGCTGACAGGTGTAAATGGCAACATTCAGTATCCGTTGTTGGCAGAAATTCAGGAATCCCAAAAAGGCCCTCATCTGTTTTGGCATAGTTGGAATGAGGGCATCTGCAATCAGTTGCATTCGGTCTTCTTGTCAGCTTCTGTTCGGCTGCTGAGAGCAGGATCCCTAGTAGCTTCACTTCTTTCTGGGAATGCTTTACCTTATGGGGCGGGATTACGTACCGCAATGAGTGGAGAAAGTTCAGTAGTACCGTCGTGTCAGTTTCACAGGCTGAAACGCTATCGCTGGCAATCAGTAAATCATCTATATACTGTATCAAAGCTGAGCTGCAAGGCATCTGCAACTCATAATTGGCACTGGAGAGTCTACGAAAGTAGTGTTGGAGAATGAATAAACCCTTAGGGCAAGTGAGTCCAGGTGTATTGTTGTCCTTGGTACGTAAATGCAAACAAATATTGGAAATCTGAATGTATTGGAACCACAAAAAATGCAAGTTGTAAATCTACTATTGTAAGTATACAGATGGCTGCAGGTATGAAATTCAAAATAGTTGCAGGGTTTGGGACAAGGGCATATAGGGATGCCACGATTTCATTTATCTTCCTTAGGTCTTGTAGTAGGCGCCATTCTTTTCCTGCTGGCTTTGAAACGGGGAAGATTGGCATATTGCAAGGTGATTGGCAAGGGACCAAAATTCCCTGAGCCAGAAAGGAGGTTATAAGGGCTTGTGCTCCTTCTTCTGCCTCTGATTTCAAGGGCTACTGAGGAACTGAAGGCAATACCTGGTCCTTTTTGAGTGCAATGCGGACAGGGGTGCAAGTGGTCCGGCTGACTTCGTGAGGGGAGGTCGCCCATGGCTGTGGTGCTATCTCCGTCATTGGGTTAATGCTGGATACATGCCTAGTCAAGTGTCCGGTCAGGTTTTGTGGGTATTCCCAAAATTGTAGGTGTCCTTTTAACATCCTGGGCAAGTTGCATTAAGGTATAGGCAAGAGTGCCCAGACTTTTTGCCTTATAACCTGGACTAACGGTTCGTGTAATATGCGGGACCACCAGTCCTGTTTGTTGCCAAAGGTAATCAGGGACCTGAGCAAGGTAAGCAGTGCCTTCCTTACCTGCTCTTTCTCCGACTATGGAAATCGGATATTCCTTTCCTTTGTGAGAAGTATAATACTGGTTTTCTTCAACCGAAGCCCTGGTGGCGTCATAACAGACTGTTACATGAGGATCAGCTGTTGGGAAAGGAGGCACAAAAGTGGCTGGGTCTAGGCTGATTCCCCACAATTGGGGAACAGCAAACTGGGGACTCTGCCTTCCCCCAGTCAGTCCCAAAGCAATGCCCTAGTCTGGGCAGAGTATTTCAAACCCTAGTGGACAGAGCAAATCTCTCCCTGCCGAGTTGCATCCTAGACTGGTGGTCACTGTAAATGGAATGGCACAGTTTTGTCCACAGTATTGAACAGGCAGCGGCATAGTTTGACGATATACATTTTCCTGTCCCTCAGTTGCTGATAAAACCACAGTTGTATCTGATAGTTGGATTCCCCTATCCTTTACTATTTCCTGATCGAGGGTCGAAGTGGTTGCCCCCGTATCAATCATAAACGGAATTGGAATTCCTGCCACTTGTAGCGTAACGTGGTTCTTCATTAGGGGACGTAGTTTTCAGACTGGGAGGCTTTGGCCCTCGCCTTATGCGAAAGGATTGTTCATAGTGAATGAGGCTTGAGATGGTCCGCTGGAGGGAGGTTCTGTCCTTGACTGATAGGGACATTTTGTCCTCCAGTGGCCATATCTTCCACAATTAAAACAGGGTCTAGCCATTGCTTTGGGTCAAGGCTCATCTCTGGGTGGTACCCGGGGTCTGGTTCCCTGCAACCAAGGTCTACTATCAGGTCCTCCTCGATTCCCCTTGGGGTCCCGGCTGAAAGGGGTTAGTAGGTGGGTACCACTGAGCCGGTCTCTGGGGTAAATTCTTCCGACCATTGAGTTACTTATCCCATCCTGTATACTGGCCCAGTCTGCCAGGTCAGGATTGGGGAACAGAGAATAAGGCTAGTCTGGGTACTTCTGGTCAGGATTTCTGAGTTCCTCCTCACTGTCCAAAGAACCCCCTTGCCCCCTTACCGTCTGCCTTCATGGTCGTTGAACATACTCAGTCTTCATTGGGGGTTTTGAACGTGGTTTGGACTCACTCTGACCGCTCCAATAATAAACAACAGCTTGTCTCATCTGGGTTTGAGTATTGTCAGACCAATCCATATTGTTAGTCCGGATCATATTTGCAACACTGGGAGGAACACACTGCAAAAACACAACATTAAACGGGGCGAATCTTGTCCTTGGTTAAAAGCTAAATCTCCAGCAAAGGTTCCATAACAGGCAACCAAACATTCCCAATACTCACTTCCTGTCTCTTCAGGCTTGGGCTTGCATTCCATAACCCTGTTAATATTTACTGGTTGTTGAAGGGCTCGCTCCAGTGCTTGAATCAACTGGTTAATACATTGAACATCATTAAGGACCTTTTGTTGTAAATCGTCATGAGTTCGAACCGGCCCCGTATCATCACTCATTTGTTCCAACCATTTACCCTTTTGTTCCAGAGATAAAATCATGCAACATAATCCAAATAAGTCTTTAGTAGTAGCCCCATACATTTGATTAGTATTCCGGACATACTGGGCAAACTGAGCTGTTTTTTCCTTTCGGTCTGGGGCTTGATTCATTATCATTATACCAGTAGATTCTGTTTAGATTCATACTCTTAATTTTGAGTAATTGAGTAATCTGGCCGTACGAGTCTTCAAGCTCCTGTGCCTTCTCCTGGAGGGAAGAGGGACGAAAAGTGTGTTGGCTGGGTGGGTCATGTCCTTGATTATCCTGGCAGCACCGCTCCGACAGCGTGCGGTGTAAAGTGAGTCCACAGACGGAAGATTGGTTTGTGTGATGTGCTGGGCTGTGTTCACGATCTTCTGCAGCTTCTTTTGGTCTTGGACAGGACAACTTCCATACCGGGTTGTGATGCACCCTAGAAGAATGCTTTCTATGGTGCATCTATAAAAATTAGTGAGGATTTTAGGGGACCGGCCAAATATCTTTAGTTTTCTCAGGAAATAAAGGCGCTGGTGGGCCTTCTTGGCAGTGAATTCTGCTTGGTTGGATCAAGTCAGGTCATTTGTAATATTGACCCTGAAGAACTTAAAGCTTTTAACCTGTTCCACTTGCGCACCACCAATGTAAATTGGGTCGTGCTGTCCGCTACTCCTTCTGAAGTCAACAACCAATTCCTTCGTCTTGCTGACATTGAGGGATAGGTTATTGTCTCCGCACCATGCCACCAGGTACTTAATTTCCTCTCTGTACTCAAACTCATCATTACCCGAGATACGGCCTACAATTGTGTCATCGGCAAACTTATATATAGAGTTTGATGGAAACTTGGTTACACAATCATGGGTGTACAGTGAGTACAGCGGGGGCTGAGTACACAGCCTTGTGGGGCACTGGTGCTCAGAGTGGTTGTAGGGGAGAGCTTGTCCCCTATTTTTACAGCCTGGGTCCTGTCTGTGAGGAAGTTGAAGATCCAGCTGCAGATCTGAGTGCTAAGGCCCAGATTCCGGAGCTTAGGAATCAGTTTATTTGGAATGATGGTATTAAAGGCAGAGCTGTAGTCAATGAAAAGGAGCCTTACGTATGCGTCTTTATTCTCCAGGTGTTCTAAGGAGGAATGTAGGGCCAGAGAGATGGCATCTGCCGTTGACCTGTTGCTCTGATAGGCAAACTTCAAAGCGTTGAGGTTGACCGGTAGGCTGTGGTTGATGTGTGCCATAACCAATCTCTCAAAGCACTTCATAGCAATTGATGTCAGAGCCACAGGTCAAGTCATTCAGGCATGCCACCTTGCTCTTCTTCGGCACAGGGATTATCGTTGCCTTCTTAAAACACAAGGGGATTTTAGACTGAAGCAAGGAGCAGTTGAAGATGTCAGCAAACGCTCCAGCTAGCTCGCTTGCACAGGCCTGGAGAACCCGTCCTGGGACGCCATCTGATCCCGTCACCTTCCTTGGATTTATCTTCAGGAAGGCCCTTCTAACGTCCTCCTCAGTGATGATGAATCTCGATGCCACCAGGTCCGGTTCATCCGGAGGGAGCGGGATGCTCCTCTTCTGTTCAAATCTTGCCTAGAATACGTTAAGTTCGTCAGGAAGAGAAGCGCCACAGTTATTGATATTCCCAGCCTTTCCTTTGCACCCAGTGATCTCATTTAGACCCTGCCATAGTTTACTGGCATCCCTCTGGTTAGCCTGGGCTTCCAACTTGGTTCGATATTGCCTCTTGGCACCCTTAATGACTTTCCGGAGTTCACGCCTGGATTCTGTGTAGCGACTGGTATCCCCGGACCTAAAAGCCACAGCTCTAGCCTTTAAAAGGGACTTGACCTCATAATTCATCCAAGGTTTCCAGTTAGGGAATACTCGGATCATCTTTCGAGACACACAGTCCTCCGTGCATTTCCAAATAAAGTCCGTGACAGCTGAGGCATAGTCATCAAGGTTAGCTGCCGAGTCCTTGAATACTAACCAGTCCACCGATTCAAAGCAGTCATGGAGGACCTCATCCATTTCCTCCGTCCAATGTGACACTACTTTTGACACCGTGACCTCCCTCTTCAGTTTCTGTTTGTAAACCGGGATGGTCCGATTTTCTGAAGTGCGGTCGTGGGACGGAACGGTAGGCATCCTTGACTGCTGTGTAATACAGTCAAGTATATTCGGGCCTCTAGTGGGGCAGGAAACATGTTGGTATAACTTTGGCAGCGCCTTTCTGAGGTTGGCCTAGTTAAAGTACCTGGCTGTAATGAGCAAAGCCTCTGTCTCTAGTTCACTGATGTTGGCATACAGTATGTTCAGAGCACACTCCACGTCTGCCTGGGGGGGAATGTAGACCGTTGTCAGTATGACCGAGGTGAATTCCCGTGGCAGATAGTAGGGACGACACTTCACTGACTGGTGTTCCAGGTCCGGGCTGCAGGAGGTTGTCAGTGCCACTGTGTCCGAGCACCACACAGTGTTGATCAGTAGGCAGACACCACCTCCCCTCGTCTTTCCCGAAGACGCCGTGTGGTCCATCGGATGGATCGAAAATCCCTCCAGTCAGATGGCACAGTCGGGGGTGGCAGGGAGAGCCATGTCTCGGTTGAACAGAATACACAGCAGTTCTGCATCTCCCTGCAGTAGGTGAGTCTCCCTTTAAGATCATCTACCTTGTTCTCTATTACTTGCATATCAGCTAGTAGGATGGTGGGCATAGGGACCCTGAAGCCCCTCAGCTTCAATCTGACCAGCAGCCCAGCTCTTTTCCCTCACTTCCTCGGTAAATAGTGCATCTTTCCAGGTTTCCATTGATGCAGTGTGTTGTTGTCAGCTCTTTGAGGTAGGTGGCATGTCCTGTGGGGATTGATCGGCAGGTTGTGTCGTCGGGCGCATTGGGTCGGGCCGAGTGATGGGGGAGGCTCCACTGTCACTTCCAGCTGACGGGGGCCCGGGCTGTCGATTGGTTTGGGCCCCGAAGCCGACACTTAATCCCGGATGGCCGGGCTTCTGGCTGAAACAAGTCCTTAAGCCGAGTCACGGTTGCGGAGGTCTCTGCTCCAGCCGGGCCTCGGGCTCGATTTCCGATGTCGGCGATGGAAGCCTCACTTCCGGCAGCTGTGGATGGCCACCAACGGGGCTTTACGGTGGTTGCTCCAGGGAAACGTCTGGGGCACCTTGAGGTTTCTGCCGTCACTTCTGTGTGGTATCTGCTCCGGAGAGGTGCTGGTCAGAACGGGCTGTATCTCCAAGCGCTCCGGCACGGTGGCAGACCGCGGGTCTCCAGGAACGTGGTGGGACTCGCTGGTCAGGTCCAGGTGCGGTCCGGAGTTTAAGAAGCAATTCTGGAGCGGTGGTCTCCAGATGGGTCAGTAGCTTCGCCAGGGTGTTGTTGATCTTGATTTTGCTAGATTGGAGGTTTAAAAAATTAATTAATTATTGATTTTAAAAATATATAGATACAATCAAATGCAATCAGGAGGAGAATTAGTTCAAATATATATATCAGTAACCAAAATTAAAATAGACACTGCAAAATCATAGATCTTGTAAACTAGTATAAAATATATAATAAAAAAAGAAAATAACAATTCTCCTCTTACCAGTTAAAAGGAGAAAGGAAAAAAAACTTGGGTTTTAAATAGAGAGAAAAAAAAACGCCCGCTACACTAGTAAAAAAAACAGAAGAAACAAAACAAAAAAAAAGGGACTGGGCAGTCCATTTTGAGGATACAACCAAAAAAAGAGGAGAGAAAAACTTTCTGATCAAATCTAAAACCTCGAAAGAGTAATAAATCAAATTAAATGAAAATATTGGATAAAAGTTCACCATATTTGTTCAAATTTAAAGGATATATCAAATGTCCGACTTCTTGTTTTTTCTAGACTTAAACAGGACATAATAGAGGAGAGCCAGTAAAATACTGCAGGTGGATTAGAATCCTTCTAATTCAATAAAATGGCTCTCCTAGCCAGTAAGGTTGAAAAGGCTATCATACATTGAGCGGAAACAGGAATATTTTCTGCTTCCGATGGGATAATCCCAAAAATTGCCTTAAGCAAGTGAGGTAGTAGATCCAAATCCAAAACTCTTGATAGTGTTTTTAAAACATCTCTCCAAAAGTTATCTAGCTTTATACAGGACCAATACATATGAGTTAAAGTGGCCAGCTCAGTATTACATTTGTCACAAATAGGATGATATTAGAGTAAATATGCGCTAGTTTATCCTTTGACATATGGGCGCAGTGCACTACCTTGAACTGTATCAAGGAATGACGGGCACAAATAGATGAGTTGTTAACCAAATGAAAATTTTTACTCCATTGATTATCTGAAAATGATTCTTGAAATTCTGATTCCCAAGCACGTTTAATTTTATTGTTAGATATTATTCGTGAACTCAATAACCGTTTGTAGGTTATAGCTATCAACCTTTTGAAATGGCTTAAACTGAGAGAGAACATCTATCATGTTAGGTGGATAAACAGAAGGGTAATTGGGTAACAAACCACGTGAAAAAATTCCTAATTTGTAAATATCTAAAAAAGTGTACATTAGATAAATCATATTTATCTGCTAACTGAGACAAAGACATTAAGTCCCCTAAAAACAAATCTAAAAAAGTTATTATTCCCTTAGTTTCCCAAGTTAAAAAGACTTTATCCAAAATTGATAGTTTTAAAAAAATTAAGATAAATATTACTAGAAAGAATAAAATTATTTAACTCAAAAAATCTACAAATCTGAAACCAAATTCTTAATGTATGTTTAATAATGGGATTAAATTCTTGTCTGCTAATCTTAGAAAGCAAAAAGGGAAGAGGAGCTCCCAGTAAAGAGGCCAAAGAGAACCCCTTCACCAAGTTTTCCTCTAGATCCAACTAGGAAGGACATTCTTGTGTATCTGAATAGTGAATCCGAAAAGTAACATATCGAATATTGATTGCCCAATAGTAAATTCTACAATTAGGCAAAGCCATACCACCATCCTTTTTTAATTTCTGCAGTAAGGGTTTACTCGATCTAGGATTTTTATTGCTCCAAATATAAGATGAAATTCTGTCAAAGAACTTTTGAGGAACAAGATTCAAGATTCAAAAAACTTTATTGTCATTCTAACCGTACATCAGCTCTGCAAGGCAAAGTGAAACAGCGTTTCTCAGGACCAGCGTTTATCATAACATAACAAACGCAACACTAAATAATAAACATAACAATAAATAGTAAAACACAACAGCCGCATGTCACTTAAAATCAAGTTATAAGTGTCCAGTGCAAGTTTAAAGTGTTCAAAGCAGAGTCAGGTAGAGCCCAAAAGAGGGAACTGCCTGAAATATATATAAAAATTTCAGTAAAACTATCATTTTAATAGCATTAATTTGACCTATTAATGGTAATGTCATAGGCGACCATTTAGAGAGCATTTGTTTGGTGTATCCAATTAACGGAAAAAAATTACATACCCTTAAAATTTTCAGTAATTTTAATACCAAGGTAGGTAAAGCAATTTTTAGCAATAGTAGAAGGTGTTTGATGATTTGGATCTGAGTAATTATTAATAGGAAATAACTCACGTTTATGTAAATTTAACTTATAGCCAGAAAAATTACTAAATTCAGAAAGTATAGATAACATAGAAGGAATAGATTTCCTAGGACCTGAAATATAAACTAACAGGTCATCTGCATATAACAAAACCTTGTGTATTCTATCCCCTCTCTTAATACACTGAACAGTGTTAGAATGTCTAAGAGCAATAACAAGGGGTTCTAAGGCCAAGTTAAATAATAAAGGGCTAAGAGGGTATCCCTGTTGAGTACCCCTATGTAATCTAAAATAGGGAGATTTTTGATTATTAGTTATAACAGCAGCCATAGGAGCATGGTAGATCGATTTAATCTAGGAAATAAATCCCGGACCAAGATTAAATCTTTCCAAAACCTCAAATAAGTAAGACCACTCCACTGTATCAAAAGCTTTCTCTGTATTGAGAAACAACACAGTCAGATACTTTAGATGGCGAAGAGTCAATAATATTTAATAATCTTCAAATATTTAATAATCTTCAAATATTAAAATGTGAATATCTATTTTTAATAAACCCAGTTTGATCATGAGAAATAACAGTAGGTAAAATATTCTCAGGTCTATTAGCCAAAATCTTAGAGAGAATTTTAAAATCCACATTCAATAGAGGAATTGGTCTATAAGAGGCGCATTCAGATAAATCTTTATCTTTTTTAGGAATTAAAGAGATTGAAGCTTCATAGAAAGTTTTCGGAGAGTCCCAGAGAATATAGAGTCAGTGAAAATTTGACATAAATAAGGTGTAAGTATATCAGTAATGAAGAGGAAGCAGTGTGCATATGGCAAAATCTGTAAGAACGATCACAGCTTGAAGATCCACCAAGCGAGGATGAAGTGTTTGGTGGGAGCAGGAGTAGCACAACGTGCTGCCTTTATCGCCAACCCCTTCAAGTTCACCAAGGAGTTGCTGGGGGAGAAGTGCAGTGGAAAACTGGCCTGTTCGCAGGGAGACATAGACCAACATCTGAAGAAGATATATAATGATCCTGAAAGAGAGCAGGATTTGGGAGAGTGCGACATCCTAATAGACCCACCTGAACGGGATGTGCAGTTCGACATGTCAGAGCTGCAGCTAAAGGAAGTCAGAGAGGTCGTCCGCAAAGCAAGGGCAAGCTCGGCTGCAGGACCAAGCAACACCTGGTACTAAGTGTACAAGAACTTCCCCAAACTCCTGCTGCGTCTGTGGAAGATCCTGAGAATCTTCTGGAGAAGGGGGGAAGATACCAGAACAGTGGAGAGTGGCTGAAGGGGTGTGGATTCCGAAGGAGGAAATTGCCACCCAGATAGATCAGTTTCACATCATCTCCCCGCTGTGTGTCGAGGTGAAAATCTTCTTCAGTGCCGTTTCTAACCGGCTGTGCACCTGTCTAGCAAAGAACACCTATATTGATACATCAGTCCAGAAGGGTGGCATTTCAGGGATGATGGGCTGTCTGGAGCACATCGGTGTGGTGACACAGCTCATCAGGGAGGCCAGAGAGAACAAGGGCAACCTGTCAGTGTTGTGGCTCGACCTGGCAAATGCATATGGCTCCATTCTGCACAAGCTGGTGCAGCTCACACTGACCAAATATCACGTCCCCAGCAGAATCAGAGACCTTATCGCTGATTATTACACCACCTTCAGGATGAGGGTCTCTTCAGGAGCAATTACATCAGCCTGGCACAAGGTGGAGATCGGCATCATCACAGGGTGCACTATCTCAGTGACACTGTTCTCCCTAGCCATGAACATGCTCACTAAGTCTGCTGAACCAGAGTGCAGAGGGCCCAGAATGAATTCCACTCAACGGCAACCACTTATCAGGGCATTCGTGGATGACCTCACAGTCACCACAGAATCAGTCCCAGGCTGCCGGAGGATTCTGCAAGGGCTCGAGAAGCTGGTGGAGTGGGCCCAGATGCGTTTCAAACCTGCCAAATCAAGATTGATGGTGCTGAGGAAAGGGAAGGTGGAGAACAAGTTCCAGTTCAGCATCGCAGGCACAGCCATCCCAACCGTCATGGAAAAGCCAGTCAAGAGCTTAGGCAAAATCTTGGACAGCTCTTTAAAGGACACAACATCCACTCCAGCAACCTGCACCGCGTGGATGGCTGGCTGAAATCTGTGGACATCCAATTTCTCATCCAGGCAGTGTACGATGTGCTTCCAGGCCCATCAAACCTGCACACATGGGGCAAAGCAGAGTCATCTGCGTGCCCACTGTGCTCCAAGCGAGGAACTCTGGAGCACATCCTCAGCGACTGTGCAAGGGCACTTGGTGAGGGACGGTACAGGTGGAGGCATGATCAGGTCCTGAAGACCATCGCTGAAGCCGTCAGTGCAGGAGTTGAGTGGGCGAAGTGGTCCTGACCCTCCAAGCAGACCATTGCCTTTGTCAGAGCTGGGGAGCAGCCAATACCTGCCAAAAGAACATCTGCAGGCATTCTGACCTCTGCAAGGGACTGGCAGCTGTTGGTGGACCTCAAAGGGCAGCTGAAGTTCCCCAACCATATCGCAGCCACCACCCTGCGACCAGACATTGTCCTAGTGTCTGAGTCTACTAAGCAAGTGGTGCTGCTGGAGCTGACAGTCCCAGGGAAGATCGCTTGGAAGAGGCCTTTGAAAGGAAGCTCTCCAAGTACGCAGGACTGGTCAGCAACTGTCAGCAGGCTGGATGGAGAGCGAGGTGTCTCCCAGTGGAGGATGGTTGTAGGGGATTCATAGCCTGTTCCTTAGTTAGAGCCTTCAGCATTTTGGGCATCGAGGGAGAGAGGAAGAGGAGAGCCATCCACAGTACCAGCGATGCGGCAGAGAGGGTCTCAAGATGGCTGTGGCTCTAAAGCGGGGAGCCGTGGAGTCATAAGTAGCTGGCCATCTGGACACAAGCCAGGGTCTGATCAGCCCCGGCTGGGTCACCTGGAGGAGGTTGTATGATGTTGAAAGACCCGAAACACCCGATGATTCCAGGAACATCACTGAAGGTGTGTCCAGAAGCATCAATAAATGTATGTACACAGCAGTAAAAGTCTTATAAAATTCCACTGTATATCCATCCGATCCTGGAGCCTTAGCTGATTGAGAGGGTATAGCCTTTGCTATTTCCTCTTGTTTAATAGGTGCATCTAATGTATTCATATCTTGAATAGAAATTTTAGGTATTTTCACTTTTTGCAAAAAAATTTGTAAAAGTAATATTATCTGAAAATTCAGACTCAAAGGTTATACTTTATACTATTGTCGCCAAACAATTGGTACTAGAACGTACAATCATCACAGCGATATTTGATTCTGCGCTTAACCCTCCCTGTATTACAAATATTAAATATTAAAAATAGTTAAAATTAGTAAATATTAAAAATTTAAATTATAAATCATAAATAGAGAATAGAAAAATGAGAAGTGATGTAGTGCAAAAAAACCAAGAGGCAGGTCCGGATATTTGGAGGGTATGGCCCAGATCCGGGTCAGGATCCATTCAGCAGTCTTATCACAGTTGGAAAGAAGCTGTTCCCAGATCTGGTTGTACGAGTCTTCAAGCTCCTGAGCCTTCTCCCGGAGGGAAGAGGGACAAAAAGGTGTGTTGGCTGGGTGGGTCGTGTCCTTGATTATCCTGGCAGCACTACTCCAACAGCCTGCGGTGTAAAGTGAGTCCAAGGACGGAAGATTGGTTTGTGTGATGTGCTGCGCCGTGTTCACGATCTTCTGCAGCTTCTTTCAGTCTTAGGCAGGACAACTTCCATACAAGGTTGTGATGCACCCTAGAAGAATGCTTTCTACAGTGCCTCTATAAAAATTAGTGAGGTTCTAGGGGACAGGCCAAATTTCTTTAGTTTTCTCAGGAAGTAAAGGCGCTGTTGGGCCTTCTTGGCAGTGAACTCTGCTTCGTTGGACCAAGTCAGGTCATTTGTCATTAGAGTAGAAATCCATAAATGTCTTACTAATTTCATGAGGATCTACTGTTGTAGTTCTATCAGGTCTTCATAATTTCAGGATCTGTCTTCTAGCCATACTTGCTTTTAACTGACTAGCTAATAATCTGCCTGATTTGTCTCCGTGTATAGAAAATTGGCTTTTGGATTTAAGAAGTTGCTGTTCAATAGGAAAAGTCAAAAGCAAGTCATGCTGTGCTTAGAGTTCCACCCTTTCCTTAAAGAGATCTTCACTAGACGTTACTGAATAGAGTTTATCTATTTCTTTAATCCTATTAGTAATCAGTAAAAGTTCCACCTTATTCTTCCTTCTTGAACCTACTGAATATGAACTTATCTGTCCTCTAAGAAAAGATGTCATCGGATCCCAAATAACCAAATGTGATATTCCCTCTGTTGTATTCAATTCAAAAAATAGAGGAATTTGTTCGTTAATAAAATTTACAAAAGTTGAATCTTGCAACAATGAATTGTTAAATCTCCACTGAGGTCTGTAAATATTATCAGAAAATTCCAAAGTTAGTTTCATAGGTGCATGATCTGACAACGCAATCACATCATACGCACACTCAACAACAGAGGGCACCAATCGCGTATCCAAGAAAAAATAATCAATTCTTGACTGTTTATGGTATACATATGAAAAAAAAGCAAAATCTTTTTCTATATGAAATTTAATCTCCAACTATCAACCAAACCGTATTCTAATAAAAAAGAATTAATACAAGTCGCAGCTTTATTAGGAAGTGACGGATTGGTGGACGATCTACCAATCAATGGGTTAAGACAACAGTTAAAGTCACCGCCCATAATCAACTTATATTCATTTAAATTCGGCAATACAGAAAATAGCTTCTTAAAAAAATCGGCTGTCTGTATTAGGTGCATTTACACAAACTAAAGCCACCTTCTGACCACACAACAAACTAGTAACAATTAAATATATAAAATTATATAACATATAACCATATAACAATTACAGCGCTGAACCAGGCCATCTTGGCCCTTCTAGTCTGTGCTGAACTCCTACTCTCACCTAGTCCCACCGACCTGCACTCGGTCCATAACCCTCCATTCCTTTCCTGTCCATATAGCTGTCCAATTTAACTTTAAATGACAACATCGAACCTGCCTCAACCACTTCTGCTGGAAGCTTGTTCCACACAGCTGCCACTCTCTGAGTAAAGAAGTTCCCCCTCATGTTACCCCTAAACTTTTGCCCTTTAACTCTCAACTCAAGTCCTCTTGTTTGAATCTCCTCCACTCTCAATGGAAAAAGCCTATCCACATCAACTCTATCAATCTCCCTCATAATTTTAAACACCTCTATCAAGTCCCCTCTCAACCTTCTACGCTCCAAAGTATAAAGACCTAACTTGTTCAACCTTTCTCTGTAACTTAGGTGATGAAACCCAGGCAACATTTTAGTAAACCTCCTCTGTACTCTGTCAATTTCATCTTTCCTATAATTCGGAGACCAGAACTGTACACAATACAGGTGTCCCCTGCTTTTTGAACGTTCGCTTTACGAAACGCTTTCAGAAGGTGTTTTCATTGTTACAAAAAAAAATCAGTGCGCGATAAAATGCAGGGCATGCCCCGTGCAGCCGCTCTCCCCCAGATTGGGAACTGCTTTGCTTTAACATGTGCCTGTGAGCAGCCGTTTGCAACATGAGTTCTATGGTATCGGAAAAGCCTAAAAGAGCTCGTAAGGGTGTTACCCTTACAGCAAAGTTAGACATAATTAAGCGTTTTGATCGTGGTGAACGAAGTAAGGACAACGTGAGTTTGGCTTGTGGAAGCTGACGAACATGATGTTGAAGAGGTTTTGGTATCCCATCACCAAGAACTGACAGATGAAGAGCTGATGCAATTGGAAGAAAAAAGGATAACAATCGAAACTGAATGAGTAGTGATAAAGAACGACTTTAATTTTGAAAAGGTATGTCAGTTTAGGAGATATTTGCAGGATGGTTTGAGTCCTTATTAAAGAACTATGTGATAGAAAAATGTGTGAGGCTCAGCAGTCAAGCAAGCCTTCCACATCAGCCACAGCAGACGATGAACCTCGACCTTCGACATCAAGGCGGGAAGTCATAGGAGAAGATGAGCTGCCTGCTCTAATGGAAACAGACAATGAGATGACACCCTAGTGTCCCAAGACCCCAACACCCAGGCCACAGACAGATACCGATTCGCGGAAAATGCAACGGTAGCCGGGACGCACGCAGCACATCTTTAAGAAAAATGCCGAAAAATGCTAATTAATTAGGTGCTGCCGACATGTAATTGTCGGCCCAGATCAGAGACGATGCAATTGGAAATTGGCGCTGATCTGGGCCGACAATTACTGGTCGGGCGGCACCTAATTAATTAGCTTGTTTATTTCAGCCTTTTTGTTAAAGATGTGCTGTGTACCTCCTGGCTACCGCTTGACTCCTGCGTTCTTCGCAGCAATGTATCGCTCAGCGGCCCGGAGGGTGGGGGGGCCAATGCACCACCCAACCTGCGACGACTCAGTGTAACACACCATCATCAGTTTGCTCGGCAAGCTATCTTCCCGATTCCCGTAAGTGATACTACACTGTACATACATTATTTCTACTTTATATAGGCTGTGTATTTTTACGTGTTATTTGGTATGATTTGGCAGCTTCATAGTTTAAAGGTTACTGGAGAGAGTGTTCTTGCCAACATCGCTTGCGTGAGATTTTCTGCGGACAGCACTTGCGTGAGATTTTCACTGTGGAGAACAGTTCAGCAATGATTGTGGAAAAGTATTTCTACTTTATTTAGGTTTTATGTGTTATTTGGCATGATTTGGTAAGTTATTTTTGGGTCTGTGAACGCTCACAAAATTTTCCCACATAAATAAATGGTAATTGCTTCTTCACTTCACAACATTTCGGCTTACGAACTGTTTCATAAGAACGCTCTACCTTCAGATAGCGGGGGAAACCTGTACTCCAAATTTGGCCTTACCAATGCCTTATACAATTTCAATATTACATCCCAACTCCTATAGTCAATGCTCTGATTAATAAAGGCCAGCATACCAAAAGCTTTCTTCACCACCCCATCCACATGAGATTCCACTTTCAGGGAACTATGCACCATTATTCCTAGATCCCTCTGTTCTACAGCATTCTTCAATGCCCTACCATTTACAATGTTTGTCCTATTTTGATGAGTTCTACCAAAATGTACCACCTCACATTTTCTAGCATTAAACTGTACCTGCCATCTTTCAGCCCATTCTTCTAACTGGCCTGAATCTCTCTGCAAGCTTTGAAAACCTACTTCATTATCCACAACGCCACCTATCTTAGTATCATCTGCATACCTACTAATCCAACTCATCCAATTTACCACCCCATCATCCAGACCATTAATGTATATGACAAACAACATTGGACCCAGTACAGATCCCTGAGACACACCATTGCACACCGTTCTCCAATCTGACACACAGTTATCCACCACTACTCTCTGGCATCTCCCATCCAGCCACTGCTGAATCCATTTTACTACTTTCATATTAATGCCTAACGATTGAACCTTCCTAACTAACCTTCCGTGTGGAACCTTGTCAAAGGCCTTACTGAAGTTCATATAGAAAAAATCCACCACTTTACCCTCATCAACTTTCCTAGTAACCTCGTCAAAAAATTCAATAAGATTATTCAAACATGACCTTCGACGCACAAATCCATGTTGACTGTTCCTAATCAGACCCTGTCTATCCAGATAATTATATATACCATCTCTAAGAATACTTTCCATCAATTTACCCACCACTGAAGTCAAACTCACAGGCCGATAATTGCTAAGTTTACTCTTGGAACCCTTTTTAAACAATGGAACCAAATGAGCAAATCGCCAATCCTCCGGCACCATCCCCGTTTCTAATGACGTTTGAAATATTTCTGTCAGAGCCCCTGCTATTTCCGAACTAACTTCCCTCAAGGTCCTAGGGAATATCTTGTCTGGACCTGGAGACTTATCCACTTTTAGATTCCTTAAAAGCGCCAGTACTTCCTCTTCTTTAGTCGTTATACTTTCCATAACTACCCTTCTTGTTTCCTTTACCTTACACAATTCAATATCCTTCTCCTTAGTGAATACCGAAGAAAAGAAATTGTTCAAAATCTCCCCCGTCTTTCTTGGCTCTGCACATAGCCGTCCACTTTGATTCTGTAAGGGACCAATTTTATCCCTCACTATCCTTTTGCTATTAACATAACTGTAGAAACCCTTTGGATTTATTTTCACCTTACTTGCTAAAGCTGCCTTGTATGTTCTTTTAGCTTTTCTTATTTCTTTTTACATTCTTTATATTCCTTAAGATTCTTTTTACATTCTTTATATTCCTTAAGCTCCTCATTAACTCCAAGCTGCCTATATTTATTGTAAATCCCTCTCTTTTTCCAAACCAAGTTTCCAATATCCCTTGAAAACCATGGCTCTCTCAAACTTTTAACCTTTCCTTTCAACCTAACAGGAACATAAAGATCCTGTACCCTCAAAATTTCACCTTTAAATGACCTCCATTTCTCTGTTACATCCTTCCCATAAAACAAATCTTCCCAACACTCCGTCTAAATCGTTTCGCATTTCCTCAAAGTTAGCCTTTCTCCAATCAAAAGTCTCAATCTTAGGTCCAGTCCTATCCTTCTCCATAATTACACTGAAACTAATAGTATTTTGATCACTGGACCCGAAGTGCTCCCCAACACATACCTCCGTCACCTGACCTATCTCATTCCCTAACAGGAAATCCAACACTGCCCCTTCTCTAGTTGGTACCTCTTCCAATTAAATCAGTAACAGTATTAAAATGAACAAAAGGGATTTTAGAATTAATAAAAATAGATACCCCTCCTGTTTTATTTACTGGTAAAGAATGAAATAAGGGTCCCTTCCAGAATTTAAAAAAGATGCTTTCATCTTCTTTACGAATATGCGTCTCTTGCGCAAAAATGATATCTGTGTAGTGTTGTCGTGCAGGGTGTTGAAACTCTGGCTAAACACCAAGTTAAACCGGAGCCAATGAAGACAGAGTCATAGTAAGGTTAACCATTTACTGTTCACTCTTCCACATTAACATTGTATGGTAAAAACTATAATATGGTGATAAAAAAAATACAGACATATGCAGCATCTGTTTCATTCTGGAGACCACCCGCGCTCTCTTCTTTTAGTGAGTGTCTCCAGCCACCCCGAGTAGCGGGCGAGGGGGGGGAGGGTCCCATCAAACCACCATCGGGCTCGAGCCCACCCCGCATTTGAAATTGAAAAGCCGGCGCGTGCACCGCCCCAACTGCTGCTTCCTTAACAGAAACCGCGTTAATATTTTTACTTCAAATACATTCTTATGAACTTACGGCGTTGCTTCTATAATGTTTCTTTGTGGGTAGACAGGGAACTCTTCACGATCATGCTGGACGCATGGCACCCACCTTCACACCTTCCCGAACCGGAGGTTACACATAAGACATGGCGAAACCGGTATATGCCGCAATATACCATAGAGAATGAATTTACCTTTGTTAAACTGTAACATAATTATCAACCTTTAACCAGAAAATAATTACAAACAAATCATTTAAAGCGTAGACCCAACAAAGTCAAATAAATGCCTTAAGGGCAACACACTCCCTGCCTGTTCTTTGTAAGGTCGCTATAAACATGGTACAGAACTTTAGTCTCTAGATCAGTCTTTAGGTAGAAGTAGAACAACCCCTATAACTGGTCTCAGGTTTCCTTTTCAGGGTTCGTTGTAAAGATGTGAACCGGTTGACTGCCTGCTCTTTGTTGTTTGGCAAGCGCTGGCATGGTTCTCTGAACGGTAGTGGGGTGACCCAGTTGTTCGCTTCATCTCTAAACACCTCTGTGTCCATTATTTTTAATAAGATAGCGTCTTCCACCAACGGAGCAAGTTTGTTATCGTGCTTCGTTTGAGCGAAGACTGACTATCCCAGCGTCTTCTCAGTTACTTTACTATGTTCATGCCTTTGTTGTGCTTCCTTGATACACATAACACTTGTGGAAGGCTGAGAAATTGAATGGCAGCCTCTCTCTAGCACGTTAGTCTTGAGTGTGTTAACTGTCAGTTTGTGTACGTTGCCAGGGCGCACCTCTCCTATCACCACCCAGCCCAGATCCAGACGTTGGATGAAGAGGGCGTTACGTGGTCCATTGACCCACTGCCTGACTTTGTGCACACTAAGAATGTCTCTTTCAAGTAGCAGGAGTATTTCTGCTTCCGGATCCATTTCTGGGACGTGTATGGCAATGTGGTGGAGATGGGGCTGGTGTAGCACTGTGCTTGGCATCGGAATCTCGAATCGGTTATCTCATTGCACTCTAAGAGTGGAGGGAGACTGATGACGACTTTACCATCCAGCAACTCGAGCTGGAAGCCTTCTGCCTCCCTGCGATATGTTTCTGCGATGCCAGAGCAAGTTCTGAGGTAGTATGGGAATGGATTACCCTTTACTCTGAACAACTCGAAGAACTCTGGTCTCACTAGTGAGCAGTTGCTCTAGTCGTCCAGAATTACATAGGCTTTGACGGCCTTGTCTTTGTCTTCGTTAGCGTATACCTTAGTGAGGTAGATCTTTGAGCACAAACAACTTGACTGACCTGGACTGCAAATTTCTGTGCAGCTCGAGCTGACAATAGTTGTATCAAAGTGATGCTGTCCCTCCCTGCCTTCCTCTTGTGGGAGCGGAGGAACCTTGGCAGTTTGCGGTGACGGGCCGGGATGAATGGCTCCATCGTGATTAGCGCTGTTACATTCTGAGCACTTTACGGGGAACGTACACTGTTTAGCGAGGTGGGAGGTAGAGGAACAGCACTTAAAACATATTCTTTTTTCCTTGAGAAGGGCCTTTCTTTCATCAAAGGGTTTGTTTTGAAACATTCCGCATTTTTGAGGGTGTGGGGTTTGTTGTGCAATGAATAATTCTTGCTAGGGTCATCGTTGACTGCGGAGACTTCGGTTTTATGCACTGAGACGGGTTTATTGATGACAAAATTGTTCGAAATGGGTTTGACTGGGTTGGTGTGAGTTGTGGTACTGCCCTGATTCATGAAGCTAGGGTCTTTTCGCCTCTTCACCTCCTTGCACTCAAACCTACTAAAATACTCAAAGGGAGGGAATCGACCACCGTTCTCTTCCTTGTACTCTGAGCCAATAGACACCCATCTTTCCTGCAGCCCAGATGGAAGCTTGGCCAGAATTGGTCCAACTCCGCGTGAGGTATCCAGATACCACAGGCCAGTTAAAGAGCCGTCTTCTTTAGCACCTTGAATCTCCATGAGTAAATCTCCGAGTTCTCATAATTCAGTGTGGCCCTTGGCTGACACCCTAGGAAAATTGTCCAGCCATTGAAATAGCGCCTTCTCAATAATTTCAGGGGCCGCATAGCAGTCCCGAAGTCTCTCCCATGCTTTGTGTAAGGCTAGCTTGGGGTTGTTGACGTACGCTGAGCGTATGCGTTTCACCTGTTCACTTGATTCCTTTCCCAGCCATTTAGTCATAAGGTCCAACTCTGGTTGCTGTGAGCTGAACTCCACCGGTGGCACTGGTGGATGAGGAGTATCACCCACGGTCATTTTCAGGCTTATCGTCAAACTGGTACAGTCCTGAACTGACGAGGTCTCATCACGCTAAATACTGTGCCAAGGGTTCTGCTGCAGGTGGCGTGCTAGCTGAGGGAATATGTTGGGGGACATATGACTCAGCGTGTACGTTCATGATGTGATTTGATGTTCTGATTTCAGCCTTTGTCTCTGACCTCGCCGGATCTGGTAAGTTTGGTGTCGGGAAGTATTTGTAGTCAGCCCTTTCATACTTGAGTTTGTGGCAAGGTTGCAATTGTGAGTTGTCTTCCCCAGGTGGACGCGATGCAACGAAGTTTCCCTGTGATTTCACATGAGATGGGATGCCAACAGGCAAGTATGGAGAGGGAGAATGAATCTGCAGGTCAATTTGAGATTGGACATATTCTCTGGTGCGTTCCAATTTGGCCCTTCCTGTCATAGATTTTCCTGTTTTGTCTAGAACGTGCATTTCTTTACCGTTTTCCAACATTTGTTCTTCCACTGCGGCCGCATCAGCTTCTCGTTGTAGTGTCAGCACTTCTAATGTTGTATCTATCCTTGCCTTTTCCTTCTGTTTTTCTGCTTCTCTGTTAGCTGTTTCCTTTTTCAGTTTTGCTTCTTGGTTAGCGTATGATGCTCACACCTTGGTGGCTTCTGCTTTAGCTGTTGCAAGGGCAGCCACACTTGTTGACGTCCTACTGATCTTGGCGCTGAGTGCAAGCGATTTGATGCTTGATTGTGAAGCCATTTTACCACTTTTCGTGACCTCTAATGATTATGCCTTTTCTTGTGCAGAGTGTTGAAACTCTGACTAATCACCAAGTTAAACTGGAGCCAATGAAGACAGAGTCATAGTAAGGTTAACCATTTAATGTGGAGATCACTCTTCCACATTAATGTCATATGGTGAAAACTGTTGATAAAAAAATACAAACATATACAGCGCCTGTTTCATTCTGGAGACCACCCGCACTCTCTTCTTTTAGCGAGTGTCTCCAGCCACCCCGAGTAGCGGGTGGGGGGGGGTCCCATCAAACCACCATCGGGCTCGAGCCCACCCCGCATTTGAAATTGAAAAGCCGGCACGTGCCCCACCCCAACCGCCGCTTCCTTAACAGGAACCGCATTAATATTCTTATTTCAAATGCATTCATATGAATTACGGTGTTGCTTCTATAATGTTTCTTTGTGGGTAGATACGGAGCTCTTCATGATCATGCTGGACGCATGGTACCCACCTTCACACCTTCTCTGAACCAAGACGCGGTGAAGCTGGAGGTGACGTCATCGCAGGCCGCAATAAACCATAGACAATGAATTTACCTTTGCTATACTGAAACTTAACTATCAACCTTTAACTTCAACTAGAAAATACAAATGTTTGTAGTTACAAACAAATGAATGAGTAATGATAAAAAACGACTTTAATTTTGAAAAGGTATGTCGGTTTAGGAGATATTTGCAGGATGGTTTGAGTCCTTATTAAAGAACTATGTGATAGAAAAATGCGAGATGCTCAGCAGTCAAGCAAGCCTTCCACATCAGCCACAGCAAACGACGAACCTCGACCTTCGACATCGAGGCGGGCAGTCATAGGAGAAGATGAGCTGCCTGCTCTAGTGGAAACAGACAATGAGATGACACCCCAGTGTCCCACGTCCCAAACACATTCTGTTGAGATACCATCAACTTGGTGAGGCTGATATCTAAAGTTGTCTTTGATTTGTCAGAACTTTCCTTCAGAAAATGATTGAATCAAGCTAAATTTTAGTGATGAATATTAAAAAGATGCTGATGGTATAATATTTAGTATCTATAAATTAGAACTCCTCTGGACTGAATACTAGCCTCAATCTTGGTTTTTATGATTATGGCCCAAATCTTTAATCATTATATTGAGCATCCAGCCTAAAATGTAACATCAACCTTGTATCTGATTCGGTAGTTGTCATTCAATGTTATTCTTTCTGTGAGAATGCCTTGTAGCTTTCAGGAAGTGAAGTATTTACATTCTCAGGAAACAGAAATTTTGCTATTTTTCAACACACATCAAAGTTGCTGGTGAACGCAGCAGGCCAGGCAGCATCTCTAGGAAGAGGTGCAGTCGATGTTTCGGGCAGAGACCCTTTGTCAGGACTAACTGAAGGAAGAGTGAGTAAGGGATTTGAAAGTGGGAAGGGGAGGGGGAGATCCAAAATGATAGGAGAAGACAGGAGGGGGAGGGATGGAGCCAAGAGCTGGACAGGTGATAGGCAAAAGGGGATACGAGAGGATCATGGGACAGGCAGTCCGGGAAGAAAGACAAGGTGGGGGGGAACCCAGAGGATGGGCAAGGGGTATAGTCAGAGGGACAGAGGGAGAAAAAGGAGAGTGAGAAAAAGAGTGAGAGAAAGAATGTGTGTATATAAATAAATAAAGCATGGGGTACGAGGGGGAAGTGGGGCCTTAGCGGAAATTAGAGAAGTCAATATTCATGGCATCAGGTTGGAGGCTACCCAGACAGAATATAAGGTGTTGTTCCTCCAACCTGAGTGTGGCTTCATCTTTACAGTAGAGGAGGCCTTGGATAGACATATCAGAATGGGAATGGGACGTTGGATTAAAATGTGTGGACACTGGGAGATCCTGCTTTCTCTGGCAGACAGAGCGTAGGTATTCAGCGAAACGATCTACCAGTCTGCGTCAGATCTCGCCAATGTATAGAAGGCCACATCGGGAACACCGGACACAGTATATCACCCCAGCCGACTCACAGGTGAAGTGTTGCCTCACCTGGAAGGACTGTCTGGGGCCCTGAATGGTGGTGAGCCATCCCCTTCTCGCAATTCCTTCGTCTCCACTGCATCTGCTCTCAGGATTAGGTTTTTCATTCCAGGACGAGGGAGATGTCCTCCGTTTTTAAAGAAAGTGGCTTCCCTTCCTCCACTATCGACTCTGCTCTTAAACGCATCTCCCCCATTTCACGTACATCTGCTCTCACTCCATCCTCCAGCCATCCCACTAGGAATAGGGTTCCCCTTGTCCACACCTACCACCCCACCAGCCTCCGGGTCCAACATATTACTCTCCGTAACTTCCGCCACCTCCAACGGGATCCCACCACTAAGCACATCGTTCCCTCCCCCCACCCCGCTTTCCGCAGGGATCGCTCCCTACACAACTCCCTTGTCCATTCGTCCCCCGCATCCCTCCCCACTGATCTCCCTCCTGGCACTTATCCGTGTAAGCGGAACAAGTGCTACGCATGTCCTTACACTTCCTCCCTTACCACCATTCAGGGCCCCAAACAATCCTTCCAGGTGAGGCATCACTTCACCTGTGAGTCGACTGGGGTGATATACTGCGTCCGGTGCTCCCGATGTGGCCTTTTATATATTGGTGAGACCCGACGCAGACTGGGAGACCGCTTTGCTGAACACCTACGCTCTGTCCGCCAGAGAAAGCAGGATCTCCCAGTGGCCACACATTTTAATTCCACATCCCATTCCCATTCTGACATGTCTATCCACTGCCTCCTCTACTGTAAAGATGAAGCCACACTCAGGTTAGAGGAACAACACCTTATATTCCGTTTGGGTAGCCTCCAACCTGATGGCATGAACATCGACTTCTCTAACTTCCGCTAAGGCCCCACCTCCCCATCGTACCCCAACTGTTACTTATTTTTATACACACATTCTTTCTCTCACTCTCCTTTTTCTCCCTCTGTCCCTCTGAATATACCCCTTGCCCATCCTCTGGATCCCCCCTCCCTTGTCTTTCTCCCCGGACCTCCTGTCCCATGATCCTCTCATATCCCTTTTGCCAATCACCTGTCCAGCTCTTGGCTCCATCCCTCCCCCTCTTGTCTTCTCCTATCATTTTGGATCTCCCCCTCCCCCTCCAACTTTCAAATCCCTTACTCACTCTTCCTTCAGTTAGTCCTGACGAAGGGTCTTGGCCTGAAACGTCGACTGCACCTCTTCCTAGAGATGCTGCCTGGCCTGCTGCATTCACCAGCAACTTTGATGTGTGTGGCAGAATATCGTCATTGCTAGCTACACAGATCACAACTTCTGGCTGTTCACCGTCCCATTTAAAAATGCTAAGGACTTGATCTGACATGTTCCAGACCCTAGCACCCAAGAGGCAACATACCATCTGGAAATCTTGTTTTTATCCACAAAACATCCTTTCTGTTTTCCAAACCAATGATTCCCTTTTTGGCACAGGTGGCCTCTTTTCTTTTGTTCTCCTCTGAGCCACAGAGGCAGACACAGTGCCTGAGACCTGACTACTATGACTTCCCTCTGCTAGATTATTCCCCCTATCAGTATCCAAAGGTTAGATAAGGCTGATGGCCACAGGAGCACTGGCTGTCAAACCTCTTGCTCCTTTCTTCATATCACCCAGTTTCCTGTGTCCTACACCTAGGGTGTAACTACCTCTCTATACGTCCTGTCTATCATGCCCTCATCCTCCCAAATGATCTACAGTTCATCCAGTTCTGGTTCCAACTCCTTAACCTAGAGTGTTGAAAACTTCAAATGGATGCCCTTCTTACTGATCCCACTTCCACAAGAGCATTTAACTTTCCTGCCTAGCATCCATACTGTTTGTATTATGCAATTATAAAGGAAGCAATAAATAAACAGAAAAAAATATCTGCCTATAACTTTTTGTCTTATCTTGCTGAACATTATGCTGAAACCTTGAAGAGCTAAAGCCCATACAGTCTGCTTTATTTTCCTGCCTTATTTTAATTTGCACTTATTAAAGTATCCTGATCTCTAATTTGCTGCTGTTCAAATACTGAAACTTCTGTGAAGTGCTGCTTTTTAATGCACACTTGCCAAGTTGAGTAAGTTACTCCTTGTCTAGCTTCTGATGCTTGATTCACTGCTGTTCAAATATCTGTTATCATCACCTAGTTCCATAACTTTTCTATAACGGTAACACAGTTTGTTCAGCCAGACAGGTTCTATGTATACATTGAAATTTTGTTCATACTCACTTTTATTACTGACTGCAACACAATTGATTCTCTGCCTGCTGTTTCTGTTGGTACAGCTGTTTCAGGGCTCTTTGAAATATAAATTGTTCTTCAGTTAGGAGCTGGTTTTGAACACTTGCTTTTAAAATTCGACAAACTAAACAATCTCAGTGTATTAAGAGCTGGTGGTAGACCTGAGGAGAGCTAAGGTACCGGTGACCCCTGTTTCCATCCAGGGGGTCAGTGTGGACATGGTGGAGGATAACAAATACCTGGGGTTACGAATTCACAATAAACTGGACTGGTCAAAGAACACTGAGGCTGTCTATAAGAAGGGTCAGAGCCGTCTCTATTTCCTGAGGAGACTGAGGTCCTTTAACATCTGCCGGACGATGCTGAGGATGTTCTGTGAGTCTGTGGTGGCCAGTGCTATCATGTTTGCTGTTGTGTGCTGGGACAGCAGGCTGAGGGTAGCAGACACCAACAGAATCAACAAACTCATTCGTAAGGCCAGTGATGTTGTGGGGATGGAACTGGACTCTCTGACAGTGGTGTCTGAAAAGAGGATGCTGTCCAAGTTGCATGCCATCTTGGTCAGTGTCTCCCATCCACTACATAATGTACTGGGTGGGCACAGGAGTACATTCAGCCAGAGACTCATTCCACCGAGATGCAGCACAGAGTGTCATAGGAAGTCATTCCTGTCTGTGGCCATCAAACTTTACAACTCCTCCCTTGGAGGGTCAGACACCCTGAGCCAATAGGCTGGTCCTGGATTTATTTCATAATTTACTGGCATAATTTACATATTACTATTTAACTATTTATGGTTTTATTATTATTTATTATTTATGGTGCAAATGTAACGAAAACCAATTTTCCCCGGGAACAATGAAGTATGACTATGACTATGACTATGATTGAACTATCAATGTTCTGACCAACTCTTTAATTCAGCCACATACACTTCAATGGATTCCCCTTCCTTTTGATTCTGTTTATGAAATCTAAAGCATTCTGGTTCTAAATATTCATATGTTGCCTTTGGTTTGGTTGGAACAGTTAAACTCCTTTAAATCTAATGCACTCAGGCAAAATTTGTTTCTCACTGGCTATTTACTTCAAAATACTGTTCAATTAGCTTAGTATGCACAAGCAATGATTGTACACTATGTAATCAAATACGTTAATCTTTCCAAACTAGCCAGCCATTTCTGCTCTTTTATTATAATTATTATCAGCTGGTACTCTCCTGCTGCAGTGGATGACCAGGACATCTAAGTGTCTTGTCGTGCTCTTAGCACTCCACAACGCCTGTTGGTCTGCCTTCTTGACCGTTAGACCATTAATTGGTCTTCCCCACTCAATCCACCTTGGCCAGACTTCACACGCTGGGATAGACAGATCCCCTACCTCACTGAGGGTTGAAGACCCGTCGGCTACCCTCAACTGGTTTGGCCCGTCTGCCGAGACAGTTTATTGAGGTGCGGCCATTGCGCGTGATACAGCTACTTGGAGCCACAGGTGAGAGCTGAGCACCAGGTGGAGACAAAAGGTGGACGAGCTGCCCTGATAAAGGGCACGGCAGGCCCCCCCCCAACAGAGGTGCTACCCCTCCCTAGACACCTCATACACCCCATCACTTGGTAGTGTCATGACATAGGCAGTTCATTTATTTTTACTTATGATCTGTAATGAATTTTTAAACAAAGACAGCTTGATGAACACCATATTTACAAAATTACTGGAACATTTCTGAAATATTAAATACACAACAGAAGCTGATAACTGTTACAGATTATTGCCTCTAGATTTTTTTGAAATAACTTCCTTTAGAGTTCTTCAAAATCCAAAGTAACAAATATATGTTCAGTAATAAGCTCAATGGTACTGTGATCTAGATGTTGTATTGTTACTTTGTGGAGGAGCTTATTATATTAATTATGTTCTGCCATAGTGTTGGAATTTTAAACAGTAAATTAATCTATTAACTTTTTCTGAGGCACACTCATTAGGAAGTTTAACTTGAAATATAAGCTGGTCTTAGGTATACATGTTTGTAATTAAGCAAGAATCAACTTTTTAATTGTGTAATCGCAATTTTCTTTTATTCTTTGTCTTTCTAAATTTGCCGATTGCTAGATAAAAGTCGTGAAATTCTCCTATATGTGGACAATCAACAATTTTAGTTTTTGCCGTGAGGAAATGGGAGAAGTTATCAAGAGTTCAACTTTCTCGTCAGGGGCAAATGATAAGTTGAAATGGTAAGTATGGAACTAGTGATAGATTTTATTAGCAGGGGTTCAAATAAACAAATGCTTAAGAGTACTTTAGCAAGGGGCAAAATAATTATTGAAATTGCTGAAGTTCCATAGTGATACTGTTTATATTGTTGAATTTAGGCATTTTATTGCCCTTGAGCCAGAAATACTATTCCAAGGTCATGGAAGTCTCAGACCTTAATCTAAAATTCTGAATTAAAAGTTAGGTGTAATGCTTAATCCATATTTGATAACCTTTTTAACTCTTGTATATATTCTACTAATAAACCTAAGATTAACTTTATTTTGATGTATATCAAAACAAATGATAAAATGCATTGTCTTGAGTCAACAACCAGCACAATTCAATTATATATTGGGGACAGCCTGCAAGTGCTGCTGTAGTTAGAGTGCCAACATAGTATGCACACAATTTATTAACCCTAACACATACGTCTTTGGAATGTAATAGGAAGCCGGCACACCTGGAAGAAAACCGTGCAGTATGAGGTGAACTTACAAACTCCTTACAGACTGCACAAGGAATTGAAGCCCGATCAGTGACCATGGAGCTGTAAAGTGTTCCGCTAATAACTACATTATCATGCCATCCACTGCCAGCCGTCTACTCTTTAGACTTTTTTTTATGGGAATTAGAATGGAGATAGATGTACAACAAAATGACTTAGTATTTGATTAATTTGTGTATATCTACCTGCATCTTTGTGCTCTTTTTTGGCTTCATGCTTGTCATTCAGTGCTTTGTGCATTAAGACATTGGCTCTTCACTTCAACAGTACTAATACTTACATCAGACTGCTGCTAATTGATTACAGCTCAGCATTTAACACAATCATATCTTAAATGCCTGAGCCTCCGTACCTCCCTCTGCAACTGAATCCTCAACTTCCTTATCACAATCTGTGCAGATCGGAAATAATATTTCTACCTCACTGATAATCAATACTAGCACATCTCAAGGATGCATATTTAGTCCACTGCTTTACTCCCTCTGCACCCATGACTCTGTAGTTAGAAGCAACTCAAATGACATCTATAAATGTGCTGATGACACAACTATTGTTGGCATAATTTCAGATGTTCAGGAAAAGATGTACAGGTGCAAGATGGATCAGCTGATTGAGTGGTGTCACAGCAACAAACTTGCACTCAACATCTGTAAGATCAAAGAATTGATTGTAGACTTCAGAATGGGTAAAACGAGGAACACCCACCAGTTCTCCATGAGGAATCAGAAGTGGAATTGGTGAACAGATTCAAATTCCTGGATGTCAATATCCATGAGGATCTGTCTTGGATCCAACATATTGATGCAACTACAAAGGAGGGATGACAGTAGCTATACTTCATTAGGAATTCGAGGAGATTATGCCACCAAATTCACTCACAAATTTCTTACAGATGTACTGTGGAGAGCATTCTAACTGACTGCATCACTGTCTGGAATTGGAGGGATGGGAGGGTGGTCACTGCAGAAGATTAAAATCAGTTACAGAGAGTGGTAAACTCATCATGGACACTAGCCTCCCCAGATTCCAGGACTAATTTAGGGAGTAATGTCTCAAGGGGACATCCATCATCAAGGTTTCCCATCACCCAGGATATGATGTCTTCTCATAGGTACCATCAGAGAGGAGGTACAGGAGCCGAAATTCACAGACTCAGTGGTTCAGGGACAACTTCCCCTCTGTCATTAGTTTTCTGAATAGACATTTGTACCCATGAACACTATCTCACTACTTTTTTTCCTTTTTTTTTTGCATTTAATTTTGTTTAACTTTTAAAAGATTTGCATATAACCGTATAACAATTATATATTTGTTTTTAGCTGTTTAGTCAAGTACCATGTATCAATGATTTTGTGATATACATCAGTGATATTAAACCTGATTTTGATTCTGGAAGACTTATATTTGTGCTGTAATTAACTTTGTATTTAATGACTGCAATTAATGCAGCATTGAAACCAAATGTTAAAACAGAGGTATTTTCCCTTGTAACATGCTAAACTGTATCACATATGTCCTGTGAGTTCTAAAGATCTATATAAGAAGTTTCTGATAGAATATTAATTAGACATCTGCAGCCTGATGGTTAGAGCACATGTTGATAGATTTTATTTAGATTAAATATCTAAAATATCTTAGTGATGGCAAATGTTTTAAGTTCAGTAACTATTTGATTTATTTTTCTTTTCAAATGTCAGTAGGCAATCATTTAGCTTTACTTTTTGTTCAGAGTTTTGACAATAGGTCTTGACTTTATCTTGGGATGTAGTATTATTGTGAAGGCTAGCATAAACTCTACCAGAACTGTTGTAATCCTTGTAAAAGTCTTCCATAACATTGCTTAGTAAGAAATCTGAAACTGACTCAACAACTATAAGGAAACAATATATATTTTCAAATTAAATTCATATGTGACTCTGTGGGAGGTAGGAGAACTGACAGTCATTGCTGCTGTCATACATTTAGGTGTTGGAGAGTAGTAATTTGATTCTGTGCAACTTATTAATCATAGGTTATGTTGTGCTGTTGCTGGGGAAGAATGTAGAAACAATGGATGTAGAGTAATACAACAAAAAAAAACAGGTGTTTTGGTTCAACTGATTATTTTTAACTACAAACTTCTTCATGTTAGCCCCACATTCACCCATAATTCTTCTAGCATTTTCCTTCCATACACAGTACTCCCAAATGCAGCCTTATGAGCAACTTGAGTAATTGCAACATAATGTCCCTTTGCTTAAAATGTGATGCTTTGACTAATGCTGGCTGGCATGCAAAATGCTTTTTTTATCACCCTGTAAACTTACAACAGACTGTGCACTTGTACTTCCAGGTCTCACTGTTCCACGTAGTCATCAGTGGCTTGCCATTCAATGCCCTGGTTTGATTGCACAAAATGCAACACCTTACGAAATGAAATCCATTTGTCATTCCTCAGCCCATCTCCCCAATTGAGCAGAATCTCTTTGCAATTCATTGTAACCTGTTTCACTCTTAACAAGACCCCAAGTTCAAGTTCAAATGTATTGTCATTCATCCCTACACATGAATATAGCTAAGTGAAACAGTGTTCCTCTGGAACCAAGTTGTAAATCATAGGACGTATATCACATACATATCTAAAGTATTTCCATAAATAAGCAATAACAGAGGTCCTAAAATTGACCGTGGGGTCAGTGTAGTCAACATTGACCACTAGTCACAGTCCTTTAGTTGGAGGATCAATCTTCAACCATCATTATTAAGTCCATTCTGAATTTATTAGCTAGTTCCCTCTGAATGCCATATGTCCTAACCTTTCAGATCAAACTGCCATGTGGGACCTTATTTAAAGAATACTAGTCCATATAGACAACTGTCTTGCTTTGATCTGTTTCTTAGTTTCCTCTTTAAAAAAATCCAGAAGATCTGTTTAACATGACTGCCCATGCAGAAAACTATGCTGACTGTTCTTGATCAATCCCTTGCTATTCAATTAGTGATAAATCTTGTCCCTCAAAACTTCCAGTAACTTCCCTATAAATTAAGTCAGGTTTAAAAACCTGTCTTCCATGTCCTGTGCTTGCTACAGTTGAACACTGCGACAACTGTACTACAAGCTCCTTCTTCTTCTTGGAAGTCTATCAGGAGCAATGATGGTGTCAGTGATGCCTCTGATGAAAACAAAGTCCAAACTGGGAAGTGCAGGTGCACATTATGGCCACTGAAGGGTTGGGTTGTCTCTCCTTGCAGTCCTGGCACTTTTGATTGAGGTCCTTCAGCCACTGCTCTTCGATTGTGCTGGTACCTTTGTAGACTGCTAGGCTCCAGGCATTGAGGTCTTCGGCCGAGGCCTCCCAATCAGTCACAGGGATATTAAATGTCTTCAAAGACACTACAAAGCTGCAAATATGTCCTACTTCATAATATGCATCCGAATCAAGACCTCACTTGTAATTCCTCTCGTTTCTTTGGCATCAGTCATATTCTTCTTAGTAAACTACAAGGGAACTTAGTAAGCTACAAACTACAAGACGTTAATAAACTCAGTAATCTCTTGTAGCTCCACAAGTGCTTTTGTGTCAAGCTGATTGAGAATTAGATACTATGTTATCTGAACAAGTTGAGAAAGATTAAACTTAAGAGTCACATTTTGTAAATGGGGGAACAGTTAAGAATTGTGAAGGTGATACTACTGAAAAGCCAAACATTACATTGCTAATATAGTTGCAGTGCTTGTAACTGACTCAGGTTTTGCTCAGTTGTCATTTTCAATATTGATGATGAATGATTTGGCATTGCTAAAATCATAGCAGGTGTTTAAAGTTAGTTTTTAGTAGTATTACAAGAAATATTTTACTTACAGATCACCAAATACTTAAAAAATTGAAGAATAATGTAGAACCCTTAGAAACAGTAAACGATTAACTTCAGTCAGTTAGATTTCTATTGCATGTTCAGCACATTGAATTTAGTTTGAATGTGAGATAATAGGAGTGGTTATTGTGAAGTTAGATGGATGATGAGTTTAACAGGCAACCTGATAATTTGTCACATTTCATTGTCAAAAATTATCTTCATAGCTTTGTGTTTATGATTACTTACTAGAACCTTTAATTACAACTTTTAGAATTCATGAATTTCATACAGTCTTGAAGGATGATGTTAGAAAGTTAAACTAGACTGATTTTTATGTCATAAAAACGTCAGGAGATATTGTAATGCTTATGAATTTACATTTTGCTTTAAGTCAAAATAGTAATATGCATTGACTTGGCAATCTGAGCTGATCTTTTTATTGTATAAGTTATGATGAATATTAATCAAATTACTGAACTTTCCAAGTGTGTATTTGTGAAATATGTGTAAATGTATGGAGTAAATGTATAAATATATGGAATAAATCTAATTTGTGAGATGTAATTGTTACCATTTTTCTAATGATTGAACTTAGTCTAAAAATTTTTACTATTTTTCTAATGATTGAACCGTCTAAAACAGCTTCCTTTTTTAAACATGCATTTCAAAAAATCTATCAACTATGAGCATTGACATTAAGATATTTTTTATTTTTCTTCTTCCATTGTTGAAATATAACACAATGCTTTCAAATGATAGTACTATGAAGTATGCAGTAAAGCATACAATGTCTTGCCGTATCAATATGAATTCAGACTTTCTATCATTTGTTTCTATCACAAATGAAAGTGACTAATTTATTTCATGCCAGCTTCTTTGCTGTTTGATGACATCAAAGGATTGGATGTGTCATTTAGTTTCTTTTGCAATCCTTCTGTTAATGCCTCATGCAATAAACTCAGTGTAATATTTGTCTAGATAATAATCTCTAAATCTCTATGCATTCATAGCACAGGAAGGATATGATGCAGATTTAGTTATCAGTAAGCTTCCCTTGATACACCACAATATTCTCATCATGGAAACCAGCAGGCTGTACTTCTTACGTGATCGGAAACTGAATAATTACATAAGTATCAAAGCCTGAACATGCTCTGGTAAATTCATGGCTGAAGTTGTCCATGTCCACAATTTAAAGTACCTGTTACAGGAATATCTGCAGCAGTTTGAATAAGCGCAGGTACACAGCATACAAAAACGTTGACACCATCAGGAGCAAAGTGGTCTGCTGAATACAATCTCCAGTCACCTCCCTGAATTCTTATTCCTATCAACAACACCACAATTGCAGTGTGAATCATGCTTCTTCAAAGGCAGCTTTCAAATCTCAACAGATGGCAGAACTGAGAGGACACCATCTCTCTAAGCAACCAGGCATGAAGAATACTGTTGTTCTTAGACAACATACACAAAATGCTGGAGGAACTCAGCAGGTCAGGTAGCATCTATGGAAACGCATAATTAGCTGATGTTTTGGGCAGAGACCCTTCTTTAGTACTGAGATGGAAGGGGGAAGGTGCCTGAATAAAAAGGACAGAGGCCAGCAGGAAGCTGATAGGTGAAGGCAGATGGGAGATATACCTATTTCCAAGCACATATTTCAGCCCTGGGGAAAAAGCCTCTGACTATCTACACGATCAATGCCTGTCATCACCTTGTACACCTCTATCAGGTCACCTCTCATCCTCTGGCGCTCCAAGGAGAAAAGGCCAAGTGAACTCAACCTATTCTCATAAGACATGCTCCCCAGTCCAGGCAACATCCTTGTAGATCTCCTCTGCACCCTTTCTATGGTTTCCCCATCCTTCTTGTAGTGAGGTGACCAGAACTGAGCACAATACTCCAAGTGGGGTCTGACCAGAGTCCTATATAGCTGCAACATTACCTCTCGGCTCTTAAACTTGATCCCACGGTTGATGATGACCAACACACCATGCGCCTTCTTAACAACACAGTCAACCTGCACAGCAGCTTTGAGTGTCCAATGGACACAGTCCCCTAGATCTCGCTGATCCTCCACACTGCCAAGAGTCTTACCATTAAAGTTATACTTTGTCTTCAGATTTGACCTACCAGAATGAACCTCTTCACATTTATATGGGTTGAACGACATCTGCCACTTTTCAGCCTAATTATATATCCTACCAATGTCGCGCTGTGACCTCTGACAACCCTCCAAACTATCCACAGCACCGTCAACTTTGGTCATCAGCAGCCTTACTAACCCACTCTTTTACTTCCTCATCCAGGTCATTTATAATAATCACAAAGAGGAGGGGTCCCAGAACAGATCCCTGTGGCACACCACTGGTCACTGATCTCCATGCTGAATATGAACCATCTATATCCACCTTTTGCCTTCTGTGGACAAGCCAGTTCTGGATCCACAATGCAAGGTCTCCATGCCTCCTTACATAGTCAATAAGTCTTGCATGGGGAACCTTATCAAATGTCTTACAGAAATCCATATACACTACATCTACTGCTCTATCTTCAATGTGTTTTGTTACATTCTCAAAGAATTCAGTCAGGTTTGTAAGGCATGGCCTGTCCTTGACAAAGCCATGCTAACTATCCCTAATCAGATCAAGTCTCTCCAAATGTCATAAATCCTGCCTCACAAATTCTTCTCCAACAACTTGCCCACCACTGTAGTAAAACTCACAGGGGCTATACTTCTCTACTTCCTTTCTTGAACAAGGAAACAACATTTGCAATCTTCCAGTCTGCTGGTACCTTTCCCGTCCCTATTAATCATGCAAAGATCATTGGCAGAGGCACTGCAATCTCCTTTCTTTGTTTCCCACATAGCCTGGATAATATCTCGTCTGGTCCCAGTGACTTACGTACCTTTGAAGAACTCCAGCACATTCTTTCTTAATGTCTATACATTCAGGCATTTCAGTCTGCTGTAAGTCAACCCCACAATTGCCAAGGTCTTTTCACTGGTGAATACCGAAGCAAAGTACCTCTGCTACCTCCTCTGACCCCATGCATATGTTTCCACTCTTGCTCCTAATTGGTCCTATTCTCACATGGATCATCCTCTTGCTCTTCACATACAAGCTCTTCTTGAACCTTTCATAAGCTTTTATTTTCTTCTTAACTTGATTTTCTATATCCTTTGTACACCATGAATTTGTACCCTACCCTCCTTTCCCTGTCTCAAAGGAAAATTCCTATGCAAAACGCCATGCAAATGTTTCCTGAACATTTGCCACATTTCTGCCATACATTTTCCTGAGAACATCTGCTCCAAATTTCCTGCCTAACAGTATTATATTTCCCCTTATCCCAATTAAATGTTTTCCCAAATTGTCTGTTCCTATCCTCCTCCAGCGCAATGGTGAAGGAGATAAGAGTTCTGATCACTACCTCCAAAATGCTGCCCCACCAAGAGATCTGACATCTGATCAAGTTCATTTCCAAGTATTATATCAAGTGCAGCCTCTCCTCTAGTTGGCTTATCTACACATTGCATCAGGAAACCTTACCCATCTAACCCCTTGCCGTGAGGAGATGCCAGTCAATATTAGGAAAGTTAAAATTATCCCTCACAGCAACCCTATTATTATTATGCCGTTCCAGAATCTACCTCCCTATCTGCTCCTCAGTGTCTCTGTTACTATTGGGGGATCTATAAAAACACCCAGGAGTGTTATTGCCCTTTTCCTGTTTCTGACTTCCACCCTCCATGACTTCCTCCTTTTCTGCAGCCTTGGCCTCCCTCCCTGTCTGTTTTGAAACCTCTAAAGCCTGGCACACTCAGCAGCTATTCCTGCCCCTGAGCCGTCGAAATCTCTGTAATGGCCACAATATCATAGTTCCACGTAGTGAGCCATCCGTGCTCTAAGTTCATCTGCCTTGTTTATGATATTCCTTGTATTAAAATAGACACATCTCAAACCATCTAGCTGAGTGCTTCTTTGCTCTATCATTTGCCTATCCTTCCTCATAAACTCCCTACAAGCTGTCTCTACTTGTACGCCAACTGTCCCATCCTCTGCCTCTTCACTTAAGTTCCCATCCCCCTGAAAATCTAATTTAAACCCTCCCCAATAGCATTAACAAACTTTCCTCCCAGGATATTGGTTTCCCTCCAGTTCAGGTGCAACCGGTCCCATACATACAGGGTACCCCTTCCCCAGAAAAGGTTCCAATGATCCAAAAATCTTGAAATCCTACCCCCTGCACCATCTCCTCAGTCATTCATTCATCTGCACTATCTTCCTGTTCTGACCTTCACTAGATCGTGGCACTGGGAGTAATCCAGAGATTACCATCTTGGCGGTCCTACTCTTTAGCCTCCTTCTTAACTTCCTAAACTTGCAGCCATGACAATGCTCCTTTTGACTTCATCCTACACTTCTGATGCTCAGAGCCGACCACAATGCTATTAGTCTGGATGCTGCTGCCTTGCCCAGATAGATCATCCCCCTCAGCTGTTGTACCTGTTGCTGAGGAGGATGGCCACAGGGAGCACCCTGCACTGAACTCCTACTCTCTTTACGCCACCTGCTCAGAAGTCATATCTATCAACTGTTCTATCTCCTAAATGATCTAAAGTTCATCCAACTCCAGCTCCAGCTCCTTAATACGGTCTTTCATGATCTGGGGTTGGCTGAACTTCCCGCAGGTGGTGTCATCGGGGAGACTATCATGGTCCATGAATTCCCACATCCTACAGGAGGAGTATTCTCAACCAAATCTGCCATTCTGCCTACACTACAATGGGAAACCAACACCAAATCCTCTAACTCTTGCTTTTGGCCTCCATTTCTTCTCTTTGAAGCTTCTTGAGGCAAAGCCTGACGCTCCTAATCTTATTGCTAGCCTCTTCCCAATAATGGTCACCCTGACAAAGGCTGCCGCACTTGCCCCCTCTATCTTTATATAATTTGAAGTGCTTTGCTCCAAATGCTGAGTGGAATGCCATTGAAGCTCTCCTTCCCCTTCGCAAGCTTTTCTGACGTGTGAGTAACTTCTTTGAAGTGCTCTGCTCTCAACACTGATTAGACCTCTGGATACTTAATTATTAATTCAACTAATGCTTTTAAAGTGATCTAGAGCGAATCATTTTATATAAAAACATGCCCAAAATACTCACTTCTTTGTTAGGGCTATTGAGCTGAAATGGTGATTCCATTTCTGTCTTTGCAGAATCTGCCCAACTTGCTGTTCTAGATTTCCAGCACTGACAGTTTTCTTTTACTTCATGTAACATATTTCCATCAATTAATGTTTTAACTTGAAGCAGTTGAATGTTCTGATAAACTGAACCTGTAGCTAATTGCAAAAAGACTGGAGCAATCAATTTATTCATTGTTTAGTTCTGTGTACTGTGTTAGGTGGAAATTGCCACAAATATAATCAGACCTAATAGTTTAATTGTTCAATGAAAATGTTCTACAACTGCATTGAAAATAAAATGCTTTGAGAATATTTATTTAACTTTATCATTTAGAAGTACAGCACAGAACAGGTCTTTCCAGCCCAGCCATTCTGTCCAGCAACCCATTTATTTAACACAATCTTAATCACGGGACAATTTACAATGACCAGTTAACCAACTAGTTGTCATGTCTTTGGATCGTGGGAGAAAACATGAGGAAAATCATGGCGAGAATGTACTAACTCCTTACAGAAGGTGTTGCAATTGAACTCTGAACTCTGATGCCTCTGATATAGGATATAATCATAATTGCTTCAACATATTTCACTTTGAGATGGTTTTGATATTGTTACTGATGTTGGTATTCTTAACTTCACTTGATATAAACGCAAGAGATTCTGCAGATGCTGGAAATCCAAAGCAAACACACAAAATGCTGGTGGAGCTCCGTCAGGGGGCATCCATGGAAATGAGTAAACAGCCAATATTTTGGGCTGAGACTCATCTTCAGGACTGGAAAGGAAGGGGAAGATGCCAGAATAAAAAGATAACAGGTGGGGGAAGGGAGAGAAGGATAGCTAGAACGTGATAGCTGGGAAAGATAAAAACCAGGAGAGGATAGTGGACGATAGGAGAAAGGGAAGGAAAAAGGGCACCAGGAAGAAGTGATAGACAGTTGAGAAAGGGCCAAACTGGGGAATAGAAGAAGAGGGGAGGAGGGGAAGGATTATATTTTTAACCAGAAGGAGAAATCAATATTCTCGCCATCAGGTTGGAGGCTATACAGATTGAATATTAGATATTGCTCCTCCACCCAAATCGTGGCAAAAGAAGAGGCCACGTACCAGCATGCCAGAGCATGAATGAGAATCTGAATTAAAGGATTGTTTGGGCCTCAGAGTGTAGGAGGGAGGAGGTGAATGGGCAGATGTAGCACTTCAACCACTTGCAGAGATTAGAGCTGGGAGAGAGATTAGTGGGGAGGGACACATGGACGAATGAAAACGGAGGGAGTGATCAGAGCAGAAAGAGAGAGGTTGGAGAATAAAGATATTTAGTGGTAGGATCTCTGGAGGATGAAGTTGTTATTCTCTCTTTACATTTTTGGGATCTTGTCTGCATACAAATTGATTTCAGTACTTCTTACATTACGATAGAACCCATTTAAATCTATGTACATCTCTGCCTGTAAATCATTCTTGGGTATCTGGAACGTGACAGATATGCTATGACAACTGTGACTCTGATCATTTTTTGTCCAAATGTTTCTCTTCAAGATTAAAGACAAAGAAACTGTTCTTACATTGTAGCTCTGGTAGACATGTATACAAAGGAGTATGACACTAAGCACACAGTGCCATCTGATCCTGGCTGAGTAGCCATAAATTGCTCATAGTATGTGGTGTTGCTGGACATGTGGCTACAGTACAGTCGCATTCAGACATTGTGATGAATGAATACACAGGTTTGCAAAACATTTCCCTGCAAAACATTTCTGCAGAAAACAGATCCTTAAGGCCAAAATCGATACTCACAACATTTAAGTATTACTAAATCCACCTTCATTTTGGCAATGACATAACTGAATCTTAAGAACTGCGGGCAGGAAGAAGAAAACGTGTTAGAATGGGAATATTTTGTGTTCACTGTCAAAGATGATAAACTGTGCCTCAACTGCAAAGCATTGTTCACTCTCTATGAGGCAAGCGATTGGAAACAAAACCATGAAGTAAAAGTTTTCATCAGAGTATCCCCCTGGATCAAAACAGGCACAAGTTGTGGAGAATGATGTGTTTGATACAAAGACTCATGGGGTGGTAGGTAAGGACAAGAGAAACTCCATCACTGTTAATGTAGTGCAAAGATGGGGTGAGCATTAATGTTTGGGAAATGGAGGAGATGTGGTTGAGGGCAGCATCAACATTGCAGGGGTAAGAGAAAGGGAGGGTATTTTTACAAGTTATGTGGAGAAAATGTTTAGTCCAGATGGGTGTGAGAGTCAGTAGGTTTAGAAAAGATAACAGTAGACAGATTGTCTCCAGAGGTGGAGACAGAAAGATCGAGAAAGAGGAGGGTGGTATCAGAAATGAACCAAGTGAATTTAAAGGTGAAGACAGGAGGAGGTTGATGAAATTGATCAGCTCAGCATGGGTGCCTGAAGCCGTACCAATTTAGTCATCATTGTAGCAGAGATGGAAAGCAATACCAATGTAGGCTTATAACGTGATTGTTCTACATGGGCAATAAAAAAGCAGGTTTAGCTGGGGCCCATGTGGGCTATCCTCTGAGTCTGAAGAAAGTGGGAGGACCTGAAGATAAATTGTTTATGAATCAAGAAGAGAATTGAATGGTTCTTTCTTTGAGAAAGAAGTGGAGAGCTTTAAGGACTTCTTGATGGTAGAATTGAAAGTCTGAAAGAAGATTGAAATAGAGAGGTGTTGCAGATGTAGGTGGGAAGGGACTGGACCAAGGGGGATAGAACAGAGGTGAGCTATGAGGACATGAGTTCAGTAGGAACAGGCAGAGACAAAAGACTTACCTGGACTCTCGAGGTCGAGGTTGTGGATGTTGAGTAGGAAATAGAAACAAACAGTGTGCGGTAAGGGAATTATGAGTTTGGTGGCAGTGGATTGTTCAAATTATATGTACACTCACACTAATTAAAGTGACCACAGTTAAAGCTACCAGAGGCACAAACATTAGAATAGTTTGCTTAAAAGTTTTTTTTAAGTTTGCTGCAGGCAAACATTTTTCTTTGAATTTACTTATTTTCACATAGATCTAAAATAACATTTGAATATTTAAGCACAGCAAGAACTCATTTGTAATAAAAACCTGGAACAATATCAAAAAGAAATTGAAGTGACTGGCATTACAAAGAAATAGTTTAGCTGCAGTTTTGGTACACAGATACATGGTCAAATTTGATAAAAATGCTCTCAAGATAAGAGATGACACGCTGCCCAACTCATCAGAGCAGGAAAACCATCTGCCTTGTCCAAACTAACTCAGTTTTCCATATCTCCAGGTGCTGCACAGTAATAGTAGGGGTTAAATGTTATGTGTTCCAGCTTAATTTCAAAATAACATAAGTTGAGGAGAGAAGCAAACTGGAGGGAGCTCTAAAATATATATATATGAGTTTTGAGCTAGCATTTGTTTTCTACTAAGCTCACGGGAATAGTTGCTGTATTGCAAATGTGAAGTTAAAAGGTTGCTTCCAAGTTATTACCTAAAGTATAAGACAAATTGTTGGACAAAAAATTATTTCAATTAAGAAGTAGAGAGATCATTTTTCAAAATCAGTTGTATTATACAATATTTAGTTATGGTGAAGACAATGAAGATGAAAATGGAGGCTGAACAAATATGCAAAAAAAACAAAGAAAAGCTTTCCATTGCTTTTAGTCTGTATAATTCATTCATTTTCTTTTTAACATATTTCATTTTTATGTATATTTAAGGTGCCTCCGAGTGAACCCTAAAGGTTTAGATGAGGAAAGTAAAGATTACCTATCACTCTACCTGCTGCTAGTCAGCTGTCCAAAAAATGAAGTAAGAGCAAAATTTAAATTCTCCATTCTGAATGCAAAAGGTGAAGAAACTAAGGCAATGGGTAAGTGAAGTGACAGTATCCTTCAGGTACAGGTTTAACATTTAAATGCAGTTCTATTTATCTGTGCAAGCTAGTTTAAAGTAACAACTATTAAAAACTGAAGTGCTCCCTGCCTTGTGCTTTCCTGGCCTCACTTGCAAGCTTTTTCTTAAAATAAAATAAATACTTTCCAAATTTTTGGATTGTTTAATTATCTTATGTTTGAGACCAGATTCTTCGACAATGAAGGTTTATCTAGTCTATATTTAGTTTAAAATATAAGGCCTAACAATTAAATATGTGATTTGTTTATCCTGGATCAAATATAATTGTTTTCAATGATACCTTATCCAAGGATTTTTTTTTCTGTATGCATTTGTTGCCACTGGAAAAACATACACCCCCAAATCAGAATAGGCTTAAAATCACAGCCATTTTCAGAAATTTTTTATGGTGCAGCTGCAATATATTGCAATTGTTACGGACCCCGTGACGGGGATAAAGAACCAGCAGAGATGGAAAACACTTTGGAGTCCAGTATTGCTATAAACTAATAATATTTATTAGTAACTATGCAGTACAGTAATATAAAAGTAAATAAATCAAACAGGTTAGCAATGATTATATATAAAAGTAAGTGTGGAATATATATGTATGAAAAAACCAAGCTTCTTTAAGTCTAGGGGTAAAAAGATACAGTCTTATGATGTTGAGTAAAGTTCAGTTCAGTTCGTGGTATTTAGTTGAGTAGTGATGGAGAGAGAGAGAGTGAGTTGAGTCTTCAGGTGAACTGATGCTGTCGATCTTCTCGTCATCCTCCGAAATCTGTCACAAGTCACTGACTGTGACTTTAACCAGGGGGACCGGTTTTCCTGTGGTGGAGCTATCACCCCGGCAAGGGTGGACACATAGACAACTCCCCATCAGTCAACCCCTTCTTTACCGTTGGAATAGCAATTTGCACTGATCCGCCTGATCAATCCTCCAAAACCCACTTTCTCTGCGGGCACAACAATGCTCATTCAGTGTCCAGATCATGCGTCTGAGGTCTGTATCATCTGACCTCCCGTTTATTTCAACAGGCTGAGCATCACCTGTCATTCAAAGAGTCCCTCCTTCCTTTGTCTGTAAAGGAGCGCACAAGCAGGCAACAAGTCCTTGGAAGTAACATCAACAACCTGCTGAAAATCATAACATCGAGTGTCCACTGCCGTCAGTCACCATAGCAACCTTCGAGCTGCTTGGTGCTGTCTCCAACTCCAAACTCAGTAAAAATCCAAAGTTACTTCCAATGCCTTAAAGTGACAGTCCAACCGTTGATCTTCGTCTCTCTCTCTCTCTCCTTTCAAAAGCAACCTATCGGTGGTAAATAACTGTCTCTCTCTCCTTTCCAAACAAACCATCAATGATGAATGTCTCTCTCTGTCTCTCTTCAAACCGTTAATAGGGGCACTCCTGGGTCCCCTCACGCTCCCCTTCCTCAGGGAAAAAAAATTGTCGGAAGACGATTTTTTTTAAAAATGTCCATCACAGGGTTTTAAACAATACAGGGGAAAAACATCAGATGACAAAGCAAAAATGGTTACAGTTTTCAACTTAACATCTGGATAACTAATCAGCTATAACATTGTCAGTACCTTTTACATGTTTGATTTTTAAGTCACCTTCCTGCAATACTAGACTCCAATTTAACAACCTTCTATTCTTATCCTTCATCTTAGTTAGAAACATCAACTGATTATAACCCATGTAAACCACAAGTGGTCTCTGAGCAACAGAAAGGTTTTGAGGTCTCTGATCATAGGCCTCAAAATGTTGTAAAACCAGAATAAGTGCTAATAATTCCTTTTCAACAGTTGAATAATTTTTCTGGTGTACATTAAAGTTCTTTGAGAAATAAGCTACTGGATGTTCAATGTTATCCACACCCTTCTGTAACAGTACTGCCACAGCAGCTTCGTCACTAGCATCTGTTGTTATAGTAAATGGCTTTGAAAGTCAGGTGCTTTAAGCACAGGATGATAACACAGGATGGTTTTCAAACGTTCAAATGTCTCCTGGCAAAGGTAACTCCATTCAAATCATTCACTCTTCCCTGGGAGATTTGTTAGGGGGAAAGCGATGTCAGCAAAGTTCTTACAGAACCTACAATAATACCCAACCATCCCTAAAAACCTTCTCAAAGCTTTCTTGCTAGTTGGAACAGGAACTTCAGACTGGATTTATTCAACAAAGACAAACACAGGACAACATAAGGAGAACTCTGCACATATTAGAACAGGTTAATAAGAACGAGACAGAGACAATGGTAGTAGGATTGGACGCTGAGAAAGCTTTTGATTCGGTTAGTTGGGCATTCCTATACAGAGTGTTAGGAAGATTCGGCTTTCAAGAAAAGTTTATTAAAGTAATTCAGACTCTATATGACAGCCCTACAGCCCGAATTAAGATAAATGGGGACCTCTCTGACTCCTTCATTTTAGAGAGAGGCACTAGACAGGGATGCCCAATTTCTCCTCTCCTTTTTGCGCTATATATTGAACCGCTTGCCCAACTAATAAGACAGAGCGAAATCGTAAAAGGTATCAAGGTGGCAGGGATTGAACAGAAAGTGGCGTTATTCGCAGATGATGTTTTGGTCTATCTGAGTGAACCAGAAAAATCATTTATAGGGTTGTTTACACTGTTGGATGACTTTGGGAAAATATCAGGTTATAAAATAAATGTAAAGAAAATGCAGGTTATGTCCCTAAATTATACACCATCCAAAAAATTGCAGGATACATACGATCTTAAGTGGGAAGCTAAATCATTAAAATATTTAGGAATAACCCTGCTGAAAGATCTTTCAACACTGTCACAGGTAAATTATGGGCCATTAATCTCAGAGATAAAAGCAGATATACATAGATGGAATCTTATCCCCTTTTTAAGTTTAAATTCAAGGATAAATACTATAAAAATGAATATTCTTCCTCGGGTACTGTATCTTTTCAGTACTTTACCTGTGGAGATGGATGATAATCAATTCAGGGAATGGGACAAATGGATTTCCTGCTTCATTTGGCAAGGAAAGAAACCTAGAATTCAATATAACACCTTACAGTTAGGGAAGGAAGGAGGAGATATGGTTCTTCCTTGCCTGAGAAATTATTTTTATGCCTCACAGATAACCCCTCTGTTATATTGGTGTAATAGGGAATATAAGGCTAGATGGAAGGAAATAGAATTTGGATTAGTTGACAGTTTTCCTCTACAGGCCTCAATAGCTGACAAAAGATTGATGGCCCAATTGGAAAGATTTAAAAGCAGTTGGATAAATCTTACATTAAAAGTATGGCAGAAGGTGGTTAATTCGTGTGGAATTAATAACATGTTAAAACTCTTCAGATGGTGTGCATATGATACCGAATTCCTTCCCAACAGAGGAGATAAAAGATTTGAACTATGGATAAAGAAAGGTCTTACAACCTACCTGTCATTTATAGATAAAAGAGTATTACAAAGTTTCCAAATCCTGCAGGACAAACATGGCCTAGAACATAATGACTTTTTTAGGTACCTTCAAATACGAAACTATGTTAACCAGAGTTGTAGATATACAGACCTATCAACAGTAGAATTAGAATTTTTCAAGATTCTGAATTCGGCTTGCAGTTCAATACCTAGTAAATCGGTTTCTTGATTATATAATGCACTCTCCCATGCTAAAAATGTAAACACATTGTATATTAAAGAGAAGTGGGAGAAAGAAGCGGGGTTGGTACTTTCAGAGGAGGCTTGGGGGAAAATCTGCAGCTTTCAATGGTCCTCGACTAATTCTTTGACTTGGAAAAATATTATGATACTTCAAGACCCCATACCAGGAAAAATATAAAGACACAAACGTGACATGTTGGAGAAGGTGCGGCTCCAAGGAGGCAAATCATTTTCGTATTTTCTGGGATTGCCCTAAATTAAGTATATATTGGGAAGGTATTCATAGAACATTAGTTAAGGTACTTAGGTCCCAGATACCTCTGAACTTTGAGACGCTCTATTTGGGGCATGTATTGTTTCTTGAACAGAGGGAAGATATAAAGTTGCTGCAGGCCCTCTTAGTGGCAAGTAAGAAATCAATCACTAGAAAGTGGCTAAATCCAATACCACCTACATTAGAAGATTGGCACGAAATTATCTTGGAAATATTTAAAATGGAAAAGTTGACTTACTCTCTGAGAATTCAAAAAGAAAAATTTTATCAAATCTGGAATAAATGGATTGAATATATAACCCCAATGCGAGCAGACTTTAGATGACTCTCCTAATGATTTATATTGCTCTTCTCATCAACACAGTAATATTGCTAACGTAAGCACCCTTAGTCTAAATGTTTGTTTTTTTTTGGAAAATAGAGAATTAACACAAGTAAAGGAAAAGATTTGGGAAAGGGATAAAAAATGATAAAATTAAGTAAATAATTACATAGGGATTGGATAATTATGTCTGGGGGCAGGAACAAGCATGAACAAATTAGGATGTAAACACCTACAATGGTTGTTACATAGGCTTACATACAACATTTTGGACCAGTAGAAATGGTCCAGAAGAGATATATGGAAACTATTATTACTATTTTTCTTAACAACTAATTTCATTACTTAGCCTAATTGATTAGAATTACCACAGTACATAATTATCTATTTAAGTGTCTAATTTCCTTTTATATCATCTCAATGTGTACTTAAGAATGTATAAATAATTATAGTTTTATACATATTAAAAAATGGAGAAGGTTATATGTGTGAAAAAAGTACATGATACTTGTGAATTCCTTATCCAAATAAAAATAAAATTTCTTGTTAGTTGGAACAGGAACTTCAGCAATCGCTTGAACCTTGGCCTGTACAGGAGCCAGCTGGCCTTGGCCCACCACATACCCCAGATATGTGACTGTGGCATGGCCAAACTCACTTTTAGCGAGGTTCACAGTAAGATTGGCCTTGGAAAGGCTGTCAAACCGTTTTTCTACAGCTGCAATATGTTCTTCCTATCTGTCACTCCAGACCACTAGGTCATCGATATAATCCTCTTTGTTTTCTAACCCTCCAATCACCGAATTGATCATTCTTTGAAATGTCCCTGGAGCATTTTTTATCCTGAAGGGTAAAACATTATATTCATACAGCCCTGAAGGTGTGACAAATGCTGAGATCTCTCTGGCCCTGTCAGTCAAAGGAACACACCAGTATCCCTTCAACAGATCAATCTTCGTGAGGTACTTAGCCTTTCCCACTCTATCAACACAGTCATCCACTCTGGGGATAGGATAAGCATCCGTCTCGGCTATGGCATTAATTTTCCGGTACTCAGTACGGAATCTCATGCTACCGTCCGGCCCAGGTACAAGGACACATGGTGACGCCCAGTCTGAGGTAGATGGCCTAATAATACCGGTTGCTAGCATGTACCCGATCTCCTTTCCAACTTTATTTTTCCCGAAGTTCATTCTGTAAGGATACTGTTTAAAGGGCTGAGCACAGGATGATAACACAGGATGGTTTTCAGACGTTCAAATGCCTCCTGGCAGAGGTCACTCCATACAAACCTTTCACTCTTCCCTAGGAGCTTTGTTAGGGGGAGAGTGATGTCAGCAAAGTTCTTACAGAATTTTGTGTAATACCCAACCATCCCTGAAAACATTCTCAAGGCCTTCTTGTTAGTTGGAACAGGAACTTCAGCAATCGCTTGAACCTTGGCCTGTACAGGAGCCAGCTGGCCTTGGCCCACCACATACCCCAGATATGTGACTGTGGCATGGCCAAACTCACTTTTAGCGAGGTTCACAGTAAGATTGGCCTTGGAAAGGCTGTCAAACCGTTTTTCTACAGCTGCAATATGTTCTTCCTATCTGTCACTCCAGACCACTAGGTCATCGATATAATCCTCTTTGTTTTCTAACCCTCCAATCACCGAATTGATCATTCTTTGAAATGTCCCTGGAGCATTTTTTATCCTGAAGGGTAAAACATTATATTCATACAGTCTAGACGGTGTCACAAATGTTGATATATCTTTACCCCTCTCTGTTAAAGGATCACCCCCGTAGCCTTTTAACAAGTCAATCTTAATAAGGCATTTAGCCTTCCCCACTCTATCAATACAGTCATCCATTCTCTTTCTTTGTTCTTTCTTGTTTCTAATTCCTTCTCCACCCATTTTACTTTTCTCAAAGTTCGCTCTGTGAAGATACCATTTCATAGGCTGGACTAAATTCATAATGACGTCATTCATTGCACCTGTACCCCATTTCAAAACACCAGTTAGTCCTTTTACGTGTTTTTTTGGCTTTGGGTCCAACTGGTGGACCTTATCAGTAATATTTTTCAAAGCAATGGAATTCTGACATCTTGGTGAGTCTAGATTCAATAAGAAAACATGTTTTTCCATTCCATTATCAGATTTCACGATTCCATTTGGTACTTAAACAATTCTCCCAGCTGCCATTTCAGTAAACGAGTGTCTTATTTTGACTCGACCATTTTGTAAACTTTCCTTAACAAAGTCACAAAGCTTACTAAATCCTTTCCAAAGTTCTCTGAGTAGGGTCAAAGGTCCTTTTGGCCTGTAACTGAACACAGGTTCCAACAAATTACACTTCACTGCCTTCTGAATCGAATCTCCAACACTAAATAAGAAGAGGGGAACCCCCTCGTTCCCGTTTTCCTCATTCCTCACATAATGACGTCCACGTAAAGGCATACTGTAATCCATGTTTAAAATTTCAGCCTTGTAACCTTTCAAAACCACCACGTGACTTCCAAGCACTGTGGCTGGTCTCCACCTCCTCATCAACACCCCATCTTTAAGGTAACATCCCACTGACTCTCTCTGAACCTCCTCTCCTGTGAGAGCCATCTCCCTTAAAGCCACCATTCCAGAATCTCGCTTCTGTTCCATGATACATTCCTTTCTTAACAAAGACAAACCTTTCTTATACACCTTACCCTTATCAATTGTACTACCCTCTAAGTCCTGCTGAAATCTAGAAGGTAGAAAAGACTCTGACACATCATAATAATTTAAACCTCTGGTCTTGCTATTGAAGGTCTCAATAGCAACTTTGCTCATCAGCTGAATTGCTGAAACACTCTTACCTTGGAGAGCTGTCAACTTGCCTCCATTGTTTATTAAACTCAGTACCATCATCAGGCTGATGAAAATATGAAAGAGACCAAATAAACTACCCATCTCATTACGACCTATACTTCAACTTGTATCCGTGGCAACTTTCACTCCAAAACCACAACAATTTTTCTGAACAACAGTATGAACTTGCAGTTGCTTACTTCCAAATGTCCAAACAAAATCCAACAAACTAGCACGTCCTCTGTCAGCAGGCCTTTGTCCTGCAAGCAGGGTCAAAGGTTGTGCAACCAATCCAACCTTTTCCAGCACTTTATCGAGAAGTGCAGGAACAGCACTTTTCCCATCACTTCCAGCAACATTGACCTCAACAGGTTCCACTTCATGACCAACTTTTAAAACATGGCCAGATACAAATGACCGAGAATCCTCACTTTCCACTGGTACCAAGGTTAACCCCTTACTCACTGAACCAAGATCATCTGACACAAAAAAGAACTGCATTCCTTTTCAACCAAGTCAGACACCTCAGGCCTTAACTGAGTTTCAACACAAGGTTCAGTACCCTGTGAATCCACAGGTACTTCAACAACCTAGACACATTCAGTCGGAACAACTGCCTCTTCTGGGCTTTCATCACTTGCCCCAGTTTCAAATTCAAGGTCATCTCGAACCTCCCAGCTATTCTCTGGCCAACTCCTTTCTGGAGTAAACTCAACCTCGTGGGTTAAAACTTCTTCGTCTGCTTTCTCAACAGACCCCTTCAGGGTAGGGACATCCTCTGCCACTGGATATGCCCTTACCTCATCAGGAACACAACTTTTAAATTCATCACACAAAACAAGCCCTTCTGAGCTGTAAAAATCATCAGGGTCCGACACTAAACCTGTTTGCTGCAACCTCTCCCTTTTAAACTGTCTCTGCCTTTCTGCCACGTGATCTTCACGTTGCCATTTCTTCCTTTCGAGCTGTCTCAGTCTTTCTCCCTCTTCTCTGTGTCTTGCTGCCTCTTCTCTCTGTTTCTCTGCCTCTCTGGCCTCTCTCTCGAGCTGTTTTAATTTCAGTTCATGCTCCCTGTTTACTATTTCCAACAGAAGCTGAAACTCATCCTCAGTAGGTTCACCTTCCACGAACAACTCTAATGCTTCTTCATCAAATGTTCCCTTATCTATATAATATTCAACTATTTTCCTTTGAATTTCTACCTTACTCACACCCTTCTTTACCTCAGTTCTCAATTCTTTAGCAATGTCCCACAGCTCATACATCTTAGCAAACTTCAAAGTCCCCAGGTCTGGTGATTTCAGAAAATCTCTAACATCCATTTCTGCTGTTTTTCCACACAACCAAATCAACAGTCGAAATTCAAAAGGGATTTTCCCCAAATCAATTCAAACCAGCTTCCTGACCAATTTGTTCATGTTGCGGACGCAGGCCCCAGTTTATGTCACGGACCCCGTGAAGGGGATAAAGAACCAGCAGAGATGGAAAACACTTTGGAGTCCAGTATTGCTATAAACTAATAATATTTATTAGTAACTACGCAATACAGCAATATAAATGTAGACAAATCAAACAGGTTAGCAATGATTATATATATATGAGTAAGTGTGGAATATATATGTATGAAAAAACCAAGCTTCTTTAAGTCTAGGGGTAAAAAGATACAGTCTTATGATGTTGAGTAAAGTTCAGTTCAGTTCAGTTCATGGTATGTAGTTGAGTAACGGTGGAGAGAAATGCACAAGCAGGCAACAAGTCCTTGGAAGTAACATCAACAACCTGCTGAAAATCATAACCTCGAGTGTCCACTGCCGTCAGTCACCATAGCAACTTACGAGCTGCTTGGTGCTGTCTCCAACTCCAAACTCAGTAAAAATCCAAAGTTACTTCCAGTGCCTTAAAGTGACAGTCCAACCGTTAATCTTCCTCTCTCTCCCTCTCCTTTCAAAAGCAACCTATCGGTAAATAACTCAGTCTCTCGCTCCTTCCCAAACAAACCATTGATGATAAATGTCTCTCTCTGTCTCTCTTCAGACAGTTAATAAGGACACTCCTGGATCCCCTCACACAAAATATAATTAAAAAAATGATAAGAAATATATTTATGTGGTCATAGAAAAGTACTGCATCAATTCAAAGCATTCAACCTATCCAGTCTGTGCCAAGCTATTTAAACTGCTTACTCCCATCAACATGCACCCCGACCATAGCCACCACCCCTCCCCTCCCCACCCCACCGTATCCCTGTCATCCAAATTCAAGCTTCTCGTAAACATTGAAGTCAAGCTTGCATGCACTAATTGCACTGGCAGCTCAACCCCCACTCTGGCAACCCTCTAAGTGAAAAGGTTTCGCCTCATGTTCCTCTTAAACTTTTCACCTTTCACCTTTAACCCATGACCTCTTGTACCCGATCTCAGTGGAAAAAGCCTGCTTGCATTTACCCTATATATACCACTCATAATTTTGTATACCTCTATCAAATCTCCTTTTGATCGTCTACATTTCAAGTAATAAAGTCCTAACCTATTCTAAATTTCCTCAGGTTTTCCAGTCCTGGCAATACCCTTCTAAATTTTCACTGAATTCTTTCAACCTTATTTCTACCTTTCCTGTAGGTAGGTGACCAAAAGTGCAAACAGTACTCCAAATTAGGCCTTACCAATATCTTATAAAACTTCAACATAACATCCCATCACCCAAACTCAATACTTTGATTTATGGTCAAAGTTCCTAAAGCTTTATATACAACTCAATCTACTTGTGCTACTATTTTCAATGAATTATAGATCTCTTGTCTTAGATCACTTTATTATTGCACTTCTCACTGCCCTACTGTGTAAGACCTAGCCTAGCTGGCCCTACTGAAGTGCAACTTTTTGCATTTTTCTACATTAAATTCCATCTGCTATTTTTCAGCCCATTTTTCTAGCTGGTCTAGACCCTGTTGCAAACCATGATAGTCTTACACCACACCCTCAAACCTAGTATCAAGCACATTATCATCCAGCTCATTGATACATCTGACAAACGACGGAACCAAGAATGATCCCCGTGGTACTTCATTAGTCACAGACCTTCATTCTCTGACTTATCTCATAAAGCCCATGTCTAATCTAATTTACTCCTCATCTTGAAAATTCCAAATATCCGGTCTCTTAGAACGCCTCCAATAACTTTCTTATTGCTGTTATAAGGGTGCTGTATTTAGAGTCTTTCTTAAACAGTGGAGCAATTTAACTATCCTCCAATCTTCTGATACCTCATCTGATTAAAGTGATTTAAATATCTGCTAGAACTATTACAATTTCTTCACTTGCCTCCCACAGAGTCCCAAAGCTAACATCTTGTCAGATCTTGCAGATTTATCCACCTTGATTTGCCTCAGGACAGCAAACTCCTAAACTTGTTACCTTTGCCTTTTATTCTGTCAGGCATATTTAGATTTGTACTCTCCAAATTTAACTTTTGAATGCCTGTTGCTTACCAAATACACCTTTGCCAGAAAACAGCCTTCCCAATTCACACTTGATCTCTGTCTTGGAGGCAGATTTTTTCCCTAGTTTATTTATTGTTTTCCTTCTTTATATTTTCTCAGTTAGAACATTAGTGATGCCAACCAGGATAGCTAGGTGCTCCTTTACGAGACTAATATATTCTGAGTTGCATACATTTCAATGCAAGTTGTAGGAAAGCAAATGTGCTCAAGGCACAGATCAACACATGGAATTATGATATTGTAGCCAGTACTAAGACTTGGTTGTGGGATGTGGGAAGGCAAGGAGACCTCAATTGTCTTGATGACTTTGCCTGTGGGATGCATCCACCTACAGCTTCTAAAACAGTATGTTGGGTCCTGGAACTGGATTTTGGAGAATGAGGGAGTAAAGGACAGGACATATAGAGAGGTAGGTCAGGGCCCAGGAGACTGGGTGACAGTCATGAAGGGGAAATGAGTTAAGGATCCAGTGCCCTGTGAGTGGGGGATGAAGCAACAGAGGAAACCACACAGAAACAGGGAAAGTGTACATACTTTCAGACAGTGATAGGAAATTACAGGTCTTTACTTAGGCAGGAAGTGACTAGGAATGTTGAACTGCTCAAAGCACTTCATCACAATGGATATGATATCTACAGGACAATTGTCATTGAGACAGCTCACTCTGCTCTTCTTGCTATGATTGATATCCTTTTGAAGCAGATGGAAACCTCTAACAGCAGCAGCTAAGGATTGAAGATGTTCTTGAATATACTTCACGGTTGGTAGTTACATCATCACAGTATGAAGCTTTGCTTCAGATTCACCCTCCTGAAAGATGTTCTGACATCTGCCCCCAAGGCAGAGATCATAGGGCCACCAGATGCTGCAGAGGTTTACACAGGTTTAGTTTTATTTCCAAAGTATGCATAAAAGGCATTGAGGTCATCTGGAGTGAAGCTTCAGATGCATTCATAATCTTGGGTTTTTCAGCAACTTCACCTTCTCCCATCCACCGCAAAATATTTGTTTTCAGTTACCTTCTGATTTACCTTTTATTTTAAATTTACAGAAATTTTAAATTTATTGGAAGTGAAAGTACTTAATTGAGTAACAGAAGTTATAGTAAACATATATAAATATGTGTACATAGTAATATTAAAACTGATTTGGATTCTGTTGAAGGATATGGAAATTCATACAAAAGAAATGGTGGCAGCATGTCTAGGTGTACTATCTTCCCATTTTGAGATACCTCAATTTGATTTATTTACTGGGTTTATAGTTGGCTTGCAGGTACAGCACGAATGAACAATTTCATCTCTGAAAACAGGAAGATTTTTTTTATGATGTAAGAGCCCAATGAAATTGCTCATTTGATCAGTAATCCTCAGATTTATCAGCTCTAACATTTTTAATAGATAATCCTGATAAAATAGTGGAACAATAATTAAGTGATTTAAAAAAGTTGAATTAGCATTTCAGCTTGAGAACTAACAAAAATCTTTATTAGGAAATTTTGTTAATTTTCCTCGGATATTGGGTCTTATTAATTTGACTTCAATTGTAATTTATTTGACCTCAGGCACTTTTCTATATGAAAGTGAGTAATTGTATTTGTAGTTATTAGGCAGTTGTACAATCAAACTGATATTGTACAAGTAATAAAATATTTTACTTTTCTATGAAATGTTTTGACTGTTATTGACGGAAACCTTACCTCCATATAGTATTAGTTGTGTGCATACATAAATTGTGGATGCAGTCAGCAATCAGTTTTACTTTCATGCTAATTTTGTAATTTAAAACACTATATTCACCCTGATGTTACTAATTACAAATTGCAAAATTTACATGAACTTTCTTACGTGTCCATAAAAGTACAAGACTTGTCTACGCGCTCCTTATGTCTTATATCTAAAATTTATATATTTATGTATATCTATATCTTTAGATATATCTTACATCTAAATATCTTACCTTTTTATATGATATTTAATACATGATCAACATTTTTTAAGAAAACTGAACTGTCTTTATTTCTCCTCTTCCCTATAAATATAAATTTTTGAAGAAAATGAATTTATGTTTGTAAGGAGAAATATGTATGAATTCTGAAGTGGAATACTTAATAAATTGGGACATTTAAAATTGTTGTCAGCTAACTCGGTTAATAAATTTTCTATTATCTCTCTTTTTGGATCTTCCTTTATCCTTAGATAACTGAAAATTTTACTTTGAGGATTTGGATACAATTTAGAAAACACTTTGGTTTATTGAGATTCTCTCTTTCTAGTCTCATATTTTTAAATTATTTTTTAAGCCTTCTATGACTGATCTAGTTTTTAAACAATGAGAAGGATTGGGCATTACTTGTTTCTGGGATCTGCTTGTTGGAGGAAGTCTTTTTTTGTTCGAACAATTGTCAACTAAATATAGTTTTCCAAAAACCCATTTTTTTGGTACTTACAAACTAGAGATTTTCTGTGATCTCAATTATATACATTTGAACGTATTAGATGAAATTCTTAATATTAAATTATTTTATAATGGTTCAATATCCAATAGTTATGATATGTTGTTGGGAATGAGAAATGATTCTTTAGACAAAATCAAAAATCTATGGGAACAAGATTTACAGACTTCAATTTCTGAAGAAGCTTGGAATGAAATTTTTAAATTGGTTAATACTTCATCGTTATGTGCTCGTCATTCCCTCCTACAATTTAAAGTGGTTCATAGGGCCAAGGATAAGTTATCTTGTTTTTACATGGATATATCTCCCTACTGTGATAGGTGTAACAATGGAGAAGCTTCATTTATTCATATGTTTTGGACTTGTCCAAGTCTTGAAAAATATTGGGAGGAAGTATTCCAAACTTTTTCTGTACTCTTTAAAGTAAATTTTAAGCCTAATCCTTTAACTGCCCTATTTGGTATTGTTGGAAGGAAAGATATCATTTTGAAGACACCTGATCTGTACATCCTGGCTTTTATCTCTCTTATGGCTAGGAGGGCGCTTTTGTTTAAATGGAAGGATGCTGTTCCGCCAAACCATGTTCAGTGGTTACGGGATGTTATGGCATGCTTAAATTTAGAAAAGATTCATTATTCATATTTCTGAATCTACAAAGATTTTCAAAATTTGTGGGGGCCATTTTAAAATTATTTTCATAATCTTTGAATTTTCATTAAAGTACAGAAGCTGGTTAATAGAATATTTTATTATCTGATAAGGTTTTTTTTTCTTTTTTCCCCCAAACAGCTTCGACTTTGGTAGTGGTATAGATGTTTTTTCCCTATATAAAACAGGTTATATTCTAATATACAAATTAATCTAATCTATATGAATATAGAGTAAGGAGTTTGTTAATGTGATTCAATATACTGTATCTGGTATTATTATATTTTTCTTTTGTTTTATAATGTGTATTCTCTTGGACTCTGTATTCTTCTATATAGAACTTAATAAAAATATTTAAAAAACAGAAAAAGAAAAAAAATCGCTGTCAAGTGCACTTAATTCTGGTGGTAGGTAAAGCCACTAAAGCTTGATTTTAAAAATAGACTTAAAATTTACAGATATACTTGCTTTAAAAGATACACATTAGAAGCTATTAATCTCATCTGAATACAATTGAGTCTTACATCAACTATATTATTTCTGGTAGTAAAGTACTAAAATATGACAAGTTAGCACTGTCAGTGAGGATTGGACTGAGACTGCCTTGATTCATTTAAAATTAGATTTACTGGTCAGTAGTACAGTGGCTTTACAAACAGAGTGTGATTCCAGAAGAGGAATGCTCTTCTATCTTTTGATATTGCTGTATTCCTGATTTATAGGAAAGCAATATTCATTATTTTCTACAATTAAAAATATCATAGATTATCGTTATTAATTATGTTCACTACTTTGATCAGTAAAATAATTACCTTAATTATCTCACAGGTTTATTATTTATCTTGTAGGGTTGGATTAATAATTTGAATATATTCAGTTGGTCACCCCAGATGGTAGACTCTTAATAGGAAGTTAAAGTTATAACATCTAACAAATCTTTAAATAGTGCAATTTTAAAAAATGTCAATATTAACAAAATAAATTTATTAGTTATAGAATTAGATTTATTTTGCCTCTTAACAACTTGAAGTATAACGAACTTTAAATACGTTTATTGTTCCAGAAATCAGAAACAGTTACCACCTAGGTATTGCATGGTTGGCTTTACTGATTCACAAGAAAATAGAGTTACATTTTTACTATTAAAATATTTGAATTTTGTCAATTTAGTAATGTAATTCAGTGATATCTTTGGAATTTACTTATTTTTCATTAGCTAGAATCCATGTACAGGACGTTATGTCGGTGTTTCAACTTTTCTGTTGAAATGAAAGTTCATGTGACTTATAGTAGAACAAATTTACGATGTTACACTTTAAGCTAAGTAGAATGCATCCAAATATTTTTTTGCAGAAAGCCAACGGGCATATCGATTTGTGCAGGGAAAAGACTGGGGTTTTAAGAAATTTATTCGAAGAGATTTCCTTTTGGATGAAGCCAATGGACTCCTTCCTGATGATAAACTCACATTATTCTGTGAGGTAAGTTGCAGAAATACTATCTTATTTTCACAAATATGAGAAAATCTGCAGATGTTACAAATCCAACACACACAAAATGCTACTGGAATTCAGCAGGCCAAGCAGCATTTATGGAAACAGTAGATGTTTTGGGCTAGAAAGGAAGGAGAGAAGTCAGAGTAAGAACATGTAGGACAGGAAGAAGTATGAAGTAGTAAGTGATAGGTGAAACTGGGATGGGGAGGGGGTGAACTGGGAAGTTGAATGGTGAAAGAGATAAAGGGCTGTAGAAGAGGGAATCTGATAGGAGAGGACTGAAGATCATGGAAGAAAGAAAAGAGTGAGGAACACTAGAGGATGTAATGGGTAGATAAGGTGAGAGAGGGAAAAGGGAATGGAAGTTTGAGAAATTGACGTTCATCCCATCAGATGGAGGCTGACACAGACGGAATGTAAGGGTAGCCTCCTCCAACCGGAAAGTACCCTCTTTGCAACAGTGCAGGAAGCCATTGACTGACATGACAAAATGGGAATGGGGTGTAGACTGCAATAGGCGGCTACCAGGACATCCTGCTTTTTCTGGTGGATGGAACTTAAGTGCTCAGCAAAGTGGTCTCCCAATCTACATTGGGACTCACAAGGAAGCTGCACAATGAGCCCTGGATACAGTATATGACCCCAGCAAACTCACAGATGAAGTGTCAGCTCACCTGAAAGAACTGTTTGGGACCCTGAGTGGTAGTAAGGGATGAGGTGCAGGGTCAGTTGTAGCATTTATTCTGCTTGCAAGGATAAATTTCAGGAAGGAGATCAGTGGGGAGAGATTAATGGACAAGGGAGTCATATAGGGAATATTAACTTTGGAAAGCTGAAAGTGGGGTGGGGTGGAAAGAGAATAATGCATTTGGTTTTGTTATCTTGAAAGTCCCTCCCTCCCATTTTCCACTTTCTGTCCTCCTATCAGATTCCTCCTCCAGCCTTTTATCTCTTTCACTAAAAATCTTCCCAGTTTTTTACTTGACCCCTTCCCCTTCCTAGTTTCACCTATCACCTGCCACCTTGTACTTCTTCCTTCACTCCTTATATATACATCTTCTTATACTGACTTCTCCATTTTTTCCCAGTCCTGATGAAGGTTTTCAGACAAAAACATCCACTCTTTTACATCAGTTCTGCTTGGCCTGCTGAATTCCTCGAGCATTTTGTTTGATTTGCCTTCTTATTCTGTCCTTACAGATCAGAATTGTATTAATCTCAATTTTGTAGGCTAGTAATGAAAGGCTGTTATTGCAGGGTAAAAGAAATGTTGGTCTCCAGACAATGTTCTTTAAGAATGACAAATAATTCCATGAATTATTCTACATTATAATGATAAATAATTTAAATATTTTCATGTACTTATGTATATGTTAACAATTGCTCTCTCTCTTTCATCTGGCTGTAATCAATCTTGATTGTTGGAACCATGCTACAGTGCTTTCACTTCATGGGGACCAATGACTAGGCCTCCACAGCCAATGGTGGCAACAAATTCGCAGATTTACCAGCCTCTGAATAAAGTAATTTCTCCACATCTCTGTTCTAAGTGTGACTCTGTTCTAAGTCCTGAAGTCGTGCCTTCATGTCCTAGACTCCCCTACCATGGGAAATAACTTTGCCATATCAAATCTGTTCAGGCCTTTTAACATTCGGAATGTTTCTATGAGATCACCTGCTCATTCTCCTGAACTCCAGGGAATACAGCCGAAGAGCTGCCAGACGTTCCTCATACGGTAACCCTTTCATTCCTAGAATCATTCTCGTGAATCTTCTCTGAACCCTCTCCAATGTCAGTATACCCTTTCTAAAATAAGGAGCCCAAAACTGCTCACAATACTCCAAGTGTGGTCTCACGAGTGCCTTACAGAGCCTCAACATCACATCCCCTCTTATATTCTATACCTCTAGAAATGAATGCCAACATTGCGTTTGCCTTCTTGACCACCCACTAAATCTGGAGGTTAACCTTTAAGATATCCTGCCCAAGGATTCCCAAGTCTCTTTGCATCTCTGCATATTGAATTCTCTCCCCATCTAAATAATTGTTGTTTATTTCTTCCACCAAAGTGCATGACCATACACTTTTCAACATAGTACTTCAGTTGCCACTTCTTTGCCCATTCCTTTAAACTATCTAAGTCTTTCTGCAGGCTCTTTGATTCCTCTGTTACCCGCTCCTCCCCCTATCTTTGTATCATCGGCAAATTTAGTCACAAATCCATTAATCCCATAGTCCAAATCATTCACATGCATTGTAAAAAGCAGCGGTCCCAACACTGACCCCTGTGGAACTCCACTGGTAACTGGCAGTCAGCCAGAATAGGATCCCTTTATTCTCACTCCCTGTTTTCTGCTGACCAGCCAATGCTCCACCCATGCTTTTAACTTACCTGTAATTCCAAGGGCTCGTTTCTTGCTAAGTAGCCTCATGTGCTGCACCTTGTCAAAGGCCTTCTGAAAATGCAAGTACACCACGTCTACTGCATCCTTTGTCTACCCTGCTTGTAATTTGTAGTTAGGCAGGATGTTCCATTCAGGAAATCCTGCTGGCTTTGGTCTATCTTGACATGCCTCCAGATACTCTGTAATCTCCTCCCTAATAATTGATTCCAACAACTTCCTAACCACTGATGTCAGGCTAACAGGTCTATAGTTTCCTTTCTGCTGCCTCCTACCCTTCTTAAATAGAGAGTAACATTTGCAATTTTCCAGTCATCCGGTACAATGCCAGAATCTATTGATTCTTGAAAGATCATTGCTAATGCCAACACAATCTCTCCAGCTACTTCCTTCAGAACACAAGGGTGCATTCCATCAGGTCCAGGAGATTTATCCACCCTCAGACCATTAAGCTTCCTGAGCACCTTCTCAGTCGAAATTTTCACTGCACAAACGTCACTTCCCTGACACTCCTGAATGTCCGGTATACTGCAGATGTCTTCCATTGTGAAGACTGATGCAAAATACGCATTCAGTTCCTCTGCCATCGCTGTGCCTCTCATTACAATATCTTAACCGCCATTTTCTATTGGTCCTATATCTACCCTCGACTCTCTTTTACCCTTCATGTACTTAAAAAAGCTTTTAATAGCTTCTTTGATATGAGTTGCCAGCTTCCTTTCATTTGCCTTTTCCTTCCCAGTGACCTTCTGCAAGTCTTTAAAAACTTCTCAATCCACGGTAGTGTTCTTCCGTTTGAAAATTTCTTCTTAATTGGAATATATCTCTCTTATACTTCTCTCATTTTTCACAGAAACTCCAGCCATTGCTGCTCTGCTGTCCTTCCTGTTAGTGTCTCTTTCTAGTTAACCTGGCCATTGTAATTTCCTTTATTCCACTGAAATACAAACACATTGAAATTTAGTTTTTCCTTCTCAAATTTCAGTGTGAACTCAATCATATTGTCGTCACTATTCTGGAAGAGTTACTTAACCTTAGGCTTTCTTATCACCTCTGGATCATTGCACAACACCTACTGCAGTACAGCCGATCCCCTAGTGGCTCAACAACAAGCTGTTCTAAAAAGCCAACCCATAGACATTTTACAAATTCTCTTTCTTGCGGTCCAGTACTGACCTGGTTTTCCCAATCCACTTAAAATCTTAAAATCCCCAACAATTATCATGACATTGCCCTGCTTACATTCCTTTTCTGTCTCCAGCTGTAATTTGTAATCCACATCCTGGCTGCCGTATACAACTGCCATTAGGGTCCTTTTATCTTGCCATTTCTTAACTCAACCCGCAGAGACTCTATACCTTCTGATCCTATGTCATCCCTTTCTAATGATTTAATATTATTTCTTATACATAGAGCCACACCACCCCCTCTGCCTACTAACCTATCTTTCCGATACACCATATATCCTTGGATGTTCAGCTTCCAACAGCAACCATCCTTTAGCCAAATTTCAGAGGTGGCCACAACATCATACTTGCCAATCTGTAGCTGAACTTCAAGATCATCCATTTTATTAATTATGCTGCATGCATTCAAATATAACACTTTAGTCCAGTATTTGTTGCTTTCTGTTTTAACTGCACAATGCCTCTATTGAACCGTAACTCATCCCACTGGCTGTGATTATGCCTCATCTGCTGCCTGTCCTTTCTATCATCTCTGTTGTACACTATCTTTGATTTATTTCTGTTTCCCCCCTCCTCAGCCCTATCATTCCGGTTCCCATTCTCCTGCCAAATTAATTTAAACCCTCCCGAACAGCTCTATTAAATAAGCCTGCTAAGATATTGGACCCCTTTGGGTTCAGGTATAACTTGACCTTTTTGTACAGGTTACACCTCCCCCAGAAGAGGCCCCAGTGATCCAGGAACCTGAAGCCCTGCCCCCTACACCAATTTCCCAGCCGCACATTAATATGCCTGATCATGCTATTCTTGCACTCGTTAGCACGTGACACAGGCAGCAATCCTGAGATTACTACCCTGGAGGTCCTGATTTTCAGCTTCCTACCCAACTCCCTGAATTCTCTCTTCAGGACCTCCTCCTTTTTTCTACCTATGTCATTGGTACCAACATGTACCAAGACTGCTGGGTTTTCACCTTCTCCCTTCAGAATACTCTACACCGGATCTGAGACATCCCGTACCCTGGCACCAGGGAGGCAACACACCGTGTGGGTATCTCTATCAGGCTGACAGAACCTCCTGTCTGTTCCTCTCACTGTGGAATCCCCTATGACTGCCACATACCTCATCTTCCTCTTTCCCTTCTGCACCACAGAACCAGGCTCAGTGCCAGAGACTCAGTCGCCACGGTCGTCCTCTGTCAGGTCACCCCGTCAACAACAATTACTGAGGGGGCTGGTCACAGGTGTTTCTCTACTATCTGAGCTCTGCCCATCCCTTCCCTGACCGTCACCCACTTATCTAACTCCTGGAGCTTCGGGGTGACTAATTCCCTGTGGCTCCCTCTATCTCCTGTTCACTCTCCCTAACAAGCTGTAGGTCATCGAGCTGCAGCTCCAGATCCCTAACACGGTCTCTAAGAAGCTGCATCTCGCTGCACTTGGTGCAGATGTGACCATCCAGGAGACTGGAAGATTCCTAGGATTTTGACATCTGACACCCAGGTCAAAGTACTAACCCTACAGACATGCTGTCTATTCCCCCCACAAAAAATGCAAGGAAAAATAAACAACATCCACTTATCCACTTATCTTGCCAAAGCCAGAATGAGCCAAAGCCCTACCATTCTGCCTCAGACTATGCCTTCAATGGCCCCTCCATTAGGCAGTGTCTCCCTTTTATATAACCATATAACAATTACAACATGGAAACAGGCCATCTCGGCCCTTCTAGTCCGTGCCGAACTCTTATTCTCATCTAGTCCCACCAACCTGCACTCAGCCCATAACCCTCTATTCCTTTCCTGTCCATATATCTATCCGATTTAACTTTAAATGACAACATCGAACCCGCCTCAACCACTTCTGCTGGAAGTTTGTTCCACACAGCTACCACTCTCTGAGTAAAGAAGTTCCCCCTCATGTTACCCCTAAACTTTTGCCCTTTAACTCTCAACTCATGTCCTTTTGTTTGAATCTTCCCCACTCTCAATGGAAAAATCCTATCCATGTCAACTCTATCAGTACCCCTCATGATTTTAATCACCTCTATCAAGTCCCCCCCCAACCTTCTACGCTCCAAAGAACAAAGACCTAACTTGTTCAACCTTTCTTTGTAACTTAGGAGATGAAATCCAGGCAACATTTTAGTAAATCTCCTCTGAATTCTATCAATTTTATCGACATCTTTCCTATAATTGGGTGACCAGAACCGTATACAAAACTCCGAATTTGGCCTTACCAATGCCTTATACAATTTCAACATTACATCCCAACTCCTATATTCAATGCTCTGATTAATAAAGGCCAGCATACCAAAAGCTTTCTTCGCCACCCTATCCACATGAGATTCCACCTTCAGGGAACTATGCACGATTATTCCTAGATCCCTGTGTTCTACTGCATTATTCAATGCCCTGCCATTTACCATATATGTCCTATTTTGATTAGTCCTACCAAAATGTAGCACCTCATATTCTTCAGCATTAAACTCCATCTGCCATCTTTCAGCCCACTCTTATAACTGGCCTAAATCTCTCTGCAAGCTTTGAAAACCTACTTCATTATCCACAACACCACCTATCTTAGTATCATCTGCATACTTACTAATCCAATTTACCACCCCATTATCCAGATCATTAATGTATATGACAAACAACATTGGACCCAGTACAGATCCCTGAGGCACACCGCTAGACACCGTCCCCCAATCTGACACACAGTTATCCACCACTACTCCCTGGCATCTCCCATCTAGACACTGCTGAATCCATTTTACTACTTGGATATCAATGCCCAACGACATAGGCAGGAAGAGGGATGAGGTCCTGAAGTGTGAGTTTCGGGAACTAGGCAGAAGGCTGAAGAACAGGACTTCAAGGGTGGCGTTCTCAGGATTGCTGCCAGTGCTATGTTACAGTGATGGTAAGAATTGGAGGAGATGCAGATGAATGCATGGCTGAGGAGTTGGTGCAGGGAGCAGGGTTTTAGATTTTTGGATCATTTGGATCTCTTCTGAGGAAGGTGGGACCTGTACAGATTGGATGGGTTGCACCTGAACTCAAGGGGGAGCAATATCCTTGCAGGTAGGTTTGCTAGCATGGTTCGGGAGGGTTTAAACTAATTTGCAAGGGGGATGGGACCCAGAGCGATAGAGCAGTGAAAGAAGTGCATGAAGTAAAGCCAGATCTAACATACAGAGAGGCTTTGAGGAAAGAGAAGCAGAATAAAGGGTGTAAAGACAGTAAGGTAGAAGGGCTGAAATGTGTGTACCTCAATGCAAGAAGCATCAGGAACAAAGGTGATGAACTGAGAGCTTGGATACATACATGGAATTATGATGTAGTGGCCATTACAGAGACTTGGCTGGCACCAGGGCAGGAATGGATTCTCAATATTCCTGGATTTCATTGCTTTAAAAGGGATAGAGAGGGTGGAAAAAGGGGAGGAGGGGTGGCATTACTGGTCAAGGATACTATTACAGCTACAGAAAGGGTGGGTAATGTAGCAGGATCCTCTTTTGCGTCAGTATGGACAGAAGTCAGGAACAGGAAGGGAGCAGTTACTCTATTGGGGGTATTCTATAGGCCCTCTGGTAGCAGCAGAGATACAGGGGAGCAGATTGGGAGGCAGATTTTGGAAAGGTGCAAAAATAACAGGGTGTTTCCCTATTATTGATTGGCACCTGATTAGTTCCAAGGGTTTAGATGGGGCAGAGTTTGTTAAGTGTGTCCAGGATGGATTCCTGTCACAGTATGTGGACAGGCCGACTAGGGGGAATGCCATACTAGATCTAGTACTTGGTAATGTACCAGGTCAGGTCACAGATCTCTCAGTGGGTGAGCATCTGGGGGACAGTGACCACCGCTCCCTGGCCTTTAGCATTATCATGGAAAAGGATAGAATCAAAGAGGACAGGAAAATTTTTAATTGGGGAAAGGCAAATTATGAGGCTATAAGGCTAGAACTTGCGGGTGTGAATTGGGATGATGTTTTTGCAGGGAAATGTACTATGGACATGTGGTCGATGTTTAGAGATCGTTGCAGGATGTTAGGGATAAATTTGTTCTGGTGAGGAAGATAAAGAGTGGTAGAGTGAAGGAACCATGAATGACAAGTGAAGTGGAAAATCTAATCAGGTGGAAGAAGGCAGCATACATGAGGTTTAGGAAGCAAGGATCAGGTGGGTCTATTGAGAGATATAGGGAAGCAAGAAAGGAGCTTAAGAACGGGCTGAGAAGAGCAAGAAGGGGGCATGAGAAGGCCTTGGCGAGTAGGGTAAAGGAAAACCCCAAGGCACTCTTCAAGTATGTGAAGAAAAAAAGGATGACAGGAGTGAAGGTAGGACCGATTAGAGATAAAGGTGGGAAGATGCGCCTGGAGGCTGTGGAAGTGAGCGAGGTCTTCAATGAATACTTCTCTTCGGTATTCACCAGTGAGAGGGAACTTGATGATGATGAGGATAATATGAGTGAGGTTGATGTTCTGGAGCATGTTGATATTAAGGGAGAGGAGGTGTTGGAGTTGTTAAAATAGATTAGGACGGATAAGTCCCCGGGGCAATAGACAATAGGTGCAGGAGTAGGCCATTTGGCCCTTTGAATGGCCTACTCCTGCACCTATTGTCTATTGCCCTGGGGACTTATCCGTCCTAATCTATTCACTGTGGTCATGGCTGATCATCCACAATCAGTATCCAGTTCCTGCCTAGTCCTCGGAGGGACTCCACAAACTCCCTTTCTTGGGGTCCAGTACCAACCTGATTCCTCCAGTCTACCTGCATGTTGAAGTCCCCATAACAACTCTAGCATTACCTTTGCAACATGCCAGTTTTAGCTCTTGCTTCAACTTACACCCTACATCCAGACTACTGTTTGGGGACCTGTAGATAACTCCCATTAGGGTCTTTCTACCCTTAGAATTTCTCAGTTCTATCCATACTGACTCTGAGTCTCCTGATTCTATGTCCCCCCTCGCAAGGGACTGAATATCATCCTCACCAACAGAGCCACCCCACCCCCTCTGCCCATCAGTCTGTCCTTTCGATAGGACGTATACCCTTGAATATTCATTTCCCAGGCCTGTCCACTTGAAGCCATGTCTCTGTTATTCCCACAACATCATACTTACCAATTTCCAACTGTGCCTCAAGCTCATCTACTTTATTTCTTATACTCTGTGTGTTCATATACAATACTTTTAATTCATTACTCCCCTCATCTCCCATATCAATTCCTATTTCACTTGGCAATACTGTACAATCCCTTCTTGAGCTTTCTGCTCCGTTGATTCTGTTGTCTTTCTTAACTTTTCTTATTCTCACTTTCCCCTTAACTCCATCCTTATGTTTCCAGTTCGTCCCCCCCCACCCCCACTACTTAGATTAAACACACCCGTGTAACAGTGGCAAACCTGCCTGCCAGAATGCTGGTCCCCCGCTTATTAAGGTGCAACCTGTCCCTTTTGTACAATTCATCCTTACCCCAAAATAGATCCCAGTGGTCCAAGAATCTAAATCCCTGCTTCCTGCACCAGCTCCTCAGCCACACATTCAGATCCCTTATCTCCCTGTTCCTGCCCTCTCCAGCACGAGGAACTGGAAGCAAACCGGAGATAACCACCCTGGAGGTCCTGCTTTTCAGCCTTCTTCCCAGTTCTCTGAAGTCGCGCTGTAGAATGTCTTTCCTCATCCTCCCAACGTCATTTGTGCCGACATGCACCACCACGTCCGGCTGATCACCATCTCTCTTGAGGATTCCCTGCAATCGGTCCATGACATCCTGGATCCCGGCACCAGGGAGGCAACACACCATCCTTAAATCTCAGCTGTTGCCATAGAAACCCCTTTCTCTATCTCTCACTATGGAGTCCCCTACTACCACGGCTCTGTCTGACGTCTGTCTCCTCGGCTTTGCCTCAGCGCCAATTGTTGACTCGCAGACCCTGACGGAATATTCCCCAGGCTGCTCCATGAGGCAAGGGAAGAGATTGCTGAGCCTCTGGCTAGGATCTTTATGTCCTCGTTGTCCACTGGACTGGTACCGGAGGATTGGAGGGAGGCGAATGTTGTCCCCTTTTTCAAAAAACATAGTAGGGATAGTCTGGGTAATTATAGACCAGTGAGCCTTACGTCTGTGGTGGTAAAGCTGTTGGAAAAGATTCTTAGAGATAGGATCTGTGGGCATTTAGTGAATCATGGTCTGATCAGGGACAGTCAGCATGGCTTTGTGAAGGGCAGATCTTGTCTAACAAGCCTGATAGAGTTCTTTGAGGAGGTGACCAGGCATATAGATGAGGGTAGTGCAGTGGATGTGATCTATATGGATTTTAGTAAGGCATTTGACAAGGTTCCACATGGTAGGCTTATTCAGAAAGTCAGAAGGCATGGGATCCAGGGAAGTTTGGCCAGATGGATTCAGAATTGGCTTGCCTGCAGAAGGCAGAGGGTCATGGTGGAGGGAGTACATTCAGATTGGAGGATTGTGACTAGTTGTGTCCCACTAGTCTGGGACCTCTACTTTTTGTGACTTTTATTAACGACCTAGATGTGGGAGTAGAAGGGTGGGTTGGCAAGTTTGCAGACAACACAAAGGTTGGTGGTGTTGTAGATAGTGTAGAGGATTGTTGAAGATTGCAGAGAGACATTGATAGGATTCAGAAGTGGGCTGAGAAGTGGCAGATGGAGTTCGACCCGGAGAACTGTGAGGTGGTACACTTTGGAAGGACAAACTCCAAGGCAGAGTACAAAGTAAATGGCAGGATATTTGTTAGTGTGGAGGAGCAGAGGGATCTGGGGGTACATGTCCACAGATCCCTGAAAGTTGCCTCACAGATGGATGGGGGGTAGTTAAGAAAGCTTATGGGGTGTTAGCTTTCATAAGTCGAGGGATAGAGTTTAAGAGTCACAAGATAATGATGCAGCTCTATAAAACTGTGTCCAGTTCTGGTCACCTCACTATAGCAAGGATGTGGAAGCATTGGAAAGGGTACGGAGGAGATTTACCAGGATGCTGCCTGGTTTAGAGAGTATGCATTATGATCAGAGATTAAGGGAGCTAGGGCTTTACTCTTTGGAGAGCAGGAGGATGAGAGGAGACATGATAGAGGTGTACAAGATAATAAAAGGAATAGATAGAGTGGATAGCTAGCACCTCCTCCTCTGGGCACCACTGCTCAATACAAGAGGACATGGCTTTAAGGTAAGGGGTGGGAAGTTCAAGGGGGATATTAAAGGAAGGTTTTTCACTTAGAGAGTGGTTGGTGCGTGGAATGCACTGCCTGAGTCAGTGGTGGGGGCAGATACTGAACTTTAAGAAACACTAGACAGGTATATGGAGGAATTTAAGGTGGGGGCTTATATGGGAGGCAGGGTTTGAGGGTCAGCACAACATTGTGGGCCGAAGGGCCTGTAATGTGCTGTACTATTCTATGTTCTTGTTCTATGAACCTTCTGAACTAAGATTCCGTGTGGAACCTTGTTAAAGGCCTTACTGAAATCCATATAGACAACATCCACCGCTTTACCCTTGTCAACTTTCCTAGTAACCTCATCAAAAAATTCAGCAAGATTTGTCAAACATGACCTTCCATGCACAAATCCATGTTGACTGTTCTTAATCAGACCTTGTCTATACAGATAATTATATATACCATCTCTAAGAATACTTTCCATCAATTTACCCACCACTGACATCAGACTCACAGGCCGATAATTGCTAGGTTTACTCTTAGAACCTTTTTTAAACAATGGAACCACATGAGCAATTTGCTAATCCTTTGGCACCATCCCTGTTTCTAATGACATTTGAAATATTTTTGTCAGAGCCCCTGCTGTTTCCACACTAACTTCCCTCAAGATCCCAAGGAATATCTTGTCCGGACCCGGAGACTTATCCACTTTTATATTCCTTAAAAGCGCCAGTACTACCTCTTCTTTAATAGTCATACTTTCCATAACTACCCTTCTTGTTTCTTTTACCTTACACAATTCAATATCCTTCTCCTTAGTGAATACCGAAGAAAAGAAATTGTTCAAAATCTCCCCCATCTCTTTTGGCTCTGCACATAGCCGTCCACTCTGATTCTCTAAGGGACCAATTTTATCCCTCACTGTCCTTTTGCTATCAATATAACTGTAGAAACCCTTTGGATTTATTTTCACCTTACTTGCTAAAGCAGCCTCCTGTCTTCTTTTATCTTTCCTAATTTCATTCTTAAGACTCTTTTTATATTTTTTATATTCCTCGTGTACCTCATTAACTCCAAGCTGCCTATATTTATTGTAGATCCCTCTCTTTTTCCAAACCAAGTTTCCTATATCCCTTGAAAACCATGGCTCTCTCAAACTTTTAACGTTTCCTTTCAACCTAATAGGAACATAAAGATCCTGCACCCTCAAACTTTCACCTTTAAATGACCTCCATTTCTCTATTACATCCTTCCCATAAAACAAATTGTCCCAATCCACTCCTTCTAAATCCTTTCGCATCTCCTCAAGGTTAGCCTTTCTCCAATCAAAAATCTCAACCCTGGGTCCAGTCCTATCCTTCTCCATAATTATATGAAACTAATGGTATTGTGATCACTGGACCCGAAGTGCTCCCCAGCACATACCTCCATCACCTGCTCTATCTTCATTCCCTAACAGGAGATCCAACACTGTCCCTTCTCTAGTTGGTACCGCTATGTATTGCTGCAAAAAACTATCTTGCACACATTTGACAAACTCCAAACCATCCAGTCCTTTTACAGAATGGGCTTCCCAGTGTAAGTGTGGAAAATTAAAACCTCCCACAATCACAACTTTGCGCTTACTACAAATATCTGCTATCTGCTTACAAATTTGCTCCTCCAGTTCTCGGTCCCCATTAGGTGGTCTATAGTACACCCCTATAAGCATCACTACACCTTTCCTATTCCTCAATTCCACCCAAATAGCCTCCCTAGACGAGTCCACTAATCTATCCTGCCAGAGCACAGCTGTTATATTTTCTCTGATAGGCAATGCAACAACTCTCCCTCTTGCCCCTCCTATTCTATCACACCTGAAGCAACGAAATCCTGGAATATTAAGTTGCCAATCACACCCCTCCTGCGACCACGTTTCAATAATAGCTACAACATCTGCTATATCAGAGGGATGTTAGGAACACATGCATCCTTTGTCCTATGGAATCTTGGTTAACCTCTTCCATGCAGTGTACAATGATTTGAATAGACAGGTTCACAATTCATCATCAAGATAGGTTGAGACTCTCAAAAGCATGATCACGATCATCTCGTCATGGTGCACTAATGTGTTAGTGACGTCCCAATATTGTTCACCAGACCTGGAATACGTTGCATTAAGTGAAGGCCATTTAATATCATGAGAAGTTTCAGTGATCTTTTTGCTTGCAGTGTACATTCCATCTCAGGCTAATGTCGAACAGGCTCTTGGACAGCTGAGGCGAGAAGTTAAAGAACTAATGAACCCTCCAGACAGTTGATCTGCACAGGTTTTTAGTACTCACATGCTTCAAGCAAGTTTCAATTATACCATTGCCTAACTTGGCTCAATGACTGTCATCCAGTAGCATTTACGTCCGCAGTGATAAAGTGTTTTGAGAGGCTAGTGATGGAACACATCAGCTCCTCTCTAGGAAGCAACTTAGATCTTTTCCACAGCAAATGCTGTCTTATTGGCTCTTGACTCAACCCTAGGACAACTGGATAGCAAACATGCACACATCAGGTTGCACTTTATCATCTATAGCTTAGAATTCAATACTATCATCCCTTTAAAACTAATTAGTAAGCTTCAAGACTTTGGCCTTGATACCTGCTTGTGCAATTGGATCTTTGATTTCCTCACTTTGGTCCCCAGTCAGTTCAGCTTGGCAACAATATCACCACAATCTCCATCAGCACATGTGCACCACAGTGCTTTGTGCTTAGCCCCCAGCTCTACTCACTTTACACATAACTATGTGGCTAAGCATAGCTTTAATATCATTGTTGTTTGGTACACCACTATCGTGGTGATTAATCAACATATGAGGGAGATTGAAATTCTGGCTGAGTGGTCTCATAACAACATCTTCCTCAATGTCAGCAAGACCAAAGACCTGATTATTAACTTCAGGAGGAGGAAGCAAGAGGTCCATGAGCTAGTCTTTGTCAGGGGAATCATAGGTGGAGAGGGTCATTAACAAATTCCTCAGTGTAATTATATGTGAATACCTGTCCTGGGCCTGGCATATAAATGCAATTATGAAGAAAGTATGGCAGTGTCTCTACTTCCTTAGGAGTTTGCAAAGATACTGCATGACATCTAAAACTTTGGCAAACTTCAGTAGACTTGTAGTGAAGAGTATATTGACTGACGGTATCACAGCCTGGTATGGAAAATTCAATGTTCTTGAAGTGAAAAATCCTACCAAAAGTAGAAGATACAGCCAATCCATCCAATGTAAAGCTTTCCCCAACATTGAGCACATCTACACAACACACTGCTACTGGAAAGCAACATCTATGATTGGGGAACGCAACCATAGGACATGCTCTCTTTTCACTGCTGCCATCAGGAAAGAGGTACAGGAATCTCAGGACTTATACCATTAATTTCAGGAATAGTTATTACCCCTCAACTATCAAGCTCATGAACCAAAGGGGGGTGACTTCACTCAAATTCATCATTGAAATGTTCTCCCAACATATATATTGACTTTCAAGGACGCTTTTTTTATGTTCTTATTATTTATTGCTTATTTATTTATTATTATTCTTTATTGTCTTTCTCGTGTTTTTTGCATACTGGATGAATGCCCAAGTTGGTGCAGTCTTTCATTGATTATATAATAGTTATTATTCTATTATGGATTTATTGAGTATGCTCGCAAGAGAATGAATCATGGTTCTCATGGTGATATATTTGTACTTAGATAATACATTTTCTTTGAACTTTGAACTTTGATCAGCTGCACGATGGAGAAGATACTAACTGGTTGCATCATCACCTGGTATGGTAACACCAATATCCTTGAATGGAAAAGTTTTCAAAAAGTAATAGATAAAGTCGAGTCCATCACAGGTAAAACCCTCCCTACCACTGGGTAGATCTTCAAGGAGTGCAGTTTCAAGAAAGCAGCATTCATCATTTCTTCTCATCAGGAACGAAGTTCAGGAGACTTAGGTTCTACACAACCATGTTAAGGAACAGTTATTTCTCCTCAACCATCAGGCTCTTAAACCTAAGGGATAATTCAGTCAACTTCACTCACCTCAACGCTGAACTGATTCCACAACCTATGGTTTCACCTCATGTTCTCGATATTTATTGGTGTTTTTTTCATTCTTTTTGTCATTTGCTCATGAGTCTGTCTTTGTTATGTATGGTTTTTCTTTGAATCTATTTTGTTTCCTTGCATTTACTCTGAATGCCAACAAGAAAATGAATATAGTGGCATATATGTACTTTGATAATAAACTGTGAACTTTGTCTTAAGAAGAATTAACTAGAGTGGATAAATCCTCATGCCCTAATAGTCTTGTGAAAGACTAGTGCAGAATTTGTCAGGGCCATGGTATAGGTGATTAAAATGTCAGCCATAGGTGAGGTGTTGGAGGACCTGGTGGTGAGAGTTTGTAAGGGGGAGATAAATATAAATGAGGTATTGGAGGAATACTAGGTAGCAAGGGGCTTCTGAGGACCTATGGGCTTAATTTAAGAAATCAATTACTTACCATAAGCATTTGATCCTCAGTGCCTCACAGTCAATTACAATAATCACCCAATCACTTCATCTCTTGCTAACCCACCATTCTCTTAGACTTTGTTTGAAGCACAATATAGTTGCTGAAAAGCATTGTGACACTTCAGTATTTGGCATATAACCATATAACAATTACAGAACGGAAACAGGCCATCTCAGCCCTTCTGGTCCGTGCCGAACTTCTATTCTCACCTAGTCCCACCGACCTGCACTCAGCCCATAACCCTCCATTCCTTTCCTGTCCATATAGCTGTTCAATTTAACTTTGAACGACAATATCAAACCTGCCTCAACCACTTCTGCTGGAAACTCGTTCCACACAGCTACCACTCTCTGCATAAAGAAGTTCCCCCTCAAGTTCCCCCTGAACTTTTGCCCTTTAACTCTCAACTCATGTCCTCTTCTTTGAATCTCCCCCACTCGCAATGGAAAACGCCTATCCACGTCAACTCTATCTATCCCTCTCATAATCTTAAATACCTCTATCTAGTCGCCCCTCAACCTTATACGTTCCACCTTTCTCTGGAACTTAGGTGATGAAACCCAGGTAACATTCTAGTATATCTTCTCTGTACTCTCTCTATTTTGTTGACATCTTTCCTATAATTTGGTGACCAAAACTGTACACAATACTCCAAATTTGGCCTTACCAATGCCTTATACAATTTCAACATTACATCCCAACTCCTATACTCAATGCTCTGATTAATAAAGGCCAGTATACCGAAAGCTTTCTTCACCACCCTATCCACATGAGATTCCACCTTCAGGGAACTATGCACCATTATTCCTAGATCCCTCTGTTCTACTGCATTCTTCAATGCCCTACCATTTACCATGTATGTCCTATTTTGATTAGTCCTACAAAGTGTAGCACCTCACATTTATCAGCATTAAACTCCATCTGCCATCTTTCAGCCCACTCTTCTAACTGGCCTAAATCTCTCTGCAAGCTTTGAAAACTTACTTCATTATCCACAACTCCATCTACCTTAGTATCATCTGCATACTTACTCTTCCAATTTACCACCCCATCATCCAGATCATTAATATATATGACAAACAACACTGGACCCAGTACAGATCCCTGAGGCACACCGCTACACACCCTCCTCCAATCTGACACACAGTTATCCACCACTACTCTCTGGCATCTCCCATCTAGCCACTGCTGAATCCATTTTACTACTTCGATATTAATGCCTAATGATTGAACCTTCCTAACTAACCTTCCTCATGGGACCTTGTCAAAGCCCTTACTGAAGTCCATATAGAAAACATCCACCGCTTTACTCTCATCAACTTTTCTAGTAACCTCTTCAAAAAATTCAGTAGGATTTGTCAAACATGACCTTCCACACACAAATCCATGTTGAGTGTTCTTAATCAGACCCTGCCTATCCAGATAATTATATACACCATCTCTAAGAATCCTTTCCATCAATTTACCCACCACTGACGTCAAACTCACAGGCCGATAATTACTAGGTTTACTCTTAGAACCCTTTATAAACAATGGAAAATCATGAGAAATATGCCAGTCCTCCGGCACTATCGCCGTTTCTAATGACATTTGAAATATTTCTGTCAGGGCCCCTGCTATTTCCACACTAACTTCCCTCAATGTCCTAGGGAATATCCTGTCAGGACCCGGAGAGTTATCCACTTTTATATTCCTTAAATGCTCCAGTACCTCTTCTTCTTTAATCATCATAGTTTCCATAACTTCCCTATCCATTTCCCTTATCTTACAGAATTCAATAATTGCAGCACTTAAGGTTGGACTTAAAGAATAGGTCTCAATCCATACTGAAAATGGCAGAAACTGTACAAATGAAAAAGTATAGACAATATAGTGTAGAGTATCTAAAGCAATAAATTTATATAGCACCAACCAACAGCAGCCAATGAGTCTGTTCTGTGTAAAAGATTTTTCAAATGAGGTCATGACCAGGCTCCTTGAACAATTGGAGAGAATACACTCTGATAAAACAAACTTGGCTTATTTAAAATCACCATGAGGACTTTCAGAAACAGAAAGAGAAAAAAAGAATGATAGATGATAATCTTCAAGTATACTGCGTCCACTTGGCTGAGTTGAATAAAGCATTGTCAGGGGGAATTTAGGACCTTTTGTTGATTAAAATTGCAGATTAGGTAATAAATACAACCCTGAATACTTCTAATGAGAAATTAATTGAATTGAATTGACTTTATTACTTACGTCCTTCATATATATGAGGACCAGAAATCTTTACGTTACGTCTCTGTCTAAATGTGCGATGTGCAATCATAGTAGTTTATAATAAATAGCATGTACAACAGAACAGTCAATATAACATAGGAATACAATTGTATCAGTGTGAATTAATCAGTCTGATGGCCTGGTGGAAGAAGCTGTCCTGGAGCCTGTTGGTCCTGGCTTTTATGCTGCAGTACCATCTCCCAAAAGTTAGCAGCTGGAACAGTTTGTGTTTGGGGTGACTTGGGTCTCCAATGATCATCTGGGCCCTTTTTACGTACCTGTCTTTGTAAATGTCCTGACTGGTGAAAAGTTCACATCTAAAGATGCGCTGGGCTGTCCACACCACTCTCTGCAGAGTCCTGCGATTGAGGAAAGTACAGTTCCCATACCAGGCAGTGATGCAGTCAGTCAGGATGCTCTCCATTGTGCCCCTGTAGAAAGTTCTCAGGATTTGAGGGCCTATACCAAACTTCTTCAAATGTCTGAGGTGAAAGAGGCGCTGTTGTGTACAGACCACGTGAGATCCTTGGTGATGTGGATGGCGAGGAACTTGAAGCTGTTTACCCTCTCAACCCCAGATCCATTGATGAAAATAGGAGTTAGCCTGTCTCCATTCCTCCTGTAATCCAGATTGGAGCTGTGGGTGGCGACACAGTCGGGTATACAGGGAGTAAAGGAAGGGACTCAGTACACAGTCTGTGTTAAGGGTCAGAAGGGCAAAGATGAGGGAGCCCAGTCTTACCACGGGACAGATGAAGATCTGATCTTGTTACAACATGACCTTGAACTGAAGCTGATGTAAAAAAAAATGATATCAAGCCTTTTGGTTGCAGAATGAAATCTCCATACAATATCCTACACTGACAAAATATGTCAAGATGTTCTTTATTGCCTTTCCAACATATTTAGTAGGTCAGTTTCAGTTGCACAACTTTCTTCAAAACAACAAAACAGACTGCATATTACTGAAGGTGGAGATCTGAGGCTCATGAGTGACGTTCGACCTGATGTTGAGAAGCTAATTTCATTCCATCCATCTGACGAAAGCATGCAAAAATAACAAAGTAGTGAATTTTATTGTATTTGTTTATTTAGAGAAACAATGCAGAACTGGGCCTTCTGGCTCTTCGAGCTTCACCACTAATAACTGATTTAATCCTAGCAGAATCATGGGACAATTTATAAAGATAAACTACGCTACTAAACAGTATGTCTTGGACTGTGGAAGGAAACAGAAACACCCAGAGAAAACCCATGCATTGCATGGGAAGACATAAAATGTCAAGATAATTATGGAGAATTTTAATATGAAAGTGGATTGGGAAAGTCAGGAAGATTCAAGATTCAAAGATTCAAAAAACTTTGTTGTCATTCTAACCGTACATCAGCTCTGCAGGGCAGAATGAGACAGCGTTTCTCAGGAGCGGTGCAATCATAACATAACAAATGCAACACTAAATAATAAATATAACAATAAATAGTAAAACACAACAGCCACATGTCAGTTAAAATCAGGTTATAATTGTCCAGTGCAAGTTAAAAGTGTCCAAAGCAGAGTCAGGTAGAGCAGCTATTTAGCAGTCTGACTGCCTGTGGGAGGAAGCTGTTTAGTAGCCTTGTGGTTTTAGTTTTGATGATCCTGTAACGTTTGCCTGATGGCAGAAGAACAAATAGTTCATGGAGAGGGTGTGAGGGGTCATTAAAGATGTACCGTGTCTTCTGGAGGCATCGACTCTGAAAGAGGTCTTGGACAGAAGGTAGAGAGACCCCAATAACCTTCTCTGCTCCCCTAACCCAAGAAGGTAATGGATCTCAGCAGGGAAAGTTTGTAGAATGCCTATCGGATGGCTTTTTGGAGTAGCTTGTCCATAAGCCCACCAGGGGATCAGCTGTTTTGGATTGGTTGCTGTGTAATAGAAACATAGAAACATTCAAAATAGGTGCAGGAGTAGGCCATTCAGCCCTTCGAGCTTGCACCGCCATTCAGTATCATCATGGCTGATCATCCAACTCAGAACCCCATACCAGCCTTCCCTCCATACCTCCTAATCCCTTTAGCCACAAGGGCCATATCTAACTCCCTCTTAAATATAGCCAATGAACTGGCCTCAACTGTTTCCTGTGGCAGAGAATTCCACAGATTCACCACTCTCTGTGTGAAGAAGTTTTTCCTAATCTCGGTCCTAAAAGGCTTCCCCTCTATTCTCAAACTGTGACCCCTCGTTCTGGACTTCTCCAACATCGGGAACAATCTTCCTGCATCGAGCCTGTCCAATCCCTTTAAGATTTTATACGTTTCAATCAGATCCCCCCTCAGTCTTCTAAATTCCGACGAGTATAAGCCCAGTTCAACCAGTCTTTCATCATATGAAAGTCCTGTCATCCCAGGAATCAATCTGGTGAACCTTCTTTGTACTCCCTCTATGACAAGGATGTCTTTCCTTAGATTAGGGGACCAAAGCTGCACACAATACTCCAGGTGTGGTCTCACCAAGGCCTTGTACAACTGCAGTAGTACCTGCCTGCTCCTGTACTTGAATCCTCTTGCTATAAATGCCAGCATACCATTCGCCTTTTTCACCGCCTGCTGTACCTGCATGCCCACTTTCAATGACTGGTGTATAATGACACCCAGGTCTCGTTGCACCTCCCCTTTTCCTAATCGGCCACCATTCAGATAATAATCTGTTTTCCTGTTTTTGCCACCAAAGTGGATAACTTCACATTTATCCACATTCAATTGAATCTGCCATGAATTTGCCCACTCACCTAACCTATCCAAGTCACCCTGCATCCTCTTAGCATCCTCCTCACAGCTAACACTGCCGCCCAGCTTCGTGTCATCCGCAAACTTGGAGATGCTGCATTTAATTCCCTCATCTAAGTCAATAATATATATTGTAAACAACTGGGGTCCCAGCACTGAGCCTTGAGGTACCCCACTAGTCACTGCCTGCCATACTGAAAAGGTCCCGTTTATTCCCACTGTTTGCTTCCTGTCTGCCAACCAATTCTCTATCCACATCAATACCTTACCCCCAATACCATGTGCTTTAGGTTTGCACACTAATCTCCTGTGTGGGACCTTGTCAAAAGCCTTTTGAAAATCCAAATATACTGCATCCCTATCCACTCTACTAGTTACATCCTCAAAAAATTCTATGAGATTCGTCAGACATGATTTTTCTTTCACAAATCCATGCTGACTCTGTCCGATGATTTCACTGCTTTTCAAATGTGCTGTTATCACATCTTCGGTAACTGACTCTAGCAGTTTCCCCACCACCGACGTTAGGCTAACCGGTCTATAATTCCCTTGTTTCTCTCTCTCTCCTTTTTTAAAAAGTGGGGTTACATTAGCCACCCTCCAATCCTCAGGAACTAGTCCAGAATCTAAAGAGTTTTGAAAAACTATCACTAATGCATCCACTATTTCTTGGGCTACTTCCTTAAGCACTCTGGGATGCAGACCATCTGGCCCTGGGGATTTATCTGTCTTTAATTCCTTCAATTTACCTAACACCACTTCCCTAGTAACATGTATTTCGCTCAGTTCCTCCATCTCACTGGACCCTCTGTCCCCTACTATTTCTGAAAGATTACTTATGTCCTCCTTAGTGAAGACAGAACCAAAGTGATTATTCAATTAGTCTGCCATGTCCTTGCTCCCCATAATCAATTCACCTGTTTCTGTCGGTAGGGGACCTACATTTGTCTTTACCAGTCTTTTCCTTTTTACATATCTATAAAAGCTTTTACAGTCAATTTTTATGTTCCCTGCCAGTTTTCTCTCATAATCTTTTTTCCCTTTCCTAATTAAGCCCTTTGTCCTCCTCTGCTGAACTCTGAATTTCTCCCAGTCCTTAGGTGAGGACCTGAGGCGATTAGGGAGCTGGAGTTAATGGAACCCCTTGGAAGTTGTGATCATATTATGACTAAGTTCAGTTTCAAATTTGAAGAGGAGAAGCTGGTATCAGATGTATCAATATTTCAGTGGAACAAAGGAAATTATAGCAGTATGAGAGAGGAACTGGCCCAAGTCAATTGGAAAAATGAGCTAGATGGAGAGATGGTAGAGCAGAATTGGATGAAATTCCTACAAGAAATAAGTGCCGGAAATATATATTCCAAGAAAAAAGAAAACCATGAGTGGAAAAATGGCACAAATATGACTAACGAGAGAGTTTAAGGCTAAAATAAAAGCAAAAGAGGAAGAGGCATACAAGGAAGCAAAAATTAGTGGGAAAACTGAGAACTGGACGACTTTTTGATTGGACCAATTGAAAATGATGCTGGAGAAATTATAAAGAGTAACAAAGAGATGGCAGAGGAGCCAAATGAGTATTTTGCAGTCTTCACAGTGGAAGACATTAGGAATATACCTGATAGCCAGAGGTCTCAGGGAATAGAATTAGGTATAGTCAGGATTACATAGTCATGGTCATAGTCATACTTTATTGATCCCGGGGGAAATTGGTTTTCGTTACAGTTACACCATAAACAATTAAATAGTAATAAAACCATAAATAGTTAAATAGTAATATGTAAATTATGCCAGTAAATTATGAAATTAATCCAGGACCAGCCTATTGGCTCAGGGTGTCTGACCCTCCAAGGGAGGAGTTGTAAAGTTTGATGGCCACAGGCAGGAATGACTTCCTATGACGCTTTGTGCTGCATCTTGGTGGAATGAGTCTCTGGCTGAATGTACTCCTGCGCCCAACCAGTACATTATGTAGTGGATGGGAGACATTGTCCAAGACGGCATGCAACTTAGACAGCATCCTCTTTTCAGACACCGCCGTCAGAGAGTCCAGTTCCATCCCCACAACATCACTGGCTTTATGAATGAGTTTGTTGATTCTGTTGGTGTCTGCTACCCTCAGCCTGCTGCCCCAGCACACAACAGCAAGCATGATCACTCTGGCTACCACAGACTAGAGAGAAAGTGCTTGGGAAGCTAAAAGGACTAAGAATAGATAAGTCTCCTGGACTAGATGAGATGCACCCACGGGTTCTGAAAGAGGTGGCTTTGGAAATTGTGGAGGTATTGGAAATGATCTTCCAGGAATCAATAGACTCTGGCATGGTTCCGAAGGACTGGAAAGTCGCAAATGTATTTCCGCTGTTTAATAAAGGAAGGAGGCAGCAAAAAGAAAATTACAGACCTATTAGTCTGACATCGGTAGTTGGAAATTTATTGGAGTCGATCCTCAAGGACAGGGTTATGAAATACCTTGAGGTGCATGACAAGATAGGCCCAAGCCAGCATGGTTTCATGAAGGGAAGATCCTACCTCACCGACCTATTGGAATTTTCTGAGGTAATCTCAAATAAGATTGACGGGAGAGGCTGTGGGTGTTGTGTATTTGGATTTTCAAAAGACCTTCGATAAGGTGCTGCCTAAGAAGCTGCTTAATAAGATGAGAGCCCATAGAATTATAGGAAAGATATTGGAATGGATGGAGCATTGGCTGATAGGCAGAAAGCAAAAGGTGGGAATAAAGGGATCCTATTCTGCTTGGTTGCCGGTTACTAGTGGTGTTCCACAGGGGTCGGTGTTGGGGCCGCTTCTTTTTACATTGCACATCAATGATTTAGATTATGGATTAAATAGTTTTGTGGCTAAGTTTGCGGATGAGACCAAGTTAGGTGGAGGAGCAGGAAGTGTTGAAGAAACTGAAAGGTTGCAGAGAGACTTGGTCAGTTTAGGAGAGTGGGCAAAGAAATAGCAGATGAGATATAATGTTGAGAAATGTACGGTTGTACATTTTGGAAGAAGAAATAATTGGACAGATTATTATTTGGCTGGGAAGAAAATACAAAAATCGGAAGTGCAAAGGGACTTGGGGGTCCTTGTTCAGGATACCCTAAAGGTTAATCACCAGGTTGTATCGGCAGTAAGGAAAGCGAATGCTATGTTGGCATTCATTTCAAGAGGAATAGTGTATAAGAGTAAGGAGATGTTGATGAGGCTCTATGGGGCACTGGTGAGACCTCATTTGGAATACTGTATGCAATTTTGGGCCCCCTATCTTAAAAGGGATGTACTGATATTGGAGAGAGTTCAGAGAAGATTTACGAGGATGATTCCTGGAATGCAGGGGCTAACATATGAGGAATGTTAGTTGGCTCTTGGACTGTATTCATTAGTGTATAGAAGAATGAGAGGGGATCTCATAGAAACAGTTTGAATGTTGAAAGGGTTGGACAGAGTAGATGTGGAAAGACTGTTTCCCTTGGTGGGTGAGTCCAGGTCAAGAGGCCATAGTCTTAGAATTAGAGGGTACCCATTTAAAACAGAGATGAGGAGAAAGTTTTTTAGCCAGAGGGTCATGGATTTGTGGAATTCGTTGCCACATATGGCTGTGGAGGCCCGATCATTGAGGATGTTTAAGGAGGAGATTGACAGGTATCTAATTAGTCAGGGTATCAAAGGATATGGGGAAAAAGCCAGAAATTGGAACTAGATGGGAGAATAGTTTAGCTCATGGGGGAGTGGTGGAGCAGACTCGATGGGCACGGCCTGCTTCTGCTCCTTTGTTTTGTGATCTTGTGACAAACTGCTTGTGGAGGATGCCAGGACTGAACGCCGAATTCTGATGCTTGGAGCTGTAATAACGTTGCAGAACTACTCCACTACTGTAGTCTCCAAAATTATTGATGAAATTGTTTAAACTGCAATTAATTAAAGAAATAATTTTATTTGGATCTTTAAATAGATTTGAATAACTTTTGCAAATATTTGCCACTACTTTGAATTTGTAGTTCCTAATTACTTTCACTGCATCAGTTATCAAGATTTTTCTTAAATGCATAACACTAATACATTATAATTTTCTGGTACATTTCCCTTGACCAAGCGAGGTGCAAATGTCTCTGCCAGGCCACTAGCAATTTCTTTCCTTGCTTCCCACACTGTCGTTTCGTAACTTGGTCAGGCCCTGGGGTTAGCCACCATTATGCATCTCAGGACTCCTACCACACCTCTTTCAGGAATCACTGTTCTCTTCTCCGAATTTCCTAGCTTCCATGAACTACACTATTGGTGGACGCAGCAGGCCAAGCAGCATCTGTAGGAAGAGGTACAGTCGACGTTTCAGGCCGAGACCCTTCGTCAGGACTAACTGAAGGAAGAGTGAGTAAGGGATTTGAAAGTGGGAGGGGGAGGGGGAGATCCAAAATGATAGGAGAAGACAGGAGGGGGAGGGATGGAGCCAAGAGCTGGACAGGTGATAGGCAAAGGGGATACGAGAGAGGAGCATGGGACAGGAGGTCCGGGAAGAAAGACAAGGGGTGGGGGGGACCCAGAGGATGGGCAAGAGGTATATTCAGAGGGACAGAGGGAGAAAAAGGAGAGTGAGAGAAAGAATGTGTGCATAAAAATAAGTAACAGATGGGGTACGAGGGAGAGGTGGGGCCTTAGCGGAAGTTAGAGAAGTCGATGTTCATGCCATCAGGTTGGAGGCTACCCAGACGGAATATAAGGTGTTGTTCCTCCAACCTGAGTGTGGCTTCATCTTTACAGTAGAGGAGGCCGTGGATAGACATGTCAGAATGGGAATGGGATGTGGAATTAAAAGTGTGGCCACTGGGAGATCCTGCTTTCTCTGGCGGACAGAGCGTAGATGTTCAGTAAAGCGGTCTCCCAGTCTGCGTCGGGTCTCGCCAATATATAAAAGGCCACATCGGGAGCACCGGACGCAGTATATCACCCCAGTTGACTCACAGGTGAAGTGTTGCCTCACCTGGAAGGACTGTTTGGGGCCCTGAATGGTGGTAAGGGAGGAAGTGTAAGGGCATGTGTAGCACTTGTTCTGCTTACACGGATAAGTGCCAGGAGGGAGATCAGTGGGGAGGGATGGGGGGGACGAATGGACAAGGGAGTCACGTAGGGAGCGATCCCTGCGGAAAGCGGGGCGGGGGGGGAAGATGTGCTTAGTGGTGGGATCTCGTTGGAGGTGGCGGAAGTTACGGAGAATAATATGTTGGACCCGGAGGGTGGTGGGGTGGTAGGTGAGGACCAGGGGAACCCTATTCCTAGTGGGGTGGCGGGAGGATGGAGTGAGAGCAGATGTACGTGAAATGGGGGAGATGCGTTTAAGAGCAGAGTTGATAGTGGAGGAAGGGAAGCCCCTTTCTTTAAAAAAGGAAGACATCTCCCTCGTCCTAGAATGAAAAGCCTCATCCTGAGAGCAGATGCGGCGGAGATGGAGGAATTGCGAGAAGGGGATAGCGTTTTTGCAAGAGACAGGGTGAGAAGAGGAATAGTCCAGATAGCTGTGAGAGTCAGTAGGCTTATAGTAGACATCAGTGGATAAGCTGTCTCCAGAGACAGAGACAGAAAGATCTAGAAAGGGGAGGGAGGTGTCGGAAATGGACCAGGTGAACTTGAGGGCAGGGTGAAAGTTGGAGGCAAAGTTAATAAAGTCAACGAGTTCTGCATGCATGCAGGAAGCAGCGCCAATGCAGTCGTTGATGTAGCGAAGGAAAAGTGGGGGACAGATACCAGAATAGGCACGGAACATAGATTGTTCCACAAAGCCAACAAAAAGGCAGGCATAGCCAGGACCCATATGGGTGCCCAAACCTTTAGTTTGGAGGAAGTGGGAGGAGCCAAAGGAGAAATTATTAAGAGTAAGGACTAATTCCACTAGACGGAGCAGAGTGGTGGTAGAGGGGAACTGATTAGGTCTGGAATCCAAAAAGAAGCGTAGAGCTTTGAGACCTTCCTGATGGGGGATGGAAGTATATAAGGACTGGACATCCATGGTGAAAATAAAGCGGTGGGGGCCAGGGAGCTTAAAATCATCGAAAAGTTTAAGAGCGTGAGAAGTGTCACGAACATAGGTCAGAAGGGATTGAACAAGGGGTGATAAAAAGCCTATTCTGGTATCTGTCCCCCACTTTTCCTTTGCTACATCGACGACTGCATTGGCGCTGCTTCCTGCACGCATGCAGAACTCGTTGACTTTATTAACTTTGCCTCCAGCTTTCACCCTGTTCTCAAGTTTACCTGATCCATTTCCGACACCTCCCTCCCCTTTCTAGATCTTTCTGTCTCTGTCTCTGGAAACAGCTTATCCACTGATGTCTACTATAAGCCTACTGACTCTCACAGCTATCTGGACTATTCCTCTTCTCACCCTGTCTCTTGCAAAAACGCCATCCCCTTCTCGCAATTCCTCCGTCTCCGCCGCATCTGCTCTCAGGATGAGGCTTTTCATTCTAGGACGAGGGAGATGTCTTCCTTTTTTAAAGAAAGGGGCTTCCCTTCCTCCACTATCAACTCTGCTCTTAAACGCATCTCCCCCATTTCACGTACATCTGCTCTCACTCCATCCTCCCGCCACCCCACTAGGAATAGGGTTCCCCTGGTCCTCACCTACCACCCCACCACCCTCCGGGTCCAACATATTCTCCGTAACTTCTGCCGCCTCCAACGGGAGCCCACCATTAAGCACATCTTTCCCTCCCCCCCCCTGCATTCCGCAGGGATCACTCCCTACGCGACTCCCTTGTCCATTCGTCCCCCCCATCCCTCCCCACTGATCTCCCTCCTGGTACTTATCCGTGTAAGCGGAACAAGTGCTACACATGCCCTTACACTTCCCCCCTTACCACCATTCAGGGCCCCAAACAGTCCTTCCAGGTGAGGCAACACTTCACCTGTGAGTCGACTGGAGTGATATACTGCGTCCGGTGCTCCCGATGTGGCCTTTTATATATTGGTGAGACCCGACGCAGACTGGGAGACCGCTTTACTGAACATCTACGCTCTGTCCGCCAGAGAAAGCAGGATCTCCCAGTGGCCACACATTTTAATTCCACATCCCATTCCCATTCTGACATGTCTATCCACGGCCTCCTCTACTGTAAAGATGAAGCCACACTCAGGTTGGAGGAACAACACCTTATATTCCGTCTGGGTAGCCTCCAACCTGATGGCATGAACATCGACTTCTCTAACTTCCGCCAAGGCCCCACCTCCCCCTCGTACCCCATCTGTTACTTATTTTTATGCACACATTCTTTCTCTCACTCTCCTTTTTCTCCCTCTGTCCCTCTGAATATACCTCTTGCCCATCCTCTGGGTCCCCCCCCACCCCTTGTCTTTCTTCCCGGACCTCCTGTCCCATGATCCTCTCGTATCCCTTTTGCCTATCACCTGTCCAGCTCTTGGCTCCATCCCTCCCCCTCCTGTCTTCTCCTATCATTTTGGATCTCCTCCTCCCCCTCCAACTTTCAAATTCCTTACTCACTCTTCCTTCAGTTAGTCCTGACGAAGGGTCTCGGCCTGAAACGTCGACTGCACCGCTTCCTACAGATGCTGCCTGGCCTGCTGCGTTCACCAGCAACTTTGATGTGTGTTGCTTGAATTTCCAGCATCTGCAGAATTCCTGTTGTTTGCGTATAAATGATCATACTGATCCTTAAGGGACCAGTTCATTCTCTAGATATCTTTTTGCTCTTAGTATACATACAGTATCTCTTTTATGTCCTGCTTTGCCCTCCTGATTTCTGAGTGAACTCTAGCTGTGTTCACATGAAAATGCAATGCAGATTTAAAACAGATATAAGGGGTTTTGAGAATCAAACTTCACATATTGATTAATTCACATTTTATTATGTATATGTCTCAATGTTCATAGGTGCCATTAGGCAGTAATATGTTTTTATGCAGATTATTCACTTAACATATTTAGAAGTCATTACTTCAACATTTAGAGGTTGACAAATAATTGCCCATTGGTGTATATTGATGCATATTTAAATCTCATTAGTAGGTAGGGAAGGGCAAAATAAAATTCTTTGTTCTAATTTGTGTATTTTCTGCTCATTATTCTGTTAAAATTGCATTACTTATTTATCAACTTTAATCGTGAATTATAAATATGCCAGGAACTACTGTAGACAGCTGAAAGGAAAATAGTAAAGGCAATGATGCTGCTATATGTGAGCTTTTAGCTGTGTTTTAAAAATCATAATGCTCCTTCAGTTTGTATATTGGTGTTGCAGTCACTTTCAGAGTTCAATAAATTTTGAAGACTATCTGAACTTTGAGTTGTGGGCAATTAGTGATGTTTATTTTTATTAGGAAAGTGGCTTTCCAACAATCAACAGATTATCAAGGTAAAAAGCATTTAATATTGACTTTCCTTGTGACCTCTGTTATATTTATGCACAAAATGTCTTAAAAAACGAGCTGGTGCTTTCCTGGTGTATGTAATGAATAAACTCTTCTCAGGCTTCTAACCAATTACAGGTATCAATTGTAACTGATGCTTTGATGACAAACTCCACCATCCTCATTAAGTTTGACATCGAAACCTCAGTTATAATTGATATCTGTACCCAATTAGAAGCCCAAAAAAGTTTTAAGTCTGTATTTCTGTATGTCATTATTTTAATAATGGTGATTTTGCATTTATTTTAAATAATGCTAACTGGAACATTAGCAATTAAATGCAATAATAGTGTACCACTATTATGTATTTCTTTTGTACTGTAGGTTAGTGTGGTCCAGGATTCGGTGAATATCTCAGGCCAGAACACCATGAATATGGTGAAAGTTCCTGAATGTCGGTTAGCTGATGAGCTTGGAGGAATATGGGAAAACTCTAGGTTTACAGACTGTTGCCTTTGTGTAGCAGGCCAAGAATTCCAAGCACATAAGGCAATTTTAGCAGGTTTGGAGCATTATTATATTAATATCACTGTCAACCAACATGTATATCTCGCAAATGTATAGCTAATTCTAATACTGACATAACTTAAGGACAGATTTTTAGCCTATGATATCAAAGAGGATACTGGAAGGTGAAAGTGGATATTCGACTGCTGAAAAATAAAACTGGAGAGTCAATAATGGGGAACAAAGAAATAGCAGATGATCTCATTGTGTATATTGCATAAATCTTCACTGGTAGCATGCCAGAAATTCAGGAGTGTTGGGAGAAGAGGTGGGTGCTGACATTGCTAAGGAGAGTATGCTTGGGGAGCTGAAAGTTCTGAAGGTACATATTCACTTGGATCAGAAGGACCAGATCATAGCATTTTGAAAACAGTAGCTGATGAGACTGCAGAGTCATTGGTAGTGATCTTCCAAGAAATGTTAGGTTCTGGAATGGTTCTTCAGGACTAGGACATTTTATTTGACTTATTTTATTTGTAAATGTCACTCTTTAAGAAAGGAGAGAGGCAAATAACCGAAAATTATAAATCAATTACTCTGGCTTCTGTGGTTGGTAAGATGTTAGAGTCCATTATTAAGAATGAGGTTTCAGGGTATTTGAGGCATATGATAAAATAGGCCAAAGTTAACATGGTTTCCGTAAGATTTGTCTTGTCCGACAGATCTGTTAGAATTGGAGGAAATAAAACAAGCAGGATAGACTAAGGTGAGTCAGTGGATTTTGTATACTTGGATTTTTGGAAGGGTTTTTACAAAGTGCTGCACATGAGGCTGCTAACTAATCTAAGAACCCATGATATTATAGGAAAGATAGTAGCATGGATAAATCAGTGGCTGATTGGCAGGAGGCAGAGAGTGGGAATAAATGGACCCCTTTTTGGCTGGCTGCTGTTTGCCAATGACTAGTGGTGGTCCACAGGGGTTTGTGTTAGGACCAGTTCTTTTCATGTTATATGTCACTAACTTGAATGATGAAATTGTTGGATCAATGACCAAGTTCGAAGTTGATACAAAGAGAGGCAGGTAGTTTTGAGGAAGTAGAAGGCTCAGAAGGACTTAGACAGATTTGGAGAATGGACAATCAAGTCTCAGATGGAATAAAATGTCAGGAGATATATGGTCATTCACTTTGCTAGAAGAAATAAATGGATAGATTATTTTCAAAATGGATGGAAAATTCAAAAATCTGAGCTGCCAAGGCACTTGAGGGTCCTCATGCAGGTTAATTTGCAAGTTTACTGAGTGGTAAGGAAGGTAAATGCAATGTTAACATTCATTTAGATAGTGCTAGAATATAAAAACGGGAATATAATGCTACAGCTTTATAAGGCATTGGCCAGATTGCATTTGGAGTATTGTGAATAGTTTTAGGCCCTCTATTAATGAAAGGATGTCTGGTATTGGAGAGAGTCCAGTGAGAATGATCTTGATAATGTATAAAGTGCATTTGAAGGCTCTGGGCCTGTACTTGCTGATGATTAGAAACCTATTTGAAACCTGTTCTCTTTGAAACCTATTGAATATTGAAAGACCTTCTTAGGGTGGATGTGGAGAGGATGTTTCCTATATTGAAGCTATCTAGCACTGGAAGGCACAACCTCAGTTTACGTTGATGTACGTTTAGAATTGCAGTGATGAGGAATTAATTTAGTTGGAGGGTTGTGAATCTTTGGAATTCATTGCCATAGATGGCTATGGAGGTCAAGTTACTGGGTATATTTAAAGCAGAATTTGGTAGGTTTTTTGAAGGATGTCAAGGATTATAGGGAGAACGCAGGAGAATAGGATTGAGAGGGATAAAAAATCAGCCATGATGGCATGGTGAAGCACACTTGATGGGCTGAATTGCCTGTCTTTTCAGGAAAAAGTCAAAATAGTGAAATCTTAATGTAATCTTTTTGGAGCATGATGAATATCTGAAGACATGACTTATTATTTCAGGTGTGACAGTTTGTTGTTGCATCTTTCTGGATCCAGCTAACCATTTAGAGCAATTTTATACTTGATGAGCTGGATTCTAGAATTTGTAATGATGTATACAATGAAATGAGTGACCTAACTCAAGAATAAATGTCTTGTTCCTTCTGTGGTTGCAAAGTATTTTGATTTTTGCAGGAGATACTTAGGAGTAATTAAAATAAATGGGGTAAATCAGAAAAACATTAAATTCATTATGCATTAATATGACGAACCAGCTATTTTAGGTGATATTGTTGAGTTTCATCTTCAATTTATTCTTCTGGCTAATTTTACTTTTGAATTTTGATTTTCATTCATGTTGTATTGTGTTGGATTTTGTAGCAGTATGTAGAACCTCAACTTGACTATAAGCCATTTTCGAGCAAATAAAGAACTCGTTGAATGTGGAAATATACAGCTGATTCCGTTTAATTGAGCCATTACTTATTTAGGCCATTAGTTGCTAAAGACAACTCTTAAAGAACAAAATTAATCAAAATATTTGGGATTCCCTTTGTTTATTTGGGACTCTATGCTTATTAATTTTATCTGCCAAGCGAGTTTTCTGCCATCAGCTTGGTAGCAATGTACATTTCACCTCAGGTTAACGTCAGGCAGGCACTGGAGAAGCTGAGCAATCTCATTAGCAGGCATGAAACAGAACACCCTGATGCCTTTTATATCATTGTGGGAGATTACAACCAGGTCAGCTTGAAGAAGTCTGAACAACTACCAGCAATATATCATCTATGAAACTGAGCAGCCAAAACACTTCACCACTGTAATATCCCATCATTAACACTTAGCATGCCACCCCACTCCAACACTTTGGAACGTCTGATCACTTGGCTGTACTTATACTCTCAGTGTATAGCAAAAACTAAAGTCCACAGCACTAGTAGTGAACACCAAGAAGTCATGGGAGGCAGAGGAGTGCTTACAAGACTGCTTTGAGTTGTCATACTGGACAATATTCATGGATTCATCTTTGAATATGAATATGCTACAGTTATCACCTACTTCCTCATGACCTGTTGGACGAACGTATGTCTTCAAAGAACATGTTGGCCATACTGTTCCCAAGCCAAATATCATGGATGAACCAAGAGTTTCATAGCTCTGCAGGGGGCTAGATCTGTAGTATTCAAGACCAGTGATCCAGATCTATTTAAGCATACCAAGTGTAATCTATGGAAAGCTGTTTCAAATGTGTAATAACAGTTCTGATTGAGATCAGAGATGGAATTAGATGCACATCAGCAGTGGCAGGGTTTGCAGGCCAATATTTCTCATCAAGTGAATCTTAACATCATGAATGGCTGTGATACTCCGCATCCAGACCTTCTACTCCTTTTATGTATGCTTAAAAGAATAAAAAACACCTCTGTGAATCCCTGCAGTGTCTGGTGACCCTGTGATGTCTGTTTCAGAGGCTGACGTCAAAATATCTTTCAAGAAGGTAAACTCTCACAAAGCATCAGACATTGATGGTGTACCTGGTAGGGCTGTGAAACCTCTGCCATCCAATAGGTGTTCAAGGACATCTTCGATCTGTTTCTGTTGAAGTCAGAGGTTCCCACCTGCTTCAAAAGGGTGACAATCATACCACTGCTCAAGAAGAGCAGGATGAGTTACCTCAATGACAATTACAAAGTGGCACTCACATCTACCACGATGATATACTTTGAGAGTTGGTCATGGCTAGAATCAACTCCAGACTAAGCAAGGACTTCATCCCACTGCAATTTGCTTATTGTTACAATAGTTCTACAATGCATGCAGTCTCACTGGCTCTACCCTCAGCTTTGGATCACTTGGACAATAGTAATACCTACAACAAGCTACAGCTCAGCATTCAACACAGTCATAGCCTGAGTTTTAATCAATGCTTTCAAAAAGTTAAGCCTCTTTGCCTCTCTCTGGAACTGGATCCTTGGATTACTCACCAGGAGATCACAGTCGGTATAGATCAGAAATAACATCTCCACCTCACTGACAGTCAACACTGGCACACCTCAAGAATGTTTCCTTAGCACTGCTCTACTCTTTCTACACCCACAACTGTGTGGTTAGCCACAGCTCAAACACAATTATAAATTTGCTAGCAAAACAAATATTGTTGGTGGCACAATTTCAGATGGTGAGAAGGAGCAAGATCTGCTTGTTAGGTGGTGTCATGGCAACATCATTGACTCAGTATTAGTATTAGGAATTGGTTGTTGACTTCAGGGAAGTCAAGAAAACACACATACCACTCCTAATTGAGTGATCAGAGTGGAAAGGCTGAGAAGTTTCAAATTCCTGGGCCCAACATGTTGATGCAAATACAAAGAAGGCACACCGGAGGCTAAATTTTATGAGGAGTTTGAGAAGAACTGGTATGTCCCCAAAGTTATTTGTAAATTTCTACAGATTTCCATCACCTTCTGACGTGGAGGGGCTATTGCGCAGGATTGGAGAAAGCAACAGAGAGTTGTAAACTCAGCCAGCTTCAACAAGTGCACAGTTCTCCATAGCATCTGTCATCTTCACAGACATTTTCAAAAGGCAATGCCTCAAAAAGTTCACATCCATCATTAATGATCCCCATCAGCCAGTACATGATCTCTTCTCATTTTTACCATCAAGGAGGAGATACAAGAGTCTGAAGGCACACTTTCTAAGATTCAGATACAACTTCTTCGCCTCCATCATCAGATACAGTTTTGTATGAAGGTAGTCAATTTTCTGCACAAGTTGTCTGGGCTGATTTTGTTCATTTATTGTCAATCGATAGAACACAGTGTAGACTGGATGAATTACTCCAGTGATAATTATTATAATTAATACACAATTCTATAATACTGTTTTAGCATTGGTGTGGTTTTAATTTGTTCTGTATTTTATTTAAACACATTATCTGTTACTTGGTAGTTTATTTTTTATACCTTTTTAATTATTTTCAGGTAACTAGGGCAACTGCTTAACTGGGCCAAAATCTACTGAGTCCCATGTGTCCTGGTTAATTGGAATCCATTAGAGATAGCAGTTTTATAGAAGAGAACATTCAATATAACAAACTTCCTGGTCTTATTCTACCATATTGGTAATGTGATATTGCTGATCGTATTGTAGGGAGCAAAAGAGGAAAGTTACAGTGCACAGTTATAGTTGTATTCTGATTCATTTCTTTCAGATAACATAGTTGGATCTTTCCAATTTCTAGTTTATATTATATAGATTTTCTTTGGACAAACATTTAAGAATTCTTTTAAGAACTACTTTAAGAACATTCAAAAATCAGCTTCCCAACTCACTGGCATACTCTCATCCTGTATTTATTTTCATTTTTTGTTACTGCTGTTTCACATATTTATACTACTGCTTATGTTTTTGTAGTAATGCCAGTAACCTTATACTTACATAAACATGAACCTCACACTTATGCCAACCTGTCAATCTTCAAGTTATGCCACTTAGGGACATGCTAATATTATTTTGGGACTTTATGTGTTTGATTGTAACAATATCTGTTCTGTGTGTGTGTGTGTGTGTGTGTGCTTGTGCGTGTGTGTCTATTGTGTTTTGCATCTTGTCTCAAAGGTAAGATGTTTTATTTAGCTGTATATATCTGTATAGTTGAATTAAAATTAACTTGAACTTGAGACATGGAGTGGATTTATTGTCATTCTGCATTGCAGAAACAGAAAATATAACTTAAAGCTTTGCAACACTTGTAAATTTCTACAGCTGTATTGTGGAAATCATTCCAATTGGTTTCATCACTGTCTGATATGGAAGGCCACTGCACAAGATCAGAAAAGGCTGGAGAAAGTTGTAAGCTCAGCCAGCTTCATCATGGGCATCAGCCTCCATAGCATCCAGGACACATTCAAAAGGGGATGCCTCAAAAACACGACACTATTATTAGTGATCCCCATCACCCAGGACCTACCCTCTTCTCATTGATACCATTAAAGAGAAGGTACAAGAATCTGAAGCCACTCACTCAACATTTCAGGAACAGATCTTTCCTCTCTATCATCAGATTTCTGAATGGAATATTTAGCACTATATATGTGTTACCAGCCTGTCAGTAATAATTGTAGTAATGATCAGTGACTTTATTAACCATAAACCATTAATTTCCAGCAACACATACAAAATGCTGGAGGAACTCAGCAGGTCAGGCAGCATCTATGGAAAAAAGTGCAGTTGACATTTCAGGCCAAAACCCTTATGTCCACACTATTTTGTGGAAAAAAACTTGTAATGGATGATTTTGCAAGCCGGAATAAGTCGTGATTTGTTTTACGGGAATTATTTGGATGTTTTCCTTTAACAAAATATTGATAACTGATCAATTAAAATATTTTTGTCAATATGATTATTATTGTTAAACATCTTTTCAACATCTTTTAAAAATAATCAAAAGTTTCTAAATAGTAAAAAACTAAAACAAATCAACATTTGGTGTGACTACCCTTTGCCTTTAAAACTACTTCAGTTTTCTTAGGAACACCGTCGTGAAGTTTTGTAAGAAAATTGGCTGTTTTAAGCACTTTGGAGAACTTACCATTGTTCTTCTGCAGATTTTGGCTATTTCATTTGTCTCTGTATCTCCATGTAATCCTGTACAGCCTCAATGATGTCATTGATCAGGTCTTCATGGGGGCCATACCCTCTGCTGTAGAACTCCTTGTTCTTTTTTTCATTGAAGGAAGTTATTTATGGCCTTGGTTGTTGGCTGTCATTGTCCTGCTGCAGAATGAAATTGGGATCAATCAGATGCCTCCCTGATGGTATTGCGTGATGGATGAGAATCTCCTTGTATTTTTCAACATTGAGGATTCCATTAATTCTGACCATGTTACAACTCTATGTGTGTTGATGCAGCCACAAACCTATAGGGAATCTCTGTTGTGCTTCATTATTGGCTGCAGATATTCATCCATGAGCACTGTCCTGCCCTGCTATGGATAAACTGCATCCTGTTTGAGCCAAAAATTTCAAATTTTGACTCATCAATCCAGAGCACTTGTTGCCATTGTTCAGCACTGTAGTCCTTGTATTTCTCTGCTTAGGTGAGTCTCTTGGCTTTGTTCCATTCAGAGGAATGGCATTTTTGCAGCAACTCTTCAAAGACCACTTCTGACAAGACTTCTCCAGACTGTTGAAGTTGTACTTGGATTCCCTGTGGTTTCTGTGAGTTCAGAGCTGATAGTAGTGCTGGACTTCTTCAGATTTAGAAGGGACGTCACTTTAACGTATCTCTTGTCTGCTGCAGTCAATTTCCATTGCTAACCGCTGTATCTGGTCCTAAGCCTTGCTTGTCTCTTTGTGCTTCTTCAGAATAGCTTGAACAGCACATCTCAAAACTCCTTTCTGTCAAAAAATTACTGCTTGGGAGAGCCCTGGTTGATGCATGATGACCACATTGTGACTTGTTGCTGTGCTCATTCTTCCTATAATGTCAGTTTTAATTGATGATTTGAAGGTTAAACTGTCACATCTGCCACACATCACCCTTGTTTAGTTGTCTTTCACCCAGTGAGATTCCTTCTACATCCATTTCTGTTTCATTTATTCAGTTTAGTTCTTTCAACTCATTATGTCATTGATCATTAGACTTCTGTGTTATCTTTGTTTAATCATGCACTGGGCTATGTACTGTAGTAGAAAATGATATTATAATCCTTGAAAGCTGCAGACTTAAGTCAGTAAAAACTGTGCTCGGAATTTTGTTCTTCCTTCCGGTTAAGATGGTGCCTGTACAGACATCTCACCCTGCAAAAACTCATTTCAGAGAGGAAGCACCCCCGCCCGCCGCAACCCCAAATCCCCCTCCCATCGACCTCCAAGGGTGTACCTAATACTTTGTTTAGTGATGTTCTCTAATCTGTAAACCAAGTTGGGTATATGCAGCAGAAGTGACATTAAGATATGTACTTCTATTATACTATCATGTTTATTCTGTTACAACTTTAAGCAAGTCTACAGGGAGTTTGGCCTTATCATGTAGGACATCAATAGTGTAGCTCCTTGACAGCTAGCCAGCTAGTTTAAATCAGGGGTCCCCAACCATTTTTGAACCGCGGTCCAGTTTAATATTGACAATATTCTTGCGGATCAGCCAACCCCGGGGGGGGGGGGGTTAAACGCAACTGGAATGTAGGTGATAATTAGATCACAATCGATCACAATGCTATTAGTTTCAATATAATAATGGAGAAGGCTAGATCTGGACCTAGGATTGAGAGTTTTGATTGGAGAAAGACTAGCTTTGAGGAGATGTGAAAGGATTTAGAAGGAGTGGATTGGGACAATTTGTTTTATGGGAAGGATGTAATAGAAAATGGAGCCAATTTAAAGGGGAAATTTTGAGAGTACAGACCCTTTATGTTCCTGTGAGGTTGAAAGGAAAGGTTAAAAGTTTGAGAGAGCCATGGTTTTCGAGGAATATTGGAAACTTGGTTCGGAAAAAAAGAGATATCTACAATAAATATAGGCGGCTTGGAGTTAATGAGGTGCTCAAGGAATATAAAGAATGTAAAAAGAATCTTAAGAAAAGGTTAGAAAAGCTAAAAGAAGATACGAGGTTGCTTTGGCAAGTAAGGTGAAAATAAATCCAAAGTATTTCAACGCTTATATTAATAGCAAAAGGATAGTGAGGGATAAAATTGGTCCCTTAGAGAATCAGAGTGGACAGCTATGTGTGGAGCCAAAAGAGATGGGGGAGATTTTGAACGATTTCTTTTCTTCGGTATTCACTAAGGAGAAGGATATTGAATTGTGTAAGACAAGGGAAACGGGTAGGGAAGTTATGGAAACTATGATGATTAAAGAAGAGGAAGTACTGGAGCTTTTAATGTATATAAAAGTGGATGTTTCTGGGTCCTGACAGGTTATTCCCTAGGACCTTGAGGGAAGTTAGTGTGGAAATAGCAGGGTCTCTGACAGAAATATTTCAAATGTCATTAGAAACAGGGATGGTGCCGGAGGATTGGCGTATTGCTCATGTTGTTCCATTGTTTAAAAAGGATCCTAAGAGTAAACCTAGAAATTATCGTGACGTGAGTTTGACGTCAGTGGTGGTAAATTGATTGGAAGTATTCTTAGAGATGATATGTATAATTATCTGGACAGACAGGGTCTGATTAGAAACAGTCAACATGGACTTGTGCGTGGAAGGTCCTGTTTGACAAATCTTATTGAATTTCTTGAAGAGGTTACTAGGAATGTTGACTAGATTAAAACGGTGGATGTTGTCTATATGGACTTCAGTAAGGCGTTTGACAAGGTCCCACATGGAAGGTTGGTTAGGGAGGTTCAATCGTTAGGCATTAATATCGAAGTAGTAAAATGGATTCAGCAGTGGCTGGATGGGAGATGCCAGAGAGTAGTGGTGGATAACTGTGTGTCAGATTGGAGGACAGTGTGTAGTTGTGTGCCTCAGGGATCTGTACTGGGTCCAGTGTTGTTCGTCATATATATTAATGAAATGGATGATGGGGTGGTAAATTGGATGAGTAACTATGCAGATGATACTAAGATAGGTGGAGTTGTGGATAATGAAGTAGGTTTTCAAAGCTTGCAGAGAGATTTAGGCCAGTTAGAAGAGTGGGCTGGAAGATGGCAGATGGAGTTTAATGCTGATAAGTGTGAGGTGCTACATTTTGGTAGGACTGATCAAAATAGGACATACATGGTAAATGGTAGGGCATTGAAGAATGCTGTAGAACAGAGGGATCTAGGAATAATTTCCCTGAAGGTGGAATCTCATGTGGATAGGGTGGTGAAGAAAGCTTTTGGTATGCTAGCCTTTATAAATCAGAGCATCGAGTATAGGAGTTGGGATGTAATGTTGAAATTGTATAAGGTATTGATGAGGCCAAATTTGGAGTATTGTGTTTAATTTTGATCACCGAATTATAGGAAAGATGTCAACAAAATAGAGAGAGTACAGAGAAGATTTACTAGAATATTACCTGGGTTTCATCACCTAAGTTACAGAGAAAGGTTGAACAAGTTGGGTCTTTATTCTTCGGAACGTAGAAGGTTGAGGGGGGACTTGATAGAGGTATTTAAAATTATGAGAGGGATAGATAGAGTTGACGTGGATAGGCTTTTTCCATTGAGAGTGGGGGAGATTCAAACAAGAGGACATGAGTTGAGCGTTAAAGGGCAAAAGTTCTGTGGTAACTTGAGGGGGAACTTCTTTACTCAGAGAGTGGTAGCTGTGTGGAATGAGCTTCCAGCAGAAGTGGTTGAGGCAGGTTTGATGTTGTTGTTTGAAGTTAAATTGGATAGATATATGGACAGAAAAGGAAAGGAGGATTTTGGCCTGAGTGCAGGTCGGTGGGACTAGGTGAGAGTAAGAGTTCGGCACGGTCTAGAAGGGCCGAGATGGCTTGTTTCCATGCTGTAATTGTTATATGGTTATATGATAAGTCAACTATAAGTCACTTGCAAGTGGCTAATACACACAATTTTGTTTCTAGAGGGGTTTATCTAACGAAATTAATATTAAACACACAGTGCATATTTTCTTCGCATGAATGTAGTGATAACTCAGTTATAACAGTGGTCCCAAACCTCCGGGCGAAGAATGCAGCAGTACAGCGGTAGCCAGAACGCATCCAGCACATAGTCAAGGAAAAAGCCGAAATAAACAAGTTTTTTCCTGCGCTGACATGGATGATTCACCGGGGACGTTCACAAATGGGTCACGGACCCATTCCTTTGCACGTTTTGGGTCATCGATGACCTCGCGTGCGTTAAATTCAACAGTGTGTGACAGGGAATGAGGAAAGTGCAGCTGACTAATATCATTTCATATCGCCAAATCATATTGTTTCCTCGCAGCCTGCTGGTTGGGGATTGGGGACCACTCTTAGCACGAAGAGAAACCAATCAGGATGCTCGCTCTCCCTCTCCTTCTCTTTCTAAAAAAAAATCTATTTCCTGGATACTGTATATATTTTCCGGGTGTCAGGGAGCCACTATCAATATGCAGGAGACTCCTGGAACTTCCGGGAGAGGTGAGATGTCTGCCTGTATACTTTGCTTCTTTGTTCGACATCTTTTGGATGGATCATGAAACTATCTTTTTCACTTCTTTTATGTCCTTAACTTTTGTTTCTCATTTTGAACATGATTCTGGAACTGTTGGTGCCTGTGTTTTGCTGTTTGGATGTCATTTGGGTGATCCTGTGCTCTGCAGATTCCGAGGGGATTTTGGGAGGCCAAGGCAGTGTGAGTGAACCTCATGGCGAGAAAGCTGCACGATGTTGCGTGAGCCAAGGGTAGACACCATTTCGTTGATTGTAGCTTCCACTGTTCACTGATTAAAGCGACGAGTGTGATTGAAACATAGGTGACTGCATACATTTGGTGATCATTTGGGTGTTAAGGTGCTCTGCAGTCTCCAAGAGGATTATGGTAAGCATATGTGAACCTCATAGTAAGTAGGCAGCAGGATGGGATGCACTGCAATGTTGTTCCATTTTGCTGATTGTATCTTCCATTGTTCACTTTTTAAATCGATGAGGGAGATTGAAACATTGAAGTAAGTGTAGAGGGTGAGTGCGGGCTACTTACCGTTAAATTAATTGCTCTGAACAGAGAGGGGAGAGCCTGCTGCTGTGTTCATAGTGTTGTCCAGGACTTTTCTGTGATTTGGATATGAACCTATATTATAGACTATATTTTCAGTCTTGTAGTTTTTATATACTGTGTTTTTTTTCACCCAGCTTCTCTTTATTTTTTTCATGTGGTGAAGGGGATTTGGAGCTCAATATGCCTGATCTGCTTAGCTCATTTTTTTAATGCAAAAGTAGGGATTTGGGGTGGGGGGTCAATGTGCCTGATCCGTTTTACTTGTTTTATTATGGGAGGAGGGATTTGGGGATTTATATGCCTGTTCTTGTGTTTTATTTTCAGGAAGATAGGGGTTAGAGGGTGATGATAATATTGCCTTTCTTTTCTTTCTTAGTGTCACGGCTACTCAGAGAATTGAAGAATTATATACTTTGAGTTGAATACTTTGATAATAAATGAAACTTTGAGCCCTTGAACCTTCAGTTTGAAGTATAAAAGCTAACAATTTGATCCAGAGCTGCTGGATGGGTTGATCTTTGATTGTATTTTTTATTGGAATCTGTACTTTCTAATTATTTAATATCAGCTGGCAGGTCTTCAGTTCTCTAAAACATAATTACCACAGAACATGGAAATATGAATTAGTTTACATGCTATTGTACTTTATATATCGCCTTCAGTCAATTTTTAACTTATTAGTATATTATTTAATGGAAGAAATCTTAGGGAGTTAATTATAATAAGAAACCTTGAATAATTGAATTTTAAAAAAATTATGTTTATATTTAGCTCGTTCTCCAGTCTTCAGTGCTATGTTTGAACATGAAATGGAAGAGAGCAAAAAGGTAATGCATAATCTGGTACATAATCAAAAATAAAAGAGCGATACTTTGACTCTGAAATCCTCAGTAATTTTATGAATTGTGCTCACCTTAATGGATATATCTGGATGAAATGCTTCAAGTAACTTCCAAGTTTCCTTTTCTGATTTACGTATGACATCGGTGAAAACATTAGATTGCCTAACCCACTGAGGGTTTGAATATTTTGAGATGTCTTCTCTCTGAGTTTCCTTGATAACATTACGTTATATTATATTATATTAACATTATATTATTCCTCTTAGGGAATGAGATAGGGCAGGTGTTGGAGGTTTGTGTTGGGGAGCACTTCGGGTCCAGTGATCACAATGCCATTAGTTTCAGTATAATTATGGAGAAGGATAGGACTGGACCTAGGATTGAGATTTTTGATTGGAGAAAGACTAACTTTGAGGAGATACAAAAGTATTTAGAAGGAGTGGATTGGGACAATTTGTTTTATGGGAAGGATGTAATAGAGAAATGGAGGTCATTTAAAGGAGAAATTTTGAGGGTGCAGGATCTTTATGTTCCTGTTAGGTTGAAAGGAAAGGTTAAAAGTTTGAGAGAGCCATGGTTTTCAAGGGATATTGGAAACTTGGTTCGGAAAAAGAGAGGGATCTTCAATAAATATAGGCAGTTTGGAGTTAATGAAGTGCTCGAGGAATATAAAGAATGTAAAAAGAATCTTAAGAAAGAAATTAGAAAAGCTAAAAGAACGTACAAGCTTTAGCAAGTAAGGTGAAAATAAATCCAAAGGGTTTCTACAGTTATATAAATAGCAGAAGGATAGTGAGGGATAAAATTGGTCCCTTAGAGAATCAGAGCGGACGGCTATGTGCGGAGCCAAAAGCTATGGGGGAGATTTTGAACAATTTCTTTTCTTTGGTATTCACTAAGGAGAAGGATATTGAATTGTATAAGGTAAAGGAAACAAGAAGGGTAGTTATGGAAAGTATGACGACTAAAGAAGAGGAAATACTGGCACTTTTGTGGAATATAATAGTGGATAAGTCTCCACTAGTGGACAAGATATTCCCTAGGACCTTGAGGAAATAGCAGGGGCTCTGACAGAAATATTTCAAATCTCATTAGAAATGAAGATGGTGCCAGAGGGTTGGCGTATTGCTCATGTGGTTCCATTGTTTAAAAAGGGTTCTAAGAGTAAACCTGGCAATTATCAGCCGTGAGTTTGACGTCAGTGGTGGGTAAATTGATGGAAAGTATTCTTAGAGATGGTATATATAATCATCTGGATAGCCAGGGTCTGATTAGGAACAGTCAACATGGATTTGTGCGTGGAAGGTCATGTTTGAGAAATCTTATTGAATTTTTTGATGAGGTTACTAGAGTTGACGAGGGTAAAGCAGTAGATGTTGTCTATATGGACTTCAGTAAGGCCTTTGACAAGTTTCCACACGGTAGGTTAGTTAGGAAGGTTCAATCGTTAGGTATTGATATCGAAGTAGTAAAATGGATTCAGCAGTGGCTAGATGGGAGACGCCAGAGAGTAGTGGTGGATAACTGTGTGTCAGATTGGAGGAGGGTGTGTAGCGGTGTGCCTCAGGGATCAGTACTGGGTCCAATGTTGTTTGTCATATATATTAACGATCTGGATGATGGGGTGGTAAATTGGATTAGTAAGTATGCAGATGATACTAAGATAGGTGGAGTTGTGGATAATGAAGTAGGTTTTCAAAGCTTGCAGAGAGATTTAGGCCAGTTAGAAGAGTGGGCTGAAAGATGGCAGATGGAGTTTAATGCTGATAAATGTGAGGTGCTACATTTTGGTAGGACTAATCAAAATAAGACATACATGGTAAATGGTAGGGCATTGAAGAATGCTGTAGAACAGAGAGATCTAGGAATAATGGTGCATAGTTCCCTGAAGGTGGAATCTCATGTGGATATGGTGGTGAAGAAAGCTTTTGGTATGTTGCCTTTATTAATCAGAGCATTGAGTATAGGAGTTGGGATGTAATGTTGAAATTGTATAAGGCATTGGTGAGGCCAAATTTGGAGTATTGTGTACAGTTCTGGTCACCGAATTATAGGAAAGATGTCAATAAGATTGAGGGAGTACAGAGAGGGTTTACTAAAATGTTGCCTGGGTTTCATCTAAGTTACAGAGAAAGGTTGAACAAGTTAGGTCTTTATTCTTTGGAGCATAGAATGTTGAGGGGGGACTTGAGGGAAGTTAAAATTATGAGGGGGATTGATAGAGTTGACGTGGATAGGCTTTTCCATTGAGATTGGGGGAGATTCAAACAAGAGGACATGAGTTGAGAGTTGAAGGGCAAAAGTTTAGGGGTAACATAAGGGGGAACTTCTTTACTCAGAGAGTGGTAGCTGTGTGGAACGAGCTTCCAGCAGAAGTGGTTGAGGCAGGTTCGATGTTGTTGTTTAAAGTTAAATTGGTAGATATATGGACAGGTGGCCGGTGGGGTACCACAGGGTTCAGTGCTGGGACCGCAGCAGTTTACAATATATGTTAATGATTTAGATGAGGGAATTAAAAGTAACTTCAGCAAATTTGCCGATGACACAAAGCTGGGTGGCAGTGTGAAATGTGAGGAGGATGTTATAAGAATGCAGGGTGACTTGGACAGGCTGGGTGAGTGGGCAGATGCATGGCAGTTGCAGTTTAATGTGGATAAATGTGAGGTTATCCACTTTGGTGGTAAGAACAAGAAGGCAGATTATTATCTAAATGGAGTCAAGTTAGGAAAAGGGGAAGCACAACGAGATCTAGGTGTTCTTGTACATCAGTCACTGAAAGCAAGCATGCAAGTACAGCAGGCTGTGAAGAAAACTAATGGCATGCTGGCCTTCATAACAAGGGGAATTGAGTATAAGAGCAAAGAGGTCCTTCTGCAGCTGTACTGGGCCCTGGTGAGACCACACCTGGAGTACTATGTGCAGTTTTGGTCTCAAAATTTGAGGAAGAACATTCTTGCTATTGAGGGAGTGCAGCGTAGGTTCACAAGATTAATTCCCGGGATGGCGGGACTGTCATATGTTGAAAGGTTGGAGCGACTGGGCTTGTATACTCTGGAATTTAGAAGGCTGAGAGGGGATCTTATTGAAACATATAAGATTATTAAGGGATTGGACATGCTGGAGGCAGGAAGCATGTTCCCGCTGATGGGTGAGTCTAGAACCAGAGACCACAGTTTAATAATAGGGGTAGGCCATTTAGAACAGAGTTGAGGAAAAACTTTTTCACCCGGAGAGTGGTGGATATATGGAATGCTCTGCCCCCGAAAGGCTGTGGAGGGCAAGTCTCTGGATGCTTTCAGGAAAGAGATGGTTAGAGGTCTTAAAGATAGCGGAATCAAAGGTAATGGGGAGAAGGCAGGAACTGGATACTGACTGTGGATGATCAGCCATGATCAGAGTGAATGGCGGTGCTGGCTTGAAGGGCCGAATGGCCTACTCCTGCACCTATTGTCTATTGTCTATTGAAAGGAATGGAGGGTTATGGGCTGAGTGCAGGTCGGTGGGACTAGGTGAGAGTAAGAGTTCGGCACGGACTGGAAGGGCTGAGATGGCCTGTTTCTGTGCTGTAATTGTTATACGGTTATATGGTTATATTAATGATGGAAACAGTTTTACCCTGAAGTGATGATTTTAGGTTTACCATGAAATATTAAATCAACCTTTTCATGGTCTAAAGATGTGGAGCCCCAGGGTATATAGATGAAAGACAAAGTTTGTGAACCCTTTGTGATTACCTGGTTTTTGCATTAATTATTCATGAAATGTGGTCTGATCATCATCTAAGTCGCCATAATAGACCAACACAATCTGCCTAAACTAATAACATGGAAACAATTGTACTTTTCATGTCTTTATTAAATATATTGGAAAAAGTATGTGAACCCTTGTATTAAATAACTGGTAGAGCCTTCTTTAGCACCAATAAACGCCACCAAGAATTTCCTGTAGCTTCTGATTAGACTTGCACACTGGTGAGGAGGAATTTTAGACCATACAAAACTATTTTAGTTCATCAATATTTCTGGGTTATCTTGCATGAACAGCTCTCATCAGGCCATGCCGCAGCCTCTCAATCAGGTTAAGGTCTGGACTCTTACTTGGCTATTACAAAACACAGATTTCCTTCTTTTTTTATCATTCTGTTGTTACGGAATTCAAAACAGCTATAAAAGTAAAAAGGATGGGCATACAACACAAAATTTAGTGTTAAAACAGAGGTTTGGGAAGCTTTTTGGGAAGGGAGTAACTAAAAGAATCATTAGGAGGAAATGATGAAATATTAAAGCAAACAATATCAAAGTGAAAGTTTGTTCCAGTATGTAAAAAATAAAAGAGATGAGAATAAGTATAGGACTGCTAGAAAATGAGACCGGAAAAATAATAATGGGGGACAAGGAGATGCAGATGAACTAAATGAGTATTTTGCATTAGTCTTCACTGTGGAAGAAAATAGCAGTGTGCCAAATGCTGTAGTGGATGAAGGAAGAGAAGTGGGTGCAATTATTATTACAAGGGAGAAGCTGCTTAGAAAGTTGAAAGGCCCAGGGTACATAAATCACCCAGCCAAGATGAACTGCAGCTAGAGTTTTAAAAAAGTAGCAGTAGAGACTGTGGAGGCAATAGTAATGGTCTTTTAATAATCATTAAAAAAGTATTCCCTAGCACTGGAAGAAAGGAGGAAGTCAGCAGAAATGAAATTAAAGCCCATTTAACCTGACTTCAGTGGTTGGGAAGATGTTAAAGATAATTATTAAGGGTAAGGTGCTGGAGTACTTGGTGACACTGGACAAGATAGTACAAAGTCAGCATGGTTTCCTTAGGGGAAAATCTTGCATGATGAATCTGTTGGAATTCTTTGTGGAGGTTACATGTAGGATAGATAGAGGATGCAGTGGATGTTGCATAACTGGACTTCCATAAGGTCTTTGACAGGGTGTCACTCACACGAGGCTGCTTACCAGGTTAAGAGCCCATGGTATTACAGTAAAGTTATTAACATGGTTAGAGCATTGGCTGATTGGTAGGAGGCAGCAAGTGGGATCCTTTTCTGGTTTCAAGTGACTAATGGTGTTCAGCAGGGGTCAGTGTTGGGACCATTTTTATGCTGTATATTAATGATTAGAGGATTGAATACATGGCTTTGTTGCCAACTTTGAAGATGTTATAATGGTTGATGGAGGGGCAGGTAGTGTTGCGGAAACAGGTGGGTTGCAGAAGGACTTAGACAGATTAGGAGAATGGGTCAGAAAGTGGCAAATGAAGTACAATGTTGGAAAATACATGCTCATGCACTTTGGTAGAAGAAATTAATGTGCAGACTTTTCTAAATGGGGAGAAAATGCATTTGAGCTGTAAAGAGACTTTAGAATCTTGTGCAGGACCCTCTAAAGGTGGTGGGGAAAGCAAATGCAATGATGCACTGTTAGTATTCATTTCAAGAGCTCTAAAATACAAGAGCAGGGATGTGCTGATGAGGGTTTATAAGGCACTTGTGATACCACATTTGGAGTACTGTGAACTGTTTTGGGCCCCTCATCTAAGAAAAGATGTGCTGGCATTGGCGAGGGTCCAGAGGAGGTTCACAAGGATGATTCCGGGAACGAAAGGGTTATCATACCAGGAACGTTTCATAGCTTGGATCTGTCCTCGATGGAATTCAGAAGGTTAAGAGGATGAATGATGAAAGGCCTAGACAGAGTAGATGTGCAGAGAATCTTTCCCACGGTGGGTGAAACTAGGACAAGGGGGCACAGCCTCAGAATAGAGGGCTGTCCATTTAAAACAGAGATGCAGAGACATTTCTTTAGCCAAAGTGTGGTGAATTTGTGGAATTTGTTTCCACAAGCATATGTGGCCAGCTCATTGGCTGAATTGAAGGCAGAGCTTGATAGGTTCTTGATTGGACATGGCATCAAAGGTTACGGATAGAAGACAGGGGAGTGGAGCTAAGGAGAGAAAAAAGAAATGATCAGCCGTGATTGAATGGCAGATCAGACTTAAGGGCCAAATAGCCTAATTTTACTTCTATGTCTTATAGTCTTATTTAATCTTGTGTTTCACAACATTGTCTTGTTTTGTCATGCAACTTCTATTAAGCTTCAGGTGATAGACTGCAACCCTGACATTCTCCTGTAAATTGGCTTGGTACAATTTTGACTTCATTATTCCCTAAATAATTGTAAGCTCTTCAAGCCCCAAGGCAGCAAAGTAACCCCAAACCATGATGCTTCTTCCAGCATTCTTCACAATTGGCATGATGTTTCAGTGTGGGTCTGCAGTGTCCTCTTTCCTCCAAACATAGTGATGTGCATTTCTGTCAAAAAGTTCAACTTTTATCTCATTTGCTCATAAAACATTGCCCCAGAAGCATTGCAGAACATCCAGAGAGATTTTTTTGCAAACTTGAGACATGCAGCAAGTTTTTCTTTTGGAGCACAGTGGTTTCTTCCATGATATCCTTCCATAAGCACCACTTTTGTTTGAAGTTTTTCATTCAGGGGATACATGAATAGAGACTTTATCAAGTTCTAGAGATTTCTGCAGGTCCTTTGCTGTTACCCTTGGGGTCTTTTTCATCCCCTTCAGCACTGCTCATTGTGCTCTTGGTGTGATCTTTGCAGGATGCTCACTCCTTGGGAGAGTAGCAACAGTACAGAGTTTCCTCCATTTGTACACAATTTTTCTTTCTGTGGACTGATGAACACACAGATCTTAAGAAATACTTCTATACCCTTTTCCAGCTTCGTGCACCTCCACAATTCCTCTTCTAAGGTCCTCTGAGAGTTACTTAGATCAGGGCATTTATTCACATGAAGAGATTTTTCTTATGAAAAGCAACCTAACTTTGTGTGACCTTTTTTATAGGGTGTGGCACGTCTACTTCCCACACCTCCATTCTCATCTCATTGATTGAATCACCCAACTCCAAACAGTTTTTATAGTAGGGATTACCCCAGAGGATCACATACTTATTTTAACCTAAACTTTATTTGTTTAAAGGGTGTACTCAGTAATGACGAGGAGGTATAATTGTCTGTTATTAGTTCAGGCAAATTGTATTTGTTTATTATTGTGATTTAGATGAAGTTCAGGACATACTTTTTGAGTAATTAATGCAGAAAACCAGGTAATTTTTTTGCAACTTTACATAATGGGACTAGTTTGCTAAATTTCTTTGTGCACGTAAGATTATGCAAAAAAGTATTGCTCCGCCATACCTATAAGATCTCCTAGAATTCAAACAGTTAAGAATTATTAACCCTCATTAGCCTTACCAGTTTTTAAAATGTGTAATGAATATACTTTATCCAGTGGAATGTGGTTTTTCTAAATTGTTGAATGTATAGTTATGCAAAGTTATGGGATAACAAGATGCTTCTGTACAGTATTCTTTATATGTATGTCAGATTGGAGGCCGGTGACCAGTGGTGTGCCTCAGGCATCTGTACTGGGTCCAAGGTTATTTGTCATATATATTAATTATCTGGATGATGGGGTGGTGAATTGGATTAGTGAGTATGCAGATGATACTAAGATAGGTGACGTTGTGGATAATGAAGTAGGTTTTCAAAGCTTGCAGAGAGATTTAGGCCAGTTAGAAGAGTGGGCTGGAAGATGGCAGATGGAGTTTAATGCTGATAAATGTGAGGTGCTACATTTTGGTAGGACTAATCAAAATAGGACACACATGGTAAATGGCAGGGCATTGAAGAATGCAGTAGAACAGAGGGATCTAGCAATAATGGTGCATAGTTCCCTGAAGGTGGAATCTCATGTGGATAGGGTGGTGAAGAAAGCTTTTGGTATGCTGCCTTTATTAATCAGAGCATTGAGTACAGGAGTTGGGATGTAATGTTGAAATTGTATAAAGCATTGGTAAGGCCAAATTCGGAGTATTGTGTACAGTTCTGATCACTGAATTATAGGAAAGATGTCAATAAAATTGACAGAGTACAGAGGAAATTTACTAAAATGTTGCCTGGGTTTCATCTCCTCAGTTACAGTTAAGGTTGAACAAGTTAGGTCTTTATACTTTGGAGCGTAGAAGGTTGAGGGGGGACTTGATAGAGGTGTTTAAACTTATGAGGAGGATAGATAGAGTTGACGTGGATAGGCTTTTTCCATTGAGAGTGGGGGAGATTCAAACAAGAGGACATGAGTTGAGAGTTAAAGGGCAAAAGTTTAGGGGTAACAAGAGGGGGAACTTCTTTATTCAGAGAGTGGTAGCTGTGTGGAACGAGCTTCCAGCAGAAGTGGTTGAGGCAGGTTCGATGTTGTCGTTTAAAGTTAAATTAGATAATTATATGAACAGGAACAGAATGGAGGGTTATGGGCTGAGTGCAGGTCGGTGGGACTAGGTAAGAGTAAGCATTCAGCATGGACTAGAAGGGCCGAGATGGCCTGTTTCCCTGCTGTAATTGTTATATGATTATATAAAAGTTGTAATTGTGTTATTATAAAGTCTGAGTTGATACAACAGTTAATTTTTTTTTAATTTTTGTACTTGAAATGTGGACACTGTAGATGAGGATGAATTTTATTCAAAATTCTTTTCTTTTTCCCTAAATTTTTATAGAACCGCGTGGAAATCAATGACGTGGAGCCTGAAGTATTTAAGGAGATGATGTGCTTTATTTATACAGGGAATGCACCAAATCTTGACAAAATGGCAGATGATTTGCTTGCAGCTGCTGATAAGGTGAGACAGGAGGGTGGGAGGGGTCCATAGCTGGCTTATATTTAACATGAACAAAATACGTTTAAAAGTTTTCTACATGCAGTTATGTTCCACTCATATCCAAAGAAATGCTTTTATCATTGGAAATGGATTTGGAACTGTTTTCATCACTGCTTGACATGGAATTGGAGCTCCAGGGTATTCAAATCCGGTGAAAACCAGTTCAATATATGTCCAATGTATACTGGAGCAGCTTGCATTTTAGAGTAACTTTAGTATCAGTTCGTGATCCTCTGTATTCCATTTACAATACTAATAGACTTACTTATTAATTCACATCACTTGGTGTAAAGTGTCATTTACCTATGTTCCACATTCATTATTTGCAAGTCATCCAAAATTCAGTTGAGATCTTCAACTGAAATGACATTTTTTTTGTGCTGGAGTGTAGAATTGTTTGATCTTACCAGTAAAATGTTTTTTTCATGTGAACTCATTACTACTTCAATTTCCTCATACCTTCTTCAGTTGTTGAACTTGGGAAATCATTTCTATCATCTGTTATTTGTGACAGCTTTTTCTATCATCTTGTTCCTTTGTTATGAAACTAAAAACCTACTTGGACTTCTTCCTTGTGTCTTTCCAAAATAACTTTAAAACTTTCTGATTCTGATTAACGTTTTCTCCATGGCTAATTGTTTGCTTTTCACCCTTAATTAAGTGCTTTGAGATATTTTTGTCCATTAGCATTGTGGTAGGTTGTGACTTATCTAAATTAAAGCTATACCTTCAAGCTTTTATCCTAGAACCATGTTGGTTGGAGCTATTTTTCTCCTTGGGATTTGTTTTGTTTTTGGTATGTGAATGGAATATAACATTGTGGTCCATTATTATCAGTAACCTGAAATGAGGATTTGGCCGGAAACAGATATTTGGCTTAAAATTCATTATGGCACAGGGCAACATCAGTGCAGAAGAGACGACTCATGGTGGAGGATTTGAGAAGACAGGAGGAGGCAGAGCGACACGCCAGGGCCGTCTCAATGGCCAAGCAGGGCCAATGGACTAATTGGGAGAGCCTGGAAAAGAGGAAACTTAGCTGGCGCGACATCTGGGAGATGGAGGGATCTCGGCTAAGTTTTGTCATCAGAGACATTTATAACATCCTACCCACACCCCAGAACCTGAACCAGTGGTGGGGAGAAGACCCCGCTTGCTCTCTTTGTCAAGCACCTGGATGACTAAGGCACATTTTAACAGGATGCAACACGAGCCTCACCCAGGGGCAGTACACTTGGCAGCATAACCAAGTTCTTGTCAATCTTGGAACAGAGGCGAATCACCACAAATGCTCTCCCACAAACATCGGCAGGAAATGTCCACATCACACCATTTGTACCAGCAGGCCAACCTCCAGAGCACCATATAACATCAAAAGATGTAAGCATTCTGCAGGTTGCTCGGGAATGGAAGTGTCGGCAAGTGTAGCACTTGTTCCACTTACAAGGATAAGTGCCAGGAGGGAGATCAGTGGGGAGGGATGGGGGGGGACGAATGGACAAGGGAGTCGCTTAGGGAGCGATCCCTGCGGAAAGCAGAGGGGTGGGGGGAGGGAAAGATGTGCTTAGTGGTGGGATCCTGTTGGAGGTGGCAGAAGTTACGGAGAATAATATGTTGGACCCAGAGGCTGGTGGGGTGGTAGGTGAGGACCAGGGTAACCCTATTCCTAGTGGGGTGGCGGGAGGATGGACAAGTGCTACACATGCCCTTACACTTCCTCCCTTACCACCATTCAGGGCCCCAGACAGTCCTTCCAGGTGAGGCGACACTTCACCTGTCAGTCCGCTGGGGTGATATACTGCGTCCGGTGCTCCCAATGTGGCCTTCTATATATTGGCGAGACCTGACGCAGACTGGGAGACCGCTTTGCTGAACACCTACGCTCTGTCCACCAGAGAAAGCAGGATCTCCCAGTGGCCACACATTTTAATTCCACATCCCATTCCCATTCTACCATGTCTATCCACGGCCTCCTCTACTGTAAAGATGGAGCCACACTCAGGTTGGAAGAACAACACCTTATATTCCGTCTGGGTAGCCTCCAACCTGATGGCATGAACATCGACTTCTCTAACTTCCACTAATGCCCCACCTCCCCCTCGTACCCCATCTGTTATTTATTTTTATATACACATTCTTTCCCTCACTCTCCTTTTTCTCCCTCTGTCCCTCTGATAATACCCCTTGCCCATCTTCTGGTTCCCCCCCACCTCGTCTTTCTCCCCGGACCTCCTGTCCCATGATCCTCTCATATCCCCTTTGCCAATCACCTGTCCAGCTCTTGGCTCCATCCCTCCCCCTCCTGTCTTCTCCTATCATTTTGGATCTCCCCCTCCCCCTCCCACTTTCAAATCTCTTACTAGCTCTTCCTTCAGTTAGTCCTGACAAAGGGTCTCGGCCTGAAACGTCGACTGCACCTCTTCCTAGAGATGCTGCCTGGCCTGCTGCATTCACCAGAAACTTTGATGTGTGTTGCTTGAATTTCCAGCATCTACAGAATTCCTGTTGATGGCTGGAAGACCAAGATTTTCCCTGTACAAGTGGGATACAGGGGATTCGTTGCTACATCTACGACCGGTTTATTGAAGAAGATGGGGGTGAGGGGTCACTCCCTCCAACAAGCAATCTAGTCCTTGTCAAATGCAGCAGAAGAAAGCAGCAATTGGATTTGGATTAAAAGGAAAGACAACAACTGGGCTGCAAGATGAAGACAGGAGGGTATGGAACTTAGGGAGGTGTATCTGGGACGCCAGATAGCACCGTTGAGCCCTCTGGAGATGTCGTGGGCTTATCAATGAAATATCAAAGAAGGAGGGTACCCACCTGATGACCCCGATGACGTACCTTCCCTCCCTCCTTGTCACCACTCCAAGCCCACTGCCAACATTGAGAGTGCTGACTTACCATAGGGATTGAAACATCAAGTCCTAGTAGCTCTACTGGTACTTTTGGATATTTTTAGAATTCATCTGCTTTTTAAAAAATTTTTAAAATTTTAACTGTTCAGTTACCTTTCTAATACAGTACTTTTTTCTCAACTTTGCTTTATTAATTGAGTAGTCATATTGATGGTAGTATATCAGTGTCATGCCATTGTAAAGCAAAAGTATAGTTGATAAAATGATTCATTATTTTATGGTTCACTTTAAGGTCATCCTTACCTTAATTCATGGCTTGATTTCCTTCCCAGTAACATAAAGCCTTATAGCAATTTTAGAAGTTAGTTATTGAAAATAATTGACAAATACTTCACATTTTAACTATTTGTATCAATCTTCAATAAAGAGGGTATCAGAAAAGCTGAAAGGATTGAAAATGAGATGAGGTGCAGTTAGGAAATCTTATTTTAAAGTTATTAGAACACTTAAGGAATAAAAATCATCAAGCCCTAACATAATGTATCTAAGCACCCTTAATTGCTAATTAGATTAGATTATGAGAACATTCAGTCCTCTTTTATTGTCATTTAGAAATGCGTACATGCATTAAGAGTTGATACAATGTTTCTCTGGAGTGATATCACAGAAAGTAGGACAGACCAAAGACTAACACTGACAGAACCACATAATTATAACATACAGTTATCGCAGTGGAAAACAATACCATAATTTGATGCAGAATAGACCATGGGCACAGTAAAAAAAAGTCTCAAAGTCCCGAGTCGATCGACTCCCGAGTCCCTGATAGCAGGCAGCAAAAGGGAGAAACTCCCCGCCATAAACCTCCAGGCACCGTCACCTTGTCCATACCTTGGAAGCACCTGACCACAGCCGACCCCGAGTCTATCCGTCTGAAAACTTCAAGCCTCCGACCAGCCTCTCCGATACAGCCTCCCAAGCGCCATCCTCTGCCGAGCGCCTTCGATCTCTCCCCGACTGCTGAAACAAGCAAAGCCGAGATCTTGGGGTCTTCAGCTCCGGAGATTTCAGTTACCACTCAGTAGCAGCGGCAGCGAAGCGGGCATTTCAGAAGATTTTCTAGATGCTGTTCCATGCTCTCACGTCTGTCTCCAGCAAATCAGAATTGTGCACGGTCCCCTACTTGACAGATAACAGACATCACCACCGAAGTGGCCGCGCGCGCTGCCATCGTGCCGCCATCTTTTTCCCCCTCCATGTTATGTAATTCCAAGGGCACTGAAAGTAAGATTCAATGGTCAACTTATATGTTAGAGATTAGGTGTGTTACAGATCGTAGTATCCATTTTTATAATGGAAGACAAAACTAATCTGGTAAATTATCTTAATATCTTAAGGATGGAATCAGAGAGGACAGGAAAATTTTTAATTGGGGAAGGCAAATTATGAGGCTATAAACATAAACATAGAAACATATAAAATAGGTGCAGGAATAGGCCATTCGGCCCTTCCAGCCTGCACCGCCATTCAGTACGATCATGGCTGATCATCCAACTCAGAACCCCGCCCCAGCCTTCCCTCCATACCCCTGATCCCTTTAGCCACAAGGGCCATATCTAACTCCCTCTTAAATATAGCCAATGAACTGACCTCAACTGTTTCCTGTGGCAGAGAATTCCACAGATTCACCACTCTCTGTGTGAAGAAGTGTTTCCTAATCTGGGTCCTAAAAGGCTTCCCCTTTATCCTCAAACTGTGACCCCTCATTCTGGACTTCCCCAACATCGGGAACAATCTTCCTGCATCTAGCCTGTCCAATCCCTTTAAGATTTTATACGTTTCAATAAGATCCCCCCCAATCTTCTAAATTACAACAAGTATGAGCCTAGTCGATCCAGTCTTTCATCATATGAAAGTCCTGCCATCCCAGGAATCAATCTGGTGAACCTAAAATAAGGCTAGAACTTGCGGGTGTGAACTGGGATGATGTTTTTGAAGGGAAATGTACTATGGACATGTGGTCGATGTTTAGAGATCTCTTGCAGGATATTAGGATATTTGTCCCGGTGAGGAAGATAAAGAATGGTTGGGTGAAGGAACCATGGGTGACAAGTGAGGTGGAAAATCTAGTCAGATGGAAGAAGGCAGCATACATGAGGTTTAGGAAGCAAGGATCAGATGAGTCTGTTGAGGAATATAGGGTAGGAAGAAAGGAGCTTAGGAAGGGGCTGAGAAGAGCCAGAAGTGAGCATGAGAAGGCCTTGGGGAGTAGGGTAAAGGGAAACCCCAAGGCATTCTTCAATTATGTGAAGAACAAAAGGATGACAGGAGTGGAGGTAGGACCGATTAGAGATAAAGGTGGGAAGATGTGCCTAGAGCCTGTGGAAGTGAGCGAGGTCCTCAATGAATACTTCTTTTCGGTTTTCACCAATGAGAGGGAACTTGATGATGGTGAAGACAATATGAGTGAGGTTGATGTTCTGGAGCATGTTGACATTAAGGGAGAGGAGGTGTTGGAGTTGTTAAAATACATTAGGACAGATAAGTCCCCAGGGCCTGATGGAATATTCTCCAGGCTGCTCCACAAGATGAGGGAAGAGATTGCTGAGCCTCTGGCTAGGATCTTTATGTCCTCGTTGTCCACAGGAATGGTACTGGAGGATTGGAGGAAGGTGAATGTTGTCCCCTTGTTCAAAAAATGTAGTAGGGATGGTCCAGGTAATTATAGACCAGTGAGCCTTACGTCTGTGGTGGGAAAGCTGTTGGAAAAAATGCTTAGAGATAGGATCAATGGGCATTTAAAGAATCATGGTCTGATCAGGGATAGTCAGCATGGCTTTGTGAAGGGCAGATCGTGTCTAACAAGCCTGATAGAGTTCTTTGTGGAGGTGGCCAGGCTTATAGATGAAGGTAGTGCAGTGAATGTGATCTATATGGATTTTAGTAAGGCATTTGACAAGGTTCCACACGGTAGGCTTATTGAGAAAGTCAGAAGGCAGGGGATCCAGGGAAGTTTGGCCATGTGGATTCAGAATTGGCTTGCCTGCTGAAGGCAGAGGGTTGTGGTGGAGGGAGTACATTCGGATTGGAGGATTGTGACTAGTCGTGTCCCACAAGGATCAGTTCTGGAACCTCTACTTTTCGTGATTTTTATTAACGACCTGGATGTGGGGGTAGAAAAGTGGGTTGGCAAATTGGCAGACAACACAAAGGTTGGTGGTGTTGGAGATAGTGTAGAGAATTGCTGAAGATTGCAGAGAGACATTGATAGGATGCTGAAGTGGGCTGAGAAGTGGCAGATGGAGTTCAACCTGGAGAAGTCTGAGGTGGTACACTTTGGAAGGACAAACTCCAAGGCAGAGTACAAAGTAAATGGCAGTATACTTGGTAGTGTGGAGGAACAGAGGGATCTGGGGGTACATGCCCACAGATCCCTGAAAGTTGTCTCACAGGTAGATAGTGTAGTTAAGAAAGCTTATAGGGTGTTAGCTTTCATAAGTCGAGGAATAGAGTCTAAGAGTTGTCATGTAATGATGCAGCTCTATAAAACTGTGGTTAGGCCACACTTGGAGTACTGTGTCCAGTGCTGGTCGCCTCAGTATAGGAAGGATGTGGAAGCATTGGAAAGGGTCCAGGGGAGATTTACCAGGATACTGCCTGGTTTAGAGAGTATGCATTATGATCAGAGATTAAGGGAATTAGAGCTTTACTCTTTGGAGAGAAGGAGGATGAGAGGAGACATAATAGAGGTATACAAGATAATAAGAGGAATAGATAGAGTGGATAGCCAGCGCCTCTTCCCCAGGGCACCACTGCTCAATACAAGAGGACATGGCTTTAAGGTAAGGGGTGGGAAGTTCAAGGGGGATATTAGAGGAAGGTTTTTTACTCAGAGAGTGGTTGGTGCGTGGTATGCACTGCCTGAGTCAGTGGTGGAGGCAGATACACTCGTGAAGTTTAAGAGATTACTAGACAGGTTTATGGAGGAATTTAAGGTGGTGGGTTATATGGGAGGCAGGGTTTGAGGGTCGGCACAACATTGTGGTCCGAAGGGCCTGTACTGTGCTGTACTATTCTATGTTCTATGTTCTATGAGGAAAAAGTCCATAGGAGTAGAATTAGGCTATTTGGCTCACCATTTCTGCTCTGCCATTCAATAATGGTGAATTTATTATTGTTTTAAACCTCATATTACTGTCTTTTCCCCATAACTTTTGTCACCCTTTCTAATCAAGATCCTGTGAACCTCTGAATTAAAAATACTCAATATTTCAATGAAACATACTCAAATTTAAATAAATTCAATATTCAACAGATTCACCACCCTCTGACGAAAGTAATAACACAATATCTGTGCTGCCTTAGTAGTTAGTTATTTTTATTTGTCATTTAGCAACCTCGGCTGGTAGTTTTGTATAGCAGTCATTTAGGTCATGTGATCTGTGTCTGTAGTTGATGACATCATCAGTAGGCATCAAGACAATTCTCCACGTAGAGTTGAGGGAGAGCTTGGAACGTCTTTGTCAGTGTAGTAATTATGTATGTAAAATTAAAACGACACTTTCTGGAATACGAAGGCAATTCTCTTCTCAAAATGTCGTACAAAAAGTCATCAGGATCTCAGTCACAACCGACAAAGTCTCCTGCCTCAGGTTTGTCTTCATCTAGACGATCATATACCTCCTCCATCAGTGCGGCCGCAGCCTTAGCTCGTGCTGAAGCCCAAGCTGCTAAAGTGGAGGCAGCATTTGCAGAAAAGGAAAGCCAAATCAAAATGGAACAAGCACGCTTAGAGGTATCACTTGATGCCCATCAAGGGGAGAAAAGAGCTGCAGCTGTGGTAGCTAAAGCTGAAGCGTTAGAGGCAGCCATGGAAGAGCAAAATGAGGACCTCAGCTCCAAAATTGATCTTCAAACCCATGATTCAGCAGAGCGCACAAAAGATTATGTGGAAGAGCAGGCAAAACATGCTACCTATCAGTCAACACCTACATTAGAAGGAGTCTCTACTAACAGTGTTAATCAACCAGCCACTGTTGTACAGTGTGCACCCAAAGCTACTGGGAGTGTCACATTCAGGATGGTAAGCCCAGTCATGACCGTCATCCTCAGGAGTATATTTCATTCGTTGGAAGGCACACTGACGCTCGCACGTCACACCCTTCGGGTAGAAAGCCCCAGATAGTGCGGAGTTCAAAAGGAGCCATGGATTGCATGAGTTACACAGAGGTAGCTAATGACAGAGATCATCCTCAAGCACACCAATATGCAGAGGCCCAACAGGCTAATCCTGCTGATAGTCAGGGCATGTTGGACTTTGTCAGGTTTTTTGCAAGACATGAAATTGTGTCCGCAGGGCTTCTGCAGTGACCGTCCTGAGAGTTACAGGGCTTAGAAAGCATCATTCCTGAATGCCATACGAGGTCTAAACCTTACAGACAGTGAAGAGATGGACCTCTTGGTGAAGTGGCTAGGTACTGAGTCAGCTGAACATGTGAAAGGGATAAGAGCTGTGCGTGTCCACCACCCCCACAGAGGGCTCAAAATGGCTTGGAACAGACTTGACGAGTGTTAGAGATCATTGAGAATGTGCTGCTCAGGAGAGTGGATAGCTTCCCTAAGATCTCTAACAAGGACCACAGGAAGCTAAGAGAGCTAGATGACTTGTTAATAGAGCTTGAAGCCGCTAAATCTGATGGGGACCTGCTGGGACTCGCCTACTTAGACACAGCCCGTGGTATCAACCCCATTGTACAAAAGCCACCATATAATTTGCAGGAGGGATGGCTCTCGTACGGTGTTAAGTTCAAGGAACAGCATAATGTTCACTTTCCACCATTGGCCTACTTTGTGGATTTCGTTTGTCAGCAAGCCAAGATGTGAAATGATCCCAGCTTCTCTCTCATTCCAGACAGTACTGACCTTCCAGTGATGGGAAAGTCAGCTCCTAAGTACAGCAGTCAGAGGCCTCCAATCTCAGTCCACAAGACTGAAGTGTCTCCTTACACCTCCTCTTCGGCTGACACAGCACGTAAGAGTAAATTGGATCCTGCTAGGCAATGCCGCTTACACAATAAACTGCACCCCCTCCAAAAATGCCGTGGAGTTAGGGAAAAGTCCATGGAGAACAGGAAACCATTTTTAAAGCAGCATGGCATCTGCTACAAATGCTGTGCATCATCAGCACATCGAGCCAAAAACTGTGACAGCAGCATAAAGTGTGCTGTATGTGGAAGCGAGAGTCACACCTCAGCCCTGCACCCTGGACCTGCTCCTTGATCCTCAAAGGCCCAAACCCCTGCACGTGAACATAGTGGGGAGGAAGGGAACAATATTGAAGAAGCTTCTGTTTCCTCAAGCTGTACACAGGTCTGTGGGGGAGACCTCACTAGAAAATCGTGCTCAAAGATCTGTCTCGTGAAAGTATACCCAGCTGGCAAGCAGGAAAAGGCAATCAGGTTATATGCGATACTGGACGATTAGAGTAATCGCTCATTGGTAAAGTCTGAGTTCTCTGACCTTTTTAAAATCAAAGGCCACAATTCTCTTTACTTACTCAAGACGTGCTGGTGTGGTTGAGACAGCAGGCATAAGAGCGCATGGCTTTCAGGTGGAATCCATGGACGGGCAGGTTATTCTCTGTCTACTAACACTGATTGAGTGTAGTGTAATTCTGAATAATCACTCTGAAATCCCCACACCAGAAGCAGCACTGCGTCGGGCTGATCTGAAACCTCTGGCACAAAAGATCCCAGAGCTCGACCCTCAGGCTCCCATCATGATCCTGCTTGGAAGAGCATCCATAACATATGGAAACAGATAAGTGGGCCATATGACTCCCCCTATGGGCTTGGGATGGGTAATTGTTGGCAATGTCTGTCTAGGAAATGTCCACAAGCCGGACTCTGTGAGCACCTACTATACCAACACTCTGGAAAATAGCCACCACTCCATCTTTGAACCATGCCCTAATCGCTATGTCGTAAAGGAAAAGTGGTACGGCAGCAAGGCCCAGGTCTCCCTGCACCTGTCCATGTGGAGGGTCCCACATGTGAGGACTATGGAGACCACCTGGGATGAGTGTCTTTCAACAGACAGAAGATGATGACAAGACGGGCCCTTCAGTTGAGGATATACCCTTTCTGAAGACTATGGAACAGGGAGCCTATAAAGATGAGAACAATAGCTGGGTAGCTCCCCTGCCATTCAGAGAGCCACGACCTCGCCTTCCCGACAACAGGTAACAAGCAGCAGACTGTCTTTCTTCACTGTGCTGCTCCTTTAACAAGAGCCTGAGTTGAAGGATCATTTCATCTCATTTATGGAAAAGATATTCCAGAATGGCCACGCAGAGGTAGCTCCTCCCCTTGGAAGAGATGAAGAATGTGGGTACCTCCCTTGCTTTGGGGTTTCCCATCCAAAGAAACCAGGCCAGATTCGGGTGGTCTTTGAATCAAGTGCTCAACACAAGGGAGTCTCACTGTATCAGGTCCTCCTGACTAGCCCGGAACTCAACAACAATCTTCTTGAGGTACTTATCCGCTTTCGTAAGGACTCCATTGCCATCACAGTGGACATACGACAGACGTTCCGCTGCTTTGTCGTCAGGCCAAAAGACAGAAATTTCCTGAGATTTCTTTGGTATCGAGACAACCTGGAAAATGACATCACGGAGTAGCGCATGAAAGTGCACGTCTGTGGGAATAGTCCATCACCAGCAGTCGCCATTCACTGTCTCAGACAAGCTGCTGAAGAAGGGGAGAGGGAGTTCGGCAAGGATGCAAAGCAGTTCGTTGAAAGAGACTCTTACGTTGATGATGGACTTAAGTCCCTGTCCACATCAGAGGCTGCCATAGACCTGCTCAAAAAAACACAGAGCATGCTGGCTTGCTCCAACCTCAGGCTACATAAAATAGCCTGAAACAGCAGAGAGGTCATGGAGGCATTCCCCACTGAGGATCACGCCAGTGACCTTAAAGATCTGGATCTTGGTGTCGACTCCCTACCTATATAGCGCAGCTGGGACTTGAAGGCAGACACTTTCCTATTCCAGGTGGCAGAAGAAAGGAAGCCGTTCACTTGCCGGGGTGTATTATCAACAGTGAACAGCTTATATGACCTGTTGGGATTCGTAGCACCGGTCACTATACGAGGCAAGGCCTTACTTCAAGAACTCTCAATGGAGACGAGTGATTGGTATGCTCCATTACCTCCAGACAAAGAAGAACTATGGGAAAAGTGGAGAGAATCCTTAAAAGAGCTTCAGCACCTGAAGATCCCAAGGCCATACATTATTGTGTCTTCAACAGAGGCCCAGCGCAAGGATTGCTGTGGCTTTTCGGATGCTTCAGATAAGGCAGTAGCTGCAGTTGCCTGTCTAAAGATCTCAGACGCAGGAGGGAACTGCCACATAGGCTTTATATTAGGCGAGGCAAGATTAGCTCCACATCCAGAACAAACTATACCTCGGTTAGAGTTGTATGCTGCGGTGATGGCTGTGGACATGGCGGAGCTCATTACCTTTGAGATTGACATTGAGTGTGATGCAGTCACTTTCTATACAGTCAGCAAGGTAGTTCTGGACTACATTTATAACGAAAAGCGGAGATTCTACATTTATGTCAACAATTGGATCCGGAGGATCAGGAGGGGCACACAGCCACAACAATGGCATTATGTGTCCACTGAACACAACCCTGCGGACCATGCCACAAGGTCCATCCCTCCAGCCCGTCTGAAAGACACCACCTGGTTGACCGGGCCTGTGTTCTCATCTCAGCCAGGGAAAACTTCTCTCAAGACAGCCGACTTGGATCTCAGCACTTTGAGCACTTTTCTACCTGGAGGTCTCTTACTCACGCCATATCTTGTCTCAGATGTATTGCATGCCTTTTCAAGAAGACCGCAGAAGATTCTATAGGGAGCTGTAAGAGATAGCATCATTGCGTGACAACATACACAGTGGAGGAACTCAGTCAGAGCAAAAATGTCATCATTCAATCTGTGCCACAGGAAACTTATGCTGAAGAAATGGAATGCATCAGGACCCAAAGAGATATCCCTAAGGACAGTTCTCTGAGGATTCTAGATCCATTTATTGGTGAGGATGGCCTATTAAGAGTCGGTGGACGTATACAGGAATCACAATAGACAATAGGCAATAGGTGCAGGAGTGGGCCATTCAGTCCTTTGAGCCAGCACCACCATTCACTGTGATCATGGCTAATCATCCACAATCAGTACCCTGTTCCTGCCTTCTCCCCATATCCCTTCACTCCACTATCTTTAAGAGCTCTATCTAACTCTTTCTTGAACGAATCCGAAGAACTGGCCTCCACTGCCTTCTGAGGCAGAGCATTCCGCAGAACCACAACCCTCTGTGTGAGAAAGTTTTTCCTCAACTCCGTTCTAAATGGTCTACCCCTTATTTTTAAACTGTGGCCTCTAGTTCTGGACTCCCCCAACATCAGGAACATGTTTCCTGCCTCTAGCATGTCCAATCCCTTAATAATCTTATATGCTTCAATCGGATCCCCTCTCATCCTTCTAAATTCCAGTGTATACAAGCCCAGTCACTGCAATCTTTCGACATATGACAGTCCTGCCATCCCGGGAATTAACCTTGTGAACCTACGCTGCACTCCCTCAATAGCTAGAATGTCCTTCTCAAATTTGGAGGCCACAACTGTACACAATATGCCAGGTGTGGTCTCACCAGGGCCCTGTACAGCTGCAGAAGGACCTCTTTGTTCCTATACTCAATTCCCCTTGTTATGTAGGCCAGCATGCCATTAGCTTTCTTCACTGCCTGCTGTACCTGCATGCTTACTTTCAGTGACTGATGAACAAGGACACCTAGATCTCATTGTACTTCCCCTTTTCCTAACTTGACACCAATCAGATAGTAATCTGCCTTCCTGTTCTTGCCACCAAAGTGGATAACCTCACATTTATCCACATTAAATTGCATCTACCATGCATCTGCCCACTCACCCAACCTGTCCAAGTCACCCTGCATTCTCATAACATCCTCCTCACATTTTACACTGCCACCCAGCTTTGTGTCATCTACAAATTTGCTAATGTTACTTTTAATCCTTTCATCTAAATCATTAATGTATATTATGAATAGCTGCGGTCCCAGCACTGAGCCTTGCGGTACCTCACTAGTCACTGCCTGCTATTCTGAAAAGGACCCATTATTCCCTACTCTTTGTTTCCTGTCTGCCAACCAATTTTCTATCCATGTCTGTACCCAACCCCCAATACCATTTGCTCTAATTTTGCCCACTAACCTCCTATGTGGCACCTTATCAAAGGCCTTCTGAAAGTCCAGGTACACTACATCTACTGACTTTCCACGTCCATTTTCATAGTTACATTCTCAAAAAATTCCAGGTTAGTGAAGCATGATTTCCCCTTCGTAAACCCATGTTGACTCGGACCTATCCTGCTACAGCTATCCAAATATGCCGCTATTTCATCTTTTATAATTGATTCCAGCATCTTCCCCACCACTGATGTCAGACTAACTGGTCTATAATTGCCTGTTTTCTCTCTCCCTCCTTTCTTAAAAAGTGGGATTGCATTAGGTACCTTCCAATCCACAGGAACTGATCCTGAATCTGTAGAACATTGGAAAATGATTACCAATGTGTCCATGATTTCTAGAGCCACCTCCTTAAGTACCCTGGGATGCAGACCATCAGGTCCTGGGGATTTATCAGCCTTCAGTCCCATCAGTTTACCCAACACCATTTTGTGCCTGATGCAAATTCCCTTCAGTTCCTCTGTTACCCTAAGTCCTCTGACCACTATTACATCTGGGAGATTATTTGTGTCTTCTCTAGTGAAGACAGATCCAAAGTACCTGTTCAGCTCGTCTGCCATTTCCTTGTTCCCCATAATAATTTCACCTGTTTCTGTCTTCAAGGGGCCAACTTTGGTCTTAACTAATTTTTCCTCTTCACATAACTAAAGCTTTTACTATTCTCCTTTATATTCTTGGCTAGCTTACCTTCGTACCTCATCTTTTCCCCCCATATTGCCTTCTAGTTACCTTCTGTTACTTCTTAAAAGTCTCCCAATCCTCTGGCTTCCCGCTCATACTTGCTATGTTATACTTCCTCTCTTTTATTTTTACACTGTCCTTGACTTCCCTTGTAAACCACGGTCGTCCCTTACTCCCCTTAGAATCTTTCTTCCTCTTTGGAATGAACTGGTCTTGCACCTTCTGTATTATTCCCAGAAATACCTGCCATTGTTGTTCCACTGTCATCCCTGCTAGGGTATCTTTCCAGTCAACTTTGGCCAGCTCCTCCCTCATAGCTCCATAGTCCCCTTTGTTCATCTGCAATACTGACAGTTCAATCTTCCCTTCTCCCTCTCAAATTGTAGATTAAGACTTATCATATTATGGTCACTACCTCCTAATGGCTCCTTTACCTCGAGTTCCCTTATCAAATCTGGTTCATTGCACAACACTAAATCCAGAATTGCCTTCTCCCTGGTAGGCTCTAATACAAGCTGCTCTAAGAATCCATCTCTGAGGCATTCCACAAACTCCCTTTCTTGGGGTCCAGTACCAATCTGATTTTCCCTGTCTACCTGCATGTTAAAATCTCCCATAACAACCGTAGTATTAGCTTTGTGACATGCCAATTTTAACTCTTGATTTAACTTGCACCCTATATCCAGGCTACTGTTTGGGGGCCTGTAGATAACTCCCATTAGGGTATTTTTACCCTTACAATTTCTCAGTTCTATCCATACTGACTCTACATCTGCTGATTCTGTATCACCCTTTGCAAGGGACTGAATTTCATTTCTCAACAACAGAGCCACCCCACCCCCTCTGCCCATCAGTCTGTCCTTTCGATAAGTCATATATCCTTGAATTATTCATTTCCCAGCCCTGGTCCTCTTGCAGCCATGTCTCTGTTATTCCCACAACATCATACTTGCCAATTTCCAACTGAGCCTCAAGCTCATCCACTTTATTTCTTATACTCCGTGCATTCATATATAATACTTTTAATCCTTTTAAAGTAATACTTTTACTCCCCTCACCTTTCACATCGATTCCTATTGCACTTGGCCATACTCTCCGATCCCTTCCTGATCTTTCTGCCCCTTTAATTCTGTTGTCTTTCTCAACTTTCCTTATTCTCTCTTTCCCTTTAACTCCATCCTTATGTTTCCAGTTCATACCCCCCCCCACTACTTAGATTAAACACACCCGTGTAACAGTGGCAAACCTGCCTGCCAGAATGCTGGTCCCCCACCTATTAAGGTGCAACCTGTTCCTTTTGTACAATTCATCCTTACCCCAAAATAGATCCCAGTGGTCCAAGAATCTAAATCCCTGCTTCCTGCACCAGCTCCTCAGCCACACATTCAGATCCCTTATCTCCCTGTTCCTGCCCTCTCCAGCACGAGGAACTGGAAGCAAACCGGAGATAACCACCCTGGAGGTCCTGCTTTTCAGCCTTCTTCCCAGTTCTCTGAAGTCACGCTGCAGAATGTCTTTCCTCATCCTCCCGACGTCATTTGTGCCGACATGCACCACCACGTCCGGCTGATCACCTTCTCTCTTGAGGATGCCCTGCAGTCGGTCTGTGACATCCTGGATCCTGGCACCAGGAAGGCAACACACCATCCTTAAATCCAGCCTGTTGCCACAGAAACCCCTTTTTGTACCTCTCACTATGGGGTCCCCTACTACCACAGCTCTGCCTGACGTCTGTCTTCTCGGCTTTGCTTCAGCGCCAATTTTTGACTCACACACCTGACCGCCTCTGACTGGCAATGTCTTCTGTCCCGACAGCTTCCAAGAGGGTGAACCCGTTTTCAAGAGGTAAATCCCCCGGGGTCTCCGGTACTCCAAGCATCCATCCCTTCCTCATCGTCGCCCCCCTTCTCTCTTCCAGTGTCTTCAGTGTAACGATCTCGCTGTAGGTCCTGTCCAGAAAACTCTCGGTTTCCCGGATGAACCTGAGGTCATCCAGTTGCTTCTCCAGTGCCCCAACACAGTCCTTCAGGAGCTGAACCTGGACACACTTTCCACATTTGTAACAGCGAGAGGCACCATCTGTGTCCCTGACCTCCCACATCATGCAAGCAGCACACTGAGTCAGTTTACCTGTCATTTCTTCACCACCTCTCACCCTCTCCAAATGTGGCGTAGTCTCCTCCCTCAGTCTCCTCGCCAAAGACTCTCAAGCAAAAGACTCACACTTCCCTCGACAAGACCGCTCCCCTAGAGCAAACCTTGATTATATCGGATGATATTTTGACCGTTTCACTTGTCGCACCTTGGCCGACCTCGAACGTTTGTGTTGGGACATGAAGAGAAGAGGCCCCTAATCATTCCCACATGGCATCATGTTACATCCCTCCTTGTGCAACATTACCACGTGGAGTCACAACATCAAGTTCACACTTTACTGAGGGCGCTGTACGCTCAGCTAGTTACTGGATTGTGGGTGCCAAAAGGTGTGTAGGCAGTTTCATCTTCAAGTGCATCACCTGCGGTAAGCTTCGGGGGACATGTGAAGTCCAGAAAATGGCTGACTTACCTCCTGATTTCATGCATGCTGGTGTTGATGTATTTGGACCCTGGACCATCTCTGCGCTCCGTATGAGGGGTGGCCACGCCGAAAGTAAAAGATGGGCAGTCTTATTTACCTGTTTAAGCATCAGAGCCATCCACCTCAAGGTCATTGAGTCCTTGGACAACTCAGGTTTTATAAATGCCTTGAGAAGATTCCTGGTGATCCGTGGGCCAGACAAGCAAATCAGTTCTGACCAGGGAACGAATTTCATGGGAGCATGCAAAGGTCTAGGAATGGCCTCCAATGTTGATGAAGATGTGGTGAAGAGGTATCTCTCAGAAAAGGGCTGTACGTGGACATTCAATCCGCCTTATTCCTGCTGTATGGGAAGGGCATGGGAGAGAATGATTGGCATCACCCGCAAAATCCTGGACTCCATGCTTCTCCAGTCAGGGCCTTCTAGACTCACTCATGAGGTGCCCACCACCTTTATGGCCGAGGTGATGGCCATTGTGAACAACAGACCTCTAGTGCCCGTGTCTACAGATGCAGAAGATCCATTCATTCTCACTCCTGCCATGCTGCTCACAAAGAAAAGCGGCCCTTATCCCATTCCTCCAGGTGAGATCGACAGCAGGGATCTGTACAAGAGACAATGGCGGCAGGTGCAAAGCCTCACCAGTACTCCTGGCACAGATGGCGCAAACAATACTTGTCTACCTTGAAGTTAGGAAAGAAATGGACATCCAGTAAGCCAAATGTCACTCCAGGATCTGTAGTGCTTATGAGGGATTGTCAATCCAAGAGAAGTGACTGGCCTTTAGGAGTCATAACTCAGGTATTTCCCAGCAAGGACGAAAGAGTCTGTAAGGTTGAGGTGAAGATCAACAGTGGTGATGGAACAATGTTACTCAGGCCTGTGGCTGAAGTGGTCCTGCTGCTGTCCTCTGAGGACTAGGAATGAGAGACTTCCTCATTTAGAGGTGAACTGTGAAAGTGTTAAATTGTGGTAGTTAGTTATTTTATTTGTCATTTAGCACCCTTTGCTGGTAGTTTTGTATAGCAATCATTTAGGTCATGTGATCTGTGTCTGTAGTTGATGACATCATCAGCAGATGTCAAGACAGTTCTCCAAGTAGAGTTGAGGGAGAGCTTGTGCCTTTTCATCGGAAATTATCGTGATGTTCAGGTGTTCAAAAGCATCTATGTTTTACTATCCTGTCCTCTTCACATGCCTTGCATGAATTGACAGGCAGATAAACTCCTACTGCCAGTTGCTACATTAAAGAAAGTAAACTTGGAACGTCTTTGTCAGTGTAGTAATTGGGGATGGAGTTTATCTGCCAGTCAATTCATGCAAGGCGTGTGAAGAGGATAAGACAATATCTGTATTTCAAAGGAACATCTTTCTATTCTGAGGCTGCGCCCTCTGGTGTGGATTTACCCACTATAGGCAGACATCCCACATCTCCTGGAAGTTCCGGGAGTCTCCCGCATATTAATAGTGGCTCCCTGATGCCCGCAACTTATATACATTATCATGGAAATCAATTTTTTTGAGAGCAAGTGAGCGAGAGAGAAAGCAAGCGAGAGCGTGCGAGCGACCACGAGAGAGAGCGAGCGCACGCGCACGCCATGGCAGAATGTTCCAAAAAAAAAGAAAATATAAAACATACGTCACCCCAGACTACCCTAAAGTGTACCCCTGCCTAATAGGGGTCAAAAATAATGACAGTGCTGCTCGCTGCACTGTTTGCAACAGTGACTTTTCTATTGCCCATGGTGCGTTAAGACTGTAAAAGACGTGTTGAGGTGAGTTTAACAGGTGTCATTCATTCATTAGCATGGCTAACGTTATTTAAACTAGCTGGCTAGCTGCTAAGGAGCTACTCTATTGCAGACATCCCACGTTTCCCGGGAGTCTCCTGCAAATTGATGGTACTACCTCCCTGAAGTGAGTTTTTGCAGGGTGGGATGTCTGTATAGGAAACATCCTCTCCACATTCACTCTATTTAAATCTTTCAGTATTTGATATTCTTCAATGAGTACCTCAACATGTTAGGCAGTATTATGGAAATTAATATACAGACAATTTTTTTGGGCCATGACCCATCTTCAGGACTGCATTCCAATACGGATAACTCACACACTTAACACATGAAGTAATATTATCACAAAGAAACTAACTAATAAAAAGGCGTGTATCTGGTACAGGTTAAAAAGTTAATAGCATAATGCTACATGTGCTTCATGTGTAATGGGAGAGATGTTGGCAGGAAGTTCAGCCGTATTAGGCCTGTGGGAAGAAACTCTTTCACATCCTTAATAGACCTTGTCCTAATGCTGCAGTACCTCCTGCCTGATGGTAGAATGTCAAAGAGATCATTGAATGGATGGGAGTAATTGACAATGCTAAGGGTCCTGTGCCTGCAGCACTCCTGATAAATATCCTGAAAGAGAGACTCCAATGTCCCTTCAGCAGTCCTTGCAATCTTTTGTAGGAATTTACAGACAGATACCTTGCGATTCCCCTACCAAACGGTGATGCAGCTGATTCAAAGTTAAAAGTAAAGGTTATTTCAGTTGAACAAAATCTTGGTATAAATGTCTCCTAGATCTGCGTGGCAGCTTGGCAAAATGATCTGCTCAACTCTCTGTGGTGGGGCATGAACCCACCACAACTTTCTGGAACTGAGGCTACCCATAGGGCTCTGGCCTGCTTTTCGCGGCTTGGAGTCTTGGAATCCAAGCTTGTTAAACTCTTTCTCCACATGCACACTATTACAGCCACCTAGTTCAGCACGATCTCTTTTGCAGCTGATTCTACTGATGGATTGGGTCCCTTGGACTTGACCAGAGCAGAAATAGAGTCAGAAGTTGAATCAAAACAAGGAGGAAAGTACAGGTGGGATGTCAGAAGTAGCTTTTTTACACAGAGGGTGGTAGGTCTGTGCAACATCCTACCAGGAGTGCTGGCAAAGGTACATACATTAGGGACTTTTAAGAAACAGGCACATGGATGACAGATTTTGAGCAGTGGCCATTCGGGATACGAAACATGAGAAGACATAGCTCACTGAGGTTTGCTGATCGGCTTCAAAGTATGATGTTCAAATTTCAAAGTAAAATTTATTATCAGAGTACATACACATCACCGCATACAACCCTGAGGTCCATTTTCTGTGGGCATACTCAGCAAAAATATAGAACAACAATTGTAAACAGGGTCTGTGTACTGTAAACGTCAGGAACTGTAAATAAACTCTGCAAATTGCTGATAATAGATCATTTGCAATAAATATTGAGCATGAACTAACAATATAACAGAATCCTTAAATAAGTGTAGCTATACCCTTTTATTCAAGACCCTAATGGTTGAGGGGTAGTAACTGACTTTAACCTGATGAGGTTACTAAGAATGTTGACATGGGTAAAGTGGTGGATGTTGTCTAAGTGGACCACCTTTGTAAGCATGATGTTCTTCCACATGTCCTTATATTGTTCACTTTTCTATGCCCTTTAGATTTGAGATCATATATAAAACCTCATTAGGTCATCTGGGCAATCAAGTCAGCTAAATCATTTCATTATGGCTGATCCATTTGTCTTCTCTGTAATCCGTCCAACTTTAAGAAGGTTTTCCTCTAACAGGGAATCTAGATGACACAATATTCTAAACTGTCACAACTACATCAGGCTATTGATGGGAGGGGGAGAATTAAGAATGTCTGGAGTGGGTAGAATCTTTGATTAAGGTGATTGTTTTATCGATGCAGCAAGAAGTATGGACACGCCTAGGAATTTGAAGCAGTCAATTGTCTCATCCTCAACACTGTTGATACTGACAGGATCATGTGCATCACTTGCATTTCTAAGGTCAATACTGGCTGTTTTATTTTGTTGACAGTGATAGAAAGGTCATGACATCATGTTACAAAGTTCGCTACCTCCCCAGTAGCCTTAGCAAACCTTCCCGCCAGGACAATGGTCCCCCTTGGATCCCAGTGCAATCTGTACTTTTTGTACAGGTCACACCTGCCCCAGAAGAGGTCACAATCATCCAGAAATCTGAATCCCTGCCCCCTGCTCCAATCCCTCAGCCACACATTTATCCTCCACCTCATTCTGTTTCTATCATCACTGTCATGTGCCACAGTCAGCAATCCCGAGGTTACTACTCTTGAGGTCCTTCTCAGCTTCCTTCCTAACTGTCCATATTCCGCTTTTAGGACCTCCTCCATTTTTCTACCTAAGTCATTGGTATCAATATGTACCACAACCTGTTCCTGCTCACCCTACCTTTTTGGGATATTATGAGCATAATCAGAAATATCGTGAACCCTGGCATATGGGAGGAAACCTGCCTCAGTGGACAGAGTTGCCTATCTGTCCCCCTGTCCATTGAGCCCTCTATTACTGTTGACCTCCTCTTCCATTCCCAACCGTTCTGAGCCACACGGCCAGACTCAGTGCCAGAGGCATGGCTGCTGTTGCTTCCCCCAGGTAGGTTGTTCCCCTCCCCAACAGTACTCAAAATAGAGTACTTAAGAGGGACAGCCACAGGGATGCTCTCCACTGCCCCAAGCTCACCTTTCCCTTTCCTGACAGTCATCCGTTTGTCTGTTTCCTGTGATCTCGGCGTGACTATCTGCCTGTAGCTCCTATTGATAACTCCTCGCTTTCCCTAACAAGCTGAAGGTCATCAAACTGCAACTCCAGTTCCATAACTTAGTCCCCAAGGAGCTGCATCTCAATGCAGCTAGTGCAGATATGTTCATCAGGGAGGCTGGAAGTCTCCTGGATATCCCACATCTGACACATCTGAAAACTGGCCTTGCAAACATACCCACAATTGTTAAGTTAGTGGAAAAGAAGATATGAACATAATTTACCTCTTTACCTTGTTTAACCCCATCCTTTCTGAAGCCCCAATGAGCCACAGCCCTACGACTCTGACTCACACTACTCCAACAATCGCTCTGCTAGGCGGTGTCTCCCTTTTATCCTGGAACCTTCTCAGCAGCCTTGAGCGATGATGAACTACTGCGTCTGCGCACTTCTCCTAATTGAATATACTGCTGAAAGAAGCACCTTGCTCTTTAAATCTTCTCGGTGGCCTTTTTTCTATTCCCAAGGCACTGTGTAAGAACGGTATGCAGTTTTCACTGTATCTTGGGACGTGTCAATAATTAACTAATACCTATACCAATTTCAGTTTCAACTGTGTCTTATACAAGTGCAATGTAACATCCAAATTCCCAATTCAAAGTCCTGAAAGTTGAAGGGCTGTGCACCAAATGCCTTCTTCATCTTATTGTTTCCCTCTGATCTTACTTTCAGTAAACTATATACTTCTATTTACAGGTCCTGTCATTTCACGACTCTTGCAATTTTTGATAGTCTTCATCATGTACAATGCAACCTGTTTTAATATCATCCAGAAACTTACTAACCTTGTATATAATATTCAAATTATTCATATAAATTATGACTAACAAGATTATGATGAAAGCAGTGGGTCTGCAAGTTTGTGTGTTTGTTGCAGGTTGGAAGCCTGGAGGTAGCCTATCTTAAGAGTTGGAGGTAATCTGTGTGTTTGAGTTATGGGTAGATGGGGGGAGGTAGGGTGCTTGTTTTACTGTTGGTTAGTACTAGTAGAAGCAGTTGTTTGTATTTTTCTGAACATTGTGAGCATGCTATATTACATCAGAATGTGTGGTGACATTTGTGAGTTGCCCCCAGTGGATCCCCAAGTTTTGTTGGTTGTTAATATAATTCAATAGAATTCATTATTAGGGTATGTAAGATCTCTGCAGGAAGCCTTAAATATTTTGTTTCTCTTTTGGCTTCCTGCTACTGGACATGTATTGAAACTTATGAGTGTAAGTATATTTGTTCTAGAGATGGTACCTAATCTGTGAAAGTATACATGGGATTGTTACTTATTGAGTAAATCTTAGGGAATGAACAGATAGGACTTTTGTGGAAAGAGCAGACATTTAGATAGACATAGTCAGGAGTTGGGTCATTGATCATAGTGCTGATATAAAGATGTTTGCTTGTATTTGTGGATAGTAGTACCAGGGGACAAATGTCAGTACTAATGTTCAAATTGAACAGGTGAACAATGAAAAATAAATAAAAGTGAATATGATAAGACTTTGCTTGAAAAGAAAATAAAGCTGAATATTCATTAGTAGAGACTATGTTCTGATTCTGTGTTATAGCTCTTTAATTTTAAAACTGAGCATTTCTTAATAAGATTAGTAGATTACCACAAATTATTAACCTGAAATATGACTGGGTAAATTAAGAGAATTATTGCAATATTGGTTTTTTAAACTTAGGATTATTTTAGCCACTTTTTTGAGCTTCTTGTTTCAGTAGTATATCATAAGACATAAGATATAGGAGCAGAAATCAGCCATTCGGCCCATCAGATCTGCTGTTGCCATTCAATCATGGGCTGATCCAATTCTTCCAGTCATGCCCACTCCCCTGCCTTCTCCCCATACCCTTTGATGCCCTGGCTAATCAAGAAACTATCTAAGTCTGCCAAGTGCACCCAATGGCTTGGCCTCCATAGCCATTCGTGGCAAAAAATTCCACAGATTTACCACCCTCTGACTAAAGTAATTTCTTTGCATCTCTGTTCTAAATGGACATCTTTCAATCCTGAAGACATACCCTCTTGTCCTAGACTCCCCTACCATGGGAAATAACTTTGCCATATCTAATCTGTTCAGGCCTTTTAACATTTGGTATGTTTCTATGAGATACCCCTCATTCTCCTCCACTCCAGAGAATACAGCCCAAGAGCTGCCAGACGTTCCTCATACAGTAACCCTTTCATTACTGGAATCATCCTTGTGAATCTTCTCTGAACCCTTTCCAATATCAGAATATCCTTTCTAAAATAAGGAGCCCAAAACTGAACACAATACTCCAAGTGTGGTCTTACAAGTGCCTTGTAGAGCCTCAACACAGCCCTGCTCTTATATTCTATACCTCTAGAACACTGCATTCGCCTTCTTTACCACTGACTCAACCTGGAGGTTAACCTTTAGGGTATCTTTCACAAGGACTCCCAAGTCCCTTTGCATCTCTGTATTTTGAATTCTTTCCCCATCTAAGTAATAGTCTGCCCATTTATTTCTTCCACCAAAGTGCATGACCATACACTTTCCAACATTTGCTACTTCTTTGCTCATTCCCCTAAACTATCTAAGTCTCTCTGCAGGCTCTCTGTTTCTTCAATACCACCCACTCCTCATCTTGTCTTTGAATCACTGGAAAATTTAGCCACAAATCCATTAATCCCATAGACCAAATCATTGACATACCTCCTAAAAAGCAGTGCTCTGAACACCAACCCCTCTGGTGGAACTCCACTGTTAACCAACAGCCAGCCAGAAAAAGGATCCCTTTATTCCCGCTCTCTGATTTCTGCCAATCAGTCAATGCTCCACCCTAGGAATTCAACTAAAGTAGGTCCAATTAAAATAATGATCCTTTTGTTCATCACATCTAGTGGAATAATGTAAGTCATTTAAAGGATTCCAAGGTCCTATGGAAGTCTCTGAAATTATATAAAAAAAAGAACAAATTAAATTCACATTTTGTGATCTGAATAATTTTGATTTGTTGTCTGGACATTAATCACACAGATCATAAAACAGCTTAACCATAGCTGTAGTATATATTTTCATATTGTGGTTGCATTATAGAAGAAACTAATCAAACTACACATTGACTTCTGGTCTTGACACTTGAATGTTAATGTTATAAGATATTCAGGTTAAATGCTGGCAGTTTGGTGGGAATATTAAACATTGTGAATGGATGAAGTGGAGAAAACTAATAAGAATATTAGAATAAATTACTTTTCAAAATGCATATATGTTTACAGCTATAAATACAGGTTTTCCCCGCTATCCGAAGGTAGAGTGTTCCTATGAAACAGTTCGTAAGCCGGAATGTCGTAAAGTGAATAAGCAATTACCATTTATTAATATGGGAAAAATTTTGAGCATTCCCAGACCCAAAAAATAACCTACAAAATCATGCCAAATAACACATAAAACCTAAAATAACAGTAACATATAATAAAAGCAGGAATGATTTGATAAATACTCAACCTATATAAACTAGAAATACTTTCCTGCAGCACTGTCTAGCGCAGCGAAAATCTCACAGAAGCACTGTCGGCAGAAACACTCTTTCCAGTAACCTTTAAAGATATGAAGCTGCCAAATCATACCAAATAACATGTAAAAATACACAGCCTATATAAAGTAGAAATAATATATGTACTATGTAGTTTCACTTACTGGAATCGGGAAGACTCCAATAAATTGCAGTTTCGTCACAGTTAAACACTTGCTTATACGAATAACTACCTGACGCAATCGGCAATCGCCTCTGATCTGGGCCGACATTTATGAGCCAGGCAGCACCTAATTAATTAGCTTGTTTATTTCGGCTTTATTCTTAAAGATGTGCTGGATGCGTTTAGACTACCGCTGCACCACTGCATTCTTCGCAGCCCCGTATCAGTTGGGGACCACTGCTTAAAACTATGAAACTGCCCTCGCCTCAGAAACCAATCAAACCACCCATGACTACCTTTAAATTCCACTTTCGCAACACTTTCATCACCATCGGCCAGTGCTTTCTGTTTCAGCTTATTAAAAAGACTGACTGATTTCTCCTTAAGTATAAGAAAATATAATGGAACACCACGCTTTGTACACCCATCAATCCACTCAAGCAATAGACTTTCCATTCTATCCATTATTGGATGCGGACTAAGAGAGACCACTTTGCTACGAGCAGAACCAACAGTAACATCGGCAGCTTTCAGGATTCTTTCTCTCTGCATGTAAATAGTGCGAATGGTGGATGCAGGCAAGTTCAACGCGCGGACAATGTCCCTAATTCGTTCACCACGATCGAAAGGCTTAATTATGTCTAGTTTTACACTAAGTGTAACACCCTTACGAGCTCTTTCAGGCTTTTCCGATTCCTTAGAACTCAGCTTGCTAACGGATGCACAAAATAAATCGAGATAAAGCACGTGTTTAAGCAATGGTTGCTAGAATGCAGTTCCAGGGGAGGAGCTTGGCTGTTTGGGCGCACGTTGTCTTTTATTGTAACAGTGTAAACACCTTCTATTAGTGAAAACAGGTAACTAATGTAGGTCTTTCATAACAGTGAGGTGTCATAAAGTGAATGTTCAGAAAATGGGGTCCATACATTTACAGTGGTTTGAATAATGCTATAATGATCAAGTTTACCCATTTGGCTAAATAATTTTCTGTACTGTCTTAATTGAACTAAGAAGTCTTTTTTTGTCAGTTACGGTAAGCTATGAACCTCAGTGGAAACAATTCAATCTTGATCTTGAGAGACTGCTAAAGAAATTTATTAAAGTCAGCACTTTGAAGCCGAATTATGCAGCTAAACGCACCTTGGATTATCTAGTAGTGTTTATGTAAATTCCGGAAAGCTTCTATTTTAAGCAATTTACAAACTGGATTTAATGAAAATACTGATATGTAGAGGGAGATGTCATTTCAAATCATGAAAGTGATTTGTTCCATCTGTAATCTGGAAAAACTTGATCATGCACTACTTTCTTAAAGAATTCTTATTCTGTCAGCACATTTTTTTTAATAATCAAGATGGTGCCACATACAGTGGCCATTTTGTGAGCTCCCAATTTTACAGTATACTGTTAATTTCTGTGATTTCCTTCATATTTTTTGTTCAAGTAGCTCATAGTCACATCAGATATGACAGACTGCCTCTTCTGAACATTGGGAGAACAGCATTTACCTACAACATGCCACCCTTTCTACACTGGGAACCCCCTACTTACGTGATCCTTAGGAAGCTCATTTATTACACCACAGCTACCTCGGAAGTGGTGTCAGAGGCGAGCAAGAAGGACTGGTGTCCTATTGAGGTTGAGACAGCGTGCTAATCAGCTGTCACTCCTTAGCATTCTCCTGGCTAATGTTCAGTCTCTGGACAATAAGCTGTGCGAACTGAGAGCCAGAATCTCCTATCATCGGGAATCTTAACAATACAACGTTTTGTTGGCCGATAGAGCAGTCAAGCCCTCTGGGTTTTCTGTGTTCTGGGCGGACAGAGGTGAAACTCTCTGGGAAGAGTAAAGGAGGAGGGGTATGCTTCATGGTCAACAATGCTTGGTGGGATCCTGGAATGTGTATGCCCTCAAATCCTCTTGCTCCCCATACCTGGAATACCTGGTGCTGCTGTGCAGACCCTACTGGCTGCCAAGGGAGTTCACAGCTGTTATCATCACAGTGGTGTACATTCCACCGCAGGCTGATACTGACCTGGCTCTCAAGGATCTGTACAAGATCATCAACACACTGGAGACTGCACACCCAGAGGCTGCCTTCATCATCGCCGGTGACTTTAATTGAGTGTTATTGACTAAAGTCTCTCTGAAGTTTTGTCAGCACATCCAGGTGAGCACATGGGGAGGACCACTGCTACTCTCCATTCCGCATCACTTACAAAATGGTCCTCTGCCCACTGTTTGTAAAATTGAATCACTCTTTCATCTTGCTTCTGCTGAAATACACACCGAAGCTGAAACAAGAGGCAGCCATAGTTAAATCAGACCAATCTGCCTCCATGCTACAGGACTGCTTTGATGAATCAAATGGAATGTCTTCCACAATGAGGATGTCTCCGAGTTCACGAAAGGAGTCATGCGTTTTATCCGGAAGTGCATTGAGGATGTTGTCTCCCAGAAATCTGTAAGGGTCTATACAAACTAGAAACCCTGGATCAACAGTTCCATGTGAGCAACACTTACTGCACGACACAGTACATTGCTGATGACCAACAGGAACTCAAGAAATGCAGCTGTGATCTCCACAAAGTCATCAACCTGTACCTTGGTCATCTCTGAAGCTGAAGTACGCAGGTGATTCCAATGAGTGGACAGTCGCAAGGCTCTGGGACCGACAGCATCCCAGGGTGAGTACTCAGAGTGTGCGTGGCACAACTGGCTGGTGTGTTTGCAGGCATTTTTAATCTCCCTCTCCCAGAGTCGGGTGCCCTCCTGCTTCAAAACATCCACCATTGTCCCTGTACCAAAAAAGGCCAAGGTAACATGTCTGTACAACTGGGGTCCTTAGTACTCACCTCAATTATAAGCAAATGCTTTGAGAGGCTGGTCAAGGATTACATCTGCAGCTTGCTAAACACCCACACTGGACCCTCTGCAATTCACCTACCAACACAACCGATCGACAGATGACACAATAGCCACAGCTCTACATACCGCCCTTCTGGAGAAGAAGGATGCTTATGTGAGAATGCTGTTCTTGGGCTACAGTTCAGCATTCAAATCATAATTCCCTCCAGGCTTGACAAGAAGCTTGGCTTTCACCCTGCCTTGTGCAGCTGGATCCTGGACTTCCTGTCAGATTGCCAGCAGCTTGTAAGAATGGGCTTCCTCATCCCTGTCTGTCTGACACTCAACACAGGAGCCCCTCAGGACTGTGTCCTAAACCATCTCCTTTACTCTTCGTGTACCCATGGCTGTGTCACCACCCACAGATCCAATCTGCTAATTAAATTTGCTGAAGATGGTACACTGATTGGCTTAATCTCAAAAGAGTAATGAGGCAGCCTACTGAGAAGAAGTCATCACCCTGACACAGTGGTGTCAAAGAAAACTGTCCCCCATAAAAACAGAGGATCTGGTTGTGGATTACAGGAGGAATGGAGACAGGCTAACTCCTATTTTCATCAATGGATCTGGGGTTGAGAGGGTGAACAGCTTTAAGTCCCTCGGCATACACATCACCAAGGATCTCATGTGGTCTGTACACAACAGCGCCTCTTTCACCTCAGACTGTTGAAGAAGTTTAGTATGGACCCCCAAATCCTAAGAACTTTCTACAGGGGCACAATTGAGGGCATCCTGACTGACTGCATCACTGCCTGGTATGGGAACTGTACTTCCCTCAATCACAGGACTCTGTGGAGAGTGGTGTGGACAGCCCAGCGCATCTGTAGTTGTGAACTACCCACTATTCAGAACATTTACAAAGACAGGTGTGAAAAAAAGGTCCAAAGGATCACTGGGGACCCCAGTCACCCCAACCACAAACTGTCCAGCTGCTACCATCCGGGAAACAGTACCGCAGCATAAAAGCCAGAACTAACAGGCTCCGGAACAGCTTCCTCTACCAGGCTGTCAGACTGATTAACTCACACTGATACAACTGCATTTCTTTGTTATAACCATGTAACTATATAACAATTACAGCATGGAAACAGGCCATCTCGGCCCTTCTAGTCCTTGCTGAACTCTTACTCTCACCTAGTCCCACCGACCTGCACTCAGCCCATAACCCTCCATTCCCTTCCTGTCCATATAGCTGTCCAATTTAACTTTAAATGACAACATCGAACCTGCCTCAAACACTTCTACTGGAAGCTCGTTCCACACAGCTACCACTCTCTGAGTAAAGAAGTTCCCCCTCATGTTACCCCTAAACTTTTGCCCTTTAACTCTCAACTCATGTCTTCTTGTTTGAATCTCCCCCATTCTCAATGGAAAAAGCCTATCCACGTCAACTCTATCTATCTCCCTCATAATTTTAAATACCTCTATCAAGGTTGATATTTAAAATACCTCAACCTTCTACGCTCCAAAGAATAAATACCTAACTTTTCAACCTTTCTCTGTAACTTAGGAGATGAAACCCAGGCAAAATTTTAGTAAACCTCCTCTGTACTCTCTCAATTTTATTGACATCTTTCCTATAATTCGGTGACCAGAACTGTACACAATACTCCAAATTTGGCCTCACCAATGCCTTATACAATTTCAGCATTACATCCCAACTCCTATACTCAATGCTCTGATTAATAAAGGCCAACATACCAAAAGCTTTCTTCACCACCCTATCCACATGAGATTCCACCTTCAGGGAAATTATTCCTAGATCCCTGTGTTCTACTGCATTCTTCAATGCCCTGCCATTTACCATGTATGTCTTATTTTGATTAGTCCTACCAAAGTGTAGCACCTCACATTTATCAGCATTAAACTCCATCTGCCATCTTTCAGCCCACTCTTCTAACTGACCTAATCTCTCTGTAAGCTTTGAAAACCTACTTCATCATCCACAATGCCACCTATCTTAGTATCATCTGCATACTTACTAATCCAATTTACCATCCCATCATCCAGATCATTAGTATATATGACAAACAACACTGGACCCAGTACAGACCCCTGAGGCACACTGCTACACACCATCCTCCAATCTGACACACAGTTATCCACCACTACTCTCTGGCGTCTCCCATCCAGCCACTGCTGAATCCATTTTGCTACTTTCATATTAATGCCCAACGATTGAACCTTCCTAACTAACTTTCCATGTGGAACCTTGTCAAAGGCCTTACTGAAGTCCATATAGACAACATCCACTGCTTTACCCTCGTCAACTTTCTTAGTAACCTCCATCTCTGGAGACAGACTATCCACTGACATCTTCTACAGGCCCACTGACTCTCATAACTACCTCGACTATACCTGTTTCCACCCCGCCACATGTAGAAATGCCATTCACTATTCCCAGTTCCTCCGTCTCCGCCACATCTGCCCCGAGGATGAGGCTTTCCGTTCCAGGACATCTCAAATGTCCTCTTTCTTTAAGGATTGTGGTTTCCCTTCTGCCGTCATCAGTGGTGCCCTCACCTGCATCTCCTCCATTTCCCGCACTTCGGCCCTCACCCAATCCTCCCGCAACCATAACAGGGACAGAGTTCCCCTTGTCCTCACCTTCCACCCCACCAGCCTCCAGATCCAGCACATTATCCTCCGCAACTTCTGCCACTTTCAACAGGACCCCACCACTAAGCACATCTTTCCCTCTCCACCCCTTTCCACTTTCCGTAGGGATTGGTCCCTCGGCGACTCCCTTATCCACACGTCCATTCCCATGGGTCTCCAACCCGGCACTTATCCCTGTAAGTGTAAGTGCTACACCTGTCCCTACACCTCCTCTCTTGCCGCCATTCAGGGCCCCAAACAGTCCTTCCAGGTGAGTCAACACTTCACTTGTGAGTCTGTTGGGGTCAACTGTTGCATCCATTGCTCCCAGTGCGGCCTCCTCTACATCAGTGAAACCTGATGCAGATTGGGGGAACCGCTTCGTTGCGCACCTCCACTCCGTCCGCCACAACAGACAGGATCTCCTGGTAGCCACCCACTTCAACTCTACTTCCCATTCTCATTCAGATATGTCCATACATGACCTCCTCTACTGCCATGATGAGGCTAAACTCAGGATGGAGGAGCAACACCTCATATACCGTCTATGTAGTCTCCAGCCCCTTGGTATGAACATAGAATTCTCCAACTTCCGGTAATTCCCTCCCCCTCCCTTTCTCTATCCCTATTTCACTCTGCCCCCTCCCCCAGCTCCCTCATGGTTCCGCCTCCTTCTTCTACCACCCATTGTTTTCCTGCCTATAATGTTGATGCTTCCCCTCCCTCACCCCTTTGTCTTTCAAACTACTGGTCTTTCAACTGAACCTACAAGCATTCTTCAAATCCTTCCACCTCCTTCATTCCTCAGTCCTGACGAAGGGTTCCGGCCCGAAATGTCGACTCATCGTTTCCACTGATGCTGCCCAACTTGCTGAGTTCATCCAGCGTACTGTAAGTATTTGCTCATCAAAAAATTCAATAACATTTGTCAAAGATGACCTTCCACACACAAATCCATGTTAACTGTTCCTAATCAGACCCTGTCTATCCAGATAATTATATACACCATCTCTAAGAATACTTTCCATCAATTTACCCACCACTGACGTCAAACTCACAGGCCGATAGTTGCTGGGTTTACTCTTAGAACCCTTTTTAAACAATGGAACCACATGAGCAATATGCCAATCCTCTGGCACCATCTCCGTTTCTAATGACATTGAAATATTTCTGTCAGAGCCCCTGCTATTTCCACACTAACTTCCCTCAAGGTCCTAGGGAATATCTTGTCCGGACCCAGAGACTTATCCACTTTTATATTCCTTAAAAGCGCCAGTAATTCCTTTTCTTTAATCATTATACTTTCTATAACTACCCTTCTTGTTTCCCTTATCTTACACAATTCAAAATCCTTCTCCTTAGTGAATACCGAAGAAAAGAAATAGTTCAGAATCTCCCCCCTCTCTTTTGGCTCTGCACATAGCCGTCCACTCTGATTCTCTAAGGGACCAATTTTATCCCTCACTATCCTTTTGCTATTAACATAACTGTAGAAACCCTTTGGATTTATTTTCATCTTACTTGCCAAAGCAGCCTCATATCTTCTTTTATCTAGCAAACCAAAGTAGAACTGACTTGTCAACATCAACCCACTGACAGTCTGCAGCAGGACCCTTTGGAAAGATACTAGAACTAACAGAATTGGTTACTTAAACCCATCACTCCTACTGGGACATAGGCAGCTGACAGTAGCTCGCCAGATTCCTCTGTCCTCAGCCACTCTTTCATGTTGTCTTACGGTGTACCTGTTCTCTCCCAGGAATAAGGTCTTTGGAGCTTCTGTTGGTGTTCTGTAGCATTGGGGTTTTACAGGATGGGGTTGCTAACCCTGTCCACAACCCTCCTCCTTTGCATTTGAGTTCTAGCACAAATAGAATGTCCCTTAGAAATAGTTTTCACCAATCTAACAAAAATAGTGCTAGGCCATTAATTTATGAATTGTGTTACTAACTTTGTCACATTTTTTCCACACATTATTAGTACTTCAATTAGATTTCCTGTGAAACACTGATTTCATAATGCTTGATTTTGTTCATTTTCATTGGTTCTCTATTACACATCATTTTGAGGTCATTTCTTGCTATTTTGTAGTTGAATAGTCATTTGGGAGTTACATGTTTAACATCAAAATTAGTGCTTTACCAGAATTAGATTCAGATGTAGCCTGACTATATTGTTTATAACAGTGCAGTTATATCTGATAGCCCAAAAAAAAGTGCAGATGAAATGTACAAAGAATCAGAATGATGTGTAATATCACTGGCATATGTTGTGACAACAAGTAATGTAAAAACAAAATAAAGAATTAGGTGAATAGTGCCTAAATGAGAGAAGAAAAAGAGATAGTGTTCATGGGTTTATTCTCCATTCAGGAATCTGATGGTAGAGGAGAAGAAGCTGTTCCTGAAACATTGGATGTGTGTCTTCAGGCTCTTGTGTCTCCTCTCTGATGGTAGTAATGAGAATAGAGGATGCCCTGCTTGATGGAGTCCTTAATGGTTGATGCCGCCTTTTTGAAATATCGTCATTTGACCATAGTTTAGATGCAGGGGAAATGCTGCTGCAGAGGAATAGTTTTGCAAAGGAAAAGATTGAATGGGCTAAGGTGTTTTCTTTGGTTGAAGTGAGAGTTAATTGAAGAGTTGGTTCAGTTGACGTATTTCCCTTTGATGAGTTGTTAACATATGAACGAGTTTTTTGAGGGCTTGGCGAAGTGATGTCACAAGTGCAAAAAAGACAGTATAAATTAGTTTCACTGGGGATAGCTGATCCACATTTATGCAATACTTTCCAATGATCTGCTTCTAAATAATATAAACTTTTATTGTTTCAGTATGCTCTGGAGCGCTTGAAGGTTATGTGTGAGGATGCTCTTTGCAGCGATTTGTCTGTGGAAAATGTAGCAGAAATTTTAATCCTGGCGGATCTACACAGTGCAGATCAACTCAAAACTCAAGCGGTAGACTTCATAAATTAGTGAGTATTAAAGTTCAATGCTATGACAAAACTATAATCAAATTATGTTAATGAATTGCTAATGAATCAGTCCTGGCATCTTTACAACTTTGGGTATAAATGGAATTAATCCTTGAGGTAAATGATACCAAGCTGTCTACTATTTGAAAGATATTCTGTGATCTTCCTATGAACATTATGAAATCTATATTTCAGCTTAGAATGTTGTTCTGAAATCAGGCTTAACATATTGAGAGAGCATTATTCTGCATAAAAATATTTGATGCCGATATTGGATCTCCTAAATAGAAGAACGTTGTATTCTGTTGGCAACCTCCTAGCTTCATGATCTCAAAATACCTATCAAAGTTACATAATCTCTCACTATGCTATCAAACTTAAATTTCTATGTTTTCCTCATGATGATTCTTGTACCAGTTTATTGGAAAATTTTGAAATTTGGATCATAGTCATGAATTTTAGAATTTGAGTTGAAAATCTTGAGGTTTGTAAGGTATTTGGGTTTGACATTAGCACCCTCTCAATGTTATTTTCAGTTCTGTGCATAAATATAGTTATAATTCGGCATAAGTTGATCACAAGATGTCCACATTTCCGAGGATCTCACCTGTTCTGTTAACTCCTCCATCCTGATCAAAAAGGCACAACAGCGCCTTTATTTCCTGTGGAGCATGAAGAAAGCTCACCTCTGTCCCACTGACGGACTTTTACCGCTGTACCACCGAGAGCATACTCACCAACTGCATCTCAGTGTGGTATGGCAATTGTCCCGTATCGGACCGCAAAGCACTCCAACGTGTGGTGAAAACTGCCCAGCGGATTATCGGCACCCAGTTGCCCACCATTGAGAACATCTACCATAAATGCTGCCTGGGCAGGGCGAAAAGCATTATCAAGGATGCATCTCACCCTAACCATGGATTTTTTACTCTCCTCCCATCTGGTAGGCGCTACAGGAGCCTCCGCTCCCGCACCAGCAGGTACAGGAAGAGCTACTTCCCTGAGGCTGTGGCACTGCTGAACCTCTCATCACAGCGCTAAGCAGTATTGCATCCGTATTGTACTGTCTCAGTACTTACATATTTGTGTGCTGTAGCACTTTTTCTATTTGCAGTTATTTTGTAAATAACACTATTCTTTGCATTTCTGGTCAGATGCTAGACGCATTTCATTGGCTTTGTATCTGTACTCGGCACAATGACAATAAAATTGAATCTAATCTAATCTAAAGCATAAAATAGATGACTTCCAATCTCTTAATGAATTTTAAATTGGGACTTGCACTGTGAATGACTCATTTTAGGTGAAAGGAATCAAATTCAAAATAACTGAGGGATGAGCAGCGTAAGGGAGTTGTATGTGGGTGAAATGCCAATGGATAAATGTATAGAAGCTTATCTTACTTTTACAAATCATACCAGTTTCACCTTTAATAATTGCTAGAGATGGAATGGAAATTTTGGAAGAGATGAAAGTTTATAGTTCCAGCTCTTGCAATATTTAGCATTACTAATGCTGCAAATTGAACAAGAACTGTGATGATTTGGAGCTGTTGAGAGTGGTTATGAATTGTAACAGTCAATGATAAATGTTGGTTTGGAAATTCATGTTGCTTACTTGGTGAAGTTGCCATGTGTCAACACTGTTAATGAAAATAGGAAAAGAAAACAAGGAGATTCTACGTCCGCACTAGACTGAATAATTTTGAAAACGTCGGTATTGCATAAAAATGATAGGCGTCCACACCAGCCGTTTTTCAAAATACCTCCGTCCACATTAGAACAGATATTTGGGGGAATCTCCTCCTACTGGGCATGCATAGGACACACAGAAAACAAGCGCAAAGGCAACAGTATACTTGGTGCATGTTTGTCCAGTTAGACTAGAAAAACTTAAAAGGAAATTGCCAAACGAAAGATTTGGTGCGTGTTTGGCCAGAAACATTTCCTACAGCTATAGTCTCTTCACCGATGAAAGGGACAACAACTACAACTAAATGCAATAAGGCTTGTTACTGGGCAAAAGTGAAATTTGCTGTTACCTCATTTGTTTGCCTTTACTTTTACCATGTCCTTGCTAGAGTCAGTTATCAAAGATGTGGTAACAGCTCATTTGGAAAGTGGTGAAATCATTGGACAAAGTCAGCATGGATTTGTGAAAGGAAAATCATGTCTGACGAATCTCATAGAATTTTTTGAGGATGTAACTAGTAGAGTGGATAGGGGAGAACCAGTGGATGTGGTATATTTGGATTTTCAAAAGGCTTTTGACAGGGTCCCACACAGGAGATTAGTGTGCAAACTTAAAGCACACGGTATTGGGGGTAAGGTATTGGTGTGGGTGGTTAATTGGTTGGCAGACAGGATGCAAAGAGTGGGAATAAACGGGACCTTTTCAGAATGGCAGGCGGTGACTAGTGGGGTACCGCAAGGCTCAGTGCTGGGACCCCAGTTGTTTACAATATATATTAATGACTTAGATGAGGGAATTAAATGCAGCATCTCCAAGTTTGTGGATGACACGAAGCTGGGCGGCAGTGTTAGCTGTGAGGAGGATACTAAGAGGATGCAGGGTGACTTGGATAGGTTAGGTGAGTGGGCAAATTCATGGCAGATGCAATTTAATGTGGATAAATGTGAGGTTATCCACTTTGGTGGCAAAAACAGGAAAACAGATTATTATCTGAATGGTGGCCGATTAGGAAAAGGGGAGGTGCAACGAGACGTGGGTGTCATTATACACCAGTCATTGAAAGTGGACATGCAGGTACAGCAGCTGGTGAAAAAGGCGAATGGTATGCTGGCATTCATAGCAGGGGGATTCGAGTACAGGAGCAGGGAGGTACAACTGCAGTTGTACAAGGCTTTGGTGGGACCACACCTGGAGTATTGTGTGCAGTTTTGGTCCCCTAATCTGAGGAAAGACATTCTTGCCATAAAGGGAGTACAAAGAAGGCTTACCAGATTGATTCCTGGGATGGCAGGACTTTCGTATGATGAGAGATTGGATCGACTAGGCTTACACTCTCTGGAATTTAGAAGATTGAGAGGGGATCTTATTGAAACATATAAAATCCTAAAGGGATTGGACAGGCTAGATGCAGGAAAATTGTTTCCGATGTTGGGGAAGTCCAGAATGAGGGGTCACAGTTTGAAGATAAAGGGGAAGCCTTTTAGGACTGAGATTAGGAAAAACTTCTTCACACAGAGAGTGGTGAATCTGTGGAATTCTCTGCCACAGGAAACAGTTGAGGCCAGTTCATTGGCTATATTTAGGAGGGAGTTAGATATGGCCCTTGTGGCTAAAGGGATCAGGGGGTATGGAGGGAAGGCTGGTACAGGGTTCTGAGTTGGATGATCAGCCACGATCATACTGAATGGTGGTGCAGGCTCGAAGGGCCGAATGGCCTACTCCTGCACCTATTTTCTATGTTTCTATGTTTCTATTATTTTGCTGTATCTAACATGTGCAATAAAAGTAGTTACTGGGCAAAAGTACAATTGCATCTATTGAATGTTTGCACAAGCAATACATTAATAATGTTACACGAGCCTGGCGGTGGACGAACTGAAGTGCAGAACACAGGCGCAGGGGCAGAGTCAGGAGGCTTTATTGCCATCGCGAGCGTGGAATCGGTTTCCAGGAGAGTCTTTACCCAAAGTCTTGGGTTTGGAGAGAATCCAGGAGCGGTGCTAGACTTAGAACCATGAAACAAAGTTACTCACACCGGAGTCGACCAACAAACTGGCAGCTCCTTGTTGTGATCACGGGGTCTTTATCCTGCATTTTCTGATGGAAGGCAGGTGTGTGTAGGTTGTGGAACCTGGGAATGATTGGAAATTAAACGAGGGGATTGAAGCCTAATTCCTGAGGTAAATAGTAAGGTGGGGGAAGAAGAGACCTTGACAAATAAAGCACCTTGTTAAATGTAAAAAACATGTCTGCATCAGTGTTATCTTGTATTTCCGTACATGTTACATTAGGCTGTTACACATCTATTGTCAGATATTGTTGTGGTGTTGGAGGTTGCGTTCAAGAAAACAATGAAATGCCGTGCTACTGCCACCATTTCTTCCGGCACGTCATGGCAGTGTTTTTAAAAAGAGCCGGTTATCCGGTATACGCTACACCGTCTAGTAGGCGTTTTCAGATTTATTCAGTCTGGAGATCGTTTCTGAAAAGCTCTGTTTTCTGGGGAGGAAAACGCTGTTTCAATGTGGACGGAGGGTCAAAATGAAGAAAGAAAGCTTTGGTTAAGGATTTATCGGGTTTAGTGTGGACGTAGCCGTGGTTTAATATTGGTAAAAGTTTAACACAAGGGTAATTTGCCATTTGTTAATGGGGTGGATTTTTGTTGGCTTGCCTGGTCAGAATGGGAAACATTGCTTCCCTTAGGCTATTGGGCTTTTGAACTCACAGCTATATCACATTTGAAGTGATAATTTATTCAGTGCCCTTAATATATTTAATTTATGAAGTTAAATATTTCATAGTTTAAGATAATTCATTTGTAGATTTACATATATATGTACATATATAGTTAAAAGATAAATAAATTAACAACTTGACTGTCACAATTACATTTGATGGACTTGCTGAGTCCTTCAGCATTTTGTGTGCTATTCTGAATGGATATAATTGAATTTATTGAGATTGCTTGGTATCCTAATGAATTTTGGTATATTCCTAAATATTTCCACATTATTCCAAAATCCAGTAAGATGCTACAGGGAAGTTTGAGTTTAATTGTTATTCAACCATATATGAATATTCATGAACACGACCAAATGAAACATAGTTACTCAGAGGCCGAGGTACATAACACAGTCACACACAGCACTAAGCACATATAACTCATAATAAGATTGCAAGCATATATAAGTTATACATAAATTACAGTCACACAAAAAATACTGTCCATGAATGTTGCAGCAGTCTTCGGTTGCACAAAATTCTACAGAACAAACTCTCTGGGACAGTACTGACTCCAGTTTGGACACCTGCCACCCTGCCCCTTCCCTGCGCATTTCCTTCAGTTTTGCCGCCAATGAGAAACATGCTGACAGGGTAACCTGCAGTACTTAATATTTTAAGTTATTAATATCTAGCAGGTTCTTGCAATTGTTAAAAATATACATTTAAAATAGATAACAAGAACTTTGGTTGGCTGAATAAAATTTGCTGCGATGGAAAGCACCACGATCTTACTGAAAATCCACATTTTAATCTTACCAGAATGATTATTTGTCCCTGAAAAATATGCACTAATTTTTGTGTTTCAAACTTTACTCCCATTTATAATTAGATTTTATTTTGCATTCAATTATATTAGGCACTGATCCTTTTAAGATGTGCACCTTAAAATTGTTTTCAATGCAACAGCTACATCACGATCAGCAGTATGCTTATTATATTTAGTAAAACCCCCATATAATGAATATTGTGAAGGACTTTAAAAAAAGCTATGCTTTCAAAGTTTTTCTACATTAACTAATCGTATTTGAAGATTCAAAAATGCAGTACACTACATGATTTTCATTGATAAAATTGGATAAGCATTCCTCAGAAACAGAAATGAGAAAAAATGGGAGATGATGGGACATCTCAGATCGGGTGCAGGTTATTCTCGAGAGGGAGGGCAAGAATCCAGATGTTTTGGTCCATGTAGGGACCAACGACGTGGGTACGAAGAATGAGGGGGTCCTGCGTAGTGAGTTCAGGGAGTTAGGTGAAGCTGAAGGGCAGGACCTCCAAGGTAACAATCTCAGGATTGCTACCTGTGCCATGTGCGAGTGAGGCGTGGAATAGAAGGATTATACAGATCAATACATGGCTGAGAGGATGGTGCAGGAGGGAGGGCTTCAGGTTTTTAGATAATTGGGCTTTGTTCCAGGGAAGGTGGGATCTGTTCCGACGGGATGGTTTACACCTGAACTGGAGGGGTACTAACATTCTTGCAGGAAAGTTTGCTAGTGCTTCTTGGGGGGCGTTTAAACTAAATTTGCAGGGGGCAGGGATCCAGAATGTGAGAGAGGATAGCGAGATGAAGTATAAAGGACAGGTGGGGACTACACGGTTCCGGAATATTAAATGTGAAGTAGAGAAAGGTTAGGCGGAACGAGTGATACATGTGCAGGGGGATGGTCTGACAGAGCATGGAGTTAAATGTGCAGAAAGAGTAAGTAAATTTAAGAAGGACAACAAAATTCAAGGGGCGTATAGTCTGGTGAGAGTACAGGGAGCTGGGTTATGCACAATAGGCAGCGATTTAAACAGAGAGAGGAGAAATGGGTTAAAAATTCTATATCTGAATGCACTAAGTGTCAGAAATAAGGCGGATGAGCTTGAAGCTCAGGTGTGAATCGGTAACTATGATCTTGTTGGGATAACGGAGACATGGCTACCGGGGGGATCAGACCTGGGAATTAAATGTACAAGGGTATACGTGCTATCAAAGGGACAGAAAGCTGGGCAGAGGGGGTGGGGTGGCCCTGTTGGTGAGGAATGAGATTCAGTCCCTTGCAAGGGGGGACATAGAATCAGGAGAAGTAGAATCAGTGTGGATAGAACTGAGGAACAGTAAGGGCAAAAAGACCCTGATAGGTGTTATCTACAGGCCCCCAAACAGTAGCATGGATATTGGGTGCAAGTTGAATAGGGAGTTAACAATGGCATGTGGCAAAGGAAATGTCGCAGTAGTTATGGGGGATTTCAACATGTAGGTGAACTGGGAAAATCGGGTTGGTACTGGACCCCAGGATAGGGAGTTTATAGAGTGCCTACGGGATGCATTTTTGGAGCAGCTTGTACGAGAGCGGACCAGGGATAAGGCTATTCTGGATTTAGTGTTGTGCAATGAACAGGATTTGATAAGTGATCTTGAAGTAAAGGAGCCATTAGGAGGTAGTGACCATAATATGATAAGTTTTTATCTGCAAGTTGAGAGGGATAAGGGCAGATCAGAAGTGTCAGTATTACAGTTGAACAAAGGAGACTATGGAGCCATGAGGGAGGAGCTGGCCAAAGTTGACTGGTCGGATATCCTAGCAGAAAAGACAGTGGAACAGCAATGGCAGGTATTCTTGGGAATAATGTACAAGGTGCAAAATCAGTTCATCCCCCGGAGAAGGAAGGATTCAAAGGGGGAAAAGTGGCCACAGTGCTTGACAAAGGAAGTCAGAGATGGCATAGCATTAAAAAAGAAGTATAACAGAGCAAAGTTGAGTGGGAAGACGGATGATTGGGAAATTTTTAAGGAGCAACAGAACAACTAAAAAGGCTATACGGGGAGAAAAAATGAGGTATTAACGCAAGCTAGCTAGGAATATAAAGGAGGATAGCAAAAGTTTTTTTAGGTATGTGAAGAGAAGGAAGATAGTTAAGAACAATATTGGGCCCTTGAAGAATGAATTAGGAGAAATTGTTATGGGAAACAGAGAAATGGCAGACGAATTTAATAAGTACTTTGGATCTGTCTTCACTAGGGAAGACACAAGCAATCTCCCAGATGTATGGATGGGCCAAGGACATAGGGTAGCAGAGGAACTGAAACAGATTGACATTAGGAAGGAAACGGTGATGAGTAGACTGATGGGACTGAAGGCTAACAAATACCCAGGTCTAGATGGTCTGCATCCTAGGGTACTAAAGGAGGTGGCTCTGGAAATTACAGATGCATTGGTGATCATTTTCCAATGTTCCTTAGATTCAGGATCAGTTCCTGAGGATTGGCAAATGGCTAATGTTATCCCACTTTTTAAGAAAGGAGGAGGGAGAAAATAGGGAACTATCGCCCTGTTAGCCTAACATCAGTAGTGGGGAAGATGCTAGCGTCCATTATTAAAGATGAAATAGTGGCATATCTTGATAGCAGTGATAGGATTGGGCTGAGCCAGCATGGATTTACCAAGGGAAAATCATGCTTGACTAATCTATTGGAGTTTTTCGAGGATGTAACCAGGAAGATAGACGCGGGAGATCCAGTGGATGTCCTTGACTTTCAGAAGGCATTCGATAAGGTACCACATAGGAGATTGGTGGGTAAAATCAGAGCTCATGGCATTGGGGGGACGATATTGACATGGTTAGAAAACTGGTTGGCAGATAGAAAGCAAAGGGTAGCAGTGAATGGGTGTTTCTCGGAATGGCAGGTGGTGACTAGTGGGGTGCCACAGGGCTCGGTATTGGGACCACGGCCGTTTGTGATTTACGTCAGTGATTTAGAGGAAGGCATTGTGAATAACATCAGCAAGTTTGCTGATGATACTAAGCTGGGTGGCACTGTGACATGTGATGAGGATGTTAGGAGAATTCAAGGTGACTTGGATAGGCTGGGTGAGTGGGCAGAAACTTGGCAGATGGCGTTTAATGTGAATAAGTGGGAGCAAGAACAGGAAGGCAGACTATAATCTGAATGGTGTGGAGTTAGGTAAGGGAGAAATACAAAGAGATCTAGGAGTACTTGTTCATCAGTCTCTGAAGGTGAATGAGCAAGTGCAGCAGGCAGTGAAGAAGACTAATGGAATGTTGGCCTTTATTACAAAGGGAATTGTGTACAAGAGCAAGGAAATCCTTTTGCATTTGTACAGGGCCCTGGTGAGACCACACCTGGAGTATTGTGTGCAGTTTTGCTCTCCAGGGTTAAGGAAGGACATCCTGGCTGTGGAGGAGGTGCAGCGTAGGTTCACTAGGTTAATTCCTGGGATGTCTGGACTGTCTTACGCAGAGAGGTTAGAGAGACTGGTCTTGTACATGCTGGAATTAAGGAGATTGAGGGGGGATCTGATTGAGACATATAAGATTATTAAGGGATTGGACAAGATAGAGCAGGAAATATGTTCCAGATGCTGGGAGAGTCCAGTACCAGAGGGCATGGTTTAAGAATAAGGGGTAGGTCATTTAGGACAGAGTTGAGGAGGAACTTCTTCTCCCAGAGAGTTGTGGAGGTGTGGAACGCGCTGCCTCAGAAGGCAGTGGAGACCAATTCTCTGGATGCTTTCAAGAAGGAGCTAGATAGGTATCTTATGGATAGGGGAATCAGGGTTATGGGGACAAGGCAGGAACTGGGTATTGATAGTAGATGATCAGCCATGATCTCAGAATGGCGGTGCAGGCTCGAAGGGCCGAATGGTCTACTTCTGCACCTATTGTCTATTGTCTATTGTCTATGATAAGTGGAAAAGGTAAAGAACTGAAGAATAAGGAATCTAAAAAAGAGGGAAGTGGACTATCACGTCACCCCTTTTCCCTCATCTATCTGTTTCCCCTCACCTGGCTTAACCTAAAACCTTCCAGCTTGTACTCCTATCCCCACCTTCTTATTCTGCCTTCTTCCTCCATCTTTTCCAGTCCTGATGAAGGGTATTGGCCTGAAACATCAACTATATATTCCCCTCAATACATGCTGCCTGACCTGCTGAGTTTCCCTATTATTTTGTGCGTATAGCTCTGAATTTCCAGCATCTGCAGAATCTCTTTTTTATACCAAGTACGTTGCTTTTTATGCAATGCTTTGATGTGAATAATTTTTTTACCACTATTGGGTTGGTAACCAATGCAATCTAAAACTTAATCTAAAACTCTGTGTAATTCAAGAGAATTTTTAAAATTACAGCTATAAATTTATCAATATTTATGTAGATTTCTAATTATTTGTTCCTCATAGTATTTGCCAGGTTTTCATCTTGTGCATTGTATAATTAAGGTTCTTTGATTATTCAAGAAATGTACTGCTGAATATTTGAAGCTTGATATTAACAAAAATATTAGGAAATAAATCAAATTATATACTTTATACTTTATTGTCGCCAAACAATTAATACTAGAGTGTACAATCATCACAGTGTGGCAGCCCGCACACGTGGAACTTGAACCGCCATTGAGAGCCGTGGGCAGACACGCAGTAGCATGTTTGGAACTACCCGCTCGGAGAGGACCTTCTGGGGCCAGTCTGACGTCGTAGGGGCCCACGGGAGAGGAGGTTTAAACACACGATTTTGAATCAGTAAAGGCATTCTGAGTTCAGCTTTCTCTGTCTCTGTGTGTTTCTTTAGTAGCGTGTTTGTGTGTGACTACATTGGTGACCCCGACATTCCAGACGGCATCTGGAGCCGGTGAGTCAGTGACCAGTCATGAGTTCGAGCAACTCGCGTAGCACGGTCTCTCTGAAGCTCCCGACTTTCTGGGCCACTCAGCCCCACGTTTGGTTTGAGCAGGCTGAGGCCCAGTTCAATATCAGAGACATTACAGCCGACGCCAGGCAGTACTACTACGTAGTCAGCACGCTCCACCAGGAGACAGCAGGCCGGCTCATCGATTTCCTACGCCAACCACCAGCGGAGGACAGGTACACTAAGCTTAAGGTGCTCCTGAACCATACCTTCAGACTCTCCCGCCGCGAATGGGCTGTGCGGCTCCTACACATGGACAGCCTAGGCGAAAGCACACCATCCAAGCTCATGAATGATATGCTGGCGCTCGTGGACGGCCATAAGCCGTGCTTTTTATTTGAACAGTTGTTCCTCGAGCAAATACCAGAGGACATTCGCTTCCTCCTCGGAGTGAGGATTTCAGCGACCCATGCAGGGTCGCGGCTAAAGCAGACGTTCTTTGGCAGAGCAAGCAACGTTGAGCAGCCTCCATTGGCCTAGCCATGATCGCGTGCCCCAAAGCCCAGACCCCGCAACCGAAGCCGTTGAGACCCACGGGGGAAAAGGACGAAAGTTCAGAACTATGGTGTTTCTATCACCAAAGATGGGGCTCAGGTACGCGCCGCTGCCGTCCACCATGTGCTTTTCTGAGAAACGCTGTGGGTAGCTGTCGCTAATGGCTACGACTTTGGACTTTCATGTTGGCAGCGGTGTCACAGCCACTACTAGGGGCAGATTTCCTACAAGCCAACTGCCTCCTGGTCAACCTAAAAGGCCGGCGTTTGGTCCACACTGAGACTTTCCAGACTTTCCAGCTTGGAGAAGCCAAGCTACCAGCCCTCCACCTGGATTCCGTGACCCTCTCGGGTAACGAATTCGCCAGGGTGCTGTAGGAATTCCCCCTCCATAGTCACCCTGCAGTTCTCCAGGGTCAACCTCAAGCATGGCGAGCAGCACCACATCCCCAAGCAAGGACCGCCGCTGCACACCGGAGCTCATAGGCTCCCACCCAATAAGCTCCACCTCGCCAAGAAGGAGTTCCGTAAGATGGAAGAGATGGGAATCGTACGCTGCTCAGACAGCCTGCGGGCATCCCTGCTACACATGGTGCCCAAGTCCGCAGGAGGATGGAGGCCCTGCAGAGACTACAGAAGGCTCAATGATGTCACGACCGCCAACAGATACCCTGTACTTCACATCCAGGTCTTCACGGCGAACCTGCACGGAGCAATCACCTTCTCGAAAATCGACCTGGTCAGGGGATACCATCAGATCCCAGTGCACCCCAACGACGTGTCCAAGACAGCCCTCATCACCCCGTTCAGCTTGTTCGAATTCCTGAGGATGCCTTTCATTCTTACAACCGAAACTTTACAAAGGCTCATGGACTTAGTGGGATGCAGCCTGGATTTCATTTTCATTTACTTGGATGATATCCTGGTGGCCAGCAGTTCACACCAAGAGCACGGGGCACATTTGCACCATCTCTGCCAACGCCTGACCGATCATGGACTGGCAATCAATCCGGCAAACTGCCAGTTTGGGCTGACGGAGATCAACTTCTTAGGCCACAGAGTCAACTGACATGGCACAGTTCCCCTACCGGGCAAGGTCCAGGCCATCCCCCAGTTCCCCAAACCCAGCACGGTCAAAGGCCTGCAGGAGATCGTAGGGATGGTCAACTTCTATCATCGGTTTGTGCCGATGGCGGCAAGCATCATAAGACCCTTGTTCAACCTGATGGCTGGCAAGGCAAAACAAGAGGCATGGGACGGAGGCGTTCAAGCAGGCCAAGGAGGCGATGGCAAAGGCGGCCCTCCTAGTGCACCCGAGAGTCAAGGTACCCACGGCACTCACAGTCAACGCTTCCGACAAGCAGTCGGTGAAGTCCTGGAGCAGCTCGTCGAGGACCAGTGGCGACCACTTGCTTTCTTCAGAGGCGAAGTACAGCGCTTTCGACAGAGTTGCTAGGGCTCTACCTGGGTGTCCGGCATTTCTGGTACTTCCTCAAAGGAAGAGGGTTCACCGTGTGTATGCACCACAAGCCCCTCACCTTCACACCGGCCAAGGTATCGGACCCATGGTCGGCTCAGCAGCAGAGGCACCTGTCCTTATTTCAGAATTCACCACGGACGTCCTCCACATCGCAGGGAAGAACGACGTCATCACTGACACACTGTCTTGCCCCTGCCTCCACTCAGTATGCATATTATCCTCAGGAATAGACTACGCAGCACTGGCAGAAGCACAACAGTCGGACACCGAGATCCCGGCTTACCGCACCGCCGTTTCGGGGCTCCAGTTGGAGGACGTCTCCATTGGCCCGACAGCGGATCGACTCCTGTGCGACGTGTCTACCGGCAAACCCCGACCTGTGCTACCAGCAGCATGGAGGCACCGGGTGTTTGACACGCTGCACGACCTGGCCCACCCGTCCATCTAGGCGTCCATCAAGCTGGTAGTGGAGATTCGTCAGACACGATTTGTGAAAACATGTTGGACACTGGGCCAGGACCTGCATACACTGCCAGACCGCCAAAGTCCAACGGCACGTGAAGGCTCCCCTCCAGCAGTTCCAGCCGACGCACAGGAGGTTCCAACACATCCACCTGGACATCGTCGGCCTGCCAGTCTCCCAGCGTGCCAGGTATATCTTTACCATGGGAGACAGGTTCACCAGATGGCCGGAAGCCGTACCGCTCGCAGACACGTCCACTGAATCCTGCGCCAGGATGCTCATTGCAAACTGGATCGCCAGGTTTGGCCTCCCAATGGACATCACCTCCGAGAGAGGGGTGCAGTTCACGTCTGGTTTGCGGACAGCACTGGCGCAGCTCCTGGGCGCCCAGCTGCATCACACCACAGTGTACCATCCCCAGTCCAACGGTTCGGTACAGCGATTCCAGTGGGATCTCCAGTCCGCCCTGATGGCACGCCTCAGAGGCCCCAACTGGACAGATGAGCTTCCCTGGGTCCTTCTGGGCATCCGCACAGCCCGCAAGGAAAACCTGGACACCTCTTTGGCGGAATTGGTCTACGGTGTCCCGCTAATGATCTCAAGCGAGTTCGTACCAGAGGCCCAAGGTTTGGAAGAAACTCCAGCAGCGGTGCTAACGAGGCTGCGGAACAAGGTAGGGATCCTGGCACCGGTCCTGACCTCTAGGCATGGTCGCACGCCATCCTTCACCCCTAAAGACCTTCGAGACTGTGAGTATGTATTTATTCGCAGGGGCATGCACAGGTCACCTCTACAGCGGCCGTACAAGGGACCCTTCGAGGTGATCCGGCACAACAGAACCACGTGTGTCGTGGAGGTGGATGGCCAGGCAGAGACTTTTACAGTGGACCGCCTCAAATCGGCACACTTGGACATTGAGCAACCAGTGAGGGTACCCACACCGCGCCGGCGAGGCCGGCCACCCAGGCAAGCCACACAGACTGGGGGCTCCACTCCCCCGATGGATGTTTCTGGGGGGGTGTGGTGTGGTGGCCTGTACACGCGGGACTCTAATTGCCATCGGGAGTGGCGGGCAGACACGCAATAGTGTGTTTGGAACTACCCGCTCACGGCAGACCTTCCGGGGACAGTCTGACATCACGTCCACCCCGCTGGTCACAGGGGCCCATGGGAGGGGAGATATAAGCGCGCGATTTTGAATCAGTAAAGGCATTCTGAGTTCAGCTCTCTCTGTCTCCATGTGTTTCTTTAGTAGTACATTTGCGTGCAACTGCAACAGCGATATTTGGTTTCTGCACTTCGAGCTCCCTGGATTTCAAATTGATAGTAAATATTAAAAATTTAAATCATAAACCATAAATAGAAAATAGAAAATGGAAAGTAAGGTCGTGCAAAAAACCGAAAGGCAGGTCCGGATATTTGGAGGGTACGGCGCAGATCCCGGTCAAGATCCGTTCAGCAGTCTTATCACAGTTGGAAAGAAGCTGTTCCCAAATCTGGCCGTACGAGTCTTCAAGCTCCTGAGCCTTCTCCCGGAGGGAAGAGGGACGAAAAGTGTGTTGGCTGGGTGGGTCATGTCCTTGATTATCCGGGCAGCACTGCTCTGACAGCGTGTGGTGTAAAGTGAGTCCAAGGACGGAAGATTGGTTTGTGTGATGTGCTGTGCCATGTTCATGATCTTCTGCAGCTTCTTTCGGTCTTGGACAGGACAACTTCCATACCAGGTTGTGATGCACCCTAGAAGAATGCTTTCTAGGTGCATCTATAAAAATTAGTGAGGGTTTTAGGGGACAGGCCAAATATCTTTAGTTTCCTCAGGAAGTAAAGGCGCTGGTGGGCCTTCTTGGCAGTGGACTCTGCTTGGTTGGACCAAGTCAGGTCATTTGTGATATTGACCCTGAGGAACTTAAAGCTTTTGACCTGTTCCACTTGCGCACCACCGCTGTAAATTGGGTCGTGCGGTCCGCTACTCCTTCTGAAGTCAACAACCAATTCCTTCATCTTGCTGATGTTGAGGGATAGGTTATTGTCTTCACACCCTGCCACCAAGTTCTTAAAATCCTCTCTGTACTCAAACTCATCATTACCCGAGATACGGCTTACAATTGTTGTGTCATCAGCAAATTTATAAATTGAGTTTGATGGAAACTTGGCTACACAATCATGGGTGTACAGTGAGTACAGCAGGGGGCTGAGTACACAGCCTTGTGGGGCACCGGTGCTCAGAGTGATTGTAGAAGAGAGCTTGTCCCCTATTTTTAGAGTCTGGGTCCTGTCTGTGAAGAAGTTGAAGATCCAGCTGCAGATCTGAGTGCTAAGGCCCAGGTTACGGAGCTTAGGAATCAGTTTATTTGGAATGATGGTATTAAAGGCAGAGCTGTAGTCAATGAAAAGGAGCCTTACATATGCGTCTTTATTCTCCAGATGTTCTAAGGAGGAATGTAGGGCCAGAGAGATGGCATCTGCCGTTGGCCTGTTGCTCCGATAGTCAAATTGCAAAGCGTCGAGGTTGACCGGTAGGCTGTGGTTGATGTGTGCCATAACCAATCTCTCAAAGCACTTCATAGCAATTGATGTCAGAGCCACAGGTCAATAGTCATTCAGGCATGCCACCTTGCTCTTCTTCGGCACAGGGATTATCGTTGCCTTCTTAAAACACGAGGGGATCTTAGACTGAAGCAATGAGCAGTTGAAGATGTCAGCAAACACTCCAGCTAGTTCACTGGCACAGGCCCAGAGTTCCCGTCCTGGGACGCCATCTGGGCCCGTCGCTTTCCTTGGATTTATCTTCAGGAAGGCCCTTCTAATGTCCTCCTCAGTGACGATCAATCTCGATGCCACCAGGTCCGGTTAATCCGGAGGGAGCGGGACACTCCTCTTCTGTTCAAATCTTGCATAGAATTCATTAAGTTCGTCAGGAAGACAAGCGCCACAGTTATCGATATTCCCAGCTTTTTCTTTGAGCCATTTAGTGATCCAGTGATCTCATTTAGACCCTGCCATAGTCTACTGGCATCCCACTGGTTAGCCTGGGCTTCCAATTTGGCTCGATATTGCCTCTTGGCGCCCTTAATGGCTTTCCGGAGTTCACGCCTGGATTCCATGTAGCGACTGGTATCCCCGACCTAAAAGCTGCAGCTCTAGCCTTTAAAATGGACTTGACCTCATAATTCATCCAAGGTTTCTGGTTAGGGAATACCCGGATCGTCTTGTGAGACACACAATCCTCCGTGCATTTCTAAATAAAGTCTGTGACAGCTGAGGCATACTCATCGAGGTTAGTTGCTGAGTCCTTGAATACTAACCAGTCCACCAATTCAAAGGAGTCACGGAGGACCTCATCCATTTCCTCCGTCCAACGCGACACTACTTTTGTCACTGTGACCTCCCTCTTCAGTTTCTGTTTGTAAGCCGTGAGGAGGAGTACGGTCTGATGGTCTGATTTTCCGAAGTGAGGTCGTGAGACGGAACGGTAGGCATCCTTGACTGCTGTGTAGCAGTGGTCAAGTATATTCGGGCCTCTAGTGGGGCAGGAGACATGTTGGTATAACCTTGGCAGCGCCTTTCTGAGGTTGGCCTGGTTAAAGTCCTCGGCTGTAATGAGCAAAGCCTCTGGATACCTGGTCTCAAGTTCACTGATGTTGGCATACAGTATGTTCAGAGCACAATCCACTTCCGCCTGGGGGGGATTGTAGACCGCTGTCAGTATGACCGAGGTGAATTCCAGAGGCAGATAGTATGGATGACACTTCACCAACAAGTGTTCCAGGTCCGGGCTGCAGGAGCTTGTCAGTGCCACTGTGTCCGAGCACCATCCAGTGCTGATCAGTAGGCAGACACCACCTCCCCTCATCTTGCCTGAAGACGCCATGCAGTCCATCCGATGGATTGAAAATCCCTCCAGTCAGATGGCACAGTTGGGGGTGGCAGGGGAGAGCCAGGTCTCGGTGAAACAGAATACATAGCAGTTCTGCATCTCCCTGCAGTAGGTGAGTCTCCCTTTAAGATCATCCACCCTGTTCTCTATTACTTGCACATTAACTAGTAGGATGGTGGGCACAGGGACCCTGAAGCCCCTCAGCTTCAATCTGACCAGCAGCCCAGCTCTTTTCCCTCACTTCCTCGGTAAATAGTGCATCTGTCCAGGTTTCCATCGATACAGTGTGTTGTTGTCAGCTCTTTGAGGTAGGTGGACATGTCCCGTGGGGATCAATTGGCGGGTCGTGTCATCGGGCGCATTGGGTCGGGCCGAGTGATGGGGGAGGCTCCACTGCCACTTCCAGCTGACGGGGGCCCGGGCTGTCGATTGGTTTGGGCCCCGAAGCCGACACTTAATCCTGGATGGCCAGCCTCCTGGCTGAAACAAGTCCTTAAGCCGAATCGCAGTTGCGGAGGCCTCTGCTCCAGCCGAGCCTTGGGCTCGATCTCCGAGGTCGGCGGTGGAGGCCTCATTTCCGGCAGCTGTGGATGGCCACCAACAGGGCTTTACGGTGGTCGCTCCGGGGAAGCAATGGTTTTAATTGTATTGTTTTCATTAAAATGTCAGCATTATTGCTAACCCATAAATTAGAAAAGTCAAAGTAACTCATGCAGCTATGGACTGATAAAGGGTTTTGCCTTAGATAGTACTTTGATAACTTTTTATGGTTTTTGAGCAACTTCTTTGTATAATTGACATTTAGTCTACCATATCAATATGGTTGGAAAACCTAAATATACCTGATACATTGATCTTACAGCAAACTGATTCTAAGAAAAACATGTGAAACGTATGCAGTGTTCTGTGTGAATTGTCAGATCTGCATGTTCACATTGTGCTGCATAACAAAACTTTTGCTTTCAGAATACTTTGGGTGTATCTTATGGATTTTGGGCTGCTGATCATGAAATCAATATGAAATGTCTCTATCACACACCATTTCTGAGTCACCTATATTTGTTATTTCAATTCATAATTCAAGTCAATTAAAATGTTGCCCACAATGTAAATCGAAAAGTTTTCTATCTTCTCCAGGCATGCCAGGCATGCTTAGGCAGGGTGGACGCTTTATGGCAGGATAGGTTTTAAAACGGCTGTAAAAGCATCACATACACAGTTCTATGCAACATACATCAAAGTTGCTGGTGAACGCAGCAGGCCAAGCAGCATCTATAGGAAGAGGTGCAGTCGACGTTTCAGGCCGAGACCCTTCGTTAGTCCTGACGAAGGGTCTCAGCCTGAAACGTCGACTGCGCCTCTTCCTATAGATGCTGCCTGGCCTGCTGCGTTCACCAGCAACTTTGATGTATGTTGCTTGAATTTCCAGCATCTGCAGAATTCCTGTTGTTCACAGTTCTATGCATTGCATTTACATGTATGTCGGTTTGCTAGCATGTTGATATGTACCTCTATAGCACCTGTCTTATGTGACTGGTCACTGCATTCTTTATGAGAAAATCTATTTACATAGTACTACATGAAGTGCTAGTAAGCCATTAGAAGTTCTTGGTATTGTAAGGAGGCAGGGAATAGAAAACACATACTTCTGGAGGTAAGTTTATAAAAATTGCAATATATACAAAATATTTACACAAGTAAGAACAAATAAACACTCCGTTTAGATTCAAAATCTCAGATATCAAACGAAAACCAAATTTCTTTAAATTTAGAATCTGTGAGATTCATTAGAACAACCTTTATTATTTCAATTTCTCCAACTAATTAAATATTATGTTATTCCCTAACTAAAGGATTGCAGACTAACAATTGCCGTACTATTGCCTAGTTAGTTAAAAAACTAATTGAATTCCTATTCTTAAATATTATGGTTAACTTCTTTCATGACAAAGTAACTATAAAAGTCTTTGTAAAAATAATCAATTCCTGCAGAAAATCAAATTCAGATCCTTTAAATGAAAATGAACATAAATCCTACTGTATTAAATCCTCAACGTCATGAAACATTTCATTCCCATGGTGGTTCTTTGATCTTAGGGGGTTTGTCCTCTTGTTTCTTATTTTTTTGGGTAAAATAGTTGGTAATCCATGAAAAGTTGATTCACAAAATTTATACAGAAAAAGGAAGAGTGAGGAGGTCCTGGACAGTGAGTATAGAGAGCTTGGTAGGAAGTTGAAAATCAGGACCTCGAGGGTGGTAATCTCAGGATTGCTACCTGTGCTACATGCCAGTGAGGGTAGGAATAGGATGCTCTGGAGGAGGAACAAGTGGCTGAGGAACTGGTGTAGGGAGCAGGGTTTCAGATTTCAGGATCATTGATCATTGATCATCTGAAATCATTTACCCCTCTTCTGGGGCAGGTGGGACCTGTACAAGAGAGACGGGTTACACTTGAACTACAAGGGGACCAATACCCATTCAGGGCGGTTTGTTAGTGCTATTGGGGAGGTTTTAAACTAGATTTGCAGGGGGATGGGAACCAGAGTGCCAGAGCTGACAGTGGGGCTGGGGTGAAAATAAATGATGTTAAAAATTCAAGCAAAACCGCAAATAGAAAGGTTGTGAGTGGTGGTAAATATTTTCTGAGGTGTATATATTTCAATGCTAGGAGTATTGCAGGGAAGGCGGATGAGTTGAGGGTGTGGATTGACACGTGGAATTATGACGATATAGCAATTAGTGAAACTTGGATACAGGAGGGGCAGGACTGGCAGCTTAATATTCCAGAGTTCTGATGTTTCAGATGTGATCGAGGCAGAGGAGTGAAAGTTGGGGGGGGCGGGGTAGCATTGCTTGTCAGGGAAAATGTTTCAGCAGTGCTCAGGCAGGACAGATTAGAGGGCTTGTCTACTGAGTCCTTATGGGTGGAGCTGAGAAACAGAAAAGGTATGGCCACATTAGTGGGATTGTATTACAGACCACCCAATAGTCAACGAGAATTGGAAGAGCAAATCTGCAGAGAGATAGCAGGCAACTGCAGGAAACATAAAGTTGTGGTGGTAGGGGATTTTAATTTTCCATTGGAACTCCCATACTGTTAGGGGTCTAGATGGTTTAGAGTTTGTAAAATGTGTTCAGGAAAGTTTTCTAAATCAATATATAGAGGGACCAACTAGAGGGGATGCTATATTGGATCTCCTGTTAGGAAACAAGTTAGGACAAGTGACAGAAGTCTGTGTAGGGGAACACTTTGGTTCTAGTGATCATAATACCATTAGTTTCAACTTGATCATGGACAAGGATAGATCTGGTCTGGTTGAGGTTCTGAACTGGAAGAAGGCCAAATTTGAAGAAATGAGAAAGGATCTAAAAAGCGTGGATTGGGACAGGTTGTTCTCTGGCAAAGATGTGATCGGTAGGCGGGAAGCCTTCAAAGGAGAAATTTTGAGAGTGCAGAATTTGTATGTTCCTGTCAGGATTAAAGGCAAAGTGAATAGGAATAAGGAACCTTGGTTCTCAAGGGATATTGCAACTCTGATAAAGAAGAAGAGGGAGTTGTATGACATGTATAGGAAGCAGGGAGTACATAAGGTGCTTGAGGAGTATAAGAAGTGAATGAAAATACTTAAGAAAGAAATCAGGAGGGCTAAAAGAAGACAGTCAAAGTAAAGGATAATCCAAAGAGCTTTTACAGGTATATTAAGTGCAAAAGGATTGTAAGGGATAAAATTGGTCCTCTTGAAGATCAGAGTGGTCGACTATGTGCGGAACCAAAGGAAATGGGGGAGATCTTAAATAGGTTTTTTTGCGTCTGTATTTACTAAGGAAACTGGAATGAAGTCTATGGAAATAAGGGAAACAAGTAGTGAGATCATGGAAACTGTACAGATGGAAAAGGAGGAGGTCCTTGCTGTCTTGAGGAAAATTAAAGTGGATAAATCCCCGGGGCCTGACAGGGTGTTCCCTCGGACCTTGAAGGAGACTAGTGTTGAAATTGCAGGGGCCCTGGCAGAAATATTTAAAACGTTGCTGTCTACAGGTGAGGTGCCGGAGGATTGGAGAGTGGCTCACGTTATTCTGTTGTTTAAAAAAGGATCGAAAAGTAATCCGGGAAATTATAGGCCAGTAAGTTTAACGTCGGTAGTAGGTGAGTTATTGGAGGGAGTACTAAGAGACAGAATCTACAAGCATTTGGATAGACAGGGGCTTATTAGGGAGAGTCAACATGGCTTTGTGCGTGGTAGGTCATGTTTGACCAATCTGTTGGAGTTTCTTGAGGAAGTTACCAGGAAAGTGGATGAAGGGAAGGCAGTGGATATTGTCTACATGGACTTCAGTAAGGCCTTTGACAATGTCCCGCATGGGAGGTTAGTTAGGAAAATTCAGTGGCTAGGTATACATGGAGAGGTGGTAAATTGGATTAGACATTGGCTCGATGGAAGAAGCCAGAGAGTGGTGGTAGAGAATTGCTTCTCTGCGTGGAGACCTGTGACTAGTGGTGTGCCACAGGGATCAGTGCTGGGTCCATTGTTATTTGTCATCTATATCAATGATCTGGATGATAATGTGGTAAATTGGATCAGCAAGTTTGCTGATGATACAAAGATTGGAGGTGTAGTGGACAGCGAGGAAGGTTTTCAGAGCCTGCAGAGGGACTTGGACCAGCTGGAAAATGGGCTGAAAAATGGCAGATGGAGTTTAATATAGATGTGAGCTATTGCACGTTGGAAGGACAAACCAACGTAGAACATACAGGGTTAATGGTAAGGCACTGAGGAGTGCAGGAGAACAGAGAGATCTGGGAATACAGATACAAAATTCCCTAAAAGTGGTGTCATAGGTAGATAGGGTCGTAAAGAGAGCTTTTGGTACATTGGCCTTTACTAATCGAAGTATTGAGTATAAGAGCTGGAATGTTATGATGAGGTTGTATAAGGCATTGGTGAGGCCGAATCTGGAGTACTGTGTTCAGTTTTAGTCACCAAGTTACAGGAAGGATATTAATAAGGTTGAAAGAGTGCAGAGAAGGTTTACAAGGATGTTGCCGGGACTTGAGAAACTCAGTTACAGAGAAAGGTTGAATAGGTTAGGACTTTATTCCCTGGAGTGTAGAAGAATGAGGGGAGATTTGATAGAGGTATATAAAATTATGATGGGTATAGATAGAATGAATGCAAGCAGGCTTTTTCCACTGAGGCAAGGGGAGAAAAAAACCAGAGGACATGGGTTAAGGGTGAGGGGGGAAAAGTTTAAAGGGAACATTAAGAGGGGCTTCTTCACACAGAGAATGGTGGGAGTGTGGAATGAGCTGCCAGACGAGGTGGTAAATGCGGGTTCTTTTTTAACATTTAAGAATAAATTGGACAGATACATGGATGGGAGGTGTATGGAGGGATATGGTCCGTGTGCAGGTCAGTGGGACTAGGCAGAAAATGGTTCGGCACAGCCAAGAAGGGCCAGAAGGCCTGTTTCTTTTTTTATTCAAGTTCACTTTTTTTAAATAAAATATTCGGTAAACCTCATTTTCATCCCTCCACCGGTGGAGCTTTTTAATATTACATCTTTGGGTTTAATTAATCTGGGTTACACATAACAAATTGTGTGTGGTCATTATAATTAAGTAATAGTATATTCAGGAGTATTTGTGGCAGCAAAATATCTCGCTATTGTTGCAACAGCCACAATACTGATATATTTGTGGCAAGTATACCCCTGATGAATTCTCCATCCAATCAGGTTTAGTTGCCTCGATGTACTCCAGAACCTGGATACCGCTGCCTTGATTTGGCCTTTACCCAACCCTTCCAATTCAGCCTGGTGCTTAAATTGCTCTCTATGCATCAGGTTCAGTTGCTGGACCTTGCAGCCTTGACTCGCTGCAACCGAACCATCCTATCCAGCATAGCGCTTAAATTGATCAAACCTGAGATCCTTTACACTCTCGGTGACAGGCACTCCGCTTTACCTCACCACAGTGCTGAGATTCTACCACAGCAGATTGCCTTCAAGTCCAAGGGGAAGTTACATACTATTACTTGCCAAGATTATTTTCCAGAAAAAGCATTGACAAAGCATTTAATAGTTTAATAGTCCTGACGAAGGGTCTCGGCCTGAAACGTCGATTGCACCTTTTCCTAGAGATGCTGCGTGACCTGCTGCGTTCACCAGCAACTTTTATGTGTGTTGCTTGAATTTCCGGCATCTCCAGAATTCCTGTTGTTTGCGCATTTAATAGTTTTCCTTGTTTCATTAGCCACCAGTCTGAAGTTGCTGAGGTTCACCAGTGCTATCTCAAACTGAAAGTTTTAGATAAGGCAAACTGAGATTCTTTGATTCATGAGCCAGGAATGGAAAATGACACTGTTACTGATACAGATTTTGAACTCTATGCCAAGTGAGCCTCAGCTAATAACTCAAGAACTAACTTCTGAAGCTGTGTGCTACATTAATCCAGAATTAGATTACCAATAAAGCTTTTCTGGAAGAAGTCATAAATCCACAATTTATTTGCACTAAGCAGCAGCATTGTTAGGCAATTTTTACAATCTAGTTTTTAAAAGAAACTTCCAGGCCAAGGAAACCTATAATATACATTGTGATTTTCTGATTGCTATTTTATAAGAAATAGGAGCAGAATTAGGCCAGTTGGCCTATTGTCTGCACCACAATTCAATTATTGCTTATTTATTTTCCGTCTGAACCCCACTATCCTGCCTTCTCCCCATAACCTTACTAATTACCCACTAGCAATCTCCACTTTAAGCATACCAAATAATGGTCTCCACTGCTGTTTGTGGCAATGAATTCCACAGATTCACCACCCTAAAAAAATTCATATTCATCTTTGTTCTAACTGCTGGAAACTCGTTCCACACAGCTACCACTCTCTGAGTAAAGAAATGTTACCCCTAAACTTTTGCCCTTTAACTCTCAACTCATGTCCTCTTGTTTGAATCTTCCCCACTCTCAATAGAAAAAGCCTATCCACGTCAACTCTATCTATCCCCCTCATAATTTTAAATACCTCTATCAAATTCCACCTCAACCTTCTACGCTTCAAAGAATAAAGACCTAACTTGTTCAACCTTTCTCTGTAACTTAGGAGATGAAACCCAGGCAACATTTTAGTAAATCTCCTCTGTACTCTCAATTTTATTGACATCTTTCCTATAATTCGGTGACCAGAACTGTACACAATACTCCAAATTTGGCCTCACCAATGCCTTATACAATTTCAACATTACATCCCAACTCCTATATTCAATGCTCTGATTAATAAAGGCAAGCACACCAAAAGCTTTCTTCACCACCCTATCCACATGAGATTCCACCTTCAGGGAACTATGCACCATTATTCCTAGATCCCTGTGTTCTACTGCATTCTTCAATGCCCTACCATTTACCATATATGTCCTATTTTGATTAGTCCTACCAAAATGGAGCACCTCACATTTATCAGCATTAAACTCCATCTGCCATCTTTCATCCCACTCTTCTAACTGGCCTAAATCTCTCTGCAAGCTTTGAAAACCTACTTCATTATCCACAACGCCACCTATCTTAGTATCATCTGCATACTTACTAATCCAATTTACCACCCCATCATCCAGATCATTAATATATATGACAAACAACACTGGACCCAGTACAGATCCCTAAGGCACACCGCTATACACTGTCCTCCAAGCTGACACACACTTATCCACCACTACTCTCTGGCATCTCCCATCTAGTCACTGCTGAATCCATTTTATTGCTTCGATATTAATGCCTAATGATTGAACCTTCCTAACTAACCTGCCATGTGGAACCTTGTCAAACACCTTACTGAAGTTCATATAGACAACATCCACTGCTTTACCCTCGTCAACTTTCCTTGTAACCTCATCAAAATTTCAATAAGATTTGTCAAACATGACCTTCCACGCACATTCTAGTATCACATTCTTCTATGCTGAGGCTGTGCCCTCTAGTCCTAGAGTCGGCCACTAATGGAAACATGCTGTCCACAGCTCCACTGTATCTACACCTTTCAATATACAATAGGTTTCAATGAGATCCCATTATTCTTTTAAACTGAAGTGCGTACAGGCTCAGAGCTGTCAAGCACTCCTCATACGTTGGTTCTTTTATTCCCAGGATCACTCTGATAAAGCTAACTACTGTCCATTGCCAGTTCATGCTATATAAGCTAGAGCCCAAAAGTGCTCACAATACTCTAAATATGATTTGACCAATCCCTTATATCCATCCATGCTCTTATCTTTCCGGCTCTTATTTAGCAGTGTCATTTGCAACACCTTGTAAGGAGCCTCTGAAATTCCAAGTACTGTCACCTACTGTCTTTCCTTAGTCAATTCTGCTTGTTATTTCCTTGAAGAATTTTAAAGATTTGTCAGACTAGATTTCCCTTTAAGAAAACCATGTTGACTAATCATATGCCTCCATGCACCCCAAAACCATAACTTTAATAGTGGACTCTTATATCTTGCAAACCATGAAAACCGGGCAAAATTGCATATAATTACATGATGGAGTGACATTTGTGACTATCTAGTCCTCTAGTGATTCTTAAAAGATTCTACTTGCTTTACACGTGTAACACTCACTTTGCCTAGTGGCATGATCTCGGGGTGATAACCACTACCCGGCCAAACCTTAGAACTCTTGTTTGGGTGAATGCTGTGCGATGTGTCCCCTGTTTCAAATCAGTACCCCGTAATGATAAGCCGTACACAAGATGCGGTTAAATAATTAAGATTTTATAATTCTTACTTGAACTATGGGGTTAGTAGACAACCAAAATATAAAATAAAAGGCACCAAGAATAATAATTAGACAGCTCATGCACAGATAACTCGTTGGAGCTCACGCAGTATCCTCGGTCCACCACTTGATTTCCTCCGAACTTCGATGGTCCCAAGACCCCCCGCTCGGGGTCCACTCCGCTAGCCAACTCACAGCATCTCTTTGTGTGCGTCTTCTCTCTTCATCTCCATGGCACATTCTGACCAAATCCTGTGCAAACAACAGCTTACAGACACACAAGAAAGAATAACATCTGTCCCAATTGGTTTGCAAATGAATACAAGTCCCGTTATCACTAATTATAACCCACGCATGCTGCTACAGAGAACCCCTTACATCAGCAGTTAACATTACAGAGAAGCCATTTTATTAGCCTTAGCAAGTAACATGAAAGGAGAACCCCTTACACTCTCCCCCCACCAAATTTAGTCGTGTCCTCATGATGTCGAAGTAACTTGTCAACCCTTCCTGCAGACACAAAAACCCAGTCCAGGTACAAACAGTAACATCGTTCCCCAAACAGTGGACCTTACAGTTGTCCCATAGATGCTACATAGGACAACCTATCCAGGAGTCTCCTAATCCTCTGAGACCTCCGTACCCCACCATCTAACCCATCAAGCTCGGACACTATCGGGAGTACTTTGGATTTGCTAACCAAATCCTCTCTCAATCTATATTACTCCAGCTCCCTGAAACTTGGAGCCCCCTTTCTCGTGTCCAAGCCCCCGTTTCCTTTCCCTTAGGGTCCTACTGTAACCCAGGCTCCCCACAGCTAGCCTTCCCCACTACATCTGACTCAGCGGGAGAAGGGCCAAAAGTCTCTTTCTCAATCAAGGGGAAGTTAGCGAAAGGCAGCAGGTACCACACATACAGCTCATCATCCTTCGAATCCGTATTCTTCCTCATTTCCTTGATCGGTAGCTGTTGTTTGGTTTTCTTCAAACTGGAGCACTTGGCCTGGGCTGCCTCTGCAGCCTCTTCAGCCTTCTGTAATCGAGGCGTCAGTTTCTTCTTGGACTCCGCCAGTTTAGTGGTCGCTGAACTTATCTTCAGCTCTTTCTTAATGACTGCTTCCTGTTCAACTTCCAGTTTTCCCATTTTATTTAGGCTGTCAATGATCATATTCAGGTCTCCTTCAAGCTCCCGCTCCCCTCTTCCAAGATCTGTCCGCTGTTGCTTCACCTCCTCTGAATTGTTTTCAGACTCCCCTCTCTGTGCGCTCAGTTCTCTGTTCTCCTTAGTCAGATGGCTTCCTTTATCTTCCCCAACGTGCAAGTCTTCCAACTTGTTCTGGATCAATTTCTCCAGTTTCTGCTTGGAATTCTGTTTCTCCGTCTCCACTTCAAACATGATCCTGTAAAGACAGTCACTCAGCTCCTCCACAACCATCGTCTGTTCCAACGCCAGGAAATTCAACTGGTGCGTTGGGTAATAACCACAGAGTTCAACAAATGAACGCAGAACACTCACGAGCTGCGTCCTTCTGCAGATTTGCCACTCGTCCAAAGGAAGTTTTACTTCGTTAACCCCTAGTCACCCGGGATCCCTCACTTGCCTCGCTTCGTAGTCTTCCAAGGCGAATCCCAATGCTAGGAGATCATCCAAATACACCAAAACTCCACACAAGTCCACATCCCCCATGCCCTGCAGGAAGGTTGCAAGGGCTCTGGATATGTCCTGAGGCATCTTTTCGGACTGGAAGAATCCCAGGGGACCTATAACGGCTGTCTTCTCGTTGTCGGCCTCACTCATCAGGATCTGGCAATATCCACTCCTCAGATCCAGCACATTAAACCACTTCACACCACTCAGACAGACCAGCGTGTCTTTGACCCTCAGGACCGCAAACTGGTCAAGGACGGTGCACCTGTTCAGAGTCCTATAGCCCACACAGCTGCCTGCGTCCTCCACATCTACAGGGTCCAGTCGCCACATTCTCTCTCTCACTGAGGTGTCTTCAGCGGTCAACTCCAGCCCCGCCCATGGTATGTCGGAGCATCCACTAAGAAGGTTTCATCCTCAGATACTTTCCCTGGTTCTTACCACCATCGGCTCCTGTTATCACTAATTATAACCCAAACATGCTGCTACAGAGAACCCCTTACATCAGCAGTTAACATTACAGAGAAATCATTTTATTAGCCTTGGCAAGTAACGTGAAAGATAAACCCCTTACACACATATGACAGCTCTAATGCCATATTCAAATATAGTGATGATACCTCTGTCCTAGCCAAATCAAAGATGGTGACGAATCAGCCTGTAAGAGGGAGACTGAAAATCTACCTGAGGACCTGTCTTAGGCCCAGCACATAAGTGCAATTAGGAAGGAAACATGACAAAATTCGAAGTAAATTTTATTATTAAAGTACCTATCTATTATTATATACAATGTTAAGATTAATTTTACTGCGGGCATACTCAGCAAATCTGTAGAATAGTAGCTGTAAAAGGATCAATGAAATGGCAACCAGAGTGCAGAAGACAATAAACTATCAAATGCAAATATAAATAAATAGCAATAAATAATAAGAACATGAGATTACAAGATAAAGAATCTTTAAAGTGGGTGCAATGTCCGATTAGGCCCTCTGAAATAGCAACATTCAAGAATTTAGAGTTGCTATACCTCTTCACCTCTGATTCTCTGAAGAGGACTGCCTCACGGATCTCTGGTTTCTCTCTCTCCTGCAGTCTACAATCAGTTCCTTGGTCTTGCTGACATTGAATGAGAGGTTGGTTTTATGACATCGTTCAGCCAAGTTTTCAATCTCCTTCCTGTATGCTGATTCATCGCCTATTTTAAAACAGCCCACAACAGTGTGTCATCAGCAAACTTGAATATGGTGGTGGAGCTCTGATGAGCCATCCAGTCATAGGTCTAAAGCAAGTAAAGCTGGGGGCTAAGTATCCAGCCCTGCAGTGCTCCTTCGCTGATGGAGATTGTGAGATGTGGTTGCCAATCTAAACTGATTGGGGTCTGCAGTTAAGGAAATACTCAAGAAGGAATTGAGGCCTAGATCTTGGAATGTATTGGTTTTGTAGGGTTGATAGTACATAATGCTGAGCTGTAATTGATAAAGAGCGACATGTATGCAACTTTGCTGTTCAGAAGTTTCGGGTTTGAGTGAAGGCCTAATGAGATGGCATCTGCTATGGAACTTTTGCCCTGGTGGGTAAATTGAAGCAGATCAAATGCAACTCACAGGCAGGAGCTGATATTTTCCTAAGCAGTCTCTTTAAACATTTCATGGATGTAAGTGCAACTGGGTGATAGTCATCAATATGTGTCACCATGCTTTTCTTGGGCACTGGTATAACTGAAGCCTAAGTGAAGCAAGTAGGTACCACACATTATTGAAGCGGGACGTTAAAAGGGTCAAAGAACATTCCAGCCAATTAGTAGATGCAGGTATTTAATATTGGTAACGTATGCTTCCTTGGGATTCACCCTCGGGAAGACAGTCCATAGTACTGAGATCAAAAGATCATGGGGAGATGGCTGTCTGTCTGTCTCTCTATCTATCTATTGATCGATCTATCTATCTATCTATCTATCTACCTATCTATCTATCTATCTACCGATCTACATACCTGACTACATACCTACTCACCCACCTAGCTATATATCTATCTACCATTCTATCTAACTATTGATCTATCTGTTTACCTAACAATCTATCTCTCTATCTATCTATTTAACTATCTATCTATCCATCTATCTATCTATCTATCTATCCGTTTATCTATCTGTCTGTATCTATCTATCTATCTGTCTAGCTATCTGTCTATCTATCTGTCTGTCTATCTATCTATCTATGTCTGTCTATCTATCTATCTATGTATCTATCCATCTATTTATCTATCCATTTATCTATCTGTCTATCCATCTATCTATCTATCTATCTATCTATCCATCTATCTATCCGTTTATCTATGTGTTTGTCTGTTTATCTGTCTGTCTGTCTATCTATCTATCCATCCATCTATCTATCTGTTTATCTATCTGTCTGTCTGTCTATCTATCTATCTGTCTATCTAACTATCTATCTATCCATTTATCTATCTATCCATTTATCTATCCGTCTGTCTGCCTGTCTATCTGTCTGTCTGTCTGTCTGTCTGTCTGTCTGTCTGTCTATCTATCTATCTATCTATCTATCTATCTATCTGTCTAGATAGGTGGTTAGGTAGGGAGGGAGATTGATAGATAGATGATAGATAGATAGATAGACATGTAGATAGACAGATCTATAGATAGATAGATAGAGGGATAGTATGATAGATAGATAGATTGATAGATAGAAAGAATAATAGATTGATAGTTCGGTAGGTCATTAGGTAGGTAGCTAGAGAGGTAGATAGATAGATGGATGGATGGACAGACGGACGGACAGATAGATGGATAATGTGAAAAAGCTTAATGTGAAAAAGATTAAGGAGCTGGTGGTAGACCTGAGGAGAGCTAAGGTACTGGTGACCCCTGTTTCCATCCAGGGGGTCAGTGTGGACATGGTGGAGGATTACAAATACCTGGGGATACGAATTGACAATAAACTGGACTGGTCAAAGAACACTGAGGCTGTCTACAAGAAGGGTCAGAGCCGTCTCTATTTCCTGAGGAGACTGAGGTCCTTTAACATCTGCTGGACGATGCTGAGAATGTTCTATGAGTCTGTAGTGGCCAGTGCTATCATGTTTGCTGTTGTGTGCTGGGGCAGCAGGCTGAGGGTAGCAGACACCAACAGAATCAACAAACTCATTCGTAAGGCCAGTGATGTTGTGGGGATGGAACTGGACTCTCTCACGATGGTGTCTGAAAAGAGGATGCTGTCTAAGTTGCATGCCATCTTGGACAATGTCTCCCATCCACTACATAATGTACTGGCTGGACACAGGAGTACATTCAGCCAGAGACTCATTCCACTGAGATGCAATACAGAGCGTCATAGAAAGTCATTCCTGCCTGTGGCCATCAAACTTTACAACTCCTCCCTTGGAGGGTCAGACACCCTGTGCCGATAGTCTGGTTCTGGACATTTCATAATTTCCTGGCATAATTTACATATTACTATTTAACTATTTATGGTTCTATTACTATTTATTATTTATGGTGCAACTGTAACGAAAACCAATTTCCCCCGGGATCAATAAAGTTATGTCTATGACTACTATGAGATGGATAGATAGATAGATAGATAGATAGATAGATAGATAGATAGATAGATAGATAGATAGACAGATAGACGGATAGACGGATGGATGGATGGATAGATGGATAGAGAGATGGATAGATCGATTGATAGATGGATAGATAGATGGATAGATAGACAGAGATATATAGACTGATATGTAGGTAGTTAGGTGGATAGCTAGATAGATAGAATGATAGAAAGAGAAAGAGAAAATGATAGGTAGATAGCTACATAGTTAGGTAGTGGATAGATAGAGAGATAGAATGACAGATAGATAGGTAGGTAGGTAAGTAGATAGGTAGACAGATAGACAGATTAAGAGAGACAGATTGATGGATAGCTATCCATCTACCTACCTATCTATCTATCTGTCTGTCTATCTATTGTCATATGTGAAGCCAAGCAGAGCTGCAGAACGGATGATGTTAATGAGAGAGATAACAAGGGACAAGGGAGAGCCATTCAAAATGCTAATAAGAGAGAAGAGAGGGATAATGAGAGCGACACACATAATTCAGATGTTGCCGTCTGCCACAGACAGTTTGCTTTGAACCTGAACTGTTCATTAAAAATCCTGCTGAAACAATAGGAAGTGTGAAGTTGATGGACAGGTGATAACCCATCAGGGGGATAAAAATAGCCGGTTTGCTAAGGCACGACACACGCCACGAGACCTTGGAAAGAGCATTGTGCCCAACAAGGTGGTGGGAGTTTGGAGGACTGATTCGCGGGAATCGGTCACAGGCTCACAGGGCGTAAAGGTACGATCGGTGGGAACCTGGGGTGTGTCTGCCCTTGCCTGGGTGCCGGGTTCACCATGGCAGTATGGTCACATCCGGAACGGAGGGGTCACAGTCGGTGACCACAACGGGATCAGAAGGCCTCAAGAGGTTTGCCTGAAACCAACTGTATCTCTCACTCTCTCTCTCTCTCCAATGGTACAACAACAGCGATTACTTCGAACTACACTAGACTGAACTGAACTCTGCTTCACCTTAAGACTGATCATTTTACCCCTAGACTGCAATAGAGCTTGGTTGATTCCTATTACCCTATTTCTGTGTATATGTGTACACTATCATTGCTAACCTGTTACATTTATATCCTTGTGGTTACTTATTCTTGTTAATAAAACTTCATTAGTTTCTAAGTTTTATGCTGGTTTGACAACCCAGTTACAGGGTATGTAACACTATCTATCTATCTACCTACCTGATTACCTATCTATCTATCATTCAATCTTCGTAGGGGTCTACCTATCTATCTATAGGTCTGTCTATCTACCTACCTCCCTACCTATCTATCTATCCACTTATCTATCTCTCTAACAGACTACATATCTACTAACCATGCACATCAAAGTTGCTGGTGAACGCAGCAGGCCAGGTAGCATCTATAGGAAGAGGTACAGTCGACGTTTTGGGCCAAGACCCTTCGTCAGGATTAACTGAAAGAAGAGCTAGTAAGAGATTTGAAAGTTGGAGGGGGAGGGGGAGATCCAAAATGATAGGAGAAGACAGGAGGGGGAGGGATGGAGCCAAGAGCTGGACAGGTGATTGGCAAAAGGGATATGAGAGGATCATGGGACAGGAGGTCCGGGGAGAAAGAAAAGGGGGAGGGGGGGAAAAAAACCAGAGGATGGGCAAGGGGTATATTCAGAGGGACAGAGGGAGAAAAAGGAGAGTGAGAGAAAGAATGTGTGTATAAAAATAACGGATGGGGTACGAGGGGGAGGTGGGGCATTAGTGGAAGTTTGAGAAGTCAATGTTCCTGCCATCAGGTTGGAGGCTACCCAGACGGAATATAAGGTGTTGTTCCTCCAACCTGAGTGTGGCTTCAGCTTTACAGTAGAGGAGGCCGTGGATAGACATGTCAGAATGGGAATGGGATGTGGAATTAAACTGTGTGGACACTGGGAGATCCTGCTTTCTCTGGCGGACAGAGCGTAAGTGTTCAGCAAAACGATCTCCCAGTCTGCGTCGGGTCTTGCCAATATATAAAAGGCCACACTGGGAGCACCGGACGCAGTATATCACCCCAGCCGACTCACAGGTGAAGTGCAGCCTCACCTGGAAGGATTGTTTGGGGCCCTGAATGGTGGTAAGGGAGGAGGTGTAAGGGCATGTGTAGCACTTGTTCCGCTTATAAGGATAAGTGCCAGGAGGGAGACCGGTGGGGAGGTATGGGGGGGGACAAATGGACAAGGGAGTTGCATAGGGAGTAATCCCTGAGGAAAGCGGGGGGGGGGAGGGAAAGATGTGCTTTCTACCTACTTATGTAACTAACTAGATACCTACCTATCTGTCTTTCTATCCATCTATCTATCTGTCTGTCTTTCTATCTATCTATCTATATTTCTGTCTGATGTATCTATTTATCTACTTGTCTATCTCTCTCTGACTGTCTATCAATCTATTTATCTACTTTCTAGTCATCTATCTATTGATCTGTTTGTCTATCTGTATATCTATCTATCTCCCTATATATCTATGTATCTACCTTTCTATCTGTCTACCTATCTATTTATGTATCTATCTGTCTATATATCTATCCACGTGTCCATCCATCTATGTATCTATCTATCTATCCATCTATCTGTCTACCCATCTATGTATGTATGAGTGTACCTACCTATGGGTGAATCTATTTATAGCTATCTACTTACCTGTTTATCTATCTATCCATCTATCTATCTTTCTACCTGTCTATCAGTCTATCTAGCTATCTACCTCTCTAGCAATCTTATCTGCCTTCCTATCTATATATCCATTCCTTTTTCCAACCATCTATTGATCTATCTATCTCTATATCTTCCTATGTCTCTATCCACTCTTAACTATTTACCACTCTATGAATCAATCTATCCATCTATATTTGTGTATCTCTCAATTTTATCTATTAATTTATCTATCTATCTACATATTTATCTACCTATCTATCTACTGATCCATTTCTCTTATGTACTTATATCCATCCATCTGTCTCTCTATTTATTAATGTATCTATCTATCAATCTCCCTATTTAGCTATCTATCGACTCTATCTCTCTATCTTCTTGTCCTTCTCTCTGTCCATCTTTATCTCTATAGATTGAGCTATCTATTTTTGTCTCTCTATCTATCTATCTATTTATCTATCTAGCTATCTATCTGTCTATCTATCATCTCTCTATACATCTATATATCTAGCTATCCATCTACCTTTTAAGTGTCTATCCAGCTGTGATCTTCTGCCTACCTGCCTGCCTTTACTGCATTACTTTAGGTACATCCTCTTGTCCCTACTCACATACCTATTTTGAAGAGGTTAAGTTTAAGTGTGTGATAGCCTCCCAGAGCACAATGTTCAGCTATCTTTTTCCCTCCTTAATTTTATCACTGTGTTTGAAGCTTAGATTCCAGGTCATCACCTTTGCGCCTGAGTTTCTCAAGCAACCAAAACTGATGCATGTGTTGTCACCAGGAACTACAATGGGGTCCTCCAGTATTCACATTATGCAGTTACTAAACATCACCTGACACCGCATCCTTTTATTTAGTTGTAATTTTGTATTCTTTATTTAACAAGTATTTTTTAAAAAATACCTTATCTGTTCTGCCCCACACTTTCGTTTCCTTGCCGAAGCTTCTTCAGTAAAAGCTTCAGACCTCAGACTCCTACACTGGCACTGTCATAAAAAGCCAGTCCAAAATGGCCTACCTCATCTCACTGGAATGTCTTGAGTCAAAACATAAGTGCCTTAATCTAGTTCTGACTCACACCAACATTGATTGCTCTGATAAAATCTCATTATTTTTGGCCAAATGACACCCATGTGCAACAAGACTTGTTCATTTTTATAGTGCTACTCTTGCACAGATCTTGCTCTCATTACTTGGGTTTAGTCTCTCCTTTGAAAAGACATACTAGGTTGTAAATCTAAGTGTACAAACAAGGCACACAAAATGAAATAAGAATACAGTTTTAATCTTATGTCTCAAGAGACAGTATGAAAATAGAAAATACATTTCTAAGATTTGCAGTAAAAAAATGAACTTTTTTTTGACTTCCTACCATTAACACCAGGGTAGACTTTTTTTTGTGTTTTCTTTTTTTTATTGCCTCATTCTTAAAAGTTTTTAAGGAATCCTGCATAGAGGCTTAACAAGAATTAAGTATTGTTTCTACTGTCCCAAGAAATTAAGAATTGAGTATTCTTATAACTTTAGGAATTCTTACTTTTTGTTAGATATGATGGATTTCTTTTGGTTAAATGGTTTATGGAGAGCTTCTAAGACTATCAATATTTTAGTTTAAAAATAGCATCTATTTCTAAGTATTTTAAAATTAGCATTTGTTTGTGTTGCCATCCAGTGGACTAATGTCAAATGTAATCTCGTTATACTTTAAGCCATGTTGGCGATTTCTTTCCTGGTGTATTCTTACTTCAAACAGAATGCTTATTACAGACTCTAATTGTATTCTCTTGAAATAAACAAAATAGACAAGGTTCCAGCAACACACATAAAAATTGCTGGTGAACGCAGCAGTCCAGGCAGCATCTCTAGGAAGAGGTACAGTCGACATTTTGGGCCAAGACCCTTTGTCAGGATTAACTGAAGAAAGAGCTAGTCAGAGATTTGAAAGTGGGGGTGGGAGGGGCAGATCCAAAATGATAGGAGAAGACAGGAGGGGAGGGATGGAGCCAAGAGCTGGACAGGTGATTGGCAAAAGGGATATGAGAGGATCATGGGACAGGAGGCCCAGGGAGAAAGACAAGGCGGGGGGGAACCAGAGGATGGGCAAGGGGTATAGTCAGGGGGACAGAGGGAGATAATCTCCTGTGTGGGACCTTGTCAAAAGCCTTTTGAAAATCCAAATATACCACATCCACTGGTTCTCCCCTATCCACTCTACTAGTTACATCCTCAAAAAATTCTATGAGATTCATCAGACATGATTTTTCTTTCACAAATCCATGCTGACTTTGTCCGATCATTTCACCGCTTTCCAAATGTGCTGTTATCACATCTTTGATACCTGATTCTAGCATTTTCCCCACCACCGATGTTAGGCTAACCGGTCTTTAATTCCCCGGTTTCTCTCTCCCTCCTTTTTTTAAAAAGTGGGGTTACATTAGCCACCCTCCAATCCTCAGGAACTAGTCCAGAATCTAAAGAGTTTTGAAAAATTATCACTAATGCATCCACTATTTCTTGGGCTACTTCCTTAAGCACTCTGGGATGCAGACCATCTGGCCCTGGGGATTTATCTGCCTTTAATCCCTTCAATTTACCTAACACCACTTCCCTACTAACATGTATTTCCCTCAGTTCCTCCATCTCACTAGACCCTCGGTCCCCTACTATTTCTGGAAGATTATTTATGTCCTCCTTAGTGAAGACAGAACCAAAGTAATTATTCAATTGGTCTGCCATGTCCTTGTTTTTTTCCCATAATCAATTCACCTGTTTCTGACTGTAAGGGACCTACATTTGTCTTAACCAATCTTTTTCTTTTCACATATCTATAAAAGCTTTTACAGTCAGTTTTTATGTTCCCTGCCAGTTTTCTCTCAAAATCATTTTTCCCCTTCCTAATTAAGCCCTTTGTCCTCCTCTGCTGGACTCTGAATTTCTCCCAGTCCTCAGGTGAGCCGCTTTTTCTGGCTAATTTGTATGCTCCTTCTTTGGAATTGATACTATCCCTAATTTCCCTTGTCAGCCATGGGTGCACTACCTTCCCTGGTTTATTCTTTTGCCAAACTGGGATGCACAATTGTTGTAGTTCATCCATGCGATCTTTAAATGCTTGCCATTGCATATCCACCGTCAACCCTTTAAGTGTCATTTGCTAGTCTATCTTAGCTAATTCACATCTCCTACCTTCAAAGTTACCCTTCTTTAAGTTCAGAACCTTTGTTTCTGAATTAACTATGTCACTCTCCATCTTAATGAAGAATTCCACCATATTATGGTCACTCTTACCCAGGGGGCCTCTCACGACAAGATTGCTAATTAACCCTTCCTCATTGCTCAATACCCAGTCTAGAATAGCCTGCTCTGTAGTTGGTTCCTCGATATGTTGGTTCAAAAAACCATCCCGCATACATTCCAAGAAATCCTCTTCCTCAGCACCCTTACCAATTTGGTTCATCCAATCTATATGTAGATTGAAGTCACCCATTATAACTGCTGTTCCTTTATTGCACACATTTCTAATTTCCCGTTTAATACCATCCTCAACCTCACTACTACTGTTAGGTGGCCTGTACACAACTCCCAGCAGCGTTTTCTGCCCCTTAGCATTATGCAGCTCTACCCACATCGATTCCACATCCTCCCGGCTAATGTCCTTCCTTTCTATTGCGTTAATCTCCTCTCTAACCAGCAATGCTACCCCACCTCCTTTTCTTTCATGTCCGTCCCTCCAGAATATTGAATATCCCTGAATGTTAAGCTCCCATCCTTGGTCACGCTGGATCCATGTCTCTGTGATCCCAACTATATCATATTCATTAATAACAATCTGCACTTTCAATTCATCCACCTTGTTATGAATGCACCTTGCATTGACGCACAAAACCTTCAGGCCTGCTTTTACAACACTCTTAGCCGTTATACAATTATGTTGAAAAGTGGCCCTTTTTGATTTTTGCCCTGGATTTGCCGGCCTGCCACTTTTACTTTTCACCTTACTAGTTTTTGCTTCTACCCTCATTTTACACCCCTCTGTCTCTCTGCACTGGTTCTCATCCCCCTGTTGTGAACTAACCTCCTCTCGCCTAGCCTTTTTAATTTGATTCCCACCCCCCAACCATTCTAGTTTAAAATCAGCTGAGTAGCCCTCACAAATCTCCCCGCCAGGATATTGGGCCCCCTAGGATTCAAGTGTAACCTGTTCTTTTTGTACAGGTCACACCTGCGCCAAAAGAGGTCAGAATGATCCAAAAACTTGAATCCCTGCCACATAAAACTAATTCGTTCAAGTTTAAGTTTATTGTCATTCAGTGTCTGTAAATGAAACAACGTTCCTCCAGAACTCCAGAAATGCCTCGGTACATATAAGACACACACACACACACACAAAACATAAAGTAATATTACCATTATTAAATTATATATTCCAGAAATTTGTCATTTAGTCCTAAGCACTTGATGGCCTAAATTATATTTCATAGTTACATGGCATCAGTCTTCCTGGAATTGAGATTCAGAAATGGGAAAGCCCGCTGGAAATATTGGCAAACTCCATGGTAAACTCGACCTTGCCGAGATTTCGCTGGGAGGAGAAAGCTTCTTCTATGCCAGGGTCGCCATGCAGGTAGTACACCCACCTGTAAGGGCGTCACGGTAGCGTAACTGTAACCATACATGGGTAGCCCAACCATCAGGAAGGAGGTACAGTAGCCTCAGGACCCACACCACCAGGTTCAGGAACAGATATTGACCCCTCAAGCATCAGGAGGGAGGTACAGGAGCCTTAGGTCCCACACCACCAGGTTCAGGAACAGTTATTACCCCTCAACCATCAGGAACGAGGTACAGGAGCCTCAGGACCCACACCACCAGGTTCAGGAACAGTTATTACCCCTCAACCATCAGGAAGGAGGTACAGGAGCCTCAGGACCCACACCAACATTTCAGTAACTGTTACTACCCATAAACCATCAGGAAGGAGGTACAGGAGCATCAGGACCCACACCAACATTTCAATAACATTTACTCCCATAAAACATCAGGATGAAGATATAGGAGTCTCAGGACCAACACTACCATTTCTTTAACAGTTACAGCCTGTAGACCATCTGGAAGGAGATATTGGAGCCTCAGGACCCATATCACCTTTTGATTAACAGTTACCGCCCGTAAATCATTGGGAAGGGGCTACAGCAGCCTCAGGACCCACACCACAAGTTCAGTAACAGTTACTGCCCGTAGACCAGCTGGAATGAGGTACAGGAGCCTAAGGATCCACACAATCATTTCAGTAACAGCTACTGCCCGTGGGCCATAGGGAGGGAGGAACAGGAGCCTCAGGACCCAACCAACCATTTCATATAACATATAACCATATAACAATTACAGCACAGAAACAGGCCATCTCGGCCCTTTCTCTCTTACTTCCGAACTCTTACTCTCACCTAGTCCCACCGAACTGCACTCAGCCCATAACCCTCCATTCCTTTCCTGTCTATATATCTATCCAATTTAACTTTAAACGACAACATCGAACCTGCCTCAACCACTTCTGCTGGAAGCTCATTCTACACAGCCACCACTCTCTGAGTAAAGAAGTTCTCCCTCATGTTACCCCTAAACTTTTGCCCTTTAACTCTCAACTCATGTCCTCTTGTTTGAATCTCCCGCACTCTCAATGGAAAAAGTCTATCCACGTCAACTCTATCAATCCCCCTCATAATTTTAAACAGCTCTATCAAGTCCCCCCTTAACCTTCTACACTCCAAAGAATAAAGACCTAACTTGTTCAACCATTCTCTGTAACTTAGGAGATGAAACCAAGGCAACATTTTAGTAAACCTCCTCTGTACTCTCCCGATTTTATTGACATCCTTCCTATAATTCGGTGACCAGAACTGTACACAATACTCCAAATTTGGTCTTACTAATGCCTTATACAATTTCAAAATTATATCCCAACTCCTATTTTCAATGCTCTGATTAATAAAGGCCAGCATGCCAAAAGCTTTCTTCACCACCGTATCCACATGAGATTCCACGTGAGAATTACCAAACATGACCTTCCACGCACAAATCTATGTTGACTGTTCCTAATCAGACCTTGTCTATCCAGATAATTATATATACCATCCCTAGGAATACTGTCCATCAATTTACCCACCACTTACGTCAAACTCACAGGCCGATAATTGCCAAGTTTACTCTTAAAACCCTTTTTAAACAATTTAACTGCATGAGCAATTCACCAATCCTCCGGCACCATCGCCGTTTCTAACGACATTTGAAATATTTCTGTCAGAGCCCCTGCTATTTCCACACCAACCACCTTCAAGGTCCTAGAGAATATCTTGTCCAGACCTGTAGAGTAATCCACTTTCATATTCCTTAAAAGCGCCAGTACTTCCTCTTCTTTAATTGTCATACTTTCCATAACTACCCTTCTTGTTTCCTTTACCTTACACAATTCAATATCCTTCTCCTTAGTAAATATTGAAGAAAAGAAATTGTTCAAAATCTCCCCCATCTCCTTTGGTTCCACACATAGCCGTCCACTCTGATTCTCTAAGGGACAAATTTTATCTTGCACTATCTTTTTGCCACTAACATAACTATAGAAACCCCTTGGATTTATTTTCACCTTACTTGCCAAAGCAGCTTCGTATCTTCTTTTAGCTTTTCTAATATCTTTCTTAAGATTCTTTTTACATTCTTCATATTCCTCAAGCACGTCATTAACTCCAAGCTGCCTATATTTATGAAGATTCCTCTCTTTTTCCGAACGAAGTTTCCAACATCCCTTGAAAACCATGGCTCTCTCAAACTTTTAACCTTTCCTTTCAACCTAACATTTAAAGATCCTGTACCCTCAAAATTTCACCTTTAAATGACCTCCATTTCTCTATTACATCCTTCCCTTAAAACAAATTGTCCCAATCCACTCCTTCTAAATCCTTTCGCATCTCCTCAAAGTTAGCCTTTCTCCAATCAAAAATCTCAATCCTAGGTCCAGTCCTATCCTTCCCCATAATTATATTGAAACTAATGGTATTTTGATCACTGGACCCGAAATGCTCTCCAACACATACATCTGTCACCTGCCCTATCTCATTCCCTAACAGGAGATCCAACACTGCCCCTTCTCTAGTTGGTACCTCTATGTATTGCTCCAAAAAACTATCTTGCACACATTTCACAAACTCCAAACCATCCAGTCCTTTTACAGAATGGGCTTCCCAGTCTATGTGTGGAGAATTAAAATCTCCCACAATCACAATCTTGAGCTTACTACAAATATCTGCTATCTCCTTACAAATTTGCTCCTCCAGTTCTCGGTCCCCATTAGGTGGTCTATAATACACCCCTGTAAGCTTCACAACACCTTTCCTATTGCTCAATTCCACCCAAATAGCCTCCCTGGACGAGTCCACTAATCTATCCTGTCAGAGCACCGCTGTTTTATTTTCTCTGACAAGCAATGCAACACCTCCCCCTCTTGTCCCTCCAATTCTATCACAGCTGAAGCAATGAAATCCTGGAATATTTAGTTGCCAATCACACCCCTCCTGCAACCACATTTCACTAATAGCTACAACACCATATTTCCAGGTATCAATCCATGCTCTAAGCTCATCCACCTTTCTTACAATGTTCCTAGCATTAAAATAGATGCATTTAAGAAACTCTTCACATCCCACTCTCTGTTTATCCTTCATGGAGCAAACAACTTTGTTATCCTTTTCTTCCTTATCCCCTACATCTTTGGTCTGAGTGCTCCTGATCTCTGTCCCCTGCCAATCTTCCTTCACACACTTGTCTACTAGCTTTCTCTACTTGTGAAACAACCTACCCTCTCCTAGTTTCCTTAATTTGATTCCCTCCCCCCAACCATTCTAGTTTAAAGTCACCTCAGTAGCCCTCACAAATCTCCCCACCAGGATATTGGTTCCCCTAGGATTCAAGGGTAACCCGTCCTTTTTGTACAGGTCCCACCTGCGCCAAAAGAGGTCCCAATGATCCAAGAATGTGAATCCCTGCCCCCTGCTCCAATCCCTCAGCCACGCATTTATCCTCCACCTCATCGCATTCCTACTCTCACTGTCGCGTAGCACAGGCAATAATCCCGAGATTACTACCTTTGCGGTCCTTTTTCTCAACTCCCTTCCTAACTCCCTATATTCTCCTGTGAGGAACTCTTCCCTTTTCCTACCTATGTCATTGGTACCTATATGTACCACGACCTCTGGCTCCTCACCCTCCCACTTCAGGATATCTTGGACGCGATCAGAAATATCCCGGACCCTGGCACCAGGGAGGCAAACTACCATCCGGGTCTCTGGACTGCATCCACAGAATCGCCTATCTGACACCCTTACTATCGAGTCCCCTATCACAACTGCCCTCCTCTTCCTTTCCCTACCCTTCTGAGCTACAGGGCCGGACTCTGTGCCGGAGGCTTCTCCCAGGTATGCTGTCCCCCCCCACAACAGTACTCAAACAGGAGTACTTATTGTCAAGGGGCACAGTCACTGGGGTACTTTCTATTACCTGACTCTTCCCCTTCCCTCTCCTAACCATGACCCACTTGTCTGCCTTCCGTGGCCCCGGTGTGACCACCTACCTGTAACTCCTCTCTATCGACTCCTCACTCTCCCTGACCAGACGAAGGTCATCGAGCTGCAGCTCCAGTTCCCTAATGTGGTCTCTTAGGAGCTGCATCTCGATGCACCTGGCGCAGATGTAGACATCCGGGAGGCTTGGAGACTCCAGGGCCTCCCACATCCAGCACTGAGAACAACAAACTGCCCTCACACTCATACTGCCCCTCTGCTCAAATAACAACAAAAAATGAATACCAAACCTTCCTCGCCTCCCCCGTTTCCGCCTAAGCCCGTTGAGCCGAAGCCCTTAAGCCTTCACTCTGCTCCCGGCTCACTCCACCGCCCGCAAACTATGCTGCTCGCGGTTTGAGGCTCTGTTCCTTTTAAATCTTCCGCGCTTCACTGCCCGACATCATACGCCTGCGCAGTCCCGCCTCTCTGAATGCCGATGGGAAAAAAACCGAAAAATTTAGAAAAGGTTTCCTCTGCACTCCCACTCCGACTCTCAGACTTCCTTCTTCGAATGATGCATTTGAAAGCAGAGTTGATGGTGGAGGAAGGGAAGCCCCTTTCTTTAACAAAGGAGGACATCCAGTTTACTACTTGTAATTGAGTGAATAATTAAAATTAATAGCTTTCAGATTATGCCTCCATGAATGAATTGAATGATACTTAGGAAGATCTCTCATTCAAAAAAAAAGTACAAGCAAGATGTTCGAGGCTGCAAGTTCATGTTGCTTTTATGGAAGAGGAGTGGGGAGGATATCATTTAGCTTTGTGTTATATTGCACCCTAAACATCTAATTTGTATCCAAACTTCAGAGTTATAAGACGTCAAAAGATAAAAAAAATCAAAAAACTCTTTCTGCTTGAGTCTGACCAGACATCATGCATAATGTACAAGATTCTTTGATTTTAAATAAAAAGGCAATGGGAGTTGACTAATTTTGTTACATAGTCATTAAATGACTTGTATGGAAGTCTATAGTACAGCAACAAAGTAACAGAACTATTAACATCCACCAGAATTATCAACTCAAATATATTAAGACTAGGTTTAATGACATATGGAAGCAACTATCAAGTTAATAACAAAAATGAACTTAATGACTTTGTCACTCGTTGCTTTATAGACCTGAGTTTCCAATGGAATACCATTAGATAATATGGTGATTTTAGCAGCGTTAATTAGTGCTATTCATGATAAGTTCTCATTATGTATGGATTTCAAGAAGAAATTAAATAAATTTTTCGATGCAGGACATTTACAGCGCTATAAAAACTGAAATATGAGATAGTGAATGCAAATTCATTATAGAGCAGAGACAGTTTTGATGGGACAGCTAATCACCCAGGTTGTAATTAACTTAATGAAGGAGGATGTGCTGCACTTTATTGTGTTTTACTGTGTCAAGTCAACTCGATTAGATTTTGGGTCATGTGGACTTTATACTTTTTCATAAGACTGTTTAAGTTAATAATTTTAACAAGGGACAGTATAATAAAATTGCAGTACAAAAGGAGACCAAAACTCCAAATCTGTAAAACAATCTAATTCACATATTTTCACATTCTTGTTAAGAGTGAACTTTCCATCAATGCATCTTTTGAAAAATTGCCTTTTGTACCTCTTTTCTCGTAATTTTGCCCTTTACTTTTAATCTGTAGTCTCTAATGACTTGTTACTTATTAATTACCTTTAATCTTGAGCCAAATCCACTTTATCATGCAAATCTCAGTCAAATATCCTTTCAACTTCCTTGTTTCAAGAACTTTAATTTGAATTAGAGTTTTCAGGTAGCCAGTGGAGTGGGGAAAAAGAAAGTAACTGGTAAGGTTGAGTATGTTGGAATTAATGTTCTGAGTTACATCTGTTTCAGAATCAGAATCATGTTTATTATCACCAGCATGTGTTGTGAAACTTGTTAACTTAGCAGCAGCAGTACAATGCAATACAGGATAATATAGATAAATAAATAAATCAGTATATCAATTACTATAAGTATATGTATATTAAATAGTTAAATTAAAAATAGTGCACATGTGAGGTAGTGTTCATGGGTTCAGTGCCAATCTAGGATTCAGATGGTGGAGGGGAAGAAACTGTTCCTGAATCGCTGAGTGTGTGTCTTCAGGCTCCTGTACCTCCTCCCTGATGGCAGAGGGGAAGAAGCCGTTCCTGAATCGCTGAGTGTGTGCCTTCAGGCTCCTGTACCTCCTCCCTGATGGCAGAGGGGAAGAAGCTGTTCCTGAATCACTGAGTGTGTGTCTTCAGGCTCCTGTACCTCCTCCCTGATGGCAGAGGGGAAGAAGCTGTTCCTGAATCATTGAGTGTGTGTCTTCAGGCTCCTGTACCTCCTCCCTGATGGCAGAGGGGAAGAAACTATTCCTGAATCGCTGAGTGTGTGTCTTCAGGCTCCTGTACTTACTCCCTGATGGTAGCAATGAGAAGAGGACATGCCCTGGGTGCTGGGGTCCTTAATAATGGACGCTGCCTTTCTGAGACATCACTCCCTGAAGAGGCAAGTACTCAAGATGGAGCTGATTAATTTTACTTTTTTCTGTAGCTTCTTTCGGTCCTGTACCGTAGCCACCCTCCATACTAGACAGTGATGCAGCCTGTCAGAATGTTCTCCATGGTCCATCTGTAGAAGTTTTTGAATGTTTTAGGTGACAGAACAAACCTCCTCAAACTCATAATGAAATACAACCATTGTCTTGCCATCTTTATAGCGGTCAGTATTTTGGAACCATGTTCCGACAAGAACTGTCCTTTGATATTCAAATAACAAGCCATGGGTGACAAAGAACATTAAGGACATCCTGAATGCTAAAAAGAGGGCGTTTAGAGATGGAAATAGGGAGGAGCTGAGGGGAGTACAGAGGGACCTGAAAGCCAGGATCAGGGAGGCTAAAGACAGATACAGGAGGAAGCTTGAGTGGAAACTCCAGCAGAACAACATGAGAGAGGTCTGGAGGGGGATGAGGACCATCGCTGGGTTCTGGCAAACTAGCAACAGAGGAGCTGAAGGCAGTGTGGACAGGACCAATGAACTTAACCTGTTCTTTAACAGATTTGACATTGTGGCCCCTGCCCATCCCACACATGAGTCATCTGTTGTCAGCCCCCAACCAACACATATTCCACTCTCCCCTCCTACCGCTCTTCACAGTCCCCCACCCTGCTCTCATGACTATACCCCTTCCCCATACGAAACTACCACGGCGGGCTTCACAGCTGAACAGGTGAGAAGACAGTTGAAACATCTCAACCCAAGCAAGGCTGCAGGACCGGATGGTGTCAGTACCAGGGTGCTCAAAGCCTGTGCCCCTCAGCTATGTGGAGTACTTCGCCATGTATTTAACCTGAGCCTGAGGCTCCGGTTCCTGTACTGTGGAAGACGTCCTGCCTCGTCCCTGTGCCGAAGACGCCGCGCCCCAGCGGTCTCAATGACTACAGACCGGTGGCATTGACCTCCCACATCATGAAGACCCTGAAGAGACTTGTTCTGGAGCTGCTCCGGACTATGGTTAGGCCACACTTAGATCCCCTCCAGTTCGCCTACCAGCCCTGACTAGGAGTTGAGGATGCCATCATCTACCTGCTGAACCGTGTCTACGCCCACCTGGACAAGCCAGCGAGCACTGTGAGGGTCATGTTTTTTGACTTCTCCAGCGCGTTCAACACCATCCGCCCTGCTCTGCTGGGGGAGAAACTGACAGCGCTGCAGGTGGATGCTTCCCTGGTATCATGGATTCTTGATTACCTGACTGGCAGACCACAGTATGTGTGCTTGCAACACTGTGTGTCCGACAGAGTGATCCACAGGGGACTGTCTTGTCTCCCTTTCTCTTCACATTTACACCTCGGACTTCAACTACTACAAACAGTCTTGTCATCTTCAGAAGTTTTCGGATGACTCTGCCATAGTTGGATGCATCAGCAAGGGAGATGAGGTTGAGTACAGGGCTACGGTAGGAAATTTTGTCACATGGTGTGAGCAGAATTATCTGCAGCTTAATGTGAAAAAGACTAAGGAGCTGGTGGTAGACCTGAGGAGAGCTAAGGTACCGGTGACCCCTGTTTCCATCCAGGGGGTCAGTGTGGACATGGTGGAGGATTATAAATACCTGGGGATACGAATTGACAATAAACTGGACTGGTCAAAGAACACTGAGGCTGTCTACAAGAAGGGTCAGAGCCATCTCTATTTCCTGAGGAGACTGAGGTCCTCTAAAATCTTCCGGATGATGGTGAGGACGTTCTACGAGTCTGTGGTGGCCAGTGCTATCATGTTTGCTGTTGTGTGCTGGGACAGCAGGCTGAGGGTAGCAGACACCAACAGAATCAACAAACTCATTCGTAAGGCCAGTGATGTTGTGGGGATGGAACTGGACTCTCTCACGGTGGTGTCTGAAAAGAGGATGCTGTCCAAGTTGCATGCCATCTTGGTCAATGTCTCCCATCCACTACATAATGTACTGGGTGGACACAGGAGTACATTCAGCCAGAGACTCATTCCACCAAGATGCAATACAGAGCGTCATTGGAAGTCATTCCTGCCTGTGGCCATCAAACTTTACAACTCCTCCCTTGGAGGGTCAGACACCCTGTGCCGATAGTCTGGTTCTGGACATTTCATAATTTACTGGCATAATTTACATATTACTATTTAACTATTTATGGTTTTATTACTATTTATTATTTATGGTGCAACTGTAATGAAAACCAATTTCCCCCGGGATCAGTAAAGTATGACTATGACTGTGACTATGACTATTATCAGAGATCTTGACACCCAGGAACTTGAAATATTAGGTCATAAGATGAAGGGGCAGAATTAGGCCATTTGGCCCATTGAGTCTGATTCATTCAATCATAACTGATCCTTTCTTTTCCCTCTCCTTAGTACCACTCCCTGGCCTCTCCCCTTAACCTTTAATGCCATGGCCAATAAGAACGTGCTAATCTCTGCCTTAAATACACCCAATGACCTGGCCTCTACAGCTCTTAGTGTAACAAATTTCTAAAATCATCCACCCTCTGGCTAAAGAAATTTCTCTGCATCTCTGCTTTAAATGGACACCCCTCCATCCTGACGCTGTACACTCTTGTCCTACACTCCCCCACCGTGGGAAACATCTACTCTATCTAAGCCTTTCAACATTCAATGAGATCCCCCTTCATCCTTGAAATTCTAGTGAGTACAGGACCAGAGCCATCAAGCATTCCTCATATGATAGCCTTTTCATTCCTAGAATCATCCTTGTGAACCTCCTCTGAACCTTCTCCATCCCAGCATATCTTCTCTTGGATAAGGAGCCCAAAACTGTTCAGAATACTCAAGTAAAGCCTCGCCAGTGCCTTATAAAGCCTCAGCATCACATCCCTGCTCTTGCATTCTAGACCTCTTGAAATCAATACTAACTTTGCATTTGCCTTCCTCACCACCACTCTATCTGCAAATTAACCTTTAGGGTGTTATGCACAAGGACTCCCAAGTCCCTTTACATTTCAGATTTTTTGGACTCTTCTCTCATACCACTGTACTTTCCTTTTACTTTACTGAAATACTGCTACACCAGACTTTACTTTCTCCCTATCAAATTTCAATTTCAAATTACCAATCCACATAGATTGTGGTCTTCCCATTTGGAAGTCGAGGATTCAATTGCAGAGCGGGGTACAGTGGCCTAGGTTCTGTGGGGATGAACTCTTCTTGGGGACTAGTATATTGATTGCCCTTTGAAGCAGGTGGGAACTTCCGACTGTGGTAGTGAGAGATTGAAAATGTCCATGAATACTCCCACCAGGTGGTTGGCACGAGTTTACGAACCTTACCAATTACTCTGTCTAAGCCTGTTGCCTTCTAAGGTTTCGATATAAAGAGTATTGTAGGTATGCAGATGAGGTAAAATATGATTCAGTATGTGAAACTATGATATTGTAGCCATCATTGAGAACGGATTGCAGAGGGGTGGATATATCTATATCTATACATATTTGATTAAATTATTCAAAGAGCTCTATTTTGAAAGTGATATTGCCCAATTTTTGTAAGATTTATATTCCTATGTGTAAGCTGGATTAAAGTAAAAACTTGCAATATTTGAATAAAATAGTAGATGATAAAAGTAGACATGTCAAACTGTTATGAATATAACATGCATACAATTAATGTATTTCTGTTTCACTTTTGTAGCCATGCATCTGATGTAATGGAGACAATTGGTTGGAAGTCAATGGTCTTGTCTCACCCTCAACTGGTGGCTGAAGCTTACCGTTCACTAGCATCAGCACAATGCCCTTTCCTTGGTCCTCCCCGCAAACGGCTTAAGCAGTCCTAAAGTGAAAATGGAGTAAATTGTTTTAATATTGTTGATGTGATCACAGTGCTGCACAATACAATGATTAAAGCTTTCTTATGTGCTATTTGCCATGGGAAAGATTGTACTTAGTGTGCTAGTGAACTTCTTGCACTAGACACTTAGGGGAGAAAAGCAAAACTAAAAAAATACTTTGCATTGTCTTGTGTCCCATAGACTTGGCTGAATGGATTTCTGCTGTTTTTCTTTATACAGGTACAGATATTTTGATGTTGGCCCAGAAGCTAAATGGGGATGGGGTAGATTGTGACAGAAGAGGAAAAGGGTAGCTATTTATCTCGCTCATCTTTTTCTTCTTCATTTTATGAAAATGGATGAGCCATCCGGAGTCAAGGACATCCTCAACACAAAGGGTTGAAGAACGCTCAGGCTGTCGATTATCCTTTCAGCGAAAACATAACTTTCTTAGTGTCCTTAATCATAACTGACCCAAAATGTATTCATTTGTGACAAGTTAAAAAAGAACTGACTAATCAGCATTGGCATTATTATAATAAAAAAACACATTTCTGAAGAAATAGCACCACATTGAATTGAATCATTTTTAATAAAATGGGAAGAAATTCAATTTAGATTGTACTCACACTCTTCCTGTACTCTAAGATAAACAGTGTTTAGATAGGAAAAAGCACCTTTGTTTAAATATGTTTTCTAAAAATAACAGATGACATTTATAGAATGTGTGGAAAAAATATTCTTTTTTGTCAGGTAGCTAAGCAAATGAAATGAGTTAAAGAATATTTTTTTTCCTGTTCATTGGAAACAAAGCAGTTTTGCTTTGGACTTGAAGTCAAGCTTCAGGATCAACTGTTTCTGCTATAGAAGGAAATGTTTAATTTGGAACAGCCTGTCCCAAGGTTGCATGGTTTTTTTTAATTCACTGTTGTTCAGAAGTGAAGAAACAGAAACAAAATTCAACCCCAAGTCTTCTTTTGGAAGATAGAAATAAAGTACTATTTTGCATTGAAATGTCTCTGTGTATTTCCTGCATATACACATTACCATATATTAGATAATATGGTAATTATGTATGGCTTTGACAGTAAGTTCTACTTTTAACACTCTCTGGGACACTTTTAAAGCTTATATTCGTGGTCAGATTATCTCGTATTCTGCTGCTTTGAGGAAGAAGCAGAAGCAGGAGGAGTTGGTAATTGTGGACAAGATTAAGGAAATTGATAAGAAATATGTTATAGCTCCTTCTGAGGAGTTATATAAACAAAGAACTGAACTTCAAATGGAACACAGTTTATTACTCTCGTCCTCGATTGTAAACCAATTAAAGAAAACAAGAAGTGAATTTTATGTACACAGTGACAAAATTGGCAAACTGTTGGCTAATCAATTGAAGTCTAATTATGCTAAATCTCAAATTAATCAGATTTATAACCAAAATGATCGACTGGTACTTGATCATGTGGGGATTAATCAAACCTTCTGTGATTTTTACTCTTCCTTATATCAATCAGAGTCTCCTCGAGATTCTAAATATATGAATGATTTTTTAGATAATTTAGACTTCCCTGAGATTTCACAGGATATGGCTTCTATGTTAGATACTCCCATTACCATGGATGAGATTAAGAATGTTATTTTCTCTATGAATTTGGGGAAAGCTCCTGGCCCTGATGGGTTTACCGTAGAATTTTATAAATGTTTTGCTCCTTCATTAATCCCTTGGCTCTGTAGGGTTTTTGAGGCTTCATTGAAACTTGGTAAACTTCCTGAATCTTTTAATAGAGCATCAATTTCTTCAATATTAAAGAAGGATAAAGATCCTGCTCAATGTGCATCTTATAGACCAATATCTTTATTAAATGTTGATTCTAAAGTTTTTTCTAAGTTATTAGCAAATAGATTAGAAAAAGTACTTCCCTCTATTATTTCGGAAGACCAAACGGGTTTTATTAAAGGTCGTTACTCTTTTTATAATATTCGTACACTGTTAAATATCGTTTATACTCCCTCACAAAATGTTCCTGAATGTGTTATCTCTTTAGATGCCGAGAAAGCTTTTGATAGAGTAGAATGGCCTTATTTATTTAAGGTGCTTGAAATGTTTAATTTTGACTCGAAATTTATATCCTGGATTAAACTCTTATATTATTCTCCTGTGGCTTCGGTCCGTACTAACTCTTTAAGTTCACCTTTTTTCCCTCTTTTTCGAGGTACTCGACAAGGTTGTCCTCTTAGTCCCTTATTATTTGATATTGCATTAGAACCTCTTGCAATTGCCATTCGAGAATCTCCAAATATTACTGGGATAACTCGGGGCTTAAAATCCCATAAATTATCACTCTATGCTGATGATTTACTTTTATATATTTCTAATCCTCAAAAATCCATCCCGGCTGTTTTAGAGTTATTAGCACAATTTGGTCTTTTTTCAGGTTATAAATTAAATCTTAGTAAGAGTGAACTCTTTCCGATTAGTAAACAACTTCCCTTATATTATAAATTTCCATTTAAATTGATTAATAATTATTTTTCATATCTTGGGATTAAAATTACTTGTAAATACAAAGATTTATTTAAGACTAACTTTTTACCATTAATAGACCATATTACTCAACTTTCATCTAAATGATTTCCTTTATATTTAACTTCGATTGGTCGTATTAATGCAGTTAAGATGTTTTTTTTGCCAAAATTTTTATATATATTTCAGGCATTACCAATCTTTGTTCCAAAATCTTTTTTTGACAAAGTTGACTCTAAAATTTCTTCATTTATTTGGCAGAATAAAAACCTGAGACTGGGTAAAATACATTTACAGAAAGCTAAGAGAGATGGAGGTTTAGCATTACCTAACTTTAAGTTCTACTTTTGTGCAGTTAATAGTTTTTTTAGTTAGAGCAAGCAGTGATGTTTCCATTTGATTTGGTATTATATGTTATGCTTTAAGAACACCCCAAACTTATTTGAAAAGGCTGATCTTTTAAGGTACCTAAAAAGGTTTTTGCTTTGTCCTATTATCAAAGTTGATGTACTAATTTTATAAATATTTTCAGTATTGTTTCAGCAAATAATCTTGAATTTATTTGCTATGATATTCAGGCATAGTTTCACTTAAACTTTGCAAGGCATTGATGGTTAAAATATTTTAATTTGTGTTCCTTCCCTGTGCTTGAATTGCATTCAGTTTTTGTCCCATTCAAAAAAACATTTGAACAGTTCTTTACTGTTCCTGTTCTTTACCCCTTTTTCCTCCTCGTAGTAAGCAAATACAAATACAGATCAGATTTCAAACTTATGGTGGAGTTTGTATTGTATACCACATAAATTTGACAAGAATTACTGAGACTTGTGGAGAATCCTGTAGAATAGTCTCATAAACAAAATTATATCCAGGAGAATGAAAAATTTGTTATTATCTTACTGCAAAATTTCTGTGTGCATTATAAGTTATGATCTGAAAGTCCTTCTAGTAGGCACTTAAAAACTAAAAGTAAGACTGAAGAAGAAGCTTTTACTTCCATAATGATGAAGAATAAACATGAGAACTTTGGATAAGTTATTAAAGGAAGGAATCCATTAATATATTTAGATTGAAGAAACCAAACCTAATATTCTTCAGGTATCTAAATATTTATAACATTAAATCTCAGACATGTATTTCTTATTTGTTGAGATACTGCAGACTAGGCCAATCCAGCCAAACTGCCCAACCTTCCTATTCGTCTGTCTATCTATCTGTCTACCAATGTATCTAGATAGATAGATAGACATACTTTATTGATCCCAAGGGAAATTCAGTTTCGTTACAGCTGCACCAACCAAGAACAGAACATAAATATAACTATACAAAAACCATAAACAATCAAACAACAATATGCAAACTATGCCAGATGGAAATAAGTCCAGGACCAGCCTATTGGCTCAGGGTGTCTGACCCTCCATGGGAGGAGCTGCAAAGTTCGATGGCCACAGTCAGGAATAACCTCCCATGACACCCAGTGTTGTATCTCGGTGGAATATGGCCGGAGTCCAACTGCAAAAAGTTCAATATCCGGGCTACAAACACACTCCTCGATCGTAATATGACCAGGATTGCACCATCCATTGTTAACCAGAACAGCAAGCCCCCAACTCCTTCACGCTTACTGCTCTCAGTGCACTTCCAGTCAGCTCGAACTATATACCTATCTATCTATCTGTCTACCCATCTATCTATATACCAGACAGCGGAGTGAGCAGTAGCAGAGTGTAGGGCTTTGGCTTCATTGGGCTTCGGTGGTAAACGGGGAGAGGCAAGAGCGAAGCACCAACTCTTTTTTTCTCCCCCCCTCCCCTTTCGTGTACCAGCCCAGACAGACAGGAACAGCAGGGCTCTCACAGCTAACGGTACGAGCTAGTGGTTTAAAAAGTTCATCTATTTGGCTAGGTAAGTGGGTGAGTACACGTATTTTTCCTGTTTCATTCCTGTAGAATTAGATAGCATGCCTGCAGGGTTAGTGCTTTGTTCAGAGTGTCAGATGTGGGAATCCTGGGAGACCTCCAGCCTCCCCGATGGCCACATCTGCGCCAGGTGCACCGAGATGCAGCTCCTCAGAGACCGTGTTAGGGACCTGGAGCTGCAGCTTGATGACCTACTGCTTATCAGGGAAAGTGAAGAGGTGATAGACAGGAGCAACAGGGAGGTAGTCATCCCTAGGCTACAGGGGTCAGAAAACTGGGTCACTGTCGAGAGGGAAGGGAAAATGCCTGGATAGTGGAGAGCACCCCTGTGGCTATCCCCCTCAGCAACAAATATCTTGTTCTAGATGCTGTTGAGGGGGATGACCTGACAGGGGACGCCCACAGTGACCAGGTCTCTGGCACTGAGCCTGGCGCTGTTGTGCAGGAGAGAAGGAGGGAGAAGAGAAACGCGGTAGTCATAGGGGATTCCATATTCAGGGGAACAGACAGGAGATTCTGTGAGCCTGATAGAGATCCCCGCATGGTGTGTTGCCTCCCAGGTGCCAGGGTATGGGATGTCTCGGATCGGGTCCAGAATATTCTGAAGGGGGAGAGTGAGCAGCCAGTTGTCTTGGTACATGTTGGTACCAATGACATAGATAGGACAAAGGAGGAGGTCCTGAAGAGAGATTTCCAGGAGTTAGGAAGGAAGCTGAGAAGCAAGACCTCCACGGTAGTAATCTCGGGATTGCTACCTGTGCCACGTGCTAGCGAGGGCAAGAATAGTAGGATCAGGCAGATGAATGTGTGGCTGAGAGACTGGTGTAGGGGGCAGGGCTTCAGATTCTTGGATAATTGGGATCTCTCCTGGGGGAAGTATGACCTGTTCAAAAAGGACAGGTTACACCTGAACCTGAAGGGGACCAATATCCTGGCGGGAAAGTTTAATAGAGCTGTTAGGGAGGGTTTAAACTAATTTGGCAGGGGGATGGGAACCGGAATGACAGAGCGGAGGAAGGGGAAAACAGAAATAAATCTAAGATAGTGAGCAGTAAAGATGTCAGGAAAGACAGGCAGGTAATGGGGCAAATTTGTAGCCATTGAGATGAGTTGCAGTGCAATAAAGTTGCAGTGAAATCAAAGCGAAAAGTACCAAATACTGGTCTTAAGGTGTTATACTTAAATGCACGTAGCATAAGGAATAAGGTGGATGATCTTGTCGTACAGCTATCACTGAGACTTGGCTAAAGGATGCATGTCTCTGGGAGCTGAACGTCCAAGGATACACGGTGTATCGGAAGGATAGGAAGGTAGGCAGAGGGGAAGGCGTGGCTTTATTGGTAAGAAATTATATTAAGTCATTGGAAAGAGGTGATATAGGATCAGAAAGTGCAGAATCTTTTTGGGTTTAGCTAAGAAATTGCAGGGGTAAAAGGACCCTGATGGCAGTTATTTATAGGCTTCCAAACAGCTGCAGGGATGTGGACTACAAATTACAACAGGAAACAGAAAAGGCTTGTCAGAAGGGTAGTGTTATGATAATTGTGGGGGATTTTAACATGCGAGTGGATTGGGAAAATCAGGTCGGCACTGGATCTCAAGAGAGAGAATTTGTAGAATGTCTGCGATATGGCTTTTTAGAACAGCTTGTTGTTGAGCCCACTAGGGGATCGGCTGTATTGGATTGGGTATTGTGTAATGAACCGGAGGTGATTAGAGAGATTGAGGTGAAGGAACCTTTAGGAGGCATTGATCATAACATGATTGAGTTCACCGTGAAATTTGAAAAGGAGAAGCCGAAATCTGATGTGTCGGTATTTCAGTGGAGTAAAGGAAATTACAGTGGCATGAAAGAGGAACTGGCCAAAGTTGACTGAAAAGGGACACTGGCAAGAAAGACGGCAGATCAGCAGTGGCTGGAGTTTATGCAAGAAGTGAGGAAGGTGCAAGACAGGTATATTCCAAAAAAGAAGAAATTTTCGAATGGAAAATGGATGCAACCGTGGTTGACAGGAGAAGTCAAAGCCAAAGTTAAAGCAATGCAGAGGGCATACAAGGAAGCAAAAATTAGTGGGAAGACAGAGAATTGGGAAGTTTTTAAAAGCTTACAAAAGGAAACTAAGAAGGTCATTAAGAGGGAAAAGATTAACTATGAAAGGAAGCTAGCAAATAATATCAAAGAGGATACTAAAAGCTTTTTCAAGTATATAAAGAGTAAAAGACAGGTGGGAGTAGATATAGGACCGATAGAAAATGATGCTGGAGAAATTGTAATGGGAGATAAGGAGATGGCAGAGGATCTGAACGAGTATTTTGCATCAGTCTTCACGGAGGAAGATATCAGCAGTATATCGGACACTCCAGGGTGGCAGGGAAGAGAAGTGTGCGCAGTCACAATTACGACAGAGACAGTACTCAGGAAGCTGAATAGTCTAAAGGTAGATAAATCTCCTGGACCAGATGGAATACACCCGCGTGTTCTGAAGGAAGTAGCTGTGGAGATTACAGAGGCATTAGCGATGATCTTTCAAAAGTCGATAGATTCTGGCATGGTTTTGGAGGACTGGAAGATTGCAAATGTCACTCCGCTATTTAAGAAGAGGGCAAGGAAGCAAAAAGGAAATTATAGACCTCTTAGCTTGACATCGGTGGTTGAGAAGTTGTTGGAATCGATTGTCAAGGATGAGGTTACAGAGTACCTGGAGGCATATGACAAGATAGGCAGAACTCAGCATGGATTCCTTAATCGAAAATCCTGCCTGACCAACCTATTACAATTTTTTTTTTGGAAATTACCATAGGATAGACAAGGGAGATGCAGTGGATGTTATATATTTGGATTTTCAGAAGGCCTTTGACAAGGTGCCACGCATGAGGCTACTTAACAAGATAAGAGCCCATGGAATTACGGGAAAGTTACATACGTGGATAGAGCATTGGCTGATTGACAGGAAACAGAGAATGGGAATAAAGGGATCCTATTCTGGTTGGCTGCCGGTTACCAGTGGTGTTCCACAGGGGTCCGTGTTGGGGCCGCTTCTTTTTACATTGTACATCAACGATTTGGATTATGGAATAGATGGCTTTGTGGCTAAGTTTGCTGATGATACAAAGATAGGTGGAGGGGCCGGTAGTGCTGAGGAATGGAGAGTCTGCAGAGAGACTTGGATAGATTGGAAGAATGGGCAAAGAAGTGGCAAATGAAGTACAATGTTGGAAAGGGTATCATTATGCACGTTGGCAAAAGTAATAAATGGGCAGACTATTATTTAAATGAGGAAAGAATTCAAAGTTCTGAGATGCAACAGGACTTGGGAATCCTCGTACAGGGTACCCTTAAGGTTAACCTGCAGGTTGAGTCGGTAGTGAAGAAGGCGAATGCAATGTTGGCATTTATTTCTAGAGGAATAGAGTATAGGAGCAGAGATGTGATGTTGAGGCTCTATAAGGCACTGGTGAGACCTCACTTGGAGTTCTATAGGCAGTTTTGGTCTCCTTATTTGAGAAAGGATGTGCTGACATTGGAGAGGGTACAGAAAAGATTCACTAGAATGATTCCAGGAATGAGAGGGTTAACATATGAGGAGCGTTTGTCCGCTCTTGGACTGTATTCCTTGGAGTTTAGAAGAATGAGGGAAGACATCATAGAAACATTTCGTTGGTTGAAAGGCATGTACAGAGTGGATGTGGCAAAGTTGTTTCCCATGATGGGGGGCTCTAGTACGAGAGGGCATGACTTAAGGATTGAAGGGCGCTCATTCAGAACAGAAATGAGAAGAAATTTTTTTAGTCAGAGGGTGGTGAATCTATGGAATTTGTTGCCATGGGCAGCAGTGGAGGCCAAGTCATTGGGTGTATTTAAGGCAGAGATTGATAGGTATCTGAGTAGCCAGGGCAGCAAAGGTTATGGTGAGAAGGCAGGGGAGTGGGATTAAATGGGAGAATGGATCAGCTCATGATAAAATGGCGGAGCAGACTCGATGGGCCTAATGGCCGACTTCTGCTCCTTTGTCTTATGGTCTTCTGGTCTGTATACTTAGCTATCTCACTATCTTTCTTTCTGTCTATCTCGCTGTCTGTCTGTCTACCCATCTATCTATATACCTATCTTATCAATCAATCTATCTACCTATCCACCCACCTATCTATCTATCTAGCTGTCTATGTATCCATATACCAATCTATCCATCTATCTATTTGTCTATCTATCTACCTGTCTACCAATCTATTGATGTACCCATCTATCTATCAGTCTATCTACCTATCTGTCAATCTGTCAGTCTGTCTAACAATTTATCTATGTATCTATATGTCTATCTGTCATTCTAACTTCCTATCTATTTATCTATCTGTCTGTCTATCTATATGTCTGTCTATCTGTCTATCTATCTATCTATCTATCCACCTATCCATCCATTCATCCCTCCATCCTTTCATGCACCCATTCATTCATCCATCCATTCATCCTTCCAAGCATCCATCTATTCACCTATCTATTCTATGTATATGTCTACCTATCTATCTATGTCTATTTATCCACCTCTGCCTACCTACCAACATAACAAACTGCTGCATACCTAAACACGAGGAATTCTGCTGATGCTGGAAATTCAAGCAACACACATCAAAGCTGCTGGTGAACGTAGCAGGCCAGGCAGCATCTCTAGGAAGAGGTACAGTTGACGTTTCAGGCCGAGACCCTTCGTCAGGACCCTGGTGGATGGATAGGTAGATAGATTGATTGATAGATAAGATAAATATATAGATAGATGGGTAGACAGACAGACAGACAGTTAGCTAGATAGACAGAAAGAAAGATAGTGAGATCGGGCTGACCGGAAGTGCACTGAGAGCAGTAAGCGTAAAGTCCTGACGAAGGGTCTTGGCCTGAAATGTCGACTGTACCTCTTCCTAGAGATGCTACCTGGCCTGCTGTGTTCACCAGCAACTTTGATGTGTGTTGCTTGAATTTCCAGCATCTGCAGAATTCCTGTTGTTTGCACCTTAATGATTGATGCTGCTTTCTTGCGAAGTTGATCTCAATGATGGGGAGGTTATCACTATCAGGTTTCCTTTACTTTGTGGAAGGTTGCACACATTGAATGTCTGCTTTGCAGAAGATATCCATTCAGCAGCTAGTGATAATTCTAAACTCACATTGGTTTTTCTGCTCTGATATCTCTGTCTTCAATCTCCCATTTTATTCCAATGATGCCCAACATAAGCTTAAGGAATATCACCTCATCTTCCATTTGAGAACACTGTAGCCCTTGGGACCTAACACTGATTTTGGCAATTTCAGGTATTCACCCCTTCCCACCTTCCCTTCATGGGTAGGTCATCATCTTTGTCTTTTAATTTCATCTTTTTTTCACTTCTCTGATTACTATTTTTTTTAGGTACAGTAATTGCATTATTGACAACTATAATTAGTATGCTATCTCTTTGTTTTCCCACATTCACCCTCTTTGCAAACTGAATCAATAAAACTATGAGACATAAAAGCAGAATTATGTCATTCAGCTTATTGAGTCTGTATTATTATTCGATCATGGCTTACTTAATATCCCTCTCAATCCATTGTCCTGCTTTAGCCCCGTTACCTTTGACACCATTATTAATGCTAATAGATCTTTGATCAGCAGCCAATTGGACATTGGAAGTTTGAAGAGGAGTTTGAATTTTGAATCTCTTTCAGAAGGAGATTTATTTGGGAGAAGGCACAGAGGCTGTAGCTCATCATCGTGGAAGGCCACTGAGAAGATTTAAAATGCAATGTTTCATTCAGCAGGAAATCCATTCGGGAGAATTGCACAGACCCAGTAGCTTGTCATTGCACAAAGCCACTGAGAAGGTTCTGGGATAAAAGGAAGACACTGCCTAGTGGAATGGTCATCGAAAGAGCAGTCATCGGAGCTTTGGCAAGAATGGGCCTAGGCAAGTCTTCTCTTTTTCCCTCAAACTTTAGGAAGGTAGATATGACTTCATAGCCAGTTTACTGCCCTGTGTGTCAGATGTTGGATTTTTTGGGAGGCTACCAGCTTCCCTGATGGCAACAACTGAGCCAGGCACATTAAGCTGCAGCTCCTTAAAGACCGAGTTAGGGAACTGGAGTGAAGCTCGATGACCTTTGGCTTGTTAGGGAAAGTGAGGAGTGATAAATAGGAGCTACAAGAAGGTAATCGCACTGAGGCCACAGTGGGTGACTTTCAGGACAGGGAAGGGAAACGTTAGGTAGTGGAGAGCACCTTTGTGTCTGTCCCCCTTAACAATAAGTACTTACAAACAGTACTTTGAGTACTGTTTGTGGGGATGACCTAGCTGAGGAAAGCAACAGTGGCCATGCCTCTGGCACTTGGTCCGGCCCTGAGGCTCAGAGGGGTAGGGAATTGAAGGGGATGGCAGCAGTATTAGGGGACTTTATAGTTAGTGGGATAGAAAGGTGATTCTGTGGGCATGAAAAAGAAACACAGCTAGAAATCATGGTATATTTTGGTACCAACAACAGATGGGAAAAGGGAGCAGGTCCTGAAAGCAGACTACAGGGGGTTAGGACGGAAAGGGAGAAGCAGGACCTCAAAAGTAGTAATCTCAGGATTACTGCCTGTGCCATGTGACAGTGAGTATAGGAATAGAATGAGCTGGTGGATAAAAGTGTGGCTGAAAGATTGGAGCATGAGGCAGGGATTCAGATTTCTGGATCATTGGGCCTCTTCTTGGGCAGGCGGGACCTAATCAAAAAGGACGGGTTCACTTGAATCCAAAGGGATGAAAATCCTGGTAGGAAGATTTGCTAAGGCTATTGGGGATAACTTAAGCTAGATTTACAAAGGGTGGAAACCAAAGTGAAGAGGCTCAGGATGAGGTGGTTAGCACACAAATAGGGACAGTTTGTAGGGAGCTTGTAGGGAAGGATAGGCAGATGTTAGAGGAAAGATGCACTTAGCCTGATGGTTTGAGATGTGTCTATTTTAATGCAAGGAGTATCATGAAAAAGGTGGATGAAATTAGAGCATGGATCAATATGTGGAACTATGGCACTGTGGCCATTACAGAGACTTGGATGTCTCAGGGGCAGGAATGGCTGCTAAGTGTGCCCAGGCTTTACATGCTTCAAAAAGGACAGGGAGGGAATCCAGAGGTGGGGCATGGCATTGCTAATTAGGGATAATGTCACAGGTGCGGAATAAGAGGAAGTCATGCAGGAATTACCTATTGAGTTATTGTGGGCAGAAGTCAGAAACAGGAAGGGGAACTCTACTGGGTGTTTTTATAAACCCACCAATAGTAACAGAGACATTGAGGAACAGATAGGGAAACAGATTCTGCTATAAAAATAGGGTTGTTATGATGGCAGAGATTAACTTCACTAGTATTGACTGGCATCTCCTTAGAGCAAGAGATTTAGATGGGTGAAGTTTGTTAGGTTTGTGGGGAAGGTTTCCTGATGCAATATGTAGAAAAGACAACCAGAGAAAGGCTGTACTTGATCTGGTATTGGGAAATGAACCTGGACGGGTGTAAGATAACTTGGCGGGAGTGCATTTTGGAGGGAGTGATCAGAAGTCTGTCTCCTTTACCATAGCGCTGGAGAGGGTAGGAGAAGCCAATTCTGGAAAGTATTTAATTGGAATGGAGGAAATATGATGCTGTTAGACAAGAACTTGTCAATGAGCTTGTAGATTAGGCAGTTACAGATTAGGCAGGTATGATGTTGTGGGCGTCACTGAACCATATTCAAGGTTACACATTATATCAAAATGGTAGGAAGAAAAGCAGGTGGGTAGGCATTGCTTTATTGATGAAAAATGAAATCAGATCATTAGAAGGAAATGACATAAAGTCAGAAGATGTTGAATCATTAAGGATAGAGCTAAGGAATTGTAAGGGTAAAAAGACTCTGATGGGAATTGTATACAGACCACCAAACAGTAGTAAGGATGTGGTCTACAAATTACAATGGAAGATAGAAAATGCATGTCAAAATGGCAATATTAAAATAGTCATGGGGGATTTCAATATGCAGGTAGATTGGGAAAATCAGTTTGATGCTCATTACAGGAAGGGGACTTTCTAGAGTGCCTGCAAGATGGCTTTTTAGAGCAGCTCATGGTTGAGTCCTCTATGGGATCAGCTATTCTGGATTGAGTGTTGTGCAATAAACCAGAATTGATTAGAGATCTTGAGGTAACAGTCCCATTGGGAAAAGTGATCATAATATGATTGAATTCACTCTGAAATTTGAGGAGAAGAACTTAAATTCAGATATATCAATATTACTCTACTCACAAAGAATTACAGCGGTATGAGAGAGGAGTTGGCCAGAATTGATTGGAAAAAACGTTGGCAGGGATGATGGCAGAGCAGCAATGGCTGGAATTTCTGTAAGCAATTCAGAAGACACAGGATATACATACGTCCCTTAAAGGAAGAAGTATTCTAAAAGAAAGATGACAAAACCACAGCCAACAGAGAAGTCAAAACCAAAATAAAAGCCAAAGAGAGGGCATATAATAGAGCAAAATGTAGAGGGAAGTTAGAGGACTGGGAAGCTTTTAAAATCCAACAGAAGGCAACTATAAAAGTCACGAAAAACATAAAGATGGAATATGAAAGTAAGCTAGCCAATAATATTAAAGAAGGTACCAAAAGTTTCTTCAGATCCATAAATGTAAAACAGGGACAAGAGTGAATATCAGACCACTGGAAAACAATGCAGGTATGGGGGAATAACAGAATGGTGGATGATCTTATTAAGTGTTTTGGATCGGTCTTCACTGTAAAAGACACTAGCAGTATGATGGAAGTTCCCGTTGTTAGGGATCATGAAGTGTGTGAAGTTACCATTATTAGAAAGAAGGTTTTTGGGAAACTGAGAGGTCTGAAGGTAGATAAGTCACCTGGACCAGATGATAGACACCCCAGGGTTTTAAAAGAAGTGGCTGAAGAAATCGTGGAGGCATTATTAATGGTCTTTCGAGAATCACTGGATTATGGGTGCCAGAAGACTGGAAAATTCACTCGCTCATAAATATTTAAAATAAGAAATCCCAAATGTACAGAATCCAGATAAACCAGTTAGTTCAGGAGTCCCCAACCTTTTTCGTACTGCGAACCGGTTTCACATTGACAATACTCTCGCGGACCGGCCGACCTGGGGGGGGGGGGGGGGGGGCGCGGGGCGGTAGGGTTGCCAACGTACCAGAGTAGCAGTCAAATACGTTGGGTTTACGCCCGATAAGACTACAATGACCATGAAGCCTTGCGCGGGCACCAGCGCGCAAGTACGCGCCGATTTCTTAAAAATTGCTTTTGCCGATTCTGTTGGCGGCGGCAGCGGGTGTGTTAATCACAACCGGAATATCGGTGATAAGTGGCTAATACACTCAATTTCGTTTCTAAAAGGGCTTATCTAATGAATTTAATATTAAACACACAGCGCATATTTTCCTCGCATGAATATAGTGATAAGTCAATTATCAGGGGAGGACAGGGGAGCTTGAAGTAAGTGTTGAACGAAATTCCAGGTGAAGTGTTAGAGGCAGGTTTGATATTATCATTTAACGAAAAATTGGATAGGTATATGGACAGGAAAGGAATGGAGGGTTGTGGGCTGAGTGCAGGTCGGTGGGACCAGGTGAGAGTAGCGTTCGGCACGGACTGGAAGGGCAGAGATGGCCCGTTTCCGTGCTGTAATTGTTACATGGTTATATAAGTCACATAATAGCATCGTAACATTTTAAGTAACGTTTGGCTATCAAACACACAGCGCATATTTTCCTCGTATGAAAATATAAAATCATTGCAACGCACCAATATCGCTGAATCAGTGGGAGCCCTGGGCTTGTTTCCCTGCAACAAGACCGTCCCATCGAGGGGTGATGGGAGACAGCGATACTCGAAGGGGGTTCCTTGTGTCCAGTATATTCCGCAACTTAGTTTTCGTTGCATTCATTGCAGAGCTATGTTGGAAATGGAAGCAACGTTTTCAGTGCTTCCGTGGCTATCCCAGGATATTCAGCCTTGACTTTGATCCGGAATGCCGGCAGAGATGTTATGTGAAACAGACTGTTCAGCCTGTCGTCATTTGCAAGCTCGAGGAGTTGATCTCCTTTCCGCGCTGACATGGATGACACGCGGGTAATGACCTCGCGTGTGTTCAAGCTCAACAGTGGGCATGACAGGGAATGAGGAAAGGTGCAGCTGACTCCTATCGCCAAATCATATCGCTTCCTTGCAGCCCGGTAGCACATGCCTTGTTTGTCCTTGTTTGCGGTTGGGGACCGCTGAGTTAGTTGAGTGGTGTCATAGCAACAATCTTGCACTCAATGTTGACAAGACCAGAGATTGTGGCCTTCAGAAAGGGTAAGACAAGGGAACACCAACTAATCCTCACAGAGGGATCAGAAGTGGAGATAGAGCATAATTTCAAGTTCCTAGGTGTCCTCTGAGGATCTAACTTAGACGCAACATATTGATGCAGCTATAAATAAGGCAAGACAGTGGCTCAGTTTCATTGGGAGTTTAAGGAGACTTGGTTTTTCAAGTGAAACACTCGAAGATTTCCACAGATGCACTGTGGAGATTATTCAGACAGGCTGCATACCGGTCTGGATTGGGGTTGGGGGTGAGGATACTGTATAGAACTGAAAGAAGCTACATAAAGTTATTAAATTGGTCAGATCTATAGTGGGTACCAGCTTCTATAGTATCCAAAACATCTTCAAGGAGCGGAAGTTAACATCCATCATTAAGACCCCCTCCACCCAGGGCATGCCCTTTTCTCACTGTTACTTTCAGGTAGGAGGTACACTGACAATGCACTGGAGGAACTCAGCAGGTCGGTCAGCATCAGTTGGAAAGATTAGTTGACGTTTTGGGCCGAAACCCTTCGTCAGGACTGAAGGAAGAACTTTGGGGAGGGTTTGAAGGTAGGAGGTACAGAAGCCTGAAGGCACACACGCAGTGATTCAGAAACAGCTTCTTCTCCTTTATCATCTGATTCCTAAATGGACATTAAATCCATGAACACTACCTCACTATTTTTTTATTTCTTTTGTTTTGCACTACTTATTTCAGCTTAAATAACAGTTTTTTTCTCTGTATTTATTTATTGTGTATTACTTTGTGTTACTGCCCCAAAGTTAACAAATTCTATGATATTTTGCAGTGATATTAAATTTGATTCTGACTCTGTTTCTTATTACATCTGTATGTATGGTCACTTCTCAGAACTGTGAGTTGTGCACGTTGCCTCATTTTACTGGTTTGGTCCAGTCAGAGTGCAAAGACACAAATACACAAGGCTGGGGTGGGCAGAACCATGAAACAATGTTGGCTGTAGCTCTGTACAGTGATCAGTAAGAAGGTGACCTGGGTAGGTCAGGTGAACCTTTAGCCAATGGGATGGAGATCCAATGGTTCAATTGATCAGGAACAGTATAAGACTCAGGAGCTCCAAATATGCGGGGCAATAACTCTCCAGAAGCCAGAGACCAACCATTGCGTATAAGGAGGACCCCACAGATTCGGGAACATTGGGACCATGAGGAGTGCCTAGCCAAAGCAGAGTTCTCTCCCGGGTAATACCTTTTCTCTTCATTGACTATTCATGGAGTGTCTGGGAGTTCTAATAGGTGCACAGAGGGTAAAACCCTTATAAACTCATGACTGGAAGGACATGAGAGGATTAGATTTGTCAGAACCCAAAATCAATGAGATTGCATCAGAAAAGTGGGTGCAATTCGTAGAGACAGTGAAAGAGGCCAGTTATGCGGCAGTCCACCAAACAGGAAAGAAAAGGCAACAGAGTAAAGCCTACCTTGACTAAAAAAAATCAGTCCCATAGAATTAAGCCGAGGACAAAGAGTGATTAGGATACACCAGCCCACCTTCTTTTTAACCCAGTTGCAGGTCTTACAAAATCACAGACAAAACAAGCCTTTCTGTGTACTAAGTGCTGACTTCTTCGGATAAAAGTGGATGGTACAATATCAACCAGCTGAAATTGGTGGGTGAGAAACAGGAATATTATCAACATTGGCAATGCCTTATGCTGCTGCAAGTTAAATTTTTCACTGCAGACATGTAAAAATAATAATAATGATGATAATAATAATAATAATTAGCCAGAATAAACTACAGTCTAATCAAGCACAGGGGAAGCAGACAAACTAGTTCTCTTTGTTTCCTCTGTTATGTGGACTGTGAACTGATTCTTGGATAATCTAATCAGAGCAACTGAATGTGGACACAGGAAGCTTCAGGTAATGATCTGCTAAACCTGAGACCATTCTCAAACAAATAGCCATTTGTTATGTAAAGGATGTGGACTTCTTCATCCAGGTCATTTATTAAAATCACAAAGTGGAGTGGTCCCAGAACACCACTGGTCACCGACCTCCATGCAGAATATGACATGTCTACAACCACTCTTTGCCGTTTGTGGGCAAGCCAGTTCTGGATCCACAAAACAATGTCTCCTTGATTCCATGCCTCTTTATCTTCTGAAGGAACCTTGCATGGAAACTTTATCAAATGCCTAACTGAAATCCATGTACACTACATCTACTGCTCTACCTTCATCAATGTGTTTTGTTACATCCCCAAAGAACTCAATCAGGTTCATAGGGAATGACCTGCCCTTGATAAAACCATATTAGACCTGCATTGATGTCAATGCAAAAGCAGGAGCTGAAACTGGCCCCGATGACACCTTCTTCTGTCTTCAACCCTCCTCCTCTTCATGGACACCCCACTCCAGTCTTCTGCCTGCACTGGATCTCTATATTGCTAACTGCCAACGGGACATCAACCATCTCGACTTCACCACCCCTCGTTCCAATTCCAACCTCACTCCTTTTGAACACTCTGCTCTCCACTCCCTCCACACCAATCCTAACCTTACTATAAAACCTGCCGATAAGGGGGGTGCTGTTGTGGTCTGGCGTACTGACCTCTACCTTGCCGAGGCACAGCGACAACTCGCAGATACCTCCTCTTATTTACCCCTCGATCATGACCCCACTAAGGAGCACCAGGTCATTGTCTCCCACACCATCACTAACCTTATCAGGTCTGGGGATCTCCCTTCCTCCACCGTCAACTCTGCTCTGAAACGCATCTCACACATTTCACGCACATCTGCTCTTACCCCATCCTCCCGCCACCCCACTAGGAATAGGGTTCCCCTTATCCTTACCTACAACCCTACCAGCCTCAGGGTACAACATATAATTCTCCGTAACTTCCGCCATCTCCAATGGGAAACCACCACTAAGCACATCTTTCCCTCCCTCTCCCTTTGCATTCCGCAGGGATCGCTCCCTACATGACTCCCTTGTCCATTCATGCTCCCCATCCCTTCCCACCGATCTCCCTCCCGGCACTTATCCGTGTAAGCGGAACAAGTGCTACACATGCCCTTACACTTCCTTCTTCACCACTATTCAGGGCCCCAGACAGTCCTTCCAGGTGAGGCGACACTTCACCTGTGAGTCGACTGGGGTGATATACTGCGTCCGGTGCTCCCGATGTGGCCTTTTATATATTGGTGAGACCCGACGCAGACTGGGAGACTGCTTTGCTGAACATCTACACTCTGTCCGCCAGAGGAAGCAGGATCTCCCAGTGGCCATACATTTTAATTCCACATCACATTCCCGTTCTGACATGTCTATCCACGGCCTCCTCTACTGTAAAGATGAAGCCACACTCAGGTTGGAGGAACAACACCTTATATTCCGTATGGGTAGCCTCCAACCTGATGGCATGAACATTGACTTCTCTAACTTCCCTTAATGCCCCTCCTTCCCTTCTTACCCCCATCTCCTATTTATTTATTTCCCCCCCGACACTTTTTTCTCTCAATCTCTGTCCCTCTCACAATCACTCCTTGTCTGTTCTGCATCTTCCTCTGTGCTCCCCTCCACCTTTCTTTCTCCCCAGACCTCCTGTCCCATGATCCTCTTATATCCCTTTTGCCAATCACCTGTCCAGCTCTTGGCTCCATCCTTCCCCCTCCTGTCTTCTCCTATCATTTCGGATCTCTCCCTCCCCCCCAACTTTCAAATCTCTTACTATCTCTTCCTTCAGTTAGTCCTGTCGAAGGGTCTCAGCCTGAAACATCGACTGTACCTCTTCCTAGAGATGCTGCCTGGCCTGCTGCGTTCACCAGCAGTTTTGTGTGTATTGCTTGAAATTGCAGCATCTGCAGATTTCCTCATGTTTGCCATAAAAATATGTTGGACAGCAGAGAACTATTGGAAGAATCCAGTCTTAACTTGCAGCTTGTTAATTAAATCCGAAGTGAAGTTAGACCACTAACTTCTGTAGTTCATGTACTTATAGCAAAGCAGGAATCTGGGATTCCGTCCAGGCCACTAATAGCTGTTGTTCATATTCCTTGTTACTTATAACATTATGCAAGATTGAATCCAGTCTAGTTCCACTTACCTGTCAGATGAGCATCAAAATCAAAGTAAATTTAATATCCAAGTTTGTAAATGTTGCCATAAACTAAGTTAAGATCCATTTCCTTGCAGGCATTTACAAGAAAATAAAGAAACATAGAAGATATATTGAGAACTATTATGTGAACAAAAACTGACAACAAACTGCAAAAGAAGACAAATTGTGCAAATAAAATAAATAATACTGAGGAACTTCGTTAGCTTAGATATGCAGCACGTTAAAAGGCTCTTCTACACCAGTGATCCCAGCACCGTTCAAGGACACCTATGTGACCAACTAACTAACCAGACATCTCTGGAATGTGGGTGGAAAGCAGACAGTCTGGATGAGCCCCAGACAGTCATGGGGCAACTGCATAGGCTCCTTTCAGAGCACCACTGATGCTGTAGTAGTTTATTATTACTTATTTATTGAAATACATCGCAGAGTAGGTGCTTCTGGCCTTCCAAGCTGCACCACCCAGCAACCCATGATGTAACCATAGCCTAATCAGAGACAAGTTACAATGAATATTAAGCTACCAACCTGTATGTTTTCGGACTGTGGGAGGAAACTGGAGGTCGGAATAGTGTTAGGTTAACCGCTCCACTGCTGGATGGTAGAGTATTATTCACTTACTTACACCATTTCTCGTCCTTTACACACTGGTTGCTTCTACATCAGTGGATCTACTTCTGCAATCTTCTGAAGCAACAGAACATTTACTTTACACTGCAGTGAGGAGATAAAGGTGTAACATTAAAGGGTCAGAGGGAAATAGCCAAAGGAAAGCAAATTGGACAGGAGGAGGGATTTCAAAGAGCAAGACCACCACAACTCTTCCCACCACTAAGGACTTACTTAAAAGGCAGCATTCATTACCAATACTGGGACATACTCCATGTGACCAATTAATCCATTAGCCTGTACATCTTTGGACTGTGGGAGGAAACCAGAGAACCCAGAGGAAACCCACACAGTCATAGGGAGAAGGTGAAAACCGGTTACTGCAAGCAGCCGGAATTGAACCCCAGGTCACTGCTGAGCAGTAGTACAGTTCTGAGGCAATACAATGCAGGAATAATGGCTGTATCCCTTCCTGTAGTCCCTTCTGACCAGTACTTGGCACTTGCTACTGTTAGGGTCAAGTAACAGCCAAGCAGAGAACTCCTGTTCTCAACATTTTATTTATTTGCACTATTTGTTTTCTTTGTGAATTGTTTATTTGTTAGACTTTCGTTTACATTGTTTTTGAATTCTTTCAGTATAAAGTGGATGTAGGGAGGATGTCTCTTACGGTAGGGGAATCTAAGACCAGAGAACACCAGAGAACCCCTACAGGGGTAACCTTTTAGTATGGAGGTGACCAGGAATTTCTTTTGCCAGAGAGTAGTGAATCTGTAGAATTTTTTGCCACAGCCAGCTGTGGAGGCCAAAGGATTAGGTGTATTTAAGGCAGAAATTAATGGATTCTCGTTTAGTCAGGAAGGGATCTGGGGAGGCCCCATTGGCCAAATGGCTTACTTTTCTATATCTCATGGTCTTTTCTAAGTTCTGTTGTATTTTGGAAATGCTTACAAGAACGTGAAGCTCAAGTTGATGGTAGCATGTATGCTTTTACTTCGACAATAAATTTTACTTTAACTACTGCTACTTTTCCTTGAAATTACTTGAGATTTTAAATCAAGTTGGATTTAAAATATTCAGTAAAGAGATAGACTGAGTTCCCACCTAAAAGTTCAAAGTGATACGTGTGACATCCCACCCCGCAAAAACTCATTTCAGAGAGGAAGCACCCCTGCCCGCCGCAACCCCAAATCCCCCTCCCATCGACCTCCAAGGGTGTACATAATACTTTGTTTAGTGATTTTCTCTAATCTGTAAACCAAGTTGGGTATATGCAGCAGAAGTGACATTAAAATATGTACTTCTATTATACCATCATGTTTATTCTGTTACAACTTTAAGCAAGTCTACAGGGAGTTTGGCCTTATCATGTAGGACATCAATAGTGTAGCTCCTTGACAGCTAGCCAGCTAGTTTAAATCAGGGGTCCCCAACCATTTTTGCACCGCGGTCCAGTTTAATATTGACAATATTCTTGTGGACCGGCCGACCCCGGGGGGGGGGGGAATTAAACACAACTGGAATATCGGTGATAAGTCAACTGTAAGTCACTTGCAAGTGGCTAATACACTCAATTTCATTTCTAAAGGGGTTTATCTAACGAATTTAATCACACAGCGCATATTTTCCTCACGAGTGTAGAGATAAGTCAATTATAACAGTGGTCCCAAACCTCCGGGCTGCCAAGAATGCAGTGGTACAGCAGTAGCCAGAACGCACCCAGCACATCTTTAAGAAAAAAGCTGAAATAAACAAGTTAATTGCAGACATCCCACCTCTCCTGGAAGTTCCGGGAGTCTCCCGCATATCTATAGTGCCTCCCTGATACCCGGAAATTATATATATCCTGGAAATTGATTTTTTTGAGAGGGAGAGCGAGCATCCTGACTGGTCTCTCTTTGTGCTAAGAGTGGTCCGTGAGGAAACAATATGATCTGGCGACATGAAACTATATTAGTCAGCTGCACTTTTCCTCATTCCCTGTCACGCACTGTTGAATTTTAATGCACGCGAGGTCATCAGTGACCCAAGACGTGCAAAGGAATAGGTCTGTGACCCATTTGTGAATGTCCCCAGTGAATCATCCATGTCAGCGCAGGAAGAAGATCAACTCCTCGAGCTTGCAAATGACGGCGGGCTGAAAAGAACATTTGACATAACATCTCTGCTGGCATTCTGGATCAAAGTCAAGGCTTAATATCCTGAGATAACCACGAAAGCACTGAAAATGTTGCTTCCAATTCCAACATCATATTTCTGCAAAGTGGAGTTTTCTGCAATGAATGCAACGAAAACTAAATTGCAGAATAGACTGGACATAAGGAACCCCCTTCGAGTATCGCTTTTTCCCATCACCCCTCGCTGGGACCATGTTGTTGCAGGAAAACAAGCCCAGGGCTCCCACTGATTCAGCGATATTGGTGTGTTGCAATGATTTTATACATTCATACGAGGAAAACATGTGCTGTGTGTTTAATAACCAAACATTACTTAAAATGTTAACAACAGGAATTCTGCAGATGCTGGAAATTCAAGCAACACACATCAAAGTTGTTGGTGAACGCAGCAGGCCAGGCAGCATCTATAGGAAGAGGCACAGTCGACGTTTCAGGCCGAGACCCTTCGTCAGGACTAACTGAAGGAAGAGTGAGTAAGGGATTTAATGTTATGATGCTATTGACTTATAAGTGACTTACAATTCAGTGGTCCCCAAGCTCAGGGCTGCAAAGCATGCAGTGGTACAGCAGTGGCTGGAACGCACCGAGTAGATGTTTAAGAAAAAAGCCAAAATAAACAAGCTAATTAATTAGGTGCGCCCGGCCGTAAATGTCGACCCAGATCAGAGGCGATTGCCGATTGCGCCGCTTCTGATCTGGGCCGACAGTTACGTGCCGGGCGGCCCCTATAGTTCTGAAAATTAGATTTCCACAGTTACTGCTCGCCTAGGTAATCATTTCCAAGACTTAAGTATTTTGGCTTTTGTCCCCTTCTCGGGCCGAAGCCTCCACTCCTTAGAGTCCGTCTGACTTACTGAGTTCCCAAAGCATTTTGTGGGTGTTGCTGTTTATTTCCCTTTTGCTGGTCGCCGCAGCTTTGGCGTGGAGAAGTTTGCCGATTACACCACGGGGATGGGGCTTGGGGGGACGTGGCGGGCGGGTGCAGGCGCCAGGGGCATGCCGTTGCTGCCTGTCTGCACTCCTGGCTCCCAGACAGGACTGTCAATCATGGCCCGATCACCTGTCAGCCACGCCCCTTAGTTTGAGTGACAACTGCAAGCGCGCGGGGCAGGCCGGGAACAAAACAAACGCCAGCGCGGAGCGGTGGCGGCGGTGGCGGTGGGTTTCTAAGTAACCGTCACTTCAACTCAACTCCCCTTTCCCTTCCCCTCACATACGGTGAGTCAGCGTGCCGTCGGAGCGCTTGATCCTCTTTCCCCGACACTTAGGTCTGGGTCTTCCACCACCATCCCTCGTCTTTTTCCCAACACAGACCAGCTGCGGCCTGGGCTCTGGCCCTGCCCCCGTCGTCGTTTCGCGTCTCGGGGGCTTGTGGCGTCAACAAAAGGCCACACGTCGACTAGGACCCCGCAGAGGAGAGAAGCGGACGTGGCGGGCCGCGTCCGGCCTAGTATGAGGTGGTGGGCAGAACTTCGGCCTCGACCCGACGGCTTCAGTGGGTCAGCCCCCTCCCGTGGGCTCAAAAAGATCCAATTTGGATAATGGAGGAGCGGAGAGGGTACTGAGTACGGGATGATCCCAGGCGAGGGGCAAGTGATGAGCACCGGGATAATGCTGGATGGGGTGTGGTGAAGGGTACAAGATGATCCCAGATGGGGTGCGGGCGTGGTAGACATGGATTAATTTTAGGCAAAGGATGATGGTGGGCATGGGATGAGCTAGATGGGGTCGGGTCACAGGATATCCGGGTGTGGTTTGTGGGTGGTATAGGTACAGATGATCCGTGTTTTCGGAATATTGGATAACAATTTCTGGTGATTCATTGCCCTGCACTATTGGTGAATTCCGAGCTGAGCATGGGAGTAGCCTTTGCTCATTCTGATTTGTGTGCTGTTTGGACAGAGTTGGTAGTTACCAAAGTGAATAGAGTTGCACAGTGTGTGGTTATGATTTGAGGGTGTGGAAATACAATCAAAACTTTCAATGGTGAGTTGGATAGGCTCCTTGAGGGTTACAAGGAATGGAATTAACTTGATTCCTTCAAAAAAGGTGTGTAACTTCATTGGGTCAAATTACTGCCACCTTTGCTGTAACATTTCTGATGGGATGAAATGTGAAGGTGAAAACATTTATAACATTGATAGAACAGAGCAGATCTGAGGGGCCAGTGGAAGAGTCCTGGAAGCAGTACGGTGTAGAGGGTCTGAATTGGTGCAGACTCTAATATTGCACACTTTCAAACAATCAGCACTGTTAAAGTTCCAAGCAGTAAACGTAGACATGAAGCAGTTATAAAGATTTGAAGCAGTGAAATAGGTGCATGAATGGTTCCGTAGCAATTCAAGTTGTTAACTTGATTTGAAAACTAAATCCCATTTATGCCCTGCTTCTGCTCCTTTGCTTGATCTACCGCCACTAAGCAGTAAGAACTTTACTACTACCAAAACCAAAAGCTTTAACTAAAATTGCTGGCTGGCAAGTTCAATCATGACACTACAGCCGCTTCTTTGGAGCTACAGAAGTAATATGCTCCGATTACTTTTGAAAGTACATATAAAGAAGCTATATTAACTAAACTTCTGATCCTGTATTCCAAAAGGAACAATACTTGTGAATTTAACAGCATAAATGTTTTTGACTCAGTTAAACGTTTTTGAACATCTGCATAATTTCTGGTGACCAGTCTGTCAATCTTCTCTATTTATGATTTGAACATACCTATCACAATTCAGCTTGATGGACAAACAAGAAAAGTTTTGCAGATGGTGAAAATCTAAGCAACAGACGCAAAATGCTGGAGGAACTCAGCAGTCCAGGCAGCATTTATGGATAACAGTGTAGTCGATGTTTTGGGCTGAGACCCTTCAGCAGGACTGGAGAAAATAAGCTGAGGAGTCAGCCTGTTAACAGAAGTTTCTTGTGTGTTGTATTCATTATGTATACTAGGATAGTAATTGGCTGGCTTGCATCTAGATTTCACTGTCAGTACCTGAGTCAGTGGTGGAGGCAGATACACTAGTGAAGTTTAAGAGACTACTAGACACGTATATGGAGGAATTTAAGGTGGGGGGGTTTATATGGGAGGCAGGGTTTGAGGGTCAGCACAACAATGTGGGCTGAAGGACCTGTGCTGTACTATTCTATGTTCTATGTTTTAACTACTTGGATTCAGTCGTCACTTACGTAGCACTGTCTTCTCTCATTATTACAATATTTAGGATTTAATTGTGCTCATGTAAATGTTTGATTACTAAATAGCACAGGTAATACTAACTAGCATAGAACAAAGATTTGTTGCATTCTTAAATAAGCTGGTGAAGGGAAGTATAAAAGAAGTGGAATCTTTCTGCTAAAAGGCAAAGCAAGCGTGAATAGTTCTTCACCCTGAAAGTCTAACCTAAAATATTCAAAATGAATTTTAATTTCTTGTGCTGTATAGAACAATCCTTTGTATTCAGGTGTAATTAGATTAAATTGATTTTAGAAGAATTAGGTGTGTTTGGGCATATTCTGGAATTAGCAAGTACTAATCTCAACAGCAACAAACCTTCAGATCTGAATATGGATTGTAGATGGAATTTAAAACGCCGCTTGGAACAGTGGTCTTCCTGAAGCCATGCTTTAGAGTAAATTACAGACCAGAAACAGCCAATTGTTTGATGTGTATGTCTACACCCTACTGCATAAATACAGCTCAAGAGGCCAGAGCATTTACGTTAAATTACAGACCAGGTGACATCCAATTAACAGAGGTTTCTGTATATGCAGACTCCACTGCCTGAATACAACTAAGAGACCACAGTAATTAACTCTCATTTTGGGTGCATTGCTGGAATTAGGAAAATTACATGCAACTCAAAAGAAACATTATGAGGACATTGTAACAATAGAAATAGTCCTGTTACCTTCATTGTTTAACATACAGAAATATGCTGAAATGTTGGATCAGGGCCTCGGTGTGTGTGTGTATGTCTCTCTTTCTCTCTCTCTCTCTCTCTGTCTCTCTCTCTCACACAGACTAATTAATGTGTTAGAGATTGTATGGAATTTGAAAATGCAAAATAAAATGTAAATGTCTTTCCTTCAGGTACTTCAACGTTTTTAACAGTGAGGAACAATAATGGGTCTAAAAACTTTCACACACAACTCGCCAGTCCACAGTCAGGAGCTTCTGGGAAAGTTAAATAAATTACGCAACGAAGGGCATTTCTGTGATGTGACAATTCGGGTCCAAGACAAGGTCTTCAGGGCCCACAAAGTGGTCCTTGCTGCTTGCAGTGAATTCTTCAGGGCAAAACTTGTAAACCAATCGAATACAGATGAGTGCATTTTGGATTTGAATCATGTAACTGTCAGTGGATTTTCTCCATTGCTGGAGTATGCATATACTGCTACACTTGCCATAAATACAGAGAACATTATTGATGTCTTGGCTGCTGCTAGTTATATGCAGATGTTCCATGCAGCCAAAACCTGTTCAGAGTTCATGAAATCAAGTATCCTGTGGAATACAAGCAGTAATCTGACACGGTCTGTTCCTTTACTTCCTCAAGAGAACAGTAGTGCTTGCATCGTTCAGTCTCATGATGACAACCTATCTCCAGTATCTTCAGAATGCAGTTCTGTTGAGAAATGTAAGCCCAGGGAATCTCGCAGAAAACAGAAGAACTTCATTATGATGTCTCCAGAGAGTCCCACCGAATCTGCTGCACAGCCCAACTGTTCTCAAGTTGTGAACCCCTCGGTGGCTTTCTCAGACAATAGGACCCAGCAACCTGTGGACTCATCACTGTCATTTCAGTGGACACACCCTGTGGGTGCTGAGTGTCGGACTCTCAGCGAAAAAGCAAAGTCAACGGAAAGTGTGAGGGTCGTGGAACAGCCCATAAACACTGAGGTGACGGGGCGGGTGCCCGAGTACACCGCCTGTGAAAGTACAAAAGCAACGTCACCCCCTATACTAGAAGATGATGTGAGGATCAAAGTTGAAAGGTTGAGTGATGATGAAGGCCATGACCTTGTATCACAGCCTGTCAGTGCATCACAGAGTTCACTTAGTGACCATCAAACTGTACCAGGAAGTGAACAGACTCAGGAGGATTTATTGATTAGTCCCCAATCATCTTCTATTGGTATGTACTACTGAACTTCAAACAGGCTTCAGTCTTAGTTATCCATTGTATTCACGTTTTATTGTATTAACGCATTCTCATATCTACAGATGTCATACTATAGCCCTGGTTGAGGTGACTGGTGGATTATTTGCTGTAGAAGAAGCAACGATGAGTAGAACAGTCGGTTAACAATACCTAGCTGTAGCTAATTAGGAAGAAACGGAAGTAATTTGTGTGCTGCATGTCTCTTATTTTCCCTCAGAGTATATGAAATTTATTTGCAATAATGCCTGCTGAAAAAATGTTGTCTTCCTTCAAGTCGGTTGGAGTGACAAATGAACCCTTTGTTTTCATCACAATGCTGTCAACTCACTGCAAAACTGGGTCATGTTGCAGGTGGTTCTCAATCCACAGTTAATCTGACTAGCCTGCCCACATGTTAACTACTAGGATAGCAGCAAAGTTGCCCTAATTCAAATTCTCACTTAAGCATTCTAAAGATTTTTTTTAAGTCTGTAAGCTTAAGTATTACTTATTCACATGCCATTTGAAAAGTCACTTTTAAAATATTGTCCTGGTAATTGTTGCTCGATCTATAGTGCTGTTACTTTGTAAAGATTTTGTAGACAGCAATGCTGAACAAATTGCTCTCCTTATACTTTCATACATTTCTTTAACTTCAAGGTTGTAAAGAAAGCTATAATTAAAGTTAACCAAACTCTGCAAGGCAGGTGTTCTTTGGTTAAGTGTAACTCATATTGTCTGTAAGTTGAAATGAAGTAATTCCTCTGTGACATCTTCAAGCATTCTTTCTTTAAATCAAGTGTTTGTTTTTTTAATAATAGTTATTAATATTAGTATTTTCTATTAAATAACGGAATAGTTTTTATGGAGTATTTTCATACCATCTTTGTAAATTTATTATGGTTTCCTATTCGATCTTTTCCAACCTCACAATATCCCTTTCTAGAGAATAGATATTACACCTTTTTTGGGCAGTTTATTTAGATTGCAGATGACCTAATTCCACCACTTAATCAGGTGGCCGAAGACATGAGAAATGGGCAGGTAGTACTTAATTTAAAATGCACAATGCTGAACATTCCAAACAAGATATCCACTTTTTTTTTACCACCGAAGAGTTTGGAAAGCTCTGGGCTTTCCAAGATATTCTTCCACTTTTTTCACCGTGGACCAAGGATTCCCATGAGTTATTACATCTTTATAAGGAGATTTTCAGCATATCCTTCAAAAATGTTTTGTGATCTGGAAGTTAGTTACTGTAAGTTCAAAGTTAAGTGTTAAGTTTTTGGGAATTTGTTGTCAGAATTGGGCCATGTAATTAGAGGCTCAATCCCACTGAATTCTGGTCCAGGTTATTGGAAGTCATAGGCAATTCTAAGCCAATGAGTTAGAAGAGTTTACTGAGTCTGCATTAGTGTAACTTCTGCAGTGCTTTGTGGTATTCACTTGACAGTTGTATCTGAAGCACAAGAAGTGTAAGTCACTGCTGATTGGTAGCTTATGTTAGATCAGAGCTCTTTTTAATTTGCCGAAGGTTGTGCTGGCATTTATGACACTGCTGTATGCCAGAGAGATTGACATGAGATACAGAAACTATCTAAAGATCTCATTGTGGGGTTTGACTGTGGTTGGAGGGGATGGTTGGGGAAAGAAACAGGGTTGTTCAATATGGACAAGTAAGGAGATCAATAGAAACATAGAAACATAGAAAATAGTTGCAGGAGTAGGCCATTCGGCCCTTCGAGCCTGCACCGCCATTCAGTATGATCATGGCTGATCATCCAACTCAGAACCCCGCCCCAGCCTTCCCTCCATACCCCCTGATCCCTGTAGCCACAAGGGCCATATCTAACTCCCTCTTAAATATAGCCAATGAACTGGCCTCAACTGTTTCCTGTGGCAGAGAATTTCACAGATTCACCACTCTCTGTGTGAAGAAGTTTTTCCTAATCTCGGTCCTAAAAGGCTTCCCCTTTATCTTCAAACTGTGACCCCTCGTTCTGGACTTCCCCAACATCGGGAACAATCTTCCTGCATCTAGCCTGTCCAATCCCTTTAGGATTTTATACGTTTCAATCAGATCCCCCCTCAATCTTCTAAATTCCAACGAGTACAAGCCCAGTTCATCCAGTCTTTCTTCATATGAAAGTCCTGCCATCCCAGGAATCAATCCGGTGAACCTTCTTTGTACTCCCTCTATGGCAAAGATGTCTTTCCTCAGATTAGGGGACCAAAACTGCACACAATACTCCAGGTGTGGTCTCACCAAGGCCTTGTACAACTGCAGTAGTACCTCCCTGCTCCTGTACTCGAATCCTCTTGCTATGAATGCCAGCATACCAATTCGCCTTTTTCACTGCCTGCTGTACCTGCATGCCCACTTTCAGTGACTGGTGTATAATGACACCCAGTTTGCTTCAGTTAAAGAGTTTGTAAATTTCGGCCTCAAACCTGTGTACCTGTTTGTCTCAACTGTTTACTGTAGATGAACAACAGAGGCTGGGGAGAAGTTGTTAAATGAATTCTCTTTTTATTCCTATAGTGGCAGGAAACACATTGGAGACAAAGTGTGATATTGGAATAAGAAGTATGAAGGCACATCCCTGCTTCATCTCATTTCACACTGGGATGGGGTTTGCTGTGGACCAGTGGGTTAGGATAGTTGCTTGTGTAGCAAAAGTGTTTAAAAGGGCAGCTGAAATTGATGAGAATTCTGCATAACAGCTGTCTCCTGAGAACAATCAAAGGCTGTTGTGAAGGCACAACCATGTACAGAGGTTGATTATGTCCTCTGCATTTTTTTCTTGGATTTTTCAGTGTTGTGAAAATCTCTGTTGTACCTACAAATTCCATTCATTTATGTTGCTCTTTTGGGAGGGGCATTGGATCCTTGCATTGACGAGGAGCATCTCAAGAAAATCTTTCAGGGATTACTACAATCAGACTTTTCTCCTTTGTTGAATCTACTGAGATTGTCAAGTATCCTTTCATCTACTCAGATAAGGACATGAATTTGAGCAAGAGGTACTTCTCTGATGTGTTTTAACACTTAAGCACGTATTCTGTCTGCTCTGCAGGCTTTTTGTTTACTTGGTCAATAGGCTTTTGCATCGATGATGACATTGGTGTGCTCTATGTTGAACCCCAGTATCTACAGTAGATTTAAAATTCTGGAGTTTTTTGAAGTGTTCCTTCCAGTTGCCATTAACTGCCTTCCACCTAGATAAGTTTTTCTCTGATTTCAGCTCTAAGTGGGGTGGGTCTTTACTGTTCAAATGATAGGTAGTCTTGATAAACCTGGTGAATCATGTGTGAACAACTTGTTGCTGGACCTCTCATGCTTGTTCTGTCTGCCACTTGTATTTAAGGTGGCAAGATCTTTGGTGGATCTCGAACTTCAGAAGTCAGTCCAAGAATGTTTTGTGTTTATGGCTATTAATTTCTGGATCTTATTGTCATTTTCATCAATCCAGTTTGTCTTTTCTGGTTGAGAAGCAGTTTTCCTGCACAACTGCTGATTGTGGCAAATTTCACAACACTATTTAATATTGCCACTAATATTTTTGCACAACTCTTACAAATATTTGCCTTTTTTGCAATGGTTAAGCTTGAACTGTGTAGATTTATTGCAGTTTATCAATCTGCTTTAGTGAATTATTATCAGACTGCAGAGTGAAATTCCAATTATAGTTGATTTTTAAACAATATTCGCTTCTCAATGCAAAATTCAAGTACGATGGATCACTTAAAAGTTCTTGTCCTATTAAATGTTCAGTGTTATTTACTTTTTACTCTAAACAGGTTCAGTAGATGAAGGAGTTACAGAAGGGCTGCCAACACTTCAAGGCACTTCCAATGCCAACAATCACCCCGATGATGATGACAGGTAGGTAGTCTTTGTACACACAAGGGTTTAGTTCAGGCTGACTAGAGTGAAATATGATGAGATAAAGCAGCAGTCAGTGGTTTTTAAAACTGAAGAAAATACAATTGTCAGTTGTGGAAAGATCTGTCTTAAAATCAGTCTTCTGATGTGTTCATTCAAAAGGATATATAATTGAAATTTACACATTCAAGACAGAGGCTCTGGTTGCCTCATATCTACCTTCCCTGTCGAAATTTTGAATGCCAAATTTCCTTGTTCAAGTTTGTTGTCGTTCAGTCGTACACATGTATACTGTCTACTGAACAAAGGTGCACAACATAGTACGTATAACTCACAAACAACACATAAAGTAATACTACAGATAAATTACCAATTAATAAGGTTAAATACAAATCAACTCAAGCTCCAAAACTCAGCAAGGAAGGTGATAAATAATCTGATGTTCATTAATAATGAAAATTAGTACATTTCTTGATTCTGGTGGTTCTTCCATAAAATTGCTCAAAATACATTTCATTGTGCATTGTTTCACTGGAGGAGTATTATATGATGAAAAATACTGTGGTATATTTTACTAGTCTTTTCCTAAACTGCTTTGTGGAGTCTTGTGCTTTAACCCTATAAAACAACAAAGTGACTGGATCATTAAAGCGTTTCTTAAGTAAACTGGAAGATAATTGGTTGTTCATCTCATGATTGGCATATGTTTTCAGATCAGTAAATTGATTCAAGTTAGTGTGATCAGATGATTAAATCTGAAATAATAGGTTCATTTAACTATATTAATTAGTTTTGGGATGAAATAATTTCTCCATATAATTTAGGGAGTGCCACAGAAGGACAAATATTAATAGATGGAGGAGGTGAAGGAGTCTCAAGATGCTATGGACAAAGTACAGAATTTATGGAGGTGGGGCTCAGATTTATGGTTACATTGGAGGTTTAAATTTTGAGCTGTTAGTACATGGGCACTCATTGGTAACAAGGGACCTAGGGTTAAATGAAATTTGATACACAGTGGGATAAAGATCACAAAACATTGGAAATACAGAATTATATAAAAGGGGGGAGGGTTGACTAATTGATCCCTTTAAAAAATGTTGCTAAATGCAAATAGATACTTGAATTCTGAAATTAAAATGGATGTTGGAAATATTAAATGAGTCAGGCAGCATCTGTGGAGAAAAAGCACAGCTAAAGTTTCAGGATAAAAAAGTGGTATCAGGAGTGATTGTTAAGCTACAGTATTCAGGGAACAAGATAACACGGTAGTGCTGGTTTTGTTCTTGAGATTTCAGTTAATACTTGGTCTGTCACTAGTAAGAACTACGTAGGGAAATCACCTTTTACTTTTGTTGCTTTAGGCGATTGCATATATAAAATTGTAGCAAATGTGCAAAATTTGTATAACGGTAAATATTTAATTCAGTATAATTTATTTTACTTCTCTTTGTTTGGTTGTTGTTAGACAATGTATGCTGCTTTTGAAAAATTAAGAATAGATTGTTTATGTTGATAATTTCCATACATGCAGAATTCTGCATTCTATAATGAGTTTGGTATGCTGTATAACAGTTCCGTAAACATGCAAAATACTGTGGAAGCTGGAAATCTGAAATACAAATAGAATGTACTCAATTGGACATCTGCAGACAAAAAAAGCAGTTACCGTTTCATATCATTGACCTTGTGTATATTATGTTTTTAGTAGATTCAGTTGTATATATTGCAGAGGGTGTACATCCTGGGTCAGAATTATACATTATACCATTTACACTTAAATGAGCTCTTAAGTATTTAGTATTGCGATTAAGCAAAGGTTTGTTCATTTCTCTGTTGATTGGTTGCACTTTTACACTGATGTTCTCTGATCTTTCTAGGCTAGAGAGTGGGCAGTATTCCTACCAGCTCTACATAAACCCTTCCACAAGTGGCACAGAAAGACCCTGTCCAAATGGTCCTAATAAGCCTTTTCAGTGTCCTACATGTGGTGCTAGGTTCACGCGCATCCAAAACCTCAAACAGCACATGCTTATTCACTCAGGTAAGTGTTGATGTAAGGGCAGTACAGGTTTCCCCCACTATCTGAAGTTAGAGCATTCCTATGAAACTGTTCATAAGCCGAAATGGCGTAAAGCGAAGAAGCAATTACTATTAATTTGTATGGGAAAAATTTTTGAGCATTCCCAGACCCAAAAAAATAACCTACCAAATCATGCCAAGTAGCATATAAAAACTAAAATAACACTAACTTATAGTAAAAGCAGGAATGGTATGATGAATACACAGCCTATATAAAGTAGAAATACTTTTCTGCAATCATTGCAGTACTGTCAAGCATAGCCAAAATCTCATGCAAGCGCTCTTGGGTGGAAGCGCTCTCTCCATTAACCCTTAAGCTATGAAGCGGTCGTCGCCTCAAAAACCGATCAAACCTCCCATGACTACCTTTAAATTCCACTTTTGCAAAAATGTCTTTCATTTATATTGGAAAAAATCTTGCGTGTTCCCAGACCTGAAAAATAACCTACCAAATCATACCAAATAACACATAAAAATACACATCCTGTATAAAGTAGAAATAATGTATGTACAGAGTAGTTTCACTTAGGGAATCGAGAAGACAGCGAGCACACCGATGATGGTATGTTAGGCTGAGGTTGCGGCGGTGGGAGGTACAGGAGACTGGTCACTAATGTCTTCTATGTCTGCCTGCCTCGACGTCGAAGGCCGAGGTTCGTTGTCTGCTGTGGCTGATGTGGAAGGCTTGAAAAACAACAGTATGCTTGACTGCTTAGCCTCACATATTTTTCTATCATACAGTTCTTTGTAAGCACTCAAACCATCCTGCAAATATGCCCTAAATCTACGTGCCCTTTCAAAATTAAAGTCATACCTTTCAGCAATCACTGCAGTGCTGTCAATCGCAGCGAAAATCTCATGCAAGTGCTTCACATTCAGTGCCTGGACGACTTCACTTTCGGGCTACTCGCAACTGCGTTCGGTTTCGATTCATATCCTCTTCGCAATTGCATCAGCTCTTCATCTGTCGGTTCTTGGTCATGGGATGCCAAAACATCTTCAACATCATCTTCATCAACTTCCACGAATCCAGCCTCCTTAGCCAAAATCAGTATTGCTGTGTTTATTGTTGTTGGTTCAAAGCCTTTAAAATCATACACTGCTTCGGGACATAGTTTCCTCCAAACACCATTTCTGATCGAGACTGTTAGCCTATCAAGAACATCTCCAAGGTTGGCGATTGCCAGTTTTATATTGTAGTCTTTTCTGATCTCTCGCAAAGATGCTTCGGAGTTGCCCTCTCTGTCAGCACTTACAATAAAACTCATCACATTTTGCATATAGTAAACCTTAATTGTGGCTGTTAGGCCTTGGTCACACGGCTGCAGCAACGATGTCGTATTCGGCGGAAAGAACGCAACACGAATGTTACTGCCATACTCGGTAATGTCAGGCGGATGAGCAGCACAATTATCGACAATCACAAGGCACCTATTATCAAGGTTATTTTCTCTGCAGTATTTTTCATCAAAAGGACTAACGTATCTGCTCATGTGCTCAGAAAAAAGCACTTGGGTGTTCCAACTGCTTGGATGTGAGTGGAACACAACAGGAAGGGTATTCTTATCTATGCCTTTAAGTGCCCTCGAATTTTCTGAATGGTACACTAGTAGAGGCTTAGTGGCGTTAATAATAGGCATTAAGGTAAACCTGTCCTTCGATGCCTTGTGTCCCTTAGCCTGCTTTTCTTCTATCGAAATAAATATCTTGCTTGGCAATTTTTTCCAATAAATTGCAGTTTCGTCACAGTTAAACACTTGCTTATATGAATAACCACCTTCTGTAATTATTTTCTTCAGTTCTGCTGGCAACGGTTTCAGCAGCTTCAGTATCAGCCGAAGCACTCTCTCTGGTAAACATTAAACTATGAAACTGCTCTCGCCTCAGAAACCGATCAAACCACCCATGACTACCTTTAAATTCCACTTTCGCAACACTTTCATCACCATCTGCCAGTGCTTTCTGTTTCAGCTTATTATAAAGACTAACTGATTTCTCCTTAAGTATAAGAAAATATAATGGAACACCACGCTTTGTACACCCATCAATCCACTCAAGCAATAGACTTTCCATTCTATCCATTATTGGATGCGGACTAAGAGAGACCACTTTGCTACGAGCAGAACCAACAGTAACATCGGCAGCTTTCAGGATTCTTTCTCTCTGCGTATAAATAGTGCGAATGGTTAAATAATGCCTCCGGCACAGAGTCTGGCCCTGTAACTCAGAAGGGTAGGGAAAGGAAGAGGAGGGCAGTTGTGATAGGGGACTCGATAGTAAGGGGGTCAGATATGCGATTCTGTGGACGCAGTCCAGGGACCCGGATGGTAGTTTGACTCCCTGGTGCCAGGGACCAGGATATCTCTGATTGTGTCCAAGATATCCTGAAGTGGGAGGGTGAGGAGCCAGAGGTTGTGGTACATATAGGTACCAATGACATAGGTAGGAAAAGGGAAGAGGTCCTGAAAGGAGAATATAGGGAGCTAGGAAGGGAGTTGAGAAAAAGGACCGCAAAGGTAATAATCTCAGGATTACGGCCTGTGCCACGCGACAGTGAGAGTAGGAATGCGATGAGGTGGAGGATAAATGCGTGGCTGAGGGATTGGAGCAGGGGGCACGGATTCATGTTCTTGGATCATTGGGACCTCTTTTGGCGCAGGCATAACCTATACAAAAAGGACGGGTTACACTTGAATCCTAGGGGGACTAATATCCTGGTGGGGAGATTTGCGAGGGCTACTGAGGTGACTTTAAACTAGAATGGTTGGGGGGAGGGAATCAAATTAAGGAAACTAGGAGAGGGTAGGTTGTTTCACAAGTAGAGAAAGCTAGTGGACAAGTGTGTGAAGGAAGATTGGCAGGGGACAGAGATCAGGAGCACTTAGACCAAAGATGTAGGGGAAAAGGAAGAAAAAGATAACAAAGTTGTTTGCTCCATTAAGGATAAACAGAGAGTGGGATGTGAAGAGTTTCTTAAATGCATCTATTTTAATGCTAGGAACATTGTAAGAAAGGTGGATGAGCTTAGAGCATGGATTGATACCTGGAAATATGGTGTTGTAGCTATTAGTGAAATGTGGTTGCAGGAGGGGTGTGATTGGTAACTAAATATTCCAGGATTTCATTGCTTCTGGTGTGATAGAATAGGAAGGGCAAGAGGGAGAGTTGTTGCATTGCTTGTCAGAGAAAATATAACAGTGGTGCTCTGACAGGATAGATTAGTGGACTCGTCTAGGGAGGCTATTTGGGTGGAACTGAGGTATAGGAAAGGTGTTGTGAAGCTTACAGGGGTGTATTATAGACCACCTAATGGGGACCGAGAACTGGAGGAGCAAATTTGTAAGGAGATAGCAGATATTTGTAGTAAGCTCAAGATTGTGATTGTGGGAGATTTTACTTTTCCACACATAGACTGGGAAGCCCATACTGTAAAAGGACTGGATGGTTTGGAGTTTGTGAAATGTGTGCAGGGTAGTTTTTTGCAGCAATACATAGAGGTACCAAGGGGCAGTGTTGGATCTCCTGTTAGGGAATGAGATAGGGCAGGTGACAGATGTATGTGTTGGGGAGCACTTCGGGTCCAGTGATCACAATACCATTAGTTTCAATATAATTATGGAGAAGGATAGGACTGGACCTAGGATTGAGATTTTTGATTGGAGAAAGGCTAACTTTGAGGAGATGTGAAAGGATTTAGAAGGAGTGGATTGGGATAATGTGTTTTATGGGAAGGATGTAATAGAGAAATGGAGGTCATTTAAAGGTGAAATTTTGAGGGTACAGAATCTTTATATTCCTGTTAGGTTGAAAGGAAAGGTTAAAAGTTTGAGACAGCCAAGGTTTTCAAGGGATATTGGAAACTTGGTTCGGAAAAAGAGAGGGATCTTCAATAAATATAGGCAGCTTGGAGTTAATGAGGTGCTCAAGGAATAAAAATAATGTGAAAAGAATCTTAAGAAAGAAATTAGAAAAGCTAAAAGCAGATACGAGCTTTGGCAAGTAAGGTGAAAATAAATCCAAAGGGTTTCTACAGTTATATTAATAGCAAAAGGATAGTGAGGGATAAAATTGGTCCCTTAGAGAATCAGAGTGGACGGCTATGTGCGGAACCAAAAGAGATGGGGGAGATTTTGAACAATTTCTTTTCTTCAGTATTCACTAAGGAGAATGATATTGAATTGTGTAAGGTAAAGGAAACAAGAAGGGTAGTTATGGAAAGTATGACAATTAAAGAAAAGGAAGTACTGGCGTTTTTAAGGAATATAAAAGTGGATAAGTCTCCGGGTCCGGACAAGATATTCCATAGGACCTTGAGGGAAGTTAGTGTGGAAATAGCAGGGGCTCTGACAGAAATATTTCAAATGTCATTAGAAATGGGGATGATGCGGGAGGATTGGCGTATTGCTCATTTGGTTCCATTGTTTAAAAAGGGTCCTAAGAGTAAACCTAGCAATTATCGGCCTGAAAATTTGACGTCAGTGGTGGGTAAATTGATGGAAATTATTCTTAGAGATGGTGTATATAATTATCTGGATAGACAGGGTCTGATTAGGAACAGTCAACATGGATTTGTGTGTGGAAGGTCATGTTTGACAAATTTTATTGAATTTTTTGATGAGGTTACTAAGAAAGTTGACGAGGTGAAAGCGGTGGATGTTGTTTGTATGGACTTCAGTAAGGTATTTGACAAGGTTCCACACGGAAGGTTAGTTAGGAAGGTTCAATCGTTAGGCATTGATATCGAAGTAGTAAAATGGATTCAGCAGTGGCTAGATGGGAGACGCCAGAGAGTAGTGATGGATAACTGTGTAAGATTGGAGGAGGGTGTGTAGCGGTGTGCCTTAGGGATCTGTACTGGGTCCAATGTTGTTTGTCATATATATTAATTATCTGGATGATGGGGTGGTAAATTGGATTAGTAAGTATGCAGATGATACTAAGATGGGTGGCGTGGTGGATAATGAAGTAGGTTTTCAAAGCTTGCAGAGAGATTTAGGCCAGTTAGAAGAGTGGGCTGAAAGATGGCAGATGGAGATTAATGCTGAAAAATGTGAGGTGCTACATTTTGGTAGGACTAATCAAAATAGGACATACATGGTAAATGGTAGGGCATTGAAGAATGCAGTAGAACAGAGGGATCTAGCAATAATGGTGCATAGTTCCCTGAAGGTGGAATCTCTTGAGGATAGGGTGGTGAAGAAAGGTTTTGGTATGTTGGCCTTTATTAATCAAAGCATTGAGTATAGGAGTTGGGATGTAATGGTGAGTTTATATAAGGGATTGGTAAGGCTAAATTTGGAGTATTGTGTACAGTTCTGGTCACTGAATTATGAGAAAGATGCGAATAAAATTGAGAGAGTACAGAGGAGGTTTATTAAAATGTTGCCTGGGTTTCATCTCCTAAGCTATAGAGAAAGGTTGAACAAGTTAGGCCTTTATTCTTTGGAGCGTAGAAGGTTGAGGGGGGACTTGATAGAGGTGTTTAAAATTATGAGGGGGATTGATAGAGTTGACGTAGATAGGCTTTTCCATTGAGAATGGGGGAGATTCAAACCAGAGGACATGAGTTGAGAGTTAAAGGGCAAAAGTTTAGGGGTAACATGAGGGGGAACTTCTTTACTCAGAGAGTGTAGCTGTGTGGAACGAGCTTCCAGCAGAAGTGGTTGAGGCAGGTTCGATGTTGTCGTTTAAAGTTAAATTGGATAGCTATATGGACAGGAAAGGAATGGAGGGTTATGGGCTGAGTGCAGGTCGGTGGGACTAGGTGAGAGTAAGAGTTCGGCTCAGACTAGAAGGGCGGAGATGGCCTCTTTCCATGATGTAATTGTTATATGGTTATATGGTGTTCGCAGGCAAGTTCAACGCGCAATGTCCTTACTTCATTGACCACGATCAAAACACTTAATTACGTCCAGATTTACGCTAAGCATAACACCCTTATGAGCTCACTTAGGCTTTCCCGATACCTTAGAACCTATCTTGCTAACGGATACACAAAATAAATCGAGATAAAGCACAGATGCTCACAGACGTGTTTAAGCTATGGCAGCTAGAATACAGTTTTGGGGGAGAAGCTTGGCTGCTCGGGGTACACGCTGCCTTTTTTCGTAAAAGGGAAAACACTCTTCGGTTAGCGAAAACAAGTAACTGATGTAGGTCTTTCGTAACAGCGTGCTGTAGTAGGGTGAATGTTTGGAAAACAGGGGCCACCTGTACCTGCTTTTAAAAATGTGGTCAATGTATTTCTCACGAAGAAATAGCCGAAGCTGTACGTTCACTGCATTAAGGGAAAGCTCCAGGTCCTGACGGATTTTCTGGAGGATTTTATAAGGCTTTTTCTTCTTTGCTTATACCTCATTTATGTTCCGTTTTTCAGATTCTTTTAAGTCAGGTAGGTTGCCACAATCTTTTTACGAAGCTTGTATTTCGCTTATCCTTAAAAAAGAACAAGAACCCAACTGAATGTTCTTCATATAGACCAATTTCCTTACTTAATGTTGATGCTAAAATTTTATCTAAAGTTCTGGCCAGTAGGATGGGAAATATCTTACTATCTCTCCTTTCTGACAATCAGACTGGTTTTATTAAAAATCGATATTTTAATATTCGTCCATTATTCAATGTTATTTATTCTCCTTCTGAGGAGATATTGGAGTATGTGATATCCTTAGATGCTGAGAAGGCTTTTGATTGGGTTGAATGGTATTATTTATTTAAAACCTTAAGAAAATTTTAATTTTGGGTTCAACTTTATTCAATGGATTAAATTACTGTACTTATCCCCTTTTGCTTGGGTTCTTACTAATTCTCAGAATTCTAAAGCATTCAGACTTCAACGTGGAAATCAACAAGGTTGCCCTTTGTGTCCTTGGCTTTCTGACCTGGCCTTAGAACCTTTAGCTTTGCTTTTCAAGAATCTAATGATATCTCTGGCATTTTACGGAAGGGTACTATCCACAAAGTTTCACTGTATGCGGATGATTTATTGCTTTACATTTCTAATGTCGAAACTTCGTTACCTTCTGTGCTTTCTTTACTATCTTGGTTTAGTCAGTTTTCTGGATATAAACTGAACCTCCATAATAGTGAACTTTTTCCTTTGAATATTTTGCCATTAACTGATACTAACCTTCCTTTCAAAATTGTAAGAAACCAATTCACCTATTTGGGTGTAACAATTACTAAGAATTATAAATGCTTATTTAAAGAAAATTTTCTTTATTAAAATACATAAAAAGAACATTATCAAATTGGTTGCCCCTTTCATTATCATTGATTGGTTGAATTAATTCTGTTAAAGTGAATGTTTTACCTAAATTTATATACCTGTATCAGGCATTATCAGTTTTTATTCCTAAATCCTTTTTTGACTCTCTGGACTTTATTTCATTAGAGTAGATTAGATTAGATTCAACTTTATTGTCATTGTGCAGAGTACAGATACAAAGCCAATGAAATACATTTAGCATCCGACCAGAAATGCAAAGAATAGTGTTATTTACAAAATAACTGCGAATAGAAAAATGCTACAGTGCACAGATATAAAAGTACTGAGGCAGTACAATACGGATGCAATACTGCTTAGCGCTGTGATGAGAGGTTCAGCAGGGTCACAGCCTCAGGGAAGAAGCTCTTCCTGTACCTGCTGGTGCGGGAGCGGAGGCTCCTATAGTGCATTCCGAATGGGAGGAGAGTAAAAAGTCCATGGTTAGGGTGAGATGCATCCCTGATAATGCTTTTCGCCTTGGCCAGGCAGTGTTTATGGTAGATGTTCTCAATGGTGGGCAATTAGGTGCTGATAATCTGCTGGGCAGTTTTTACCATACGCTGGAGTTCTTTGCGGTCCGATACGGGACAATTGCCATACCACACTGAGATGCAGTTGGTGAGTATGCTCTCGGTGGTACAGCGGTAAAAGTCTGTCAGTATCCTGGGACAGAGGTGAGCTTTCTTCATGCTCCACAGGAAATAAAGGCACTGTTGCGCTTTTTTGATCCGGATGGAGGAGTTCACGGACCAGGTGAGATCCTCGGAAATGTGGACACCAAGGAATTTGAAGCTTGATGCACGCTCCACTACAGTTCCGTTGATGTAGGTGGGGACATGAGTGTGGCTCCTGGCATGCCTGAAGTCCACAATGATCTCCCTGATCTTCTGGGTGTTAAGGGCCAGATTGTTGTCGGCACACCATGCAGCCGGGTGCTGGACCTTGTCCCTGTAGGCCGTCTCGTCATCCCCTCTGATCAGGCCAACCACCGTGGTGTCATCTGCGAACTTGATTATGGAGTTAGAACCATGTACAGGAACGCAGTCATAGGTGGAAGGGGAGTACAGAAGAGGGCTCAGCACACAGCCTTGAGACACACAGATGTTCAGGGTGAGAGTGGAGGAGGAGAGGTTGTCTAACTTAACCGATTGGGGTCTGTTAGTCAGAAAGTCCAAGGTCCAATTGCAGAGGGATACGCTGATGCCAAGCTGGCAAAGTTTGGTGATCAGCTTGGAGGGGATCACAGTACTGAATGCCAACCTAAAGTCAGTGAACAGCATTCTGACGTAAGAGTTGGGGCTGTCCAGGTGGGTCAGGGCCACTGTTGACCTGTTGGTGCGATAGGCAAATTGATGGGGGTCCAGAGTAGTGGGCAGACAGGATTTCAGATGTGATAGAACCAGTCTCTCAAAGCACTTTGCAATGATGGGGGCGAGTGCAACTGGACAGAAGTCATTCAGGCCCGTGGCAGTGGAATGCTTCAGCACTGGCACAACGGTGGCGATCTTGAAGCTTGTGGGGACAACTGTCTGGGCCAGGGACAGATTAAAAATGTCCGTGAAGACCCCAGCCAACTGCCCTGCACAGACTCTGACCACACGGCCAGGTATTCCATCCAGACCAGCTGCCTTCCGTACATTCATCCTGCTCAGGGTGGCGTAAACATCGGAGGTGGAAAGTGAGAGAGGCGGTTCACCAGGTGGGAGATCTGCCTTGAGGGTGACCTCCTTGTTGTCTTGGTCAAAGTGAGTGTAGGAGTGATTGAGCTCATCAGGGAGGGAAGCAGAGCTGGAAGGGGGCACAGTACTAGGTGGTTTGAGGTCTGTATGCCATGCTACATGCGCCGGGGGTCCGAGGAGTTGAAATGCTCCTCAATTCTCTGTTTGTATGTGAGTTTAGCCTGAGAGATACTCCTCCTCAGGTTGGCCCTGGCTTTGAGCAGGAGGTGAACTTCTCTGTTCGTCCATGGTTTCTGATTGGGGAAAACTTTTATTTGTCTTTGTGATGTCACTGTACCTACACACCTGTTGATGTGCTCGAGGACAGAGTTGGTATATAAATCAATGTTAACCTGAGAGTCCGTGGCAGCATGGGCAGCAAACATGCTGCAGTCTGTGTGCTGGAATTGGTGCTGAAGAGCAGAGTCAGCACCCTCCAACCAGATTTTAATAGTCTTCATTGATCCTCCTACATAATGGAAAAATAAACATCGTCTATTGAATAAAGTCCATCTCCAGAAAGTTAAAAAGAATGGAGGTTTAAGCTTTACCAAATTTTAGGCTTTGTTACTGGGCAGCTAATATACGGAATCTCACGTTTTTTTAATACTATATTAATTATGGGGTGGGTTTCTTTAGAAGCTAACTCGGTTAATAAATTTTCTATTATCTCCCTTTTGGGATCGTCACTTCCTTTATCCTTAAGTAAGATAACTGAAAATGAGGTAGTCAGACATACTTTGAGGATTTGGATACAATTTAGAAAACTCTTTGGGTTATTGAGGTTCTCCCTGTCTAGTCCCATATTTTTAAATTATTTTTTAAGCCTTCTATGACTGATGTAGTTTTTAAACAATGGGAAAGATTGGGCATTACTTGTTCCCGGGATCTGTTTGTGGGAAGAAGCCTTTCTTCATTTGAACCTTTGTCAACTAAATATAGTTTACCAAAAGCACATTTTTTTGGGTACTTAGAAATTAGAGATTTTCTGCGATCTCAATTATGTACATTTCCTAATAGTCCTGATAAGAATGTATTAGATGAAATTCTTAATATTAAATCATTCTATAATGGTTCAATATCCAATATTTATGATATGTTGTTGGGAATGAGAAATAATTCTTTAGACAAAATTAAAAATCTTTGGGAACAAGATCCTCAATTTCTGAAGGAACTCGGAATGAGATTTTTAAATTGGTTAATACTTCATCGTTATGTGCTCGTCATTCCCTCCTACAATTTAAAATGGTTCATAGGGTTTACATGACCAAGGATAAGTTATCTTGTTTTTATATGGATATATCCCCTTACTGTGATAGGTGTAACAATGGAGAAGCTTCATTTATTCATATGTTTTGGACGTGTTCAGGTCTTGGAAAATACTGGAAGGAAGTATTCCAAACTTTTTCTGTACTCTTCAAAGTAAATTTTAAGCCTAGTCCTTAGACTGCCCTATTTGGTATTGTTGGAAGGAAAGATAACATTTTGAAGACATCTGATCTGCACATTGTGGCTTTTATCTCTCTTACGGCTAGGAGGGCGCTTTTGTTTAAATGGAAGGATGCTGTTCTGCCTAATCATGCTCAGTGGTTATGGGATGTTAAGGCATGCCTAAACTTAGAAAAGATTCGTTGTTCAATTTCTGAATCTAACCAAGATTTTCAAAATTTGTGGAGGCTGTTTTTAAATTATTTTCATAATCTTTGACTTCTTGTTAAAGTACAGAAGTTGGTTAATAGCATATTTTATTATCTGATAATTTTTTTTCTTTTTCTCAAACAGCTTCAACTTTGGTAGTGGGCGTGGATTTTTTAATAAAATTGTTTATATTCTAATACACAAATTAATCTAATCTATATGAATATAAAGGAGTTCATTAATGTGATTCAATATACTGTATCTGATATTATTTTTTGTTTTATAATATGTATTCTCTTGGACTTTCGTATTCTTCTATATAGAAATCAATAAAAAATATTGGAAAAAGTAAAAGTGAAAACACTCTAAGGTTAGTGAAAACAGGTAGCTAATGTAGGTCTTTCGTAACAGTGAGCTGTCGTAAAACGGGTGCCAGCTGTACCTGCTTTTAAAAATGTGATCGTGTGACTCGTATAATTTTTTTCGTGTTGTTCTTAGATTTTTCCATTTTTGAGCTTTTATAATGTGCAGAAGAATATAGGGACTGAGTTCTATAGGAGGCAAAATGTTTTGAGGAGTCAAAGGTAAACCCATGTGGTTAAACTTTTACAGAAAGATTTCTGAAAGGTGCAGATTTTAATACTTGAAGGCAGAGCATCCTAAACATGCTGCAAAGAGGCCATTTTTCATTCTGGCATGAGCCACAATGAAACAAGGTGGTCAGAGCAATATGTGGTGATCTTTACTGGCATAAGCAGCTGTTACTACCATTAGTGACAGATACAGTTACAATTGATTGATAACTGTCATGCTTATCATTTATTACTTCTGATTTTGTTACAAAAAGAGACTCAAGATTATCTTCTTAGTAATTCAATGATTTAATGAAATTTTGTTGATTGCTGTTTATAATCAACAAATACACTGAAAACGTGCAGCTTGTAGGTTGTGAAATAGGATTTGATTAACTGAGGTCATGGTGTATCCGATAAGCATGTCGTATTGTCCCAAATTTCAGAGGCAACCACCATTAAATTAGTTTGTATTTAGTACTTCTTGCCAAGTGTTTTCACTGATTACATCTAACTCCAAAATATGAAGTTCAGTGCATCACCTTGCAAAACACACCTAATTAGATAATAAAACCACAACAACATACACAAAATACTGAGGGAAATCAGCATGCCAGTCAGCATCTATGTAAAGACCTTGCATCAGGAAGAAAGGTCTCAGCCTAAAACAGTCATAAAAATTGCTGGTGAACACAGCAGGCCAGGCAGCATCTATAGGAAGAGGTACTGGCAACGTTTTGGGCCAAGCTCTTCTTTCAGTTAGTCCTGATGAAGGGTCTTGGCCCAAAACGTTGACTGTACCTCCTTCCTATAGATGCTGCCTGGCCTGCTGCGTTCATCAACAATTTTTATGTGTGTTGCTTGAAATTCCAGCGTCTGCAGATTTCCTCATGTCTGCGAGTCTAAAACATTGACTGTTTATTCATTTCCATTGATGCTGCCTGGTCTGCTGAGTTTCTCTAGCATTTTGAGTATGTTGCTTCAGATTTCCAGTATCTGCAGATTTTCTTATGTTTATAATAAAACCATATTGTCTTGGAGTATGATGGCATTGGTATCTTAATGATGAAATGTAGGGTTCAGTTAACAGTTCCTAATTAAAGCTCTGGCACCAGGCAGAGTACTATTTTGAAAACTGTCAGTGGACAGGTCTTAAAGTCGCTGAAGATGGAGCAAACTACTGCCCTGCTGAAGTGTGGTTTAACACCAAAAGTAACTGGTAAGTGTTAATTTAAGAGATTACTAGACAGGTATATGGAGGAATTTAAGGTGGGGGATTATATGGGAGGCAGGGTTTAAGAGTCAGCACAACATTGTGGACCGAAGTTCTATATTCTAGAAATTCATTTACATACTGCTTTTTTGTGTGAGCCAGGAGGTTGAAATTTGGAGTAAAATAATGGTGTATTTCTAGCCTTTGCATAATAACCCATAAAATCTGGGTTTCCTGTTGTTACTGTGGATCAAGCTTGGGTAAAAAAAAAGTACTCGGCAGGAACAAGCCAAGCACCTGAATTGTCATCTGTTTGTTAGTTTGATTTGGGTTTGCAAACAAGAAAAAGATCCACCAGGCAAGAGAGTAGTTCCGGAAACACAAGGCATTCCCTTCCCAGCGTTTGTCCAAGGCTGCCTGATTTGCTGCTGTACCCTTAAATATCTCATCAGATTCCCCAGTATGGGCTGCACATCTAATAATAGCCAAAACTCGAGGTAGTTGTAGAGCGGTGAGTAAGTTGTTTACTAAGGTAGCATTACTAATGGGGTGGGGGGGACAGGGGAAGACAGGAATCCCCAAAGTTCTGTAGTCAGGTCATAACGGGAGTCTGTGTAAAAGTCCACGTTTTAATCTGTTTGAGATTTCTTTTCCACAGGCTTTTTCATTTTAAAATTCGGAACATTAATCAAAGAGGATTCCAGCTTAGGCTTGTACTTTTGGCTGAAGCCCTGGTTCAGGCCCTTTTTATTTTGTTCCAAATAGTTGTGGATTCCCTCTTCACAGTCACCTTCATTTATGACTTGGCATTTTTTTTAAGGTCTGCTACAAAGAATTGGTTCTGTGGTGGATTCTTCAAAATCAGAACTGAGTAGTCTGTTGCTGGGATACAGGCATGAGTCAGAGCAAGTAGCTCAGCTTTCTGGGTGGAGACAGCTGCTGCAAAGGAGGCTTGCTCAATTACTTCACTGTTGTCACTTATCGCGTAGCCAGAACATCGTTTACCTGCTGGATCCACAAAAGAGCTTCCATCCTCATAAAATGATACCTTGGGTTTGAGGGGGTATTGCGGAAGGGATGGGAGAGTCTGTCCTTCTTTCACAGTGATCCGGACCGGGGGACGGCTGGGGGGGAGAGTGGGATGTAGTTGGTGCGACCGACTTCATGGCCTGAAATTGCCCAAAGATGGGGTAAAACCTCTTGGGTTCGGTCAGTATTAAAAGAGTGTCTTACCAGATGTCTTGTCTTCACCTTTGACTCCTTCCGGTATCGGAGTTGGCCCACGGCCAAGTCCCACCAGTCTCCCTCAGTGCTGAAGGCTTGTTTCGTCAGGGTGTAAGCAAGGAACCCAGGCTCTTTGGCTTGAACCCAGGGCAAAGCCCAACGGTGGTGTGGGGAACCACCGCTCCTGTCTGACACCAAAGGAAATTCGGAACTTCAGGCAATAATGCACTGCCCCCTCTTCCTTTAACCTCTCCAGACACCGTGATTGGGAACTTCTGTCCCTCGAGAGGTGCATAATACTGGTTTTCCTCAGTGGAGCCTCCAGTAGGATCATAGCACAGAGTCACATGAGGGTCTGCCTCTGGCAGAGGGGATTCAAAGTAAGTGGAGTCCAAATTAACTGCCCACCACTGGGGGGGTCAGTTGTTCGCTAGTCCCAGGGTGATGCCCTTTTCAGTGCATAGAATCTCAATTTACAATGGACAGAGCAAGTCTCATTCTGCTAGATTACACCTCAGACTGGTGGTGACTGTAAATTAAACCTCACACTGGGTCCCCTGGAATTTCACCTGCAGTAGCTGGGTACGTGAATACATACGTTCTGTGTCTTCGAACCCAGCGTGATTGTAGCGTCTGATAGCCGGTATCTCTTTTCATATACCATCATAAATGCAATTAGAGTTGCAGCATCTTGCAATATTATATTGGGCTCTTCCTGAGGGGTGGTACTCATGGTAGGAAGCATCCTTCTTCCTGCTGAACATATTTGCCTTTAATGTTATTTCCCTTTGGGATTGATTGGGATTCGAAAGCTGGGTCCCAGTAATATGTCAAAGCTCGTCGCATTTGATTTTGGTCATTGTCAGGCCAAAACATATTATTAGTTTTAATCCTGTTGGCTAATTTAGTTGGTAAACACTTGAGCAGTAGGGTAGTAAACTGGGGGAATGGATTCCCATTATTAAAGGCTTGGTCTCCTGCAAAAGTGCCGTAGCAGGCCATAAATCCTCCCAATAGTCTGGTCCCGATTTTCCAGCCTTAGGTTTGCATTTGAGTACTTTAGTGATATTTACAGGTTGTTGGAGAGCCTTCTCCAAGACTTGAGTAATCCGGTCATTCTGTTCGTTCTCATTATGGATTCCCGCCGGTAACTCCTGATAGGTTTGGTATCTTAATTCTGCCTTCCATTCCCGCCCCTCATCAGATGAGAGAATCATGCAGCAAAGACAAAATAAATCTTGTGGGGTCGCATTATACATTTGTATAGTACTGTGGACATACCAAGCAAACTGTGCTGCTTTTTCTTTTCTATCAGGGGCCTGATTCATGATCGTTACCGTCTCTTGAGGCTTCCACTGTGCATACAAGATTTACTGAGGGCTGTCCCTCGGCTGCTCGTGGACTGGGCAGCATTTGGGTAGGCAGTTGTCTCTGTGGAGCCCTTAACTCTGGGGTTTTATTGGATGCTTATAATCCCTTTCCCTTTCTGGATCTCAGGGAATGGGGAGCCTTCCCTTCCCTGCCGCCGCTGTTTTACCTGAGCGGCCACTGTATCTGAGTACTGGGAGGATTGGGGTTCAGAAGCACTGTGTGCACTTGACCTCAGGTAAGGTGGGGGATAAGGTGGGTGCCCAATCCTCATCGCGGTCAATGTCCTTAAACAGGGTCGGTATGCCAGACATGCGTTCAGGATCCCGTATTGGCCTTAGATCTTCACGCACGGCACTGCCGATTTTAAACCTTCCTGTCTGTCCATATCTGCTTTTGCCTGTTTTCTTTGTTTCTCGTTCTCTCTTTCTTCTCCCTTCTACCCATTAGCACTCCGCTCCACCTGCAGTGTCTCCCAACTCTTGGGAGTCCCTTCTGTCGCCATAGCTCTATCCCTTTATCACATGCATTATTCCTCTAGCTGGCCAGTAAGGTACCATTCCATTTAGTATAGGCTCTACCTTTCCATTCTTTAATCAATAATTTCCACTTACTACCGCAATTCTTTTCCCAAATTAAATTTACTGCTTGTTTCCCCTGGTGGCCACACTGTTTCCCTAGTTTCTTTGTTAGTGCTGCACTTAACATCTGGAGGTCCTTTTCTTATCCGGTATTCGTTCACATGTAGCCGTATCAAGGGCCTGTCCCATTAGTGCCCTTATCACTTGTTCTTAATTATCAAGTCAAGTCAAGTATATAGCACATTTAAAAACAACCACGTTGACCAAAGTGCTGTACAAAGTAGAGCAGGTAGCCAAAATCACAAATACACAAAACACACACAAACCAACAAGACAAACAGTTTATAGACACAAAACACACAATACAAGGCCTAGGCACGAGCCACTGGGTGAGAAATTTAGCCAGCCTGCCTCCCCCTTAATCAATTTCAACCAAGAGGCAGCTGATATGGTCAAATCCGTCAGGTAACGGTGTCTGCTTCTCCTGACCGCGGTCCCCAGTCCCGATTCTTTCCTTAGGAACAATACAGAATACCCAATGTCACCGGCAGCCTTTAATTCTCACAAAAACTGCCAGCCTATTTTCCGTTAATACTCACAAAAAAAACAACTCTCACATACTCTGGACGCCCTTCCTCCTTTATCCTGAACTTGTCTCATTAAATTTCAACTGGCCATATTTCCGCTGCTAAGGTGAGAATTTAACCGGGCTGCCAGTCTTGTATTAATTACAAATTTCAACCGGCCATGTCCTGTCATCCGTAGCAATGGAAAAGAGACAACTGCGTACCTTAAATCCTGTGTCTAAACGGCTCGTCCGATCCCGTCAAGGTATCAGTCCCAATGGGCGAGTGGCAAAAATGCTCGGTCGGACACAGAGTAGCCAGAGGTAAACTACCTCGGGATGCCAGCCACTCAATTGTGTTCGATTCAAGTTCCCTGTCACTTACTCAGCCCCGAGAGACGTTCCCTATGTTGGGATCCGAGTCACGGCACCAAATGTAAGCTTAACTTTGCTGGATCAAATAACGACAGCACAAAAAGATCGATACTTATCTTTTCACCCATTTACATCTTCGAGCTTAGCCGGCGAGTGAACTTAGACCCAACATCAGGGAGAGAACTTTTCTCATCTCCCTGGCAGTTCTACAAGTTCACTGCCTGATGTCAGAATTGTCAGAAGTTATAAGGCCACCGATACAAAGAACAATCAGTCTGATGACTATTCCGGTCAAGTCAATGGACTATTGGTACAAAAGTACAATCAATTTGTTAGACACTCCAGCCACCTTAATTAAAAGAATGTCCTACCTGGTTTGCTGGAGCCACAACTTAATTACAAAGATAAGAACATCTGTCAAATTTATGCTTTAAATAAAAAGGAATATTCTGTCTAATTTACATCAGGTACTGCTTTTTGTCAAAATCAAAAGGTGGGAAAAACCCAGAGATACCTTATGTGGATCTGGGTGAGTTTTAACCCTTATCTTGCTCCAAAGAAAGCAGCTGTGAGACATTATTCAAACCCTCTGCAGTCACAGACGTAGTTAGTACTGCATTCATAATTTACGGGAATCTTGAGAATCCCCCATTCCCTTAAACTTTATCAGAGGAACTTTGATCATTTTGCTTGATCTGGTCAAAGTGTCACTTCAAACTCTGCAAAGTGCGACTCCAAACTCAGCAATGTGCTTGATATCTAAGTGCCCTCTGAAATGGGTATAAGTTATGCAGTTCAAGGTCAATTGGAAATGGCCAGTAAATGCTGACTAATAAATAACTAAAGTTAGAGGACTGGCTCTTGTGTAGAAATGGCGTTGTTGAAGCTTCCAGCAAGAATTAAAATCTGATCATGGTGGCAGTAGAGTTTCCAGTTCAGCATACAAAGCAGTGTGTGACTTCTGCCTTTGTGCAGTGTCACCTGCGATACCCGGCATTAAGTGCTCTCACATAGTCCCCTGACATAGAACTTGCTGGGAAAGATGGACAAACTTACATGCAGGTTGGAACTGGAACTTTCCCTCCATTAACTCTCTTCCGCATCCTACAGAGGTTGAACAATATCCCAAATACGCTGCAAGCTTATCAGCTTTCATCTATTGTCTGCCCCACTAGAGTTTTCTCAAGAGTTACGTACATTAACAGCACTGAGATAAACTGACCTCTGTGGTACCTTTGTAGTGCACCTTTTCTTGACTTGCAGGGTTTGTAGTCAGTTTTAGGGCTTGCATTATTTAAAGGGAGCACAATTTATTTACAGGTTTGCTTGTAAGTCATCTGGAAGTCAGCTGTATTGAAAGTTGCAATTTTGGAAAAAATATATTTCTTACCACTTTGTAGTGTTTATCATATAGAATGAATATACCACAGTTTATAAATTTCACTATTTACATTATTTGTATATTAACTAGCATTTAGTTATAGAGCAACACACATAAATGCTGGAGGAACTCAGCTGGTCAGGCAGCACTAATGAAGAGGAATAAACTGTTGACATTTGGCCAAGACCCTTCATCAGGACCGGAAAGGAAGGGGGAAAATTCCATCCATCTGATCTCACCTGTTGTCTTCTGTTTTGTCTTCCTTCCCCTTCCCCCAACTTCTTATTCTGGCTTCCTCCCCCTTCCTTTTCCAGTCATAATTAAGGCTTCTTCCATTCCTCACTGTGGCTCCCCCTTACCTTTTTTCTTCTCTCCAGCCTGTCATCTCTTACTGGGCTTCTGCTCTTTCTGCCATGTCCCCTCTCCTCTCCTACCAGATCCCTTACCCTTTATTCTTTATACCTGTCACCTCCCAGCTTCTGACTTCATTCCTCCCCCCACCCATCCATCACCTTAGAGTGACCTTCTCCCCATCCACTCACCTTTCCTTCCAGTCTTGGTGAGGGATCGTGGCCAAACCGTGACTATTTATTCATTTCCATGATGCTGCCGGACTTGCTGAGTTCCTCCAGCATTTTGTGTGTGTTGCTCTGGATTTCCAGTATCTGCAGAATCTCTTGTGCTTTATGATTTAGTTACAGATTTTGTTGTTCTTGCTGAGCTTGCTAGAAACTGAAAGAATGAAATACAGCTTCATCTTTTTTGGATAACTTGGATATTGCTTTGGAACATTAATGGTTTTTCTTTAGGTATAAAACCCTTTCAGTGCGACAGATGTGGGAAAAAGTTCACAAGAGCATACTCCTTAAAGATGCATCGTCTGAAGCATGAAGGCAAGCGATGTTTCCGATGCCAGATTTGCAGTGCAACGTTTACTTCCTTTGGGGAATATAAACACCATATGCGAGTTTCAAGACACATTATCCGAAAGCCAAGGATCTATGAGTGCAAAACATGCGGAGCCATGTTTACTAATTCTGGAAACCTAATTGTGCACCTGAGGAGCCTGAACCATGAAGCATCTGAATTAGCTTCCTATTTCCAGAGCAGGTATGGCCCAACAGTTAAATGTTTCTTTTAAATTAAAAAAATGCTACATACTTTTGCTTGAATAGTTTAAACTACACTTGTTAAACAGGTAACAGTTGAAGCTGCTTATAAGTTTGAGATTTTGAAGTTACTTCGTAGGAGTGCTAAAAAAATGAGAGTCTGTTCTAGTAAGAAATTGAAATGGTACATAAAGTTTAGTTCGAGTTGGAAGTCATTAGTTCATGACGTTTTGAAGTGAATGGCTTTAATGTTAGGTAAGATGGAAAGCAATGCTGGAGGAATTTGAATAATGAGTTTCATGTGGTGCTTAAACATCAGCATGATGTCTGCATGGAATGGTCAGTTTCTGTGCTGTACATCTCCACTGCATTACATTGTGCATCTCTGAGGATGGTAGGTAAACCAGAGTTTTATTTAAGTCTCTTTAGCATTCCTATGTAGTTAATTATTGAAATGATTTCACATTTATCCTATTTGGAAAGCAAGTTTAATACAAATCATTCTCTAATTGAGATCTTCTTACTTTGTAAGTAGGCTTTACACAAGTTTGAACTACTGATTATTTTATCCTGAGTACCCAATATAACTAAGTTTTTTTGTAAGTTCAATTTGCATTTTTCATGGTTAGATCTGAAATCAAGGATGAAGACACTCAAGTATCTCTTTATGTTAAGAGCATGTTTAATACTTTTGCATTGCCTTCTCCTTTTAAATATTTTTCAAGTCTTGTCCCAGATTTAAAAATAAGAGAATTAAAAATAAGTGGCAAGAACCTGATGAAATACTCAACTACTGTGACTATAGTTTCATAAAATTCCACTATTGGCCATTTTTGGACCATCAAGGCTGGCAATAATTGTCCTTGAGTAGGTGGTAATGTAATCTTGTCAATCTACCTCACTACCAGACGTCTTTAGGTTCAGACCCAGGGAATAATTGTCAGACACAGTTTACTTAAAAGTACATACTGTTTATTAGCAAGCCAGTGTGCTCAGTTGAACTACAGAGCCTGGAAAAATCTGCAACCCAAGTGAGCCCAGAATACTCAGAGCTGTTGACATAAATTGTTATCACATATTTTGATAAGAGCTACACACACACAGCTGGCAGATGAGTTAGTTTTCCCAGCATTACTATTATAAAGTGACAGAAAGGTGAATTGAATTGAATGATCTTTATTGTCATTATACATAGATACAATGAAACTCTGTTTGGTAATTAAATAAAGCGGTAGATAAAAACAAGACAGTAATATAAAGACAGTATTAAATAGTTAAGTTGCAGCAGCACCAGAATATCACAGTGATGCACAAAGTGCCATTAGTGCAAGTATTTAAGTCCTTGTGTGTGCTCACCGTTTCAGTCATTGTTCTGTGGGAGTGGTGTGATGGAGGCCACGGCTCTGGGATAGAAGCTGTTCCTCAGTCTATTTGTTCTGGCATTTAGTGTCCTGAACCTTTTGCTGGACGGCAGCGGGTCAGACAGGGAGTGGCCGGGGTGTGTGGAGTCTCTGATTATGCTGATTGCTTTCCTCCAGAGTCTGCTGGAATAGATGGTGTCCAGTCCTGGGAGCTCCATCCTGACAATTAGCTGGGCTGCCTTCACCATGTGATGCAGGTCCTGTTGCTCAGCGGCTGTGCAACTAACATACCACACTGTGGCGCTGTTGGTCAGGATGGTTCCAGTTGTGCTTCTGTAGAAGTTAAGCAACAGCTTTTGTGGGAGTTTGGTTTGTTTCAGCTTTCTGAGGAAGAAGAGTCTTTGTTGCGCCTTCTTTTACAAGCAACAAGGTGTTGGTGGTCCATGTCAGCTGTTTTGATAACATAACTTCAATGAACTTTAGGTTTTCCACACTTTCCACTACCTCTCCATGTATATGGAGTGTGGTGCGTACTCTGTCCTTTGATCTCCTGAAGTCAATGATCATCTCTTTTGTTTTAGAAGTGTTAAGGAGCAGGTCGTTGTCCTTACACCACTCCGTCAGATGATCCACCTCAAGCCTGTAGACTGTTTCATCCTCGTCAGAGATCAGGCCAACAACTGTGGTATCGTCTGCAAATTTAATTATGGAGTTGGAAGTGTAGATGCGGCTGCAGTTATGTGTGAAGAGTGTGTAGAGCATAGGGCTGAACAGACAGCCCTGCCGGGTGCCTGTTTTTAAGATGAGGGTGGTGGAGGTGTGCTTACCAATTCTGTCTTGCTGTGGTCGGTCTGTGAGAAAGTCCATGACCCATGAGCACAGGGAGGAACCAAGGCCAAGAGTGTTTAGTTTGCTGATCAGTTTATGGGGGATGACTGTTAAATACAGAACTGAAGTCCACAAATAACATCCTCACATAAGTGTTCGATTCCTCTATGTGAGTCAGAGCAATATGGAGGGCTGTTGTGATTGCATCCTCTGTGGAGTGGTTTGCCCGGTAGGCAAACTGGTGTTTGTCCAGATCAGGTGGGATTATAGCCCTAATGTGTGAGAGAGCAAGTCTGTCAAAGCACTTCATGGCTGTGGGTGTCAGCGCTACAGGGCGATAGTCATTCAGGCACTTCACAGCTGATTTTTGGGTACTGGGATGATGGTGGAGGTTTTAAGGCATGTTGGAATAACAGCTTGTTGCAGTGAGAGGTTAAATATACTTGTAAACACCTCAGCAAGCTGGTCGGTATATGCATTCAGTATCCGGCCGGGCACTCAGTCTGGACCAGCTACCTTACTCGCATTCACTTTCCTCAGGGTGGATCTCACCTGATGATGCTTAAGGACCAGTGTGGACTCATTGTCGGGGGGTTGGTGAGTGGAGCAGCTTCCTCCCTCTGGGCAAAGAGCTAGTATAGGACATCAGGCAGTGTGGCGTCATCATCTGTCAGCACATTATTGGTACTGTCAGCGCCTTGATGCCTTTCCACATACTGAGGGTTGTTGTTATCAAACTGATTTTCAATGCGCAATTTGTATTTGCGTTTTGCAGCCGTGATGGCTCTGCAGAGATTCTCCCGTGCTTCACTATAGGCTTGTTTGTCTCCTGACCTGAAGGCTGCATCACGCTGCCTGAGTAGTGCCCTCACATTGCTGTTAATCCATGGCTTTTGATTGGGAAACACCTTAATTGTCTTTTGTGTTATTACATTTTCTGTGCAAAACTTAATATATTCTAGGACTGAACCAGCATACTCCTCCAGGTCTGCTCCCTTTGCAGACAAGCCCCATTCTGTGTTGTCAAAACAGTCCTGTAGTATTGAGGTGGCTTGCTCAGACCACACATGTACTGCCTTGATAGTTGGTGTTATTCTGCAGATCTGTGGTCTGTAAGCTGGGGTCAGTGTGAGGGAGATATGGTCTGATTGACTGAAATAAATTTCATTCATTCATTCATTCATCTACTAAAAATATCAAGAATTACAAAACAATACTTATACCAGTGCATGCACAGTAATTTGATAAAATTGAGTTGTAGTTGGCAGAAAGGATATCATGGCAACAGAGTATATCCCTTTGGGCATATGGTGTCTTTTCCTGGATTATGTGCTGGTCATATCAGACAAAGTCTAGCAACATTCTTTGCTACTTTCTCCAGGTCTGAGCTCCACCATGATTCCAAATGTTTCCTTACCATTCTCTCCTTGCCAAGGTGAGTATTGATATGTACAAAACCTACAGAATAGCCCGGTATAGTTTCAGGTATGGAGACCTGATGGGCAGGAGTACGCCCAAGGTCCTCGGTCACTGAGTAAAAACATCCAGCCAATTCCCAGGAGGATTTCTCTTTTTCAGAGGCGTCCCTCGGTAAAACACGCACATCCTCGATTCCAGTCATACCCTTTGATTCGGAAGTGGGAGATTTGGTTTTTCCCCAGCGATTCATCATTTGGGAAAAATCCGTGCTCTCCATACCAGAGCATTGGGCATATCAAAGAAGGTGACATAACCCTTAACTTTCCAAAGTTGGTTGAAGTCATGATCAACTCCAAAGGCATATCTAGTGTGGCGGGAATTGACAAGTCCCAGGAATTTACGCATCTGAGTCGGGGTAGTCTATTAATGATGGAGTTAATTAGCACAGGTCATGGTCTGAATCTGGTTTCTTCTGGTCTATTAAGATCTGTACTACATTGGTGCCACAAGATAGCAATAACTTTTAAAAACAAATAAATCTTCCTTTCTGACAAACCAACATACTGGATTTTTTAAAAGTATAATGTAGTGACTTTATATTTGTTAAGAATTGGACAAAATCAAAAATTAACCTTAATTAATCAAAGAGAAAACAAATATTGAAATATTTGTTCACCCACTGAAATGTTATGTAGAAAAATTTAAATGAACTTTTTTCTATTTAGATGGCCTCTGTGGTTTGCTTTGAAAGACTGAAATATGACACTTCTTTCTGACAAGGCCACTGATTGTTAATACAGCTACAATGATAAATAATGAACATCTTTAGCTGATTCACGTCAAAGTTGCTGGTGAACGCAGCAGGCCAGGCAGCATCTCTAGGAGGAGGTACAGTCAACGTTTCAGGCTGAGACACTTTGTCAGGACTAACTGAAGGAAGAGTTAGTAAGAGATTTGAAAGTGGGGGGGGGGGGAGATCCAAAATGATAGGAGAAGACAGGAGGGGGAGGGATGGAGCCAAGTGATCAGGTGACACTGGACAGGTGATTGGCAAAGGTGATACGAGAGGATCATGGGACAGGAGGCTCAGGGAGAAAGACGGGTGGTGGGGGGGGAACCCAGAGGATGGGCAAGGGGTATAGTGAGAGGGACAGAGGGAGAAAAAGGAGAGTGAGAGAAAGAATGTGTGTATATAATAAATAATGGATGTGGTACGAGGGGGAGGTAGGGCATTAGCGGTAGTTAGAGAAGTCGATGTTCATGCCATCAGGTTGGAGGTTACCAGACGGAATATAAGGTGTTGTTCCTCCAACCTGAGTGTGGCTTCATCTTTACAGTAGAGGAGGCCGTGGATAGACATGTCAGAATGGGAATGGGATGTGGAATTAAAATGTGTGGCATCGACTTCTTTAACTTCCGCTAATGCCCCACCTCCCCCTCATACCCCATCCATTATTTATTTCTATACACACATTCTTTCTCTCACTCTCCTTTTTCTCCCTCTGTCCCCCTGAATATACCCCTTGCCCATCCTCTGGTTCCCCCCCCCCCCGGCTTGTCTTTCTTCCCGGACCACCTGTCCCATGATCCTCTCATATCCCTTTTGCCTATCACCTGTCCAGCTCTTGGCTCCATCCCTCCCCCTCCTGTCTTCTCCTATCATTTTGGATCTCCCCCTCCCCCTCCCACTTTCAAATCTCTTACTCACTCTTCCTTCAGTTAGTCCTGACGAAGGATCTTGGCCTGAAACGTTGACTGTACCTCTTCCTATAGATGCTGCTTGGCCTGCTGCATTCACCAGCAACTTTGATGCTTGTTGCTTGAATTTCCAGCATCTGCAGAATTCCTGTTGTTTGCATCTTTAGCTGATTTACAGCTTTCTTAGAATACTTTGTCTTTGTGAACTAATAATTAATTTTAAATGGCTTTCGGAAGCTTGAGTGGATTCTGACCAGTTCGTATCATTGATTTTAACCTGTTCATCCACATTACTGGGCAGGGCTTGGAGGAGGAGAACACAGTACTGTGGGGACTGGTTCCCTGTTGCATACATGCAGAATAAATGGCATCAAAATGTTCTAGGACATCATCAAGGCCCCACCTTTCCTGGGTTTACCCTCTTTAAGAACTTAGTTACATCTATGGAGGGGGCCAGAACATGGGGCAAAGGCGTCCGTTATATTTTCAGTCATCTGCAGCTCATTTACCCGGTTGCGATTAACTGCTAATAGTTGCTATGTTGGAGCTGAGTGGTGAATCGTGTCTGATCAGTAAGAGTAAGGGCGGCCATAGCCAGAGGGACCAAATCTCGGGAGTTAGTGAAATAAATAGTCAGGACAGTTCTTAAATAATTACAGAGCCCTTAGGGGTCGACCTTTTTGTCAGGGGCGGCAGTCAGAATACCACAGAGTTCGGGAGGGGTCCTGGGATTATGGATTTGCAAGGTAGGTGTTTGACCTGCCACTCTGGTTTGTGGGTTGGGAACAGTGCTCATGGACAGTTGATGCTGAGTCTGTGTTGGTCCCGGTAAAACCAATAGCCCTTGTTCAGGGGTCCAGTCTGACTGCGTGTGTGGGCGGAAACGGGTATTGGGCTTCCCAACTGTTCTAGAGGAGCTACATCGGTCAGTGGTGATGCAGTGATGGTCAAGCTGGCGACTGAGGCACCAGGGCGAGAACCATATGAGGGTGGGGAACCTGATCGTAGTAAAGCAGGTGCCGACGCAGTGGTGGGTAATTCGGTGGGATTATTAGGTCACCTTACCCATTCCCATTCATCATCAGTATCGCTTGGAATCAGTCAGTATGTCTGGATAGAGGCGGGGTACTCCAGAATTATTTTTATATTCTGTTTCTCTTTATTCATTCTTCTGTGATCAGTATGTTTTGTCTCTGATACAGTTTTTTTCCCTGTCTCCTTTGTCTGTTTCTGTCCCTTATCCCATTCTTCACAAATTGCTCTCAACTCTTGCCAACTGCTAGAATTGCTCTTTTATCATGTATGTCTATCCCTCTTCACTTAACGTTATTAATCCAACAATTTAATTTATGTCTGTCTTTTATTTCTGCCTCTTGTCGCTACAGGCCAATCAGGTGACCATATTCTTTCCCTGCCTTCCCTTTTCACATTCACTGTTCCACCTGCTGTATCATATTTAAATCAAATATACCTCCTGCAGGCCAATTGCCTTTTCCCAAATGTTTCAACAATTGGAACGGCATTTGTCTCAGTTTCTTTTCATTGTCTGGATATTTGTGTATTATTTTCTGTAAAGGACTACTCCGCCCCATTACCCCCTGTCTAAAGGCTGATTTATACATGTGCGTACTAGCTTGCGCCGTAGCCTACTCAAGTGGGCTACGCCGTTGTGAGCATTTATACTTGTGTGCTGCTGTGTCTGCATCACTCTGCAATTCACCGCCAAAACGCTAGTTTGCAGTGGGGTTTCTATGCAACTGTGTTGAGTTTCTTTGTGTTGAAACTCAACACGAAGAAACTCAAACATCGAACAATGGCAACTGAAACTGAAGGAGGGTGAATTTTCTGTGCTTGTCTGGCCACTGAGAGACGTGGACGAGAAAATGCATTTCATATATTTTTGGATGTCAGCAGGTAGATTTGACGATTTGGTTCATCGTCTCCATCCATTTATTTCGTATCAGTGTACGTACAGTATACTCAGAGACTGGCAATCACCATTCGAGTTTTAGCTTCAGGTGGAAGTCAACAGGCTGTAGCAGCTAGCTACAAACTGGCGTCAAACACAGGGTCCCCCATAATTTTGGATGTCTGTAAAGTTTTATGGAAAGCATTGTAGCCAGAGTTCCTTCCCTGTCCTTCAGTCACCCAATGGCAAGCTGTTGTATAAAGTATAAAGTATTGCAGCGAAGGAGGAAATGTGATGCTACCAAGCGGACCTATCACAGTTGTTCTGGTCTGCGTCGCCGCAACACGTAGGAGAGGTGCGCGTTAGGCTACGGTGTAGGGTTCAGCATAGATACAGCGTAAGGTTCACAGCTACACCGTACCTCTGGCTTACATTTGACGCACAAGTATAAATCAGCCTTAAGTGCACACCCATTGTATTCCAGGGAACTTGAACCACCTGTCTTGACTTACAAGAAGACTGAAACTTTTCAATTATTCCGGGAGACACACCTTGACTTACAAGATCCTCGATTTCCTTACCCCCACCTCCCCCAGTTAGTTTGGAATAGCATCATCTCCTCCACAATTGCCATCAAAACATGTGCATCAGAAGGAAGTGTGCTTAGCTAGCTGCTCTACCTCATTTTATACTTAACGATTGTGAAGCTAAGCACAGCTCCAGTACCATATTTAAGTTTACTGATAATGCTGTCACTGGCCAAATCAAAAGTGGTGACAAATCAGCATATAGGAAGGAGTAGTGCCATGACAATAACCTCTCCTTCAATATCAGCAAGATCAAGGAGCTGATTACTAACTTCAGGTTGAGGAAAGTAGAAGTTCATGAGGCAGTTCTCATTGGAGGAACAGAGGTGGAGGGTCAGCAACTTTACATTTCTTGATGTTATCATTTCAGAGGATCTGTCCTGGGTTCAGCATGTAAATGCAATTATGAAAGTAAGCACAGCGGCATCTACTTTCTTTGAAGCTGCGGAGATTCAGCATTACATCTGAAACTTATACAAACTTCTGTAGATGTATGGTGGAAAGTAGATTGACTGACTGTATCACTGCCTGGTAAGGAAACACCAATGCCCTTAATCAGAAAACCATATTAAAATTAGTGGATATGACCTAGTCCATCATGGTTATAGCCCTCCCCATCACTGAACTTATCTACACTGAGTGTTGTTACAGGAAAATAACATCCATTATCCACTGGTCCCTATCTACTACTGTCATTAGGAAAAAGTTACAGGACCCTCAGGACCCATATCACCATGTTCAGGAACAGTTATTACCCCTCAGCCATTAGGCTCTTGAACCAGAGGGGATAACTACACTCACCCCAACACTGCAGTTCCTACAACCTAGAGACTCACATTCAAAAACTCTGTATCTCATGTTATCGATACTTATTGCTTATTTATTATTATTTTTATTTATTTTTGTATTTGCATAGTTTATTGTTTTTTCAACATGGTTGTTTGTCTTGTGTATAGTTTTTCATTGAGTCCACTGTGTTTCTCTGTTCATACTGCTAATGCCCATAAGAAAATGAATCTCAGGGTTGTATATGGTGACATATATGTACTTTGATAATAAATTTATATTGATTTTAAGATGAGAGAAGCAGGAGAATTTTAAAGATAAAGTTATGCTTAATTGGAGCACAAAGTATCTAATAGGTTAGACTAGGACAGTGCAAGTTGTGGCAGCTGTGTTTTGAATGGTTTTATTAATTGAAGGTAGAATGAAGGAGAACTCAGAATACTTTTACAGTAACTAACGTGAATGGAGATGCTTCTGCTTAATTTTGGAACCCCTTATAATGTACAAAATTGCCTTTCTAATTTGTTGCTATAACTGAATAATCAACATTTTTAAAGAACTCCCTCCGCAATTATACAAATCTCAATATTTATAAACATTGCATGCACCTCCTTTAAAAGTTCAAATTCAAGTTCAAGATTGCCTAATGCCATTTCCTGTTCACAAGAGTAAAGAAGAATTATTACTCCAGAGCAAATGCAGCACAAAAAGTACACAAAAGAATACATTATTAAGAAAACTTAATAAATCTAAATATATAAATATACACGATAGCTGTGCAAAAGGTAACTGTGGATGGAGGTGTTGATCAGTTTTACTGCTTGGAGAAAGTAACTGGTGCAGATGCTACACATAATCTCCTCCCTTATGGGAATTGGACAAATAGTTCAAAAGCAGGTTGGGTGAGATCCTTCATGATGCTACTGGGCTTTCTAGCATCTTTCTGTATATGTGTCCTTGATGGCAGGTATGCAAATGCTCGTGATGCATTGGGTACTTTTGGCCACCCATGGTAGAGCCTTCCTAGTGCAGTGTCCATACCAAGCAGTTATGCAGTTTGTCAAGATGCTCTTTATTCCACAGCTGTAGAATGAATTGAATACAGATGTGCATAGTACACCTGTCTTCAGCCTCCTCAGAAAGCAGAGACAATGATGAGCTCTCTTGACTTCGTAGGATGTTTTCCGGAACAATGAGAGGTTGCGTGCAGTATCCCCTCCCAGGAGTATAAATCTGTTCTCAGTTTCCACTGCTGTTCCACCGATGTAAAGAGATGCTCGAGTGGTGCAAGTTCTCATGAAGTCAATAACCATCTCTTTTATCTTGTTGACATGAAGGAAGAAGTTACTTTCCTGGCACCAGGCCTTAAGCTCTTCCACCTTCTCTCTGTTGGCCAAAGTAACATGAGAGTCTCGAGGGGCAGGAGATTAGATTACCAAGGGATGCAGGTCAAGCACCACCATTGCAGGATGGCAAAGTTGTAACTGGGCCAGAGACCGATATGCTCTCGTTAGTGCATTTGATCTGCAACCCCACAACACAGTATATCCTTGCTGCTATATTCACCCCAATTTTGCCACAGCAGCACAGTCAATCAGTCAGTATGTCTGGATAGAGGCAGGGTACTCCAGAATTATTTTTATATTCCATTTCCCTTTATTCGTTCTTCTGTGATCAGTATGTTTTGTCTCTGATACAATTTTTTTCCCTGTCTCCTTTGCCTGTTTCTGTCCCTTACCCCATTCTTCACAGATCGCTCTCAACTCTTGCCAACTGCTAGAATTGCTCTTTTATCATGTATGTCTATCCCTCTTCACTTAACATTATCGATCCAACAATTTATGTCTGTCATTGACAATAGACAATAGGTGCAGGAGTAGGCCATTCGGCCCTTCAAGCCAGCACCACCATTCACTGTGATCATGGCTGGTCATCCACTATCAGTATCCAGTTCCTGCTTTCTCCCCATAACCTTTGATTCCACTATCTTTAAGAGCTCTATCCATATCTTTTTTGAAAGCATCCAGAGACTTGGCCTCCACAGCCTTCTGGGGCAGAGCATTCCATATATCCACCACTCTCTGGGTGAAAAAGTTTTTCCTCAACTCTGTTCTAAATGGCCTACCCCTTATTCTTAAACTGTGGCCTCTGGTTCTGGACTCACCCATCAGCGGGAACATGCTTCCTGCTTGCAGTGTGTCCAATCCCTTAATAATCTTATATATTTCAATAAGGTCCCCTCTTAGCCTTCTAAATTCCAGAGTATACAAGCCCAGTCCCTCCAATCTTCCGACATATGACAGTCCTGCCATCCCAGGAATTAACCTTGTGAACCTCGCTGCACTCCCTCAATAGCAAGAATGTCCTTCCTCAAATTTGCACATAGTACACACTGCACACAGTACTCCAGGTGTGGTCTCACCAGGGCCCTGCACAGCTGCAGAAGGACCTCTTTGCTCTTATACGCAATTCCCCTTGTTATGAAGGCCAGCATGCCATTAGCTTTCTTCACTGCCTGCTGTACTTGCATGCTTGCTTTCAGTGACTGCCTCTTGTCACCACAGGCCAATCAGGTGACCATATTCTTTCCCTACCTTCCCTTTCCATAGTCCCTGTTCCGCCTGCCGTATTAAATTTAAATGAAGTGTACCTCCTGCGGGCATTTGTCTTTTCCCAAATTTTTAGACAATTGAAATGACACTTGTCTCAGTAACTTTCATTGTCTGGATATTTGTCTATTATTTTCTATAATGGACTGCTCCCCCCCCGCCCCCCCCCACCATTTATGTAAGTGTGCATCCGAGGTCTTGATTCAACCGTCTTGACTTCCGAGAAGACTCGAACTTCTCAATTATTCTGGGGGATTCGAACCACCTGTTGGGACTCGAACCTCCCATCTTGATTTACTGTTCTGGGGGACTCGAACTGGCCATCTTGATTTACTATTTCCTTCAGGTCCTGTCAGTGGATTTTCCCTGCCAAGGTGAGGGACAAACAGAGTCCTCAGAGGGCAGAGAGGAACCAAGGTTAAAGCTTACCTCATGGGCCCGTTTGTCTCTGATTCACCCCAACAGTCCACTTATTTAATTTTGGCGAGGGGTCTACCACATATTGGGACCCTGCTTGCAGTGCCAAGCTGTCGATCTGCCTCTCTACCACAGGCCTTTAGGCTCAGACCCAGGGACTAACTGTCAAACACAGTTTACTTAAAAGTACACACTGTTTATTAGCAAGCTTGCATTCTCAGTTAAGCTACAGAGCTCTAGTCACAGAGCTTGGAAAAATTCGCAACCCAAGTGAGCCCAGAATATTCTCTGGAGATGTTGATATACATTGTTATCATATATTTTGATAAGGGTAGACCAAGAAGCTTCCATGCAACAAACACTTCTTTGTTCATACATTATTCTCACAGCATGACTTGCCAAGCTGCCAATGCCAGTTAGGTTTTAGCCCTTTTAATTCTGCATATAACTCCTCAATCTAGACAACTTCAGAAAGCATCGAAGAGTCTACCATACGATTGAGTCAGGTGTTGCATAGAAGCCAGACTGGGTGAGATTGGCGTATTTCTCCCCTGAAGAATGTTGGTGGACCACTTGGGCCCTTACGGCGAACAATAATTTTGCATGTTCATCATTACAAAGACTATTCCATGAATTTTTAAAAAATATTAACTGATTTTAAATTCGACATCTGCTCAGGTCAATTTAAAATCTGGTGTCTGGATTACCAATCTAATAACCTAATCACTGAGTTCCCACCATTCCAAATCTATCATATTGGGCATTCTAAGCACTGATTTTCTTAAAATTTGCCTTTTTCAAATTCTGAATTAACTTATTAAACTTGTTAAGAACTTTTTTTCTTCATATGCCCTTCAATCCACACTTAACTGAAGTAAATTTCAGTTACCAACTTAGAAATTTCTGTTTGGTAACTTCTCATAATTTAACTCATTAATAAAAGTTATTGCTGTTTCACCAATACTCTGTGTGATAATTCAATCATTTGACACATTGGCCATGTTTTCTTAACCTTTGGAGTAGCAATCAGGAGGAATTTCTTTAGGCGTAGGATGGCGAATCAGTGGAATTCATTGTCACAGATGGCTGTGGAGGCTAAGTCATTGGGTGTATTTCTAAGCAATGATTGGGACTTTAAAGGTTACGAGGAGGAAATAGGAGAACGGGGCTAAAAGATATATGGTTTAATCTACAGCAGACTTGTTGGGCTGAATGGCTAATTCTGCTCTGTGCCTTATGGTGTCTGACATGTTAAGTTGTTTCCTATTGTATGCCCAAGGTTTGCCTTCATTCCACATTATTTTGATCTTAACTAGAGAGTATTGATTTTGTAGTATTGTCAAGTGCTTTGTCAGTCAGAAGACCAAGTATGTCAGTTTGCTCCACTGTTAAACTCCCAAGATCTGCAGTCCTGCTTCTATAAGGATTATAGATGTGCCGATATGTGCATTTTAAATTATCTTAGTTAAGAGTTTTAAACTAATTGTATTTAAGTTTATTTGAAATTCATAATTTTTTATTGAAGTTACTCCATGTCAAATATTTAAAGAAGTACATATGAATCGCCAGATGTTATAAATAGCTGGAAATGGCACTTTGCTGTCAGAGCTTTCAGGAGCATTGGTGATATGGCTCCCTGGTGCAATAATGAGAGTCCCCGGTATCAGCAAATACACAACGTAGAACAGAACAGTACAGTTAGGGCCCTTCGACCCACGATGTTGTGCCAACCCTTTAACTTACTCTTAAGACCAGTTTAACCCTTCCGTCACACGTAGCCCTCAGCAAGAATTTGATGTTATAAGGCATTGGTAAGATTGCATAGAGAACTGTGAGCAGTTTTGCATCCCTTATCTAAGAAAAGGTATGCTGGTTAATCTCTTACTAACTCTTCCTTCAGTTAGTCCTGACGAAGGGTCTCGGCCTGAACCGTCGACTGTACCTCTTCCTAGAGATGCTACCTGGCCTGCTGTGTTCACCAGCAACTTTGATGTGTGATGCTGGTTAATAGGAGGGTTCAGAAGTGGTTCATGAGAATGATTCTGGAAATGAAAGGCTATGAAGTATGAAGAGCCTTTCGTTCTAGGTCTATACTCACTTGAGTTTAGAACAATGAGGGGGTGAATCTCATTGCATTCTATGGAATATCAAAAAGTGTAGGCAGAGTGGATATGGAGAGGATGTTACCTAGAGAAGATGAGTCTAGGACTTGAGGATGCTGCCTCTGAATAGAGATGATGAGGAGTTTCTGTAGCAGAGAGTGGTGAGTCTGTGAAAGTCATTGCCACAATTGGCTGTGGAGACCAAATTATTGAGTAAATATAAAGCGGAGATCTATAGGTTCTTGATTAATCATGGCGTCAGTGGGGTTAAAAGGAATAGTAAATCAGCCATGAAGAAATGATGGAGCTAACATGATGGGTAGTGACCTAATTCTGTTCCTATGTCTTATATTTCCTTCAGGCACAGTGCTTTGATGAACAAGATGTAATAATTGAGTTTTACGAATGTATGGGGAGATCTAGGTTATAATTTCAGATTTGGCTCTATCTTGTGTGGAACCTACTAAGTAGCTTTTGTCAATTGTCTGCTATCCAAGTATTTCTTGACTCTGAATAAAAAGGGTATCACTGATGGAGATCCAGGCACAGATTTCTACATGGTGTAAAATAGTTCCTCATCCCTGAAAACTTTTTTTGGCTATCAGTAATGATTTAATGGGATTTTTTTAAATCCAGCAGTATGGTAGTTTCCAGTTAACTGGAAGATATCAAGGGCAGTACATTTTGGTCCAATTTAGTCACTGCCCCAATTAGTCAAAATTTCATGTAAATAGTTGTAAAGACATTTTAAAAAGTGCAAACTACCATTTAACTATGTTACAAATTATGTATTTAGATGAAATACAGAACAATTCAGAACACTGCAAAATCTACCATAGTACTATAAAGCTGTACTAGTTGCCTATAGTTTTCAATGGAGGAATTTATCCAGTGTACGCTGCTCTGCTGTTTTGTTTGACAGTAAATAAATAAAATTAACACAGTGACGTAGTGCAAATAATGGACTACCTTCACACAATGCTTTCGACGACTGAATCCTTCAAATCTTAAATTTTATTGTAATATTCAAGAGAATTGTTGACATGTTCAGATACTTAATAGTTTCTAACTTGTTGAAGTAGTGAAGTCATTTCATTTTCATTCTAGACCATTTCTGACATCACTAAGCCTAAGTGCTTGAAACCACAGTGTCTTACTGCTTATTTCTCATCATCTGTTAGTAACAAAAATTAATGCTTTTTGAAGACAAAAACACAAACGACACTATTTAAAAACTGTTCCCTCTATATGCAAGGTGTAATGTCTTAACAGTCACACAAGTACACACGATTGACGCTAGTTAAAATCTTTAGTAAGTCTTCTGTACCAATTAAGCAGCATAGTGTTCCAATTATACAAAAGGAAACCCAGTTATTTTGTTCTTTATTCTTTAAGAGTTGTCCTAAATAGGCATACAATATTAAGGACTCCAGCACCCAGGGCATGCCCTTTTCTCACTGTTACCATCTGGTAGGAGATACAGAAGCCTGAAGGCACACACTCAAGAGATTCAGGAATAGCTTCTTCCCCTCTGCAATACAATTTCTAAATGGAAATGGATCCCATAAACACAGCCTTATGTTTAATATTTATTATTTTGCACTATATTTAATTTAACTATTTAATATGCAGATATATCCTGTGCATTGAATAATTGTAATTGAGTTGCTTTTTCTTTCTATATGATCACATATTGCAGCTGCTAAGTTAATAAGTTTCACAACACATGCCTGTGATGAGCCTAATTCTGATTCTGATTCTGAAATAAGAAGCTGACCTGATTAAACAGTGGCTCAATTCACTGGGATCCACTGTAGTATAAACCAGCGGTCCCCAACCACCGGGCCGCAGACCAGTACCAGGCCGCAAAGCATGTGCTACCTGGCCACAAGGAAATAATATGATTAGGCGATATGAGTCAGCTGCACCTTTCCTCATTTCCTGTCACGCCCTCTATTGACCTTGAACGCACGCGAGGTCATTACCCGCGTGTCATCCATGTCAGCGCGGGAAGGAGATCAACTCCTTGAGCTTGCAAATGACGGCGGGCTGAAAAGTATGTTTGACATAACATCTCTGCCGGCATTCCGGATCAAAGTCAAGGCTAAAAATCCTGAGATAGTCACGTAAGCACTGAAAACGTTGCTTCCATTTATAACATTTCTCTGCGAAGCGGGGTTTTCTGCAATGAATGCAACGAAAACTAAATTGCAGAATAGACTAGACGTAAGGAACCCCCTTCGAGTGTCGCTGTCTCCCATCACCCCTCGATGGATCCGTCTTGTTTCAGGAAAACAAGCCCAGGGCTCCCACTGATTCAGCGATATTGGTGTGTTGCAATGATTTTATATGTTCATACGGGGAAAATATGTGCTGTGTTTTTAATATCCAAACATTACTTAAAATGTTATGATGCTATTGACTTATATAACCATATAACAACTACAGCACGGAAACATGCCATCTCTGCCCTTCTAGTCCGTGCCGAACGCTACTCTCACCTAGTCCCACCGACCTGCACACAGCCCATAACCCTCCATTCCTTTCCTGTCCATATACCTATCCAATTTTTCTTTAAATGATAATATCGAACCTGCCTCTACCACTTTTACTGGAAGTTCGTTCAACACTTACTTCAAGCTCCCCTGTCCTCCCAGATAATTGACTTATCACTATATTCATGCGAGGAAAATATGCGCTGTGTGTTTAATTTTAAATTCGTTAGATAAACCCTTTTAGAAATGAAATTGAGTGTATTAGCCACTTATCACCTGTATTCCAGTTGTGATTAATGCTCCCCCCCCCCCCCGCACCGGACAGAATTGCAAAAATGATTTGCAGGGAAAAAAAATAGGTACATACACACATGTGCACTGGTACCCGTGCAAGGCTTCATGGTCATTGTAGTCTTTTTGGGTAAACACAACGTATTTGACTGCTACTCTTGTCCGTTGGCAACCCTGTCCCACGCCCCCGCCCCCCATCCCAGTCGGCCGGTCTGCAAGAATATTGTCAATATTAAACCGGTCCGCAGTACAAAAAAGGTTGGGGATCCCTGGTATAAACACACTTTCCAAGTCACTTCATAGTTACAAGCAGCAAATCAGTACTAAATTGAAAAAGTTAAAATAGTTTTAACTATTTAGAATAGCTTATTTTGAGATAGAAATTTTGTATTTTTCTCTAGTTTCCATTGGGTTGTCAATTTTTAAGTAGGAAAGAAATTCAGAATAAGATATAAATTTTTTTTAAATTTAGAATCAAGAATTCTACTTGATTTGATTGTTTGTTCTTGATACTTCTGATGACCTGAATGCGTACAAGTTCAGTGTTAGTGAGTTCACAAAACTTGGAAGGGTAATAAAAGCACTTAAGACTTTAGTTGGACATAAATGGATATACGTTAAGGAAGCAAGACTTCTATATAAAATTGTTTTGATTAGGAATATATTGCTTGAAAGGGCAGAAGCAGATTCAGCTGGAGTCCTTGAAATATGAAATGAATAGATGCTTGAAAATAATAAAAACTAAAGGTAGCAAGCTATAGGGATTCAGAAATTCGGATTAACTAGGTAGATCTACAAAGGAGCAGTAGCATATCACATTTTTTGTTAACATGAGACACCCTTTGAAATTTTGCATCTTTGAAATTTTAAAACTTTTTTAAAGGCTGAAACCTGTTAATATCTTCAATTGAAGTACTCTGCTGCAGGAGCAACTGTCGTTGTATGAGGCCTATCAGCGGCGTTAACAGAGCTCTACGAACTAAATAAAAGTACATAAGGGGTAAGCAGAGTGGCCATTGTTGGGATAAGCCAGTGGAGAGAGTAGAAGCGACAGGCTTTGGCTCAAAATAGGCAACAGCTGTGTGTAAAGCGAATGTTAAGGTTTCCTTTTTGCTTTATTTCTCTTCCTTACTGTGCCATTTAAATGGTTGTGGTGTACTCTTCATGCCAGATGTTGGAGGACTGGGAGACCCAGAGTCTCCTGGGAACTGCATCTGCATGAAGTACATCTGGCTGCAACTCCTTGAATTCAGTGGTATGGATCTGGAGCAACAGCTGTATGACCTTTGGCTAATACGGGAGAGTGAGGAGATAATTGGTCACTGTTACAGGGAGATAGTCACCTCAAAGTTGCAAGAAGAGAGTAGCTGTGTGATTGTCAGGGGAAATGGAAATGTGAATAGGCAGTTAGCGCAGAGCATCTCTGTGGCCATACCCCTCAGTAATAAGTATACTGTTTTGGATACTTGAAGACACTGTTGGGGATCTGGAGCAGCAGGTGGATGATCTTTGGATTTACGGGAGAGTGAGGAGATAATTAAAGTTACTGGGATGATAAGGTATGTAAAAGGGTTAACACTTTGTTAAAAATAGTAGCCTGTTTTTTTTGTAAGGAACTGCTGATGTTCAACAGATGCTCTAAGCCATGCTGAGCTGTATTTCTTCCTGAACGTAGCTAGCTAGGGTTTCAGGATGCTTAATTCCTTGTGCACTCATGCATAGAGATAGGACCACTCTAGCCTGTTTCTGTATGTTCTGTCCATTATCCCTATTTTGTAAATTGTCTTTCGGGGCTGTCAAGTAGTTGATTACTTTGACTTCAGCCTGTCTTGTGTGGGAGGTATCTGGACAAATATATCTGTGTTGTAAGAGGAATTGTTAGTTAGTTTGGTGGATCGGGCAGGAACAGTCAGACAGACTATTCCTGTTTGAGCGACTAACTGAGTAAGCCCGGGGTGCTTTGAATAAAGAGTTTGTACTTACACGGTCTCTGAGTGACTTTATCTGGATTCGACTTCCACAGGGCAGTAGTCACCCTGAAGTTGCAGGACGTGAGTAGCTAGATGGGTGACTGTCAGGAGAAATGGAAATAGACAGTTAGCTCAGAGCACCCCGTGGCCATTCTCCTCAAAAACAAGTATACCGCTTTTTTTTAGATTATGAAGACATATAGTCCCCTTTTATTGTCATTTAGTAATGCATGCATTAAGAAATGATACATTATTTCCTCCAGTGTGATATCACAAAACACAGGACAAACCATGACTGAAAAAACTGACAAAACCACGTAATTATACAAACAGTTACAAACAGTGTAACCATACCATAACTTGATGAAGAAAGTCCGTGAGCACAGTAAAGTTCAAAGTCTCTCAAATATCCCACATCTCACGCAGACGGGAGAAGGAAGAAAATCTCCCTGCCATGCCGACCACGATCCGACTCTGAGTCATCTGAAAACTTCAAGCTGTGATCAGCTCTCCAACACCGAGTACTGAGCGGCATCTCTGCCAAGCGATTTGATCTCCTTCTCAGTCGCCAAAAGCAGGCAAGGCCGAGGATTTTGAGGCCTACCCTCCAAAAGATTCCTGACCACACAGTAATGACAGCAGCAGACGGGCATTTCAGAAATTACGCCAGCTGTTCCTCTGTGCTTTCACGTCTGTCTCCATCAAATCAGAATTGTCCATGGCCCCTATTTAACAGATACGACATCATTTTTCACCAGAGGGCTGCACACGCGCGGCGCGCTGCCATCTTCTCCTCCCGCCTTTACTACCTTTACTTTTACGGTTTGGGTACTTTTGTGAAGGATGACCTCCCAGGAGAATGCCATGGCAACCAAGTTACAGGCACTGAGCATGGGTCCCTGGTGCAGAAAGTAAAGAGAGAGAAGAAGGGAGTGTTAGTGATAGGGGTCTTGATAGTGAGGGGAACAGACAGGAGACTCTGCACATGAATGGGACACCAGATGGTATGTTGCCTCCCAGGTGCTAGGGTCGCGGATGTCTTGGTACCTATTGGTACCAATGACATAGGAAGAAAAAGCGAAGAGGTTCTGAAAAGTGAATTTAGAGAACTAGGTAGAAAGCTGAGAAACAGGGCCTCCTGGGAAGTAAGTTCTGAATTGCTTTCTGTGCCACGCGCTAGTGAGGGTAGAAACAGGATAAATGAGTGGCTGAGAAGCTGGTGCAGGGGGCGGGCTTCAGGTTCCTGGATCACTGGAATCTCTTTCGGGGGAGGTATGACCTGTTCAAAAGTGAATGTTTGCACCTGAGCCCAAGGGGGACCAATATTCTTGCAGGTAGGTTCGTTAGAGCTGTTGGGAAGGGTTTAAACTAATTTGGCAGGGGGATGGGAACTGGAGTGAAGGGACTCAGGAAAGGACGGATGGTAAAAAAGTGAAGATAGTGTTCAGTCAGACTGTCAGGAAGGGCAAGCAACTGATGGGATTTATTTGCAACCAAAAGGCAAAGTATCAAATCATTAGGGATGCAGAATCATAAAGGACAGCAAATATGGTATTCAAGGTGTTGCATCTAAATGTAGGGTATAAGAAATAAAGTGGATGATCTTGTTGGACTATTACAGGTTGCCAGGTATGATGTGGCCATCACTGAATTGTGGTTGTAGGATGGTTGCAGTTGGGAGCTGAATGTCGAAGTTTACATTATATCGGATGGATAGGAAAGTAGGCAGAGAGGGTAGTGTGGCGTTACTGGTAAAGAATGGCATCAAATAGGTAGAAAGATGTGACATAGGATGGGAAGATGTTGAATGCTTGTGGGTTGAGTTACAAGTTTAAAAGGACGTTAATAGCAGTTAAATATAGATGTCCTAACAATGGCTGGGAGGTAGACCACAGGAAATAGAAAAGGCTTGTCAAAAGGGCAATGTTATGGTGGTGATGGGAGATTTTAATATGCAGGTCAATTGGGAAAATCAGGCTGGTAATGAATCTCGAGAGTGAGTTTGTTGAATGCCTAAGAGATGGCTTTTTAGAGCAGCTTGTCGTTGAACTTTCTAGGGGATCAGCTATACTTGTGCAAACACAAGGAAACCTGCAAATGCTGGAAATTGAAGCCACACACATCGAAGTTGCTGGTGAACACAGCAGGCCAGGTAGCATCTCTAGGAAGAGGTACAGTCAACGTTTCAGGCCAAGACCCTTCGTCAGGACTAACTGAAGGAAGAGTGAGTAAGGAATTTGAAAGTGGGAGGGGGAGGGGGAGATCCAAAATGATAGGAGAAGACAGGAGGGGGAGGGATGGAGCCAAGAGCTGGACAATTGATCTGTCCAGCTCTTGGCTCCATCCCTCCCCCTCCCCCTCCCACTTTCAAATCTCTTACTAGCTCTTCCTTCAGTTAGTCCTGACGAAGGGTCTCGGCCTGAAACGTCAACTGTACCTCTTCCTAGAAATGCTACCTGGCCTGCTGTGTTCACCAGCAACTTTGATGTGTGTGGCTTCAATTTCCAGCATCTGGAGACTTCAACGTGTTTGCCCAGAGAAGAGTAATAGGATCCTTCTAGTCAGTACAGGATATATTAACATTCAAGAGGTCTAGGATACAAGAGCAAGGATGTGATGCTGAGGCTTTGTAAGGCACTGCTGAGGCCTCACCTTTTATTATAAACAGTTTTAGGCCCCTCATCTTAGAAGAGATGTATTGGCGTTGGAGAGGGTCCGGAGGATGTTCACAAGGATGATTCCAGAAATGAAAGGATTATCATATGAGGAACATTTGATGGCTCTGGGTCTGTACTTGCTGGAATTCAGAAGGATGAGTGGGGGATCTCATTAAAACATTTCGAATGTTGAAAGACCTAGACAGAGTAGATGTGGAAAGGATGTTTCCCATGGTGGGAGAGACTGGGACAAGAGGACACAGCCTCAGGATAGAGAGGCGCCTTTCAAAACAGATGCAGAGAAATTTCTTTAGCTAAAGGGAGGTGAATTTGTGGAATTTGTTGCCACATGCAGCTGTGGAGGCCAGGTCACTGGGTGTAATTAAGGCAGAGATTGATATGTTTTTGATCAAAGGTTACAGGAAGAAGGCCGGGAACTGGGGTTGAGGAGGAGGAAAAAAAGGATCAGCCATGATTAAATGGCTGAGCAGACTCTATGGGCCAGATGGCCTAATTCTGCTCCTATGTCTTATGGCCTATGGTAATTCACTTATAAGTGATACCACTGGGTTAGGATCACACAGATTTAGAAGTTTTGCTAGCTATAGGCTTTGGCACAGTGGTACAATTAAACCAGAGATGTGGAGGAGGCTGTAATTGGAAGAATGCTGAAAATGATTATTGTGTTAGCGGAGAGGATATTTTATAATCATAGCAGGATGGGTGAGAAAAAAGAGTGATGAGTGAAAAATGGGAATGAAATTAGATTTGGGAAGGAAAAACTTTCAATCGGAAGCTTGTTTGTTATTCTCTTAAGAAAATCTTTCAAAATTCAAGGCATTCAAACTTAATCAAAAGTTGAAGTAAATTTATTATCAAAGTACATGTATGTCTCCATATACATCCCTGAGATTTGTTTCACAGACACGAGGAAATCTTCGGATGCTGGAATTTCAACCAACACACATAAAAGTTGCTGGTGAATGCAGCAGGCCAGGCAGCATCTCTAGGAAAAGGTACAGTCAATGTTTTGGGCTGAGACCCTTCGTCAGGACTAACTGAAAGAAGAGCTAGTATGAGATTTGAGGAGGGGGATGAGATCCAAAATGATAGGAGAAGACAGGAGGGGGAGGGATGAAGCCAAGAGCTGGACAGTTGATTGGCAAAAGGGATATGAGAGGATCATGGGACGGGAGACCTAGGGAGAAATAAAGGGGAGGAGGGAAGCGCAGAGGATGGGAGAGGGCTATTGTGAGAGGGACAAAGGGAGAAAAAGGAGAGAGAGAAATATATATATTTATTTTATATAAAATAAATAACAGATGAAGTACGAGGAGGAGGTGGGATATTAACGGAAGTTAGAGAAGTCAGTGTTCATGCCATCAAGTTGGAGGCTACCCAGATGGAATATAAGGTGTTGTTCCTCCAACCTGAGTTTGGCTTCATCTTTACAGTAGAGGAGGCCATGGATAGACATGTCAGAATGGGAATAGGATGTGGAATTAAAATGTGTGGCCACTGGGAGATCCTGCTTTCTGTGGTGGACAGAGTGTAGATGTTCAGCAAAATGATCTCCCAGTCTGCATCGGGTCTCGCCAATATATAAAAGGCCACATCGGGAGCACCAGATGCAGTGTATCACCCCAGCTGACTCACAGGTGAAGTGTCACCTCACCTGGAAGGACTGTCTGGGGCCCTGAATGGTAGTGAGGGAGGAAGTGTAAGGGCATGTGTAACACTTGTTCCACTTACAAGGGTAAGTGCTGGGAGGGAGATCGTTTACAAGGGTAAGTGCTGGGAGGGAGATCGGTGGGGAGGGATGGAGGGGGAACGGATGGACAAGGGAGTTGCTTAGGGAGCGATCCCTGCGGAAAGCAGACGGGGGTGGAGGGAAAGATGTGCTTGCTGGTGGGATCCCGTTGGAGGTGGCGGAAGTTACGGAGGATTATATGTTGGACCCGGAGGCTGGTAGGGTGGTAGGTGAGGACAGGGGGACCCTATTCCTAGTGGGGTGGCGGAAGGATGGGGTGAGAGCACATCTGCATGAACTGGGAGAGATGCATTTGAGAGCAGAGTTGATGGTGGAAGAAGAGAAGTCCCTTTCTTTAAAAAAGGAAGACATCTCCTTCGTCCTGGAATGAAAAGCCTCATCCTGAGAGCAGATGCGGCGGAGACTGAGAAATTGCGAGAAGGGGATGGTATTTTTGCAAGAGACAGGGTGAGAAGAGGAATAGTCCAGATAGCTGTGAGAGTCAGTAGGCTTATAGTAGACATCAGTGGATAAGCTGTCTCCAGAGATAGAGACAGAAAGATCTAGAAAGGGGATGGAGGTGTCAGAAACAGACCAGATAAACTTGAGGGCAGGGTGAAAGTTGGAGGCAAAGTTAATAAAGTCAACGAGTTCTGCATGCTTGCAGGAAGCAGCACCAATGCAGTCGTCGACGTAATGAAGGAAAAGTCGGGGATGGATACCAGAATAGGCACGGAACATAGATTGTTCCACAAAGCCAACAAAAAGGCAGGCAACATACATCAAAGTTGCTGGTGAACGCAGCAGGCCAGGCAGCATCTATAGGAAGAGGCGCAGTCGACGTTTCAGGCCGAGACCCTTCGTCAGGCAGGCATAGCTAGGACCCATACGGGCGCCCATAGCGACATCTTTAGTTTGGAGGAAGTGGGAGGAGCCAAAGGAGAAATTATTAAGAGTAAGGACTATTTTCTTCTTTCAGTTAGTCCTGACGAAGGGTCTCGGCCTGAAACGTCGATTGTACCTCTTCCTAGAGATGCTGCCTGGCCTGCTGCGTTCACTAGCAACTTTGATGTGTGTTGCTTGAATTTCCAGCATCTGCAGATTTCCTGTTGTTTACGATAATAAAATAACTTGTTTTGTTCAGATTGTACAAATGTACAAGGTAGGAGCATTAGATAACACAGCAACCTTAGGATTATGGCTGATTTGCTTTCAGTTTCAGCTCTGCATTCTGATCTGTCCTTGGTAACTTAGCTCTTCCTATCTGACCAAGTACCTATTCATATTTTTTTTAAAGATTCAAAGCCTATCTTCACTCTGCCTTTTGAGGAGAAAGTATTATTACTTTATTTCATTTAGAGATACAGCACAGAATAGGCTCATCTGGCCAAACAAGCTGAACTGTGCAGCCTTCCTAACACAAGTCTAACCACAGAACAATTTAAAATTAACCTACTAACCAGTACATCTTTTGACTGTGGGAAGAAACTGTGGTACCTCGAGGAAACCTATGAGGTTCACAGGAAGAACATACAAACTTCTTATACAGGGCACTAGAATTGAACTCCAAACTCCAGCACCTGAGTTGTAATAGTGTGCTGTAACCGGTACGCTACTATGGTATCTCTTGTCTTATTTTAATTGGGGAGTCCCTTATTAAATCGTGACCCCTAGTTTTAGATTCTCCTACGGGACAAAACATCCTCTCTTCAAGACTCCTCCCAATTTTGTGTGTGTCAATCAGGTCTTCCAAACTCCAGCAGATATACCCTAGCTTGCCTCATATAACAACTTGCACATTCCAGGTACTAGTCCAAGAAACCGCTTCTGATCTGCTCATAGTCAATCTTCAATATTTGAATGTAAAGGAGAATAAAATGATTGTTACTGTATCCAGGGGCGTATCTACGAAAAATAGCACCCATGGCAAGCACTGAATTTGTGCCCCTGTCCAAACGTCTGACACCCATCTTTTAGATAACTTTACCATGATATCAGCTCAAAAATACAAGTCAGGCTCATTAATCTTTTAATTAACAAATTATGGCACTACATGAAAATTATAACTGCACCTCCCTTGCTTTTACTGATGCAAATTGGTCTATGTTGTGATTAAAGTCAGTTTTTTTCAGTTTCTTCTCTTTCTACACTCAGCAGAGCAAGATCACAGAGTCTGCCTTGACCCATGGAGACTCCCAAATATGAAAGTATTAGTTTTAACTTGCTGAATGAAACTGTGATGGTTAGCATTATCTGAATAGCAATGCGAAGATTGGGGAAGATTCTCTCATCTCCATACTGAACAATAAATTCAAGAGGCTCTTCAGGTCTTGATATTTTCATGTTGACCCGCCTTGATAGCAATGTTCTGCAATCCAAAATTTCTTCATTTAGCTGCTGTCCATCAACATCAGAACTGTATAATTCGCCCAAATTTTCGCACTTCTTCTTTAGGTTGTTACTATCGGTGCCGTAACACAGTCCCTCGACATCAAGAAGGAACCCAAACTTGGTGTCAGTATCGTGCAAACGAGTGAACCTTTCGTCCATTTCTCTGTGAAGACGGTCGAGTGTTCCCTTCATGACTCTTTCCATTTCCTCCTTAACTGTTAACCCAGTGTCTCTCGTGTTCTCATCAGCCATTCGTTTCTTTCATCTCTGACGTCTTTCAACTTCAATATTCCATTCTTGACAGAGACCGACTCTGTCTTCGAGTGACTCAGTGACCAACACTTCTCTTTCAAATCCAGGGCAGCATCGTGGAAGTTCATGCTAGGATCCTGCAGCCTCTTTTGAATACATTCAATACGAATAAGTACTAGCAAAATCAGAAAATCGTAACTCAGCATGCGGGTTGTATAGCTGCCTTGCGTCACTTCTTGTTTCACTGATAGCGTTTTCATTGTCTATCACATCCTGGAGAACTTGAAGTATCTCCTCAAGCTACTTGCTTCTGTCCTTGCACTCCACCTGGTTTCGGACTCCGAGTTCACAAGCACAGGCATGGCGTTTTTGAATTTTACCCAGCGCTGTGTTGAACGAGAGAAAAACACGTAGGGAGTTTCAATGGTTCCAAAAAACGTGACCATCATTGTATCCTGCTTGGCTGCAAGTACATCCGCCAAGTTGAGTGAGCGATTGTCGCAATTCACAAACACTGCCAGGTTGTTTTTCTCACTTCTTTGATGAACACCACTTCTGTGTCCAGCCATCACAGCAGCGTTATCGTAGCACTGTGACTGACGATCTTGTAGCTCCATTTTGTCTTTCTCTAGCTGTTTCAAGATGTCTTTAACCAAGCTCTCAGCATCCTTCTGGCTTATCTGGATAAAATGAAGGAAGGACTCTCTAACACGGACTGTTTTCCTCTCAAAATCAACTTCCACATACCTCACTAATTCTGACATCTGCTCAAGGTGTGCCTGACCAGGAGTTGAGTCGAACATGACACCATAGTACAGTACTTGACTTTACGAATGCTTCTTAGTGAACTCTGTTGAACAGTGGTTGCCACCATGTGGATAAATTCGTTCTGGACACCCAGTGAAAGATAAGACGTGGATCCAGGATGACTTTCCAAACGAGTGAGGTGTACTTTTATGACAGGGTCAAAGATGGCCAGTAGTTTCAGTAAGCCAAAGGAATTTCCCACATTGGAGTAATCGTCTAGCTGAAGTGACTGCCTGTGTCCTCGCAAAGCCCGGTTCTGAGTCGTAAGGAATTTTATGCAGTGAAGGAGTCTACACCACTTCTGCTTTTCCTTCTCAATCTGTGACTGAAATACCATGTCAATAACTCCTCTGTTTCCAGCTAAATTTCTCTCCATTTCTTTCCACTGTGTGAAGTATTCCTGATGATTCTTGGCATTTTCATGAACACTGATCCTTTCAGGTGCTTTCCACTGGTTGAATCCTCTTTCCTGTTCCAATGAGGATTGATGGTCTGACCGGGAATAGAGAGGACAACAGATACTAAATGTAGACTTTTTAGAAGAGAAATAGACCAGCCATGAGTGAGTCACTTCCTCACCATGACCATTTCCCAATTTCGTCAGGCAGAATTGCTTTTCCAGTATCATTGTCGAACTTCAGAAGTCCAATGTCATGCTGTTCAGTCACTTCTGGTATGGTAGTTCAAGGCTCTTTGACACCATCCAGTTCACTAGGTTCAGTGTCGTCAGGTTCAATCTCGTCAGGTAAAACCTCGTCAATAAACTCAACATCACCACCACCACCATCATCTTCCCCTCCTGTCATGTCCACGTTCTCTGTGGCAGCCTCATTCTTAATCTCGTCATACTTGGATTTATCTGAATTGACTTCCTCCTCGGCCTGTGACACATTTGTACTTGATCCACTTTCAGATTCTAACAAACTTGTAGCAGGTGCAGGCGACTCTATGGAACTACTTGTTCTGGGCTTTTCAAAGAAGGGCATGAAGAACTTGCTCGTCTTCTTGTCTTCCTCCGCCTCCATCTTCTGTCCTTCAGCTCCGCTTTCGTTCTTCTTTGTGAAGAAATGTTTCATGGTCTTCTTACACAATGCTCTGAAATAAGGCCATCCTAGTGCTTCTCACCCATGATAATCAAAGACAGATCATACATCTGAAGAAAGTTCTTTTTTCACTATAGGAGGATGGCTTGTCTGACTTTAATAGAAACTGCTCAGTGGCACCCCCCCCCCCGTCCCCCTTGAAGTGGCACCCAGGGCACGTGCCACACGTGCCTTAGATACACCACTGATCCTTCATGATGTTACGGAGCATTTTTGCATAATATTCCAAGATTAATGAAGGGTCTCAGCCCGAAACATTGGCTCTATTCCTTGTCATAGAAGCTGCTGACCTGCTGATTTCTTCCAGCATTTTGTGTTTGTGTTACTCTGGATTTCCAGTGCTTACAGAATCTTTTGTGTTTACAGTAGTGTAGACAATTCTGCAGAAGTCATCTTCTGTTTGAACTTTTTTAACAACTGAATTTATATCTATTCTCACTATCTTAAGTGTGAATTCGTTTCTGTTTTGTAATCTTGTTAAAAGTAGCATGCTGTAACAATATTTTAGTGGGGCAAAATATACATTTTAAATTTTGGTTTAAATGGTCTCCCTGAAAGTGACAGCTTAAGTAATACTGTCTCTAGTGAAACCAGTTTCAAATCCATTTAGAAATTGCAATAGCACCCAGAGTTAGTTTTGTTCCACATTTCTGATTTACTCTATGTTCATCTCAATATTATCGAGCTACTCTTTAGGATCTTAGAACCCACTCTATTCCTTTATGTTTTGAAAAAGTCTCTGATTGGTTTTCTGTGATGTGTTATGTGAATGGCAGATGTTGCTTTTCTTTTAATTCATTCATGGGCGGTCAAGAATCCTGCAGCAATTTAAATAATACTGAAACCTCAAATTTTTTTTAATTGAATTGACTTTATTTCTTACATCCTTCACATACATGAGTAAAATTCTTTACGGTACGTCTACATCTAAATGTGCAATGTGCAATCATAGTAATTTATAATAATTTATAATAAATAGAACAGTTAAACAGTTAATGTAACATAGAAATACACTCAAATCAGCATGAGTTAATCAGTCTGATGGCCTGGTGGAAGAGGCTGTCCCAGAGCCTGTTGGTCCTGGCTTTTATGTTGCAGTACCACTTCCTGGACGGTAGCAGCTGGAATAGAGTGTGGTTGGGGTGAATTGGGTCTCCAGTGATCCTTGGTGTCCTTTTAGCACAGCTCTCTTTGTAAATGTCCCGAATCATGGGAAGTTCACAACTACAAATACGCTGGGCTGTCCGCACCACTCTCTGCAGAATCCTGCGATTAAGGGAGGTACAGTTCCCATACCAGGCAGTGACACAGCCAGTCAGGATGCTCTCAATTGGGCCCCTTAGAAAGTTCTTAGGATTTGGGGGCCCATACCAAACTTTCTCAACCGTCTGAAGTGAAAGAGGTGCTGTTGTGCCTTTTTCTCAACACAGCTGGTGTGTATGGACCACGTGAGGTCCTCGGTGATGTGGATGCCAAGGAACTGAAAGCTGTTTACCCTCTCCGCCCCAGATCCATTGATGTCCTGTTAGCTTGACGTCGGTGGTTGGGAAGTTGTTGGAGTCGATTGTCAAGGATGAGGTTACAGAGTACCTGGAGGCATATGACAAGATAGGCAGAACTCAGCATGGATTCCTTGAAGGAAAATCCTGCCTGACAAACCTATTACAATTTTTTGAGGAAATTACCAGTAGGCTAGACAAGGGAGATGCAGTGGATGTTGTCTATTTGGATTTTCAGAAGGCCTTTGACAAGGTGTCACACATGAGGCTACTTAACAAGATAAGAGCCCATGGAATTACGAGTAAGTTACGTACGTGGATAGAGCATTGGCTGATCCACAGGAAACAGAGAGTGGGAATAAAGGGATCCTATTCTGGTTGGCTGCTGATTACCAGTTACACAGGGATCAGTGTTGGGGCCGCTTCTTTTCACATTGTACATCAACGATTTGGATTATGGAATAGATGGCTTTGTGGCAAAGTTTGCTGATGATACAAAGGTAGGTGGAGGGGCCTGTTTTATTGAGGAAACGGAGACTCTGCAGAGAGACTTGGATAGATTGGAAGAATGGGCAAAGAAGTGGCAAATGAAATACAATGTTGGAAAGTGTATGGTTATGCACTTTGGCAGAGGAAATAAACAGGCAGACTATTATTTAAATGGGGAAAGAATTCAAAGTTCTGAGATGCAACGGGACTTGGGAGTCCTCGTACAGAATACCCTTAAGGTTAAACTCCAGGTTGAGTCAGAGCATTGTGTGCACTGAGATAACAACTTTTTTCTCTTGAAGAAGGAGTATGCAATGTTGGCATTCATTTCTAGAGGAATAGAGTATAGGAGCAGGGTTGTGATGTTGAGGCTCTATAAGGCGCTGGTGAGACCTCACTTGGACTATTGTGGGCAGTTTTGGTCTCCTTATTTAAGAAAGGATGTGCTGACGTTGGAGAGGGTACAGAGAAAATTCACTAGAATGATTCTGGGAATGAGAGGGTTAACATATGAGGAATGTTTGTCCACTCTTGGACTGTATTCCTTGGAGTTTAGAAGAATGAGGGGAGACCTCATAGAAACATTTCGAATGTTGAAACGCATGGACAGAGTGGATATGGCAAAGTTGTTTCCCATGATGGGGGAGTCTAGTACGAGAAGGCATGACTTAAGGATTGAAGGGCGCCCATTCAGAACAGAAATGCGAAGAAATTTTTTTAGTCAGAGGGTGGTGAATCTATGGAATTTGTTGCCACAGACAGCAGTGGAGGCCAAGTCCACTTATTTAAGGCAGAGATTGATAGGTATCTGAGTAGCCAGGGCATCAAAGGTTATGGTGAAAAGGCGGGGGAGTGGGACTAAATGGGAGAATGGATCAGCTCATGATAAAATGGCGGAGCAGACTCGATGGACCTAATGGCCGACTTCTGCTCCTTTGTCTTATGGTCTTATGTCGATAGGGATTAGTTAGCCCATTACCATAACTCCTGTAATTCACAACCAGCTCATTTGTTTTTGCAACATTGAGGAAGAGGTTGTTTTCTTATCACAGTCGACTTCTTCCCTGTAGGCCACTTCGTTATTGCTGAAAGTAGGCCAATCAATATAGTGTCATTGACTAATTTAGTTAGCAGGTTAGAGCTGTGGGCCAACACAGTCATGGGTATAAAGGAGTAAAAGAGGAGTACACAGCCCTGAGGGAGCCCACCCTTACCACCTGTCGGCATTCTGACTGGAAGTTCAGTATCCAGCTGCACAAGGCAGGGTCAAGGCCAAGATCGGTGAGCTTCCTGTTGAGCCTGGATGGATTCTTCTCCAGATGTGTAAGGACAGTATGTAGAGCAGTGGCTATTGTGTCATCTGTCGATCGGTCGTGTCGGTAGGCGAATTGTATGGGGTCCAGTGTGGATGGTAGCATGCTACAGAAGTAGTGCTTGAGCAACCTGTCAAGAATTTGTTTGTTATTGAGGTGAGTGCGACAGGACACCAGTTATTCAGGCATGTTACCTTGGTCCTTTTTGGTACAGGGACAATGGTGGATAATTTAAAGCAGGAGAGCACTCTACACTGGGAGAGGGCAAGATTTTTGTCTATTGCACATTTAAAAGAAAAATACAGATTGAATTGAGAAAAGCACATGCCTTATAATGCAAACAAGAGAAAATCTGCAGATGCTGGTTATTCAAGCAACACACACAAAACTCTGTGTTGCTCAAACTCAGCAGGCCAGTCAGCATCTGTGCACAAAAAAGTATAGTTGACATTTTGGGCCAGATCCTTCGGTATGACTGTTATAATGCACCTGTTATAGTAGTTGGATAGGTTGACCTCTTTGGGTGACGAGGTGGAGATACTTCTCTACGAAAGTAGGTGTAAGGCACTCCTTCCCTCTGCTAGCCTGCAGGTCATTTTTGGGCAAAATGTAGCCCTTTCAGCACCACCCCCTTCCCCCCGATCAGGGTCATGTGAAGCCATGGAGCAGATGGTGGATGATTATTTGAGCAGCTGGTGCATATCATAAGTCTTGGTTATGCAACCAGTGTCATCAGGCAAACAGTCTCTGAAGAGTTAATGATAATGGCTAGGGTCACCTATCTTATAAAGACACTGCCCAGAAGAAAGCAATGCCAATCACTTCTGCAGAAAAATTTTCCAAGAACAATCATGGCCATAAACCATAATCACACACACCAATATGGCGTGGCACATGATGCATGTAAGTATGCCTGAAACTTGTTTTCACTAGGTTATTTGTCGAACAACATAATAGTTACACTAAAGTACACTCTCCACAAATTTTTGTATTTTCAGCTTGTCCATTAAAATATTTATGAAGATTGAAAGTTTGTAAGGAATAAATCATTTATAGTTAAAAGACAAAACTTAGAAAATATTTATATTGATCAGTTAACAAGCAAATATCTGGGAGTTCTAAGATATAAAAATTTATAGATTCAATTCTTCATTTCAAGTTTACATTGTAATTGGAGAAGCAGGTGGAATATAGGCTAAAGTGTTATAATTGTTTGTTTTCCAGTGACTTCATAGTGCCAGACTACCTGAAACAGGAGCAAGAAGAAGCCCTCGCTCATTATGACATTGAGGACAGTGGTTTTGATAACAACTCGGCAGTGCAAATGCCTGTCATCTCACAGGTATCCTCCACACAGAACTGCGACAGCGCATTTCCCCTTGGGCACTTGGCTGGACTGATGAACAAAGATGATGAAATAATAGAAGAGCAGAAAACAAATGGTTCCGATGTAAATGGAATCCTTGGGGTAAGGGAAGATCTGCATAAGAGGGGCTCTCCAGAGGAAGGACCTCATATCCTTTATAGCTAAATTAAACCTGGTAGTTAAACTTCTGTTCTTTTGGAGAAAGTGCCTGGACCTGGGTCAAATGATTCTGGGAGCTTTTCTTCCAGACTCTGGACATTTATTTTAAATAAGTCAACAATACATTATTTGTTTATCAAAGGTTTTAGACAAGTCTGTGGGCCTTCAGTTAATTACAAGGGCATTAACCCACACATTTCTTAATTCACACAGTTGTCAAGGACTTTGCAAGAAGCTGTGCAACTTTTGAACAATATTTAGAGATTAATCCTCTGATGCTTTTTCACATTGGCATGTGGCAACATATTTTAGAATCAAAGTTTAAAATGCTGTGTTGAAGGATAACAATCTCATCAAATCATGAAAAATATTAAATGTGTAAATGCTGTCTGACAGAAATAATGTTTTGACAGGAAAACTTAATATTCTCTTACAACTAAATTATGTTCAGAAGGTAGGAAATTTCCAAATGTTCACCAAATTATGGAAGTTTGTTTTCAACAAAAAAAGTAACTTCGTACAATAAAAACCATTTTATCAATAAGAATTCGAAGTTGGCATTGTAAATAGAAGTTCTAGTCTGGATATCTTCTCACACTCTCCAAATGATGCCATGTTTCCTTCGATATAGACCGTAGTCATCTCATAACATAAACTAATGTAGGATAGTTTCTAGGCCAAGTGGACTAGAAATGATGCAGTGAACCTTGAGGGGGTCAGTCAGAAGTTTGTTTTGGAGCCATTACCTATCTAATTCTGGGCTGTTGCCACAAAACTGTGATCTTACATTGACATGATTTCATGATTTAAAACAAAGTATTTGGATGTCTTTCTAGTACATATTTTACTATTAATCTGAAGTAAAGTGAATGCGTATCTTCTTCAGATATGTTTAGCTACTTTTTAGTACCTTGTAACTTGTGGATGTACGTTGACATTGACACCAGAGTTGGTGGCACGTTAGTGAAGAGTATATTCAGGGAGCTTGTTGCCATGGCTGTTGTTCAATCAGTAGTTTATCGCAGACTTTTCTAAAACAAGTATTTTGGGCTAACAGATAACTTGTTTTAAGCTTAAATGTTCAGACTTAGATTTCTACAGCTGTTAATTTACTTTAACAAACTGCAAAATTTGCTGTTTTGTCAAGTGTTCACCTTTTTAAAGGTATTAATTAAACTTGTTGATCCACTTGTTAACCTGTGCATAGGGTCATGTAATATTTTGACAATCTGAAGGCATGCTGTGATTGATTAAGGCACGTGTGTTATAATTTTTTAAATTTTTAATTACTTCTGTAGTCTTGATATTCAGAATATTTGGAAAGTAGCATTCCTGACGAAACAAAAAGCACAGTTAACATTGTTCATAACTTCCATAACATTGAATGAGCCTAAGCTCATTCAAATAAATGCATTTCGTTATACATTGTCCTCAACAGCAGTGCTGAAAAATACCTGCCTGGGTAACAGCCAGAATACCCTGTACTGTAACAAAATTTGTAAGTGTGCCTGAAGTGTAGGTGGGAAAGCCTTTACCCGCTTATTCAAGTATCAAGTACAGGTTTCCCCCGCCATCCGAAGGTAAAGCGTTCCTATGAAACGGTTCAAAAGCCGAAATGTCGTAAAGTGAAGAAGCAATTACCATTTATTTATATGGGAAAAATTTGTGAGCGTTCGCAGACCCAAAAATAACCTACCAAATCATGCCAAATAACACAAAAAAACCTAAAATAACAATAACATATGGTAAAAGCAGGAATGATATGATAAATACACAGCCTATATAAAGTAGAAATACTTCTCTGAAACAATTGCCTGCACAGATCTCTGTAGCGAAAATCTCACACAAGCGCTCTCGGCAGAAAATCTCACGCAAGCACTGTTGGCATAAACACGCTCTCCAGTAACCTTTAAACTATGAAGCTGCCAAATCTACCAAATAACACGTAAAAATACACAGCCTATATAAAGTAGAAATAATGTATGTACAGTGTAGTATCACTTACCGGAATTGGGAAAACAGCGCTGAGCACGCTGATGATGGTGTGTTAGACTGAGTCGTCACAGGCTGGTTGGTGCAGTGGCCCCCACCCTCCGGGTCGTTGACCTGATACATTGCCGCGAAGAATGCAGCGGTAGATGGGAGGCACCCAGCACATCTTAAGAAAAAAGCTGAAATAAACAAGCTAATTAATTAGGTGCTGCCCGGCACGTAAATGTCAGCGCAGATCAGAGGCGATTGCCGATTGCATCGCCTCTGATCTGGGCCGACAATTACGTGCTAGGTGGCACCTAATTAATTAGCATGTTTATTTCAGCTTTTTTCTTAACGATGTGCTGTGTGCCTCCCGGCTACCGCTGCGTTCTTTGCAAATCGGTACAGTATCTGTCCGGGGCCCGGGTGTTGGGGTGGTGGGACACACGGGTGTCATCTCATCATCGATCGGGGCAGGCAACTCATCTTCTCCTATGACTGCCCGCCTCGATGTCGAAGGTCGAGATTCGTCGTCTGATGTGGCTGATGTGGAAGGCTTGCTTGACTGCTAAGCCCCGCGCATTTTTCTATCATACAGTTGTTTGTAAGCATTCAAACCATCCTGCAAATATCCCCTAAACCTACGTACCCTTTCAAAATTAAAGTCGTACTTTATCACTGCAGCGAAAGTCTCAAGCAGTTGCTTCACTTTCTGCATTGTTATCTTTTCCTCTTCCAATTGCATCAGCTCTTCACCTATCAGTTCTTGGTCATGGGATGCCAAAAACTCTTCAACATCATCTTTGTCAGCTTCCACAAGCCAAACTCACTTTGTCCTTGCCTTGTTCGCCACGATCGAAACGCTTAATTATGTCTAGTTTTACGTTAAGTGTAATACCCTTACTCTTTCAGGCTTTTCCGACACCATAGAACTCATCTTGCTAACGGCTGCTCAATGCAACGTGTTTAAGCAATGCCGTTCCGAATCCAGGGGAGAGAGGCTGCTCGGGGCGCGCGCTGCCTTTCTTCATAACAGTGAAAACACCTTCTGAAAGCGAAAACAGGGTACTAATGTAGGTCTTTCGTAACAGTGAGGTTTTGTAAAGCGAACGTTCGAAAAGCAGGGGACACCTGTACATTATTATTCTTTAAATTACTGGTCACTGTTCCCCAGCATTTTGATGATTTCTTCCTTGAAGATAATAAAGTTGAAGAACTTTTATACAATTTCAAATATATTCACTGCCTTGAAATTACTAAGGTCTCATTGTTTTATGAATAAGCACTTGATTTGTTCAGCGAATAAGTGAGGGATGGGGCTGTTGGGAATATCCTGAGATGTGGAATAGGAGGAGACATCTCAGTTCATTGAGTCTGTGTTGTGTGGAAATATGAAACAAAATAGACCTGCCAAAAATAGGTGGGTCTTGCACAACAGTGGATTCACACCATAGTATCTGGGTAACCAGCACTCTAACAGTTCTGACTACGTGTCTTTCTTGCAAGTGTAGCAGAAGTTTACTGCGATTGGGCAGCAGGATACCTTGTGCATTATGCTAATTAGTTAACTTCTGTACACTGCAGAAACAATGTAATTGGTAAACATTTTCCTAGTTGTGATATAGTTCTCCACATGGTTAAAGGAAAGCAAAATTACATTTACCCTTAAATAAGTCAAAAAGCACTTCAAGTAGACATAGATGAGCCAGTTGCCTAAGCAGGAAGATGGTAGCAACAATAGTTAATTTATGTTGCTATATTGTGTTATATTTATTAATGGTTGATAATTGTTTCCATTATTTTTATAATAATTGTTTTATACCACCAGTGTGGGTGAATGGTTAAATGCTGACCACACTATTCAAAACTCAAAAGCAAATTGTTGGTACGTTCAGTGATGCTACGTAACTGTCCTGTACATGTGGGAATTGCTGAAGTTAACCATTATATGTGTATCAGTAGTACTAAATGCTGACATGGTTCCTTAGTCCTGTACTCAAAAATGTGCATCTTTTAATTATATTTACATTATTTTTGCATTCTTTGAAAGTGCAGTACTTTGAAAGTATACATTTTGCTGATCTTAAATTGTGTTTCCATCACTGCATTTTAAGGACAATAAAGCTGAGCCTTCAGTGTCCCTGTTGCGGTCTCCACTTGTAAATATTGTACAGTTTGAATGACTTGGAGATATTGTTAATGTTTTGAGCAAAAGATATCAGATGGAATTTTAATGAAAACCACACTGCAAAGTTCTGGCTATGGTTTACTTTGTTTATCCCGTTGTGGAGTCTGTCTGTCAGTCTATCTCCGTTTGTGTGTGTAGGGGTGTGAGAGTGTGCGCTTGCTTATGTGTCTGTATATAAATAGAAAAAGTTCACATATTCTATTTTCATGCTCATGATGGTCACAAGAGACAAGTAGCATTGTTAAAAGTTTGATTAAAATAATAGTGCAGTTGATAATCTGTGTGGAAATTATCAATAAAGTTCTTCACTATAATTTACTGCAAACTTTGTTTCTGTAGAAATAGTTTTCTTTACACTGTGTTGCACTGCCAGTGCATTTTAGAAACTCAGATAATCACAAAGATGATAAAAAAAGAACGGACGGCTATTCAGGAAGGAACATACATCAAAGTTGCTGGTGAACGCAGCAGGCCAGGCAGCATCTATAGGAAGAGGCGCAGTCGACGTTTCAGGCCGAGACCCTTCGTCAGGGTAAAATTGATTTTAATCTTGGTCAGGGGTCAGCTCAACATTGTGGGCAGAAAGGCCTAAACTGTACTATAACATTCTTTGACCTATAAGTACCATTCTCTTACCACAATACAATATTTCTAAAACAGTGATCAAGTTTGCCATTTTAACTGTTTCAATTGAAAATGCCAATACTGTGTAAAAGGCACCCTAGATTTTTTATGTTTTAGATGGAACTTCACAGAGCCCTGATGTCAAAATCATGAAGGCTGTCTGGGGTTACCCGGAGAGACTGAAGCAAGCAAGACATCCAAAGTCTGCAGAAGAACTGGCAGGTTCTCCCAAGATGTTTGAAACAACCTTACAACTGGTTTTCTCATAAAATTGCACAGCAGTGTACCTGAGAGAACTGATGCAGTTTTAAAGGCAGGTGGTGGTCACACCAAATACTGTTTTTATTGTTTGCTGTTCTTTATATTGATTTGTTTGATACTTAGTAACTTTTCACTTCAATACAATTTACGGAATTTTACATTGCCTCGTGATAAAGAAATGTTTGTGAATTTTTCTTGCATGTCCATGCGGTGTGTGACACCTTCGTATTGCTACTTTTTGTGCTGATTATACATTTGCTTTTGGTGCATACATTTTATGATAATGTTTGAATTTTCGATAACTATGATACAGCCTGTTCATTTCTTAATGTTTTTTCCCAATTGCAATCACTTCAAAATTTTTTTTTTTGTAATTAGTTACTCCAAATAAATTGGCTTGCAAGTGTCTTAAGGAAGGTTTCCAGCAATATACTTCTGACTTCCTTACAGCGTATTAGATTGTAATTTGAGTACCTTTCTGGATTCCACATTTGTATAATCCTAAATCTTAATAACATCAGCTCCTCAGCGCTTTTGGCAGAGATCTGACAAAACACACCATGTAAAAGAGACTAAGATTAAGCGTTCAGTTGGTTATTAACTAAATCATTTTTTTTAAAGCAGTGTTGAAGAAGGGGGCATTTTAGATTTGAGAAGTCGTAAAATTCATTGCAATCACTTTTAGTATAATGCATCAGCTTTCAAGCATTAATCTGCAGTAAAATTTACAATTCAATGATGTTTTTGATTATTCATTTTAATCCACATGCTCTGCAATTTTTTTCGCACCTTTTGAGATGAAATATTAAAAGGTGTAAAAGAGATGGGGGAGTTGCACCACTGATCAGAAGGAACATCACAGGAGCACCCAGAGAAGACATCCGGGAGGGTTTCATCCAGTGAAATATGGGTAGAGCTCAGGATTAAGAAAGAAGCAATCTTATGATCGACGTAATATGGTAGCATAGTGGTTAGCTTGACACTTTACAGTGCAACGACCTGGGTTAAGTCCCTGCCGATGTCCGTAAGGAATTCATATGTTCTTTCATTTCATTAGAATTTATCTGGGTGCAATTGGTTGGCGTAGTCTTGTTAGAATTTAAGGGCCTGCTCATGTGCTGTGTAGAGCAGACTCAAGGGCCAAATGGCCTAATTCTGCTCCTATGTGTTTTATGTATCTCTAAATAAAAAATATTGGCCTCTCAATAGCAAGCAGGAGATAGAGAAATAGATATAAGCTGATTACATATGAAAGGTATAAGAGGAACAGTGTTTTAATTTTCCCAATGTAGACTGGAATTCCACACTCCCCCCCTGCACCCCTAGATGGGGTAGAATTTTACAGGTGCACCAGGAAAGTGGCTGTCCAAGTCCAGCCTAGACTAGTCTTGTTTTCGGAAATAAATCTAGCCAGGAGATCAGAATTTCAGAGGAAGAGCATTTTAGGAACAGTGGCCATAACAACATAATTAGATAATTCTGGATAGGAACAGCTTAGGAGTAGGTGTGACATTGAGGAAAGGCCAATAACACTAGTATTAGGCAGGAACTAGGGAGAGTAGATTGGGAGAAGCTGTTGTTGGAAAGGTCTGCATTTGACATGGGAGTCACCTAAAGGCCGGTTGGTCAGCTTCAAGGCCAAGATATTCCTACAAAGAAGGATGATGATGGTTTCGGACCTCTGAAAAACGAGAGATGTTGCTGGTTTAGTCATAAAGAGAAAGAAGCATATGCAGGGTTTAGGAATCTAAAACGGACAGAGCTTTGAAGAAGGAGAAATTTAAACAGGAATCAGGTGAGCTGAAAAGAACCTTGAAATGTCACTGATGAGCAGGATTAAACAGAATCCTAAGGCATTGTATGCTTTCAAAGCAAGAGTAACTAGGGAGAAGGAATTTATAATGGGATTCAGAGGAAGGGAAAGAGGAATTAATGAATACTTCAAATAAATATTCATCCACGAGAAAGACGTAGAGGATAATCAGAATGGGGATGGAAGTTCTGATGTACTGAAAACATGGTGATACTTGTGTGCTGCCCCCAGCACATCCCTGGCCAGTGTTGTTGACACAAACTACGTATTTCACTTCATGTTTTGATGTATCTATGACAAATAAAGCTAATCTATCTGGCGAAAAGCATTATCAAGGATGCATCTCACCCTAACCATGGACTTTTTACTCTCCTCCCATCCGGTAGGCGCTACAGGAGCCTCCACTCCCACACCAGCAGGCTCAGGAAGAGCTTCTTCCCTGAGGCTGTGACCCTGCTGAACCTCACATCACAGCGCTAAGCAGTACTGCACCCATATTGTACTGTCTCAGTACTTTTATATTTGTGTGCTGTAGCACTTTTTTATTCGCAGTTATTTTGTAAATAACACTATTCTTTGCATTTCTGGTCAGATGCTAAATGTATTTCATTGGCTTTGTATTTGTACTCGGCAAAATGACAATAAAGTTGAATCTAATCTATATTCTGGAGAATCTTGATATTGAGGAGGAGGAGGTGCTGGCATTTTTGAAAAACATTAATATGAAAAATCCCCAGAGATTGAGAAGATTTCTGGGTCCTTGACAGAATTTATTTTATTAGATACAATGTGAAATAGGCCCTACACAACTGTGCTGCACTGCAACTCCCAATTTAACCATAGCCTATCACAGGACAATTTACAATTACCATTTAACCTACAAGTTGGTACATCTTTGCACTCTGGGAAATAACCAGATGTCACTTTAGTCAGATGAAGAGAATACTAGAGTCCGGACTTCTATTTTACTTGGTTACCAAGGAGAGAGAATGCTGGTGGCCACCAGCTCTCAATTCTGCTCTCCTGTTACAATAGCATCCTTTTATACAGTTCAGCATAGTAACAGCAGACATTATAATACTATATATCTAATCATTGTATACAAATATTACCACGCTAACAATATATTACCTTCACTAAAAACTAGGAGTGAAAGGAGCAGTTACAAGTTAAACTATCTTGTGGAGCTCAGCACGTTAGTTTCTGTTTCTATCTGGTCGCAGCATATTAGACCTATACCTTATCTCGCAAGAGTTAGCACATTCTGTTCTCTGTTTGCACACGTCCTTTGCAGTTTCCACTCTCTCTAGTCACAACACTCATTAACCCTTTCCCTCCACAGATCCCTCCTTTTTGATCTTCTAGAGCAACATTCATACTGTTTACCATATTCACATTCATATTCTCTCATTGAGTCTACCTCTGGCAAGGGGGCCTCATAACAATCATGATCTTCATCCAGTTGTTGAGCAGGAGATAGTGGCACAAAAGTTGCAGGGTTTACGGCAGGCAACCATTAGTAGGTATAGTTAGATCGTGACGAGAGGATTAACCACAGCCAGTACTGCGGGAGGCAGTAAAATGCTGGCTGGCACCGGAATCGAGGCGCATGGTCATGACATGGGGTACCAACAGAGCACAGGGGTGATCAAGCACTTAGGGGACAGATTTTTCGACGATCACCGTGGTGGTTGCCACAATTCAGAGGCAGGAGGGCATTCCCTTTATTACAGCAGGTAAGGAGGTGAAGTAATAGACCACTGCAAGCTTACCATCACAGTACTTTTGGCACAGCACTCCAGTAGCGAATCCATCCTTCTCGTTAATGAACAGCAGGAACAGCTTCTCACAGTCAGGTAGGCAAAGGTCTGGTGCCACACGAAGGGCATCCTTTAGGGCTGTGAAAGCCCGATCCTTCTAGTCAGTCCACCTCACTAAAGCTCATTATTAGTAACCACGCAATACAGTAATATAAAATCAGATAAGTCAAACAGGTTAGCAAAGTTCATACATACATAAGTGTGGAAATATAAAAACGAAGCATCGTCAAGCTTAGGGGTAAATGAATAGTCTTACAATGAAATGAGGAGTGGGTAAATGAAATCAGTTCGTGGTATTAGGTTGAGTAGTGATGGAGAGAGAGAGGTGTGGTGGTTCTTCGAGTAAGCCAATGCCATCGATCCTCTGTTGTCCCTTAAACGTCACCGAATGTGACCCCAAAAAAGAAGGAGATCATCTTCTGTGGTTGTTATCAACCCAGGCAAGGGTTGGACACACTGATAACTTCCCTCCGGTCACCCCTTTTCCACACTCTGAGAGATTCTCCTGATCAATCTGCCAAAAAAAAAACACCTTTCTGTGGGCACAACAAAGCTCATACAGTGTCCAAAACCATGTGTGTGTGTGTGTGTTTGTGTAACAACCAACTGACCTTGTATTTATCTCAGCATGCTGAATACCAGCTGTCCATCACATAACACTGCCCTCAGTTATCATAACTCACAAGCTGCTCGTTGCTCTCTCTTTCTAAGTCAGTCACACCCTCTTTCTTTTTAAAGGTACAATCTATAAAGGATAATTCAGGATCCCGCTAACACCTTCCCCTCTGGAAAAATTTTGATCAACGAGCAAAAGTTTTGTCTAACTGTAGATTACAAGGTTTGAAACAATACATGTATAATTATCAGATAACAGAACAAAACATATACAACTTATAACTTAACATCTGCATAAACAATCAACTATAATGTCAGTAGCTTTTACATGTTTTATTTTCAGGTCATATTCTTGCAAGATGAGACTCCAGTTTAATAAACTTCTATTCTTATCCTTCATCTTAGTTAGAAACACTAACAGGTTGTCATCCGTGTAAATCACCAGTGGTTTCTGTGCAAGACAAACATAGACCTCCAAATGTTATAAAGCCAGAGTAAGTGATTTCAACAGTGGAATAATTTTTCTTGTGCACATTGAATTTCTTCAAGAAATATGGTACTGGGTGTTCAATATCATCCTCACCTTTCTGTAACAGTACTGCCCCAGCAGCTTCATCACTAGTGTCTGTCACTATAGAGAATGGTTTTGAAAAATCAGGTGCTTTGAGCACAAGATGGTAACACAGAATAATTTTTAGTCATTCAAAGGCTTCCTGGTAAAGCTCACTCCATACAAATCTTTCACTCTTCCCTAGTAGATTCATTAGGGAGAGAGTGATATCTGCAAAGTTTTTACAAAACTTACAATAATACCCAACCATTCCTAAAAACCTTCCTAAATCTTTCTTGCCCTTCAGAACGGGATTGATCGTCCTTTGGAATGGCCCTGGAGCATTTTTCATTTAAAAGGGTAAGGCAGCCCAGATGGTGTTACAAATGCTGAGATTTCTCTAGCCCTTCCTGTCAAAGGAACACATAAGTATCCTTTTAACAAGTCAATTTTTGGTGAGGTATTCAGCCTTACCCACTTTATGAATATAGTCATCCACTCTCTTTTCTTGTTTTTTCTTGTTTCCAATTTCTTGTTCAACCATTTTACTTTTACCTAAGTTCATTCTGTAGGGAAACTGCTTAATCGGCTTGGCTTGGCCTACGATTACTTCATGCACTGCAGCTACACACCATCTTGGAACTTTAGGGAACAAATCCTCATAATTGCTAATTAACTCTTTCAATTGTTTTTGTTGTGCAGTCTCCAAATGATGGACTTTGTTGTCAATATTTTTCAAAACAACGGAATTTTGGAGCCTTGTACAGACTATACTCAGCTTATTAAAATTATCTGGCATCTCGTTACACGCCTCCACAACTCTACTTGTTTTCATAACTGTACTCACAGGTGCTGTCTCTGGGTCATAATAATAAGGCTTTATCCTGTTTACATGTACCACTTGAGTAGCCTTCCTTCGGTCAGGAGTCTCAACAACATAATTCAGAGAGTCAATTTTCTTAATTATTTGGTTCGGACCATGAAACTACACTTGGAGTGGGTTGGTCAAAAGAGGGAAAAGGACCAAAACCTTATCTCCAACATTAACACCAGTTCCCTCGCTTTCCTATCGTACCAGTGCTTCATTTTAATCTAAGAGTTCTGCAAATTTTGCTTTGCAAGATCACAAAGCCTTGTTAAGCCTATCTCAAACTCCAAAACATAATCCAGCACACTGATACATACTTTTGGATCACACCACTGTTCTCTGAGCAAGGTCAAAGGACCTCTGGGCCTGTGACCAAAAACAAGCTCAAACGGACTAAACCCTAATGATTCTTGAATTGAGTCTCTAACAGCAAAGTGAAGTAAGTATATACCTTCATCCCAATCCCTGTTATTCTCATAACAGTAGGTTTTAATCATTGTCTTTAAAGTGGAATGGAACCATTCCAAGGCTCCTTGGGACTCTGGGTGGTATGCAGATGACATAATTTGATTAGCCCCAGCTCAGAAACTATTTGCTGGAATACTCCCGACGTAAAGTTACTGACCTGGTCAGACTGAATTTTTTTGGGCAGACCAACCATAGTAAAAAACTTGCTGAGAGCCTTCACCACTGTTTTAACCCTAATATTTTGAAGAGGAACTACCTCGGGGAACCTAGAAGCAGCACACATTATAGTTAACATGTACTGATGCCCAGCTGCAGTTTTTAGCAGTGGGCCAACACAATCCACTATGACTCAGGGAAAATGGTTCACCAAAAGCAGGTATTGGCCCAAGTGGAGCTTTTGGGATGGCCTGATTAGGTTTTCCCATCACCTGACATGTATGACAAACTCTGCAATAATTCACAGCATCCTTCCTCACACTGGGCCAATAAAATTCTCTCATAATCCTGTGCACTGTCTTCTTCACCCCAAAATGTCCACCTAATGGGTTATTATGGGGCAGGTTTAAAACTTCAGCCCTGTAAACTTTTGGAACCACTACCTGGTGCACAATAGCCCAACCTTTGCTTGCAGGCACAGTGGTTGGTCTCCACTTCTGCATTAACACCCCAACTTTAAGGTAGTATCCCATTGACTCTTTCTGAATTTCATCCTTAGAGAGAGCTGTCTCCCCTAAAGCCACAATTTCAGGATTTTGCTTCTGTTCCTCTATATATTCCTTTCCAGATAAGGACAAATTTTTCTCATCACCCTTGCTACCCTCTAAGTCCTGTTAGAATAGGGAAGGTAGAAAAAATCTCTGATAAATCATCATGGACATCAGACTTTTTAGACATGCTTCAAGTTACTGCGCATGTGGGGTAAATATCAGTATCCATGTGTGGGAAGTTAGCAGCAGGCTTGCCCGTTAGCTGCACTGTTGGATAAATATCACCCTGGATAGGTGTCGTCCTACCCCCAATGTTTACTAAACTCAGCACTATCACCAGACTTACAAAAACCATATGTATATTGTGAAAAACTCCAAACAATCCATTTATTCTATTTCTACAACTTTTAGATCGATCTTTCTCCATAGTAACCCCTGCAAATGGCCTCTTAAAACCAAAACAATCTTTTCCCTCCACATCACAATTGTGAAAAGCAACTCCACAACCTTGGAGGTGTTTACATTCAAATGTTAAAACAAAATTACTTACTTACTTCTTTAGCAGGCCATTGTCCTGAAAGCAGGGTCAAAGGTCGCGAAACCAATCCAAACTTCCCAAATACTTTATTCAAAAGTCCAGAAACAGCACCTTTCTCAATATCTGCAGTAACATTTACCTCACCAGGTTTCATCTCGTCACCCTCTTTTAGAATACTGCCTAAAACAAGTGACTGAAAATCCTTAATTCCCACTGGTACCAAGGTTAACCCCTTATTCACTGAAACAGGTCCATCTGACACAAAAAGACTGCATTCCTTTTCAACCAAGTCAGACACCTCAGACCTTAACTGAGTTTCAACACAAGGTTCAGTGCCCTGTGAATCCACAGGTACTTCAACAAAATGAACACAGGCAATTGGGACAGCTGCCTCTTCTAAACTGTCATCACTGGTCCCAGTTTCACATTCCAGGTAACCCTGATCTTCCCAGCTACTCTCTGGGAAACTTTCATCCGGAGTAAACTCAACCTTATGGGTTAAGACAATCTTGTCTGCTGCCTTAGCAGACCCCTGCAAGGTAGTGGCATGTTTTTCATCTGGGTATGCCCTTACATCATCGGGAACACAACTTTTAAATTCTTTAATCGAAACCAGTTCTTTCAAGCTGTTAAAAATCAGCAGGGTCTAATACTAGACCTCCTTGCTGCAATTCCTCTATCTTTTCCAGCTTGAACCACCTCTGTCTTTCTGCTTCCTCAGCCTCGATCCTTAATGTTTCCATCTGATACTGGTGCTCAAACCCACTAGGTTTACTTTCAGGAAACAACTCCAACTCCTCCACTTTAAACACATCCTTAGATACATAATACTTGGCTATTATCCTCTGCATCTGTGACCCCCCCAACTCATTGTTGATTTCACCTAAGTAAGTTTCAACTTTTTTGCAATACTCAACAACTCAAACCTTCTGGTGCCCTCTAATGCCTCAAAGGTTGGCGCTTCCAGAAATTTATCAACATCCATTTCTGCTGTTTTTCCACACAACCAAATCTAAAGGGATTTTCTGCAATCAATTCAAATGAGCCCCCAAACAGTTTGCTCAAATCCCAGACACAGGCCCCAATTTTGTTATGTACCCTGTAACCGGTTAAAGAACTAGCAGAAATAGAAAACACCCTGGTGTCTGGTATTGCTATTCAGTAAAACTTGTTTATTAGTAACCACGCAATACTGTAATATAAAATCAGATAAATCAAACAGGTTAGCAAAGTTCATGCATATATAAGTGTGGAAATGTAAAAACCAAGCTTTTTCAAGCTTAGGAAGTAAATGGATAGAGTCTTATGATGATGGGTAAATGAAATCAGTTCATGGTATTAGGTTGAGTAGTGATGGAGAGAGAGAGATGTGCTGGTTGCTTGATTAAGCCGATGCCATCGATCCTCTGTTGTCCTCCAAAATCCTTTAAATGTCACTGAATGTGACTACAAAAAGAAAGGAGACCATCTTCTGTGGCTAAGTTATCAACCCACGCGAGGGTTAGGTACAATAATAACTTCCCACCGGTCATCCCTTTTCACACTGCGAGAGCCACGGATTGATTCTCCTGATTGATCCTCCAAATAACCGACTTTCTGTGGGCGCAACGAAGTTCATCCAGTGTCCAAAACCATATGTGTGTGTAACAACCATCTGACCTTGTATTTATCTCAGCATGCTGAACACCAGCTGTCCATCACATAACACCGCTCTCGGTTACCATGATGACTCACAAGCTGCTCGTTGCTTGCTCTTTCTAAGTCAGTCACACCCTCTCTTTCTTTTTAAAGGTACAGTCCAAAAGGGATAATTCAGGATCCCATCGTACTATATATCTCTATCTATCTATCTATCTATCTATTTTTATGCTATCTATCTCTCTATCTATCTATCTAGACATATATAAATATCAAGCCATCTGTCTATCTATCAATCAATTTATCTGTTTATAACTCTATCTTTCCATGTATCTATGCATATATCAATCTATCAATCTGTCTGTCTATCTATCTATCGATCTATCTATCTAACTGTCCATCCATCTATCTACCTATCTATCTATCCATCCATCTATCTATCCATCCAGAAGTGGTCTGCAGCAGGGGAGATTGATAAGTCTGTGGCCTAATGTAAAACGAGATGTGTTATACAGCTCTTGTTAGATGTACCAGCAGATCAACTCTTTGAGTGATAATGCAGAACGTTTGAAGTTATTAACTCATCTCCTTCTACCTTAGGCCATGGACTTATCAATAACCATCTTCATCTATCTCTCCATCTGTCTGTCTGTCTGTCTATCTATCTATCCATCTATCTACCTTTCTATCTATCTATTAATCTATGTATGTATCTATTTTTCTCTCTCTCTATCCGTCTTTCAATCTACTATCTATCTTTCTATCTGTCTGTCCATCTATCCATCTCTCTTTCTATGTTTCTATCTATCTATATATCTATTCAGCTATTTATAAGCCCCCTCTCTCTCTATATATATATATGTCTATTTATCAATCTTTTAATCTGTTTTTCTATCTTCTATCCACCTATTTATGTATCTATCTATGTTTATCTGACTATCTGAAATTGGTAACTGCTGCAGCATACTCCTTCCAATTCAATGTTGAATCCCCGAATACAGTCCAGTCTATCAGCTCAATGCAGCCTTGTGAGCATTCCTGTCCCTGCCTTGTCCCTATGTTCTTTCTTCCCTCTACTGGTGCTGCTATCTTCAATCTCTTCCTAGACTCATGGAGTAGAATTACAGCCAGTTAATCAGACCTTCCAAAGTGTGGGCATAGAATAGCACAGTAGGTACCCTTGATGGTGGTGTATCAATGACCCTGAATTTTGTTTCCTCTTGTACTACAATTGACTTGTTGATTATAATTATTTAGTGACCTTTTCAAGCCTGCCTTCTTAAAATACCCAGAAATGATGGTGAAGGCATTAGGGTGTGCTGTTTTATGCGTGTTGATCACATCCCTCAGATCATCTACAGCCTGCTTGACATTGGCCTGATATGAAATGTATACTGCTGTCAAAATGATCACTGAAATCTCATGGCAGGTAAAATGAAAGGCACTTAATTGCATCACATTCCAGATCTGGTGAACAGTACCGGGATAACACTGACACATTTGTACAACAAAAGCAGTTGATCATGAGCCATATGCCTCCACCTCCACTTTTGAGAGACTCTATAGATCTATCCTGACAGTGGATGGAGAACCTGTTGATATCAGTACCTGTGTCCAGTGCAGAAGAATTTAACCAGGTTTCCATGAAACAAAGCAAGCAAACAGTCCTAATGTCCCTCTCATACAGTACCCCATCTCTGAAATCTTCAGTTTTATTTACTAGAGACTGTACGTTTGCCAGCAAGATAGTCGATATTGGGAGTCTAAAACCCAGTATCCTTAAATGCACTTGTATCCCAGATCTATCCCAGCTATGTTATGTAACACCTGCAGATGATTAGAAAGGAACAAATCAAAAGAGTTCATCACTTATATACAAACAATATCAGTACAAAATATCAGGTCATTTTCATTCCATCTGCTGGGTTAATAATCAACAACCTAAGAATGTGCTAGGGGATGTCCAAAAATGTCACTACTTATTATGGTGCTAACGCAGTATGCTTGTCAGAAAAACATAGAACTCAACTACACCTCCTACCTCAGGTCTCTTGGTCTTCAGTCTCCATGCTTTGGTCATTGTGCTTCGATGCTCATTTCCCAAATTATCCATTGACAGGACCCTAAAGGTTTCAACAGGAAACCTCCAGGTTTCAACTTTGGACTCAATGACTCACCAACGCTTTTGACTCTTGCTTACACAGATATCTGATCCTAGTACCCATTAACCTTCATCACCCACATCACTGGCCTTCAAGCAAAGCATGAAGACATAGAACCTGCATAAATCCATTTCAGCAATGTAACCTATCAAAATTGACCACTGCAGGGCTTGCTAATGAAATTGAACTTGCTTCCCAATAAAACTTGCTTGCTAAAACTAGAAGAGTTTCAAAGAAAATGTAGAAAGAGTACTGGTGTGCAAACAAATGAGAATGGGTACACCCTCACAATAATTGTATTACGAAATAGCTGCCTCTGATATTAGTTGGGGAGATAATATGGGTGAAGCCCATATCGGACTAGCACCAGAAGGCAGTGATACCAACATACAACATACAATGTACAACATGCTTCTAGGTTATGTAAGGCCAAATCAGAGGAGAACATGTCATCTTTGGATGATTACCAAAGAAATAAGCATGACTGAAGCAGATAAAGACAACAATGGAAATATCTGGAGTTCACCTTAGATACTAAATTTAAAATGGGTTCAAATGGTGACCAGAGATTTAGCTGGCCAATGGTTGAGGAATGGAATGTGTGTAGGAGATCATTGCTGAGCAGAAACATCATAGCCTGACAACAGGCCTCAGGAGATCCTAGAAACCTGTTGGACCAGATCTGAAAGAGCAATATGTCAATCTGATTTGGAAGGTTTCAAACCAAAGTAAAGAATGCAAAAACCTGGCAGTTACTTTCAATGTTTTGTTTTTCATTTGTTTTAAAGGATGTTACATATGTAATGTTGATTGGAAGCATGTTCGATCAACATTACATGTTCAGACTCATATTATGTGACTATCTGCTGCTGTAGGTAACTTAGTGTGGACCAGTGTCAAATGTTTAAGAAAAATACAGTAAAAATGATCTGTCCATGAAGTTTCTCAGTCAATATATATCATAGAAACATAGAAAACCTATGTGTGAACATGTCCCTACCTTAGAAATTACTAGGTTTACCTATAGCACTCTATTTTTCTAAGCTCCATGTACCCATCCAAAAGTCTCTTAAAAGACCCTATTGTATTCACCTCCACCACCGTCGCCAACAGCCCATTCAACATACTCACCACTCTGTGAGTAAAAAACCTACCCCTGATATCTCCTTTGTACCTACTCCCCAGTACCTTAAACCTGTGTCCTCTTGTGGCAACTATTTCAGCCCTGGGAAAAAGCCTCTGACTATCCACGCAATCAATGCCTTTCATCATCTTATACACCTCTGTCAGGTCACCCCTCATCTTCCGTTGCTCCAAGGAGAAAGGGCCGAGTTCACTCAAATTATTCTCATAAGGCACGCTTCCTAATCCAGGCAACATCCTTGTAAATCTCCTCTACACCTTTTCTATGGCTTCCACAGCCTTCCTGTAGTGACACAACCAGAAGTGAGCACAGTACTCCAAGTTGGGTCTGACCAGGGTCAACATTACCTCTTGACTCCTAATTTCAGTTCCGTGATTGATGAAGGCCAATACACCATGCGCCTTCTTAACCACAAAGTCAACCTAAGCAGCTGCTTTGAGTGTCCTATGGACTCAAGACCCCAATATCCCTCTGATCCTCCATACAGCCAAGAGTCTTACCATTAATACTATATTCTGCCATTATATTTGACCTACCAAAATGAACCACTTCACGCTTATCTGGGTTGATCTCCATCTGCCACTTCTCAGCCCAGTTTTGCGTCCTATCAGTGCCCTGCTGTAATCTCTTGACAGCCCTCCAAACTATCCACAACACCTCCAACCTTTGTGTCATCAGCAAACTTACTAAACCATCCCTCCACTTCCTCATCTAGGTCATTTATAAAAATCACAAAGAGTAAGGGTCCCAGAACAGATCTCTGAGGCACATCACTGGTGACCAACTTCCATGTAGAATATGACCCGTCTACAACCACTCTTTGCCTTCTGTGGGCAAGCCAATTCTGGATCCACAAAGCAGTGCCCACTTGGATCCCATGCCTCCTTACTTTCTCAATAAACCTTGCATGGGGTGTCTTGTCAAATGCCTTGCTGAAATCCATATACACTACATCTACTGCTCTACATTCATCAATGTGTTTTGTCACATCCTCAAAAAATTCAATCAGACCCGTAAGGTACAACCTGCCCTTGACAAAGCCATGCTGACTGTTCCTAGTCATATCATACCTCTCCAAATGTTCATAAATTCTGCCTCTCAGGATCTTCTCCATCGGCTTACCAACCACTGAGGTAAGACTCACTGGTCTATAATTTCCTGAGCTATCTCTACTCCTTTTTTTGAATAAAGGAACAACATCCTCAACCCTCCAGTCCTCTGGAACCCCTCCTGTCCCCATTGATGATGCAAAGATCATTGCCAGAGGCTCAGCAATCCCCTCCCTCGCCTCCCACAGTAGCCTGGGGTACATCTCATCCGGTCCCAATGACTTATCCAACTTGATGCTTTCCAAAAGCTCCAGTACATCCTCTTTCATATATCTACATGCTCAAGCTTTTCAGTCTGCTGCAAGTCATCACCAAGATCCTTTTCCATAGTGAATACTGAAGTAAAGTATTCATTAAGTTCCTCTGCTGTTTCCTCCAATTCCATAAATACTTCCCCACTGTCACACTTGATAGATCCTATTCTTTCATGTCTTATTCTCTTGCTCTTCACATACTTGTAGAATGCCTTGGGGTTTTCCTTAATCCTGCCTGCCAAGGCCTTCTCATGGCCCCTTCTGGCTCTCCTAATTTCATTCTTAAGCTCCTTCCTGTCAGCCCTAAAAAACTTCCAGATCTCTGACATTACCTAGCTCTCTGAACCTTTTGTAAGCTTTACTTTTCTTCTTGACTAGACTAGTGTTGGTGCATGGCCAAGTGGTTAAGGCATCAGTCTAGTGATCTGAAGGTCGTGAGTTCGAGCCTCAGCTGAGGCAGCGTGTTGTGTTCTTGAGCAAGACACTTAACCACACATCGCTCTGCGACAACACCGGTGCCAAACTGTATCGGCCCTAGTGCCCTTCCCTTGGACAACATTGGTGGCGTGATGAGGGGGGACTTGCAGCATGGGCAACTGCCGGTCTTCCATACAACCTTGCCTAGGGTTGAGCCCTGGAAACCTTCCAAGGTGCAAATCCATGGTCTCACGAGACTAACGGGTACCTGTTATTATTATTATTATTATTATTAACTAGATTTATTACAGCCTTTGTACACCATGGTTCCTGTACACTGCCATAACTTCCCTGTCTCATTGGAATGGACCTATGCAGAACTCCACACAAATATCCTCTGAATATTTCCCTGAGAACATCTGTTTCCAATTTAAGCTTCTAATTTCCTGCCTGGCAGCCTCATAATTCCCCTTACTCCAATTAAATGCTTTTCTAACTTGTCTGTTCCTATTTCTCTCCAATGCTGTTGGAAAGGAGATAGAATTATGATCACTATCTCCAAAATGCTCTCCCACTGAGAGATCTGACACCTGACCAGGTTCATTTCACAATACCAAATCAAGTACAGCCTCTCCTCTTGTAGGCTTATCTGCATATTGTGTCAAGAAGCATTCCTGAACACACCTAACAAACTCCACACCATCTAAACCCCTTGGACTAGGGAGATGCCAATCGATATTTGGGAAATTAAAATCTCCCAACACGATGTCTCTGTTATTATTACACCTTTCCAGGATCTGTTTCCCTATCTGCTCCTCGATAACCCTGTTACTATTGGGCGGCCTATTAACAAAACAACACCCAGTAAAGTTGTTGACCCTATCCTATACCTAACCTCCACCCACAGAGACTCCGTAGACAATCTCTCCATGACTTCCACCTTTTCTGCAGCCATGACACTCTCTGATCAACAGTGCCACGCCCCACTTCTTTTGCCTCCCTCCCTGCCCTTTTGAAACATCTATGTTTGTAAAACCCATCACTTGAAGTAACCATTCCTGCTCCTGAGCCATGCAAGTCTCTGTAATGGCCACCACATCATATCTCCAAGTACTGATCCACGCTTTAAGCTCATCCACTTTGTTCACAACACTCCTTGCGTTAAAATAGACACATCTCAAACCTTCGGCCTGAGCGCGTCCCTTCTCTATCACCTGCTTATCCTCCCTCTCACACTGTCTACAAGCTTTCTCTATTTGTGAGCCAGCCTCCTCTTCCTGCATCTCTTCAGTTTGGTTCCCACAACTGCAGTAGTTCTAGTTTAAACTCTCTCCAATATCCTCCTTGCCAGGATATTGGTTCCCCTGGGATTCAAGTGCAACTGTCCTTTTTGTACAGGTCACTCCTGCTCCAAAAGAGGTCCCAATGATCCAGAAATCTGAATTCTGACCTCCGTTCCAATCCCTCAGCCACGTATTTATCGTCCATCTCATTCTATTCCTATACTCACTGTTGTGTGGCATAGGCAGTAATCCTGAGATTACTACCTTTATGGTCCTGCTTCTCAGCTTCCTTCCTAACTCCCTGTAGTCTGCCTTCAGAGCTCTCCCCTTTTCCTGCCTATGTCGTTGGTACCAATATGTACCTCGACCTCTGGCTGTTCTTCTTCCCACTGCAGGATATCTTGGACGTGATCTGAAACATTACGTAGTAGTAAATCAAGGCAACTGGATGTGCTGTATTGTCTAGCAGACTTTTGCCACTCATCCAAGAGGCTTCTTCAGTGGGTAGTTTTCCAGCTTATAAATCTGTGAGCTGTTTAAAGGTATAGCAATCACAGGTGCCACAGAAAAGGACAACCAGCATTATCTGAATTTTTTAAATGAAACTATAAGATACTTTGAACTGAAGGTAGAACAGTAGATGTAATGTATATGGACTTCAGAAAGTAAGGAGGCATGGGATCCAAGGGGACATTGCTTTGTGGATCCAGAACTGGCTTGCCCACAGAAGGCAAAGTGAGGTTGTAGACGGGTCATATTCTGCATGGAGGTCGGTGATCAGCGGTGTTCCTCAGGGATCTGTTCTGGGACCCTTACTCTTCGTGATTTTTATAAGTGACCTGGATGAGGAAGTGGAGGGATGGGTTAGTCAGTTTGTTGATGACACAAAGTTTGGAGGTGTTGTGGATAGTCTGGAGGGCTGTCAAGAGATTACAGCGGGACATTGATAGGATGCAAAACTGGACTGAGAAGTAGCAGACGGAGTTCAACCCAGATAAGTGTGAAGTGGTTCATTTTGGTAGGTCAAATACAATGGCAGAATATAGTATGAATGGTAAGACTCTTGGCAGTGTGGACGATCAGAGTGATCTTGGGGTCTGAGTCCATAGGACACTCAAAGCTGCTGCACAGGTTGACTCTATGGTTAAGAAAACATATGGTGCCTTGGCCTTCATCATTCATGGGGCTGCGTTTCGGAGCCGAGAGGTAATGTTGCAGCTGTATAGGACCCTGGTCAGACCTCACTTGGAGTACTGTGCACAGTTCTGGTCACCTCACTACAGGAAGGATGTGGAAACCATAGAAAGGGTGCAGAGGAGATTTACAAGGATGTTGCCTGGATTGGGGAGCGTGCCTTATGAGAATAGGTTGAGTGAACTCGGCCTTTTCTCCTTGGAACGAAGGAAGATGAGAGGTGACCTGATAGAATGAGAGGCATTGATCGTGTGGATAGTCAGAGGTTTTTTCCCAGGGCTGATATGGCAAGCATGAGAGGGCACAGTTTTAAGGTGCTGGGGAGCAGGTACAGAGGAGATGTCAAGAATAAGTTTTTTAGTTAGAGAGTGGTGAGTGTATGGAATGGGCTGTCAGTGATGGTGGTGGAGGTGGATACAACAGGGTCTTTTAAGAGACTCCTGGACAGATACATGGAGCTTAGAAAAATAGAGGGCTATGGGTAACCCTAGGTAATTTCTAAAGTAAGTACATGTTCGGCACTTCTATGTTTCTATGGAGTTATAGAAGGTAAAAAACGTTTTATTCTATAGCCTTGCAATTTGGCTGACTGATTTGCTTGCTTCTTCTTTCTGTGTCAGGACAGTTATTCTCTTGAAGGATTTTCAACAAGCCTTACATGATGCTTATCCAACTACCTCTTGTCTGGAGGCTATGGCCTTGAAATCTACAATTGATGTGACATGTAATGACTTCATCTCAGTTTTTGAGTCTGACATTTTCACCTGACTTTTTCAGGTAAGTACATAATTTTGTGAGAAAATGTGAAATGACTAATTATTTGATAACAGCCGGAAATGCACTGTAACCTTTCATCATTCTGCTGAAAAGCTTCCACATTTAATTATCAAGATATCATTTTGAATGTGGCAGTTGGCGCTAACATACATAGATTGGTAAAAGTTAGGGGGAAAAAAGCTACTGGACAGTTATTGAAAATTACTTGTTGGGCTGGCTGGTGGCGCAATGACATCAGTGCCGAACCCCAGAATGGAGGATCCCAGGTCCGGGTCTGCTCCCGAGTACACTTTCCATCTGTGCCAGGTTGAGTGTGGAGATTGCAATTTGACCTCATAAAATGAAGGGAAAAATACTGAAGCCAGGGCTTCAAAAGTTATGGTGAGAAGGCGAGGGAGTGGGACTAAATGGGAGAATGGATCAGCTCATGATAAAATTGTGGAGCAAACTCGATGGGCCGAATGGCCGACTTCTACTCCTTTGTCCTGTGGTTTTATGGAAAATGTCTGTGTGAGGAGTTGCACGCCACCCAGTCTCTCTGTCTCTTGCTCCGCACCTTGTAAAGACATGAGAAAAAAGGTATCTTCACGCACACGCATGGAGGCATGCACGGACGCACGCATGCACCAAAAAAAGAAAATTACTTGTTACCTCTAATGGAAAATTTGTGTAGGTCCAATGAGAATAGGGTCAGGTTTGTGATATGTGCACGTTGCTCACATATGAACGTAAGTGGTATTTGTGTTATTTTTACTGGAATTTAATATTTCACTGATGGGTGCAAATACATGTCTTTGCAGAAGGCAGAAGGTGGTGGTGGAGACAGTACATTCAGATTGGAGGATTGTGACTAGTGGTGTCCCACAAGGATCTGTCCAGGGACCTCTACTTTTCATGATTTTTATTAACGACCTGGATGTGGGGGTAGAAGGCTGGGTTGGCAAGTTTGCAGATGACACAAAGGTTGGTGGTATTGTAGATAGTGTAGAGAATTGTCGAAGATTGCAGAGAGACATTGATAGGATGCAGAAGTGGGCTGAGAAGTGGCAGATGGAGTTCAACCCGGAGAAGTGTGAGGTGGTACACTTTGGAAGGACAAACTCCAAGGCAGAGTACAAAGTAAATGGCAGTATACTTGGTAGTGTGGAGGAGCAGAGGGATCTGGGGGTACATGTCCACAGACCCCTGAAAGATGCCTCAAAGGTAGATAGGGTAGTTAGGAAATCTTCTGGTGTGTTAGCTTTCATAAGTCGAGGGATAGAGTTTAAGAGTCGCGATGTAATGATGCAGCTCTATAAAACTGTGGTTAGGCCACACTTGGAGTACTGAGTCCAGTTCTGGTCACCTCACTATAGGAAGGATGTGGAAGCATTGGAAAGGGTACAGAGGAGATTTACCAGGATGCTGCCTGGTTTAGAGAGTATGCATTATGATCAGAGATTAAGGGAGCTAGGGCTTTACTCTCTGGAGAGAAGGAGGACGAGAGGAAACATGATAGAGGTGTACAAGATAATAAGAGGAATAGATAGAGTGGATAGCCAGCGCCACTTCCCCAGGGCACCACTGCTCAATACAAGAGGACATTGCTTTAAGGTAAGGGGTGGGAAGTTCAAGGGGTATATTAGAGGAAGGTTTTTTACTCAGAGAGTGGTTGGTGCGTGGAGTGCACTGCCTGAGTCAGTGGTGGAGGCAGATACACTAGTGAAGTTTAAGAGACTACTAGACAGGTATATGGAGGAATTTAAGGTGGGGGGTTATATGGGAGGCAGGGTTTGAGGGTCGGCACAACATTGTGGGTCGAAGGGCCTGTACTGTGCTGTACTGTTCTATGTTCTATGTTTACTTTTAACTGAATATAAGTATAGGTTCATTTTGAAATAAAAGTTTTGAAATGTTTTATTTTCTTTGATAATTGTTATGACAACTGAAAAGTTTTTCTAAAAGGTTCTTTCTAAGTAATTTAAGTATATATGGATGGAAGTCTGTTTTCCCAGCAGGTTGCTATTCATATCTTTATAATAAAAGTCTGTATTCCTGTAATGATTATCAACTTCATATATACACTCAGTGGTCACTTTATTATGTATGACTGTCTCCTGGCCATTAATGCAACTATGTAATCAGCAAAGATGTAGCGGCAACTCAGTGCATAAAAGCATGCTGATATTGTCAATTGGGTTCAACTGTTGTTCAGACCAACATCAGAATATGGAAGAAATGTGATCTATGTGGCTTGGACCATGGAATGATTGTTGGTGCCAGAGTGTCTCAGAAACTGCTGATCTCCTGGGATTTTCATGTATAACAGTCTCTAGAGTTTACAGAGAATGGTACAGATAACAGTAAATATCCAGTAAATAGCAGTTCTGCAGGGTAAAATGCCTTGTAAATGTGAGTGGCCTGAGGAGAATGGCCAGACTGGTTCAAGCTGACCAGAAGACAGCAATAACTTAGATATTAAAAACTCTGGACACGTAAAATGTTGAACACTGAAATGAATGATGGGCTATAGAAGCAGTAGACCAAGGGCATATACTCAAGAGTACCCAATAAAGTGGCCATTCATAATACATAGTGGTTGCGAAGAAAAAGCATTTCAGGATACATTGTATACATTTCTCTGACATTAAATGTACTTTTGAAACCTTTGAAGTGGCCATTCATATACATAGGCAATAGTGGTTCTTATTTTTGAATCAAAGACTTATCTTTCTGTTATAAACTTGTAGCATTTCCAAGAGAATCATGAGACCTACTGTGTCACAGTCTTCATTCAACAGTACTTGCAGAATTCGTTCCAATTGCCAGCTCAAAAATAGACACCATTCTTTTTTTTTGCTCAACTTAACAGAACTTAAAATTTACAGATACATTTATATTTCCTCCCCTCACAGATATCAGCTATCAGAACACTTCCATCAAAATATAGACATCACCCCAACATCCTATACAAAAGCCCTTATTAGTAAGTTTACATCTACATACTGCAGAAAAGGTTGCCATCTTTTATGAAAACTATTTGTTTTTGAGTTTACCATACATATCAAGAAGTCCAGAGGAATGTATTCCATGATTAATTTATGTCAACTAAAATGTCCTGGGGCCTTACCGGATATCCAACAAAGTAAAATGTTCTTCCTCGCACAAAAAGTCAGGATGTTAAAAAGCTTTTTCTGATGTTCATTAATAATACGACTGCTGGGTAAGCCTAAGAGAAAAGACACTGGGTTCAGTTCAAGCTCCATCTTCAGAATCTTTTCCATTTCACTCAAAATATCACTCCAGTATGCCTAAAGTTTGTTTAAGAATTTTTATTCTATATTGTATCAGTCTGAGAGATGTAATGATGGACAATCTAGGATGGAGTCCTTTTTCAGGAATTTAGATCTCCTAGGCATTTCTTCTGAACAACAGTCCCTCCTCAATGCTCCGTTATCTATACATTAGATACAGGAAGCTGTGAGACAGCTCCAAAGTGGGAAGGCTCCTGGTCCTAATGGACTCAGTAGTGAATTCTATAAAGAGTTCACAGGGTTAGTATCAGAGCCTATGCTAAACATGTTCAATCATGCATTTAATTATGGTCTCCTCCCACCATCATTGAGAGAAGCTAATATCTCCCTAATTCTTAAGAAAGGAAAAGGCCCTGAAGATTGTGCCTCCTACAGGCCTATTCCATTGTTAAATGTTAAATCATTCATTGTTAAATCTAAAACCTTAGCGTTGCAGTTAGAAACCGTGTTACCTTTTATCATTAAAAAGGATCATACGGGTTTTGTAAAAGGCCGTAGATCATCTAACAATCATCGAAGCAATGAAGCAGTATTGTGAAAAATGGTCTCTGAACCCAAATCCATCAAAAACTCAAGTGTGTGCATTCCACCTGAGGAATCGAGAAGCAGCTCGGAAACTTAAGGTCTTCTGATGTGGGAAGGAGATCCAACACCACCTGACCCCAATTTACGTGGGCGTGACACTGGTTAGGACGCTCTCATTTGCCACCCACATCCAAAAACTCCAAGAGAAAGTTGGCTCTTGCAACTCTCTCTTGAAAAAATTAGCAGGCACGAAATGGGGAGCTAATGCTCACACACTTAGATCAATTGCCCTAGCACTCTGCTATGCAGCTGCAGAATACTGTGCACCTGTGTCAGGCAGATCAGCCCATGAGAAGAAAATAGACCCGTTGCTTAACGAAGCCTGCCGAATAATCATGGGCAAACTGCACCCCACACCCACTAACATCATTTACAGACTTGCAGGCATTGCTCCTCCAGAGATCCAATGACACACTACAAATAAAATTGAAAAAGGTAAACAGAACTCGGATCCACGGCACCCACTACATCATCATGTGTCAGTTTCCAACCGTCTAAAATCAACAAAAAGCTTTGCTACAGTGGAGGAACTACTGCACGGAACGTCTCCCCATATACACAGGATTGACCTCTGGCAACAAACAGAAGCCAGAACCCCACCAAACAACACAGTGCAAGACCCCACAGAAATGTTGCCAGACGGGGCGCTGCTTGACAGAGGGAAGTGGTGCACTCTCAACAGAGCGAGAGCGGGAGTTTGTAGGACGGGAGACAATATGGTGAAGTGGGGTTTAGGGACCAATGAATCCTGTGAGTGTGGTGAAAGGGTGCAGAACATTGAACACGTTCTGCGCAACTGCCCACTCGCACCTGATTTAGCTGACACTGACCTGCTCAACATCAACAAACAACACTAGAGTGGCTGGCTGTCTGGTTGTGACAAGCTATGATGATGATCTAAGAATATGAGAAGATTACTTAATGTGATTCAGGCGTCTCAGCAACAGGCAGTGGACGGCTTGGTGGTTTCCTTAGATGCAGGAAAGGCCTTTGATTGTGTCGAATGGCTGTATTTTTTTTTACTTTAGAATGATTTGGTTTGGGCAATAATCTTATTAAGCGGATGGAGGTTCTTTATAATGTCCCCCTTTTGGCTGCGATTCTCACTAATGGTATTAGGTTGGATAATTTTAGTATTCTGAGGGACAGCCAGCAGGGCTGCCCTTTATCACCACTACTTTTCACAGTAGTGATCAATCCATTGGCTGAGGCTATTCAGCGAAACCACGAAATATCTGCTCCAGACATAGGACTAAAGTCACAAAAAATTACATTGTATGCGGATAATGTTCTAACTTTCTTATCAAACTCTGCTATATCAGTACATCACCTTATACAATGCATCAATTCATTTAGCGCCTTTTCAGGTTATAAAATCAACTTTACTAAATCAGAGGCTATGCCTCTGGGGAATCTACAGCAGGTATCTGACACTCAGGGTGTTTTCCCCTTTAAATGGTCGCAGACAGATTTTGTTTACTTAGGCATATTTATCACACCTACGTTTGATCAATTGTTCAAAGCTAACTTTACACAGTTATTTGACAAGATCAAACAGGATGGAGCACTCTTCCCATTTCTTGGCTTGGCCGAGTATCCTTGCTCAAAATGAACATTCTTCCTCGTCTGCTCTACCCAATACAAATGATTCCAGTCATTTTTACCCAACAAATACTGTAAAAAAATAAATGGCTGGTTTGTTTCTTTCATCTGGAACAAAAAAAGACCCTATATTAAGATGTCTAAGTTACAGCTTCACAGTAGTCTAGGGGTCTGGATTTTCCAGACAGCAAAAAAATATCAATTAAGTTCCTTCTTATCTTATGTGGTTAACTGGGTTTGCAGGGACCCCTCCTCAATTTGGCTGGACATTGAAGCTTCACAAACAAAATGCCCTCTTATTAATTTGCTTTTCCTCAATAAGGTGAAACTAGTTAAGGAGTATTGTCGCAATCCAATAACAATTAATACAGTCAGGGCTTGAAGGGCAGTGCGACAAATTGAGGGCAGCACAGCGAAAATGTCACTCTTCACTCCAACAACCGGCAGTCCAGATTTTCAGCCTGGCATTACAGATTCTGGAATTAAACTTTGGATCTCTAAGGGTATTTTCCATCTAGGAGATTCATTTGATGAAGGAACGATGATGTCTTTTAGTCAAATAGTACAGAAATTTAACATAACCAAGAAGGATCTTCTTCGTTTCTTTCAGATAAGGGACTATATACAGAAAAAAAAACATCATTGTTAACTGATTTCTATAGTTTTGACATAGAAAAGCGGGTGTTTTGTTCTAAGGGTGAAGTCTCCATTAGTACTTTTTACAGCATCCTGAGGGAATGTTCTTGTGGAGAGGTTGAGCAGCTGGGAAGGGTCTGGGAGGAAGAGCTGGGAGTAGAAATTACAGCTGAAACATGAGAAGACATCTGTGATAATGCAAAGAAAATTTCAGTTTGTAATAGAACTAAAGCACTGCAACTCAAAATTCTGCATAGAGCCCATCTGACTCCAGATCGTCTCTTGAAATTTAAGACGGGGGTTTCTCCAATGTGTTCTAAATGTGAAGTAAATACTGGAATTTTCACCCACTGTTTTTGGACTTGTCCCAAACTTCAGGCATAGACATAATTCTAAGCTTCTAATATTAGGAAAAGCCGTGGATTTTCTTCTGCTGTGTTATTGATATGAAAGAAAAATTATAAAGTTTATACCAGGTTTGTAAGCGATACCAGAAAGAATGATCTGTAGCTGTTTTGAAACAGAATAAAAGAATAATGGCCTGTAAGAGATTTTGAAGTTTGATTGTACTTAATAGTTTAGATACAGATGCTATATTTCTATACAACCTGGATTAACCTATAATTCAGCTGAAATTTCTTTATCCAAAATGGTTGAGGCAAATGGCAAAACTACTTTTGTATAAGGTCTAGAAAAACGAGGGAGAAATAGGGAAATAACCTGTAATTACATTGTAGGTGGACATGTTTAGCTCATATACTTCAGAGTATTTGGCTAATTGATCTTGTATTTGTGCCCATCTGTACTTTTGTCCAAAACAGCCAAAAGTATTTCAGTTATTGAAACCTTTTTATTGCATTCTAGTTGTGAATATATATGTTTTATATGGTTTAGTTAACCCAGTCATCTTTATTTTTACTCTTCTACAGAGATGCTTGGAAGACCAAAAACATTCAAGGATTGAAACTTGGTAATCATTTCTAGGCATACTTCAGTTTTATGGTATCTCACTGAATTCCCCTAGCCATTTACATGATCATTACATATACAAGGATATACAAGATGTTTTCCTTGAGTTTGTATAGAGCCTCTTGGCTGCAAAGAGTATACTTGGACTTTTCGGGATCTGTTTAATCATCTCTAGGTGAGTGGTGTGTTATATTACCAGAATACAGCCCTTTGGCAGGCAACAATTGTCAATATTTCAAATACATTTTCTACATTTATATCTCTGGCTAATAGATAAACACAAAATATTGTAAAAGCAACAAAATGTCACAGGTGCAATTTTGTTTTATCATTCATTGTAATTCACAGCAATATGAACTGAAATCTACTTTCATGATAACAATCAATTTATTGATTTGAGATCCAAAGTTAAAACACCATAATTTGATTTTGCTGGTGCTGGGAATTGTAACATTATAAGTTCTATTTTATAAAAAGACAAGTAATAAATATACGTGCATCAGATGATGAGAGGCATTGATCGTGTGGATAGTCAGAGGCTTTTCCCCAGGGCTGAAATGGCTCGCACAAGAGGGCATAGTTTTAAGGTGCTTGGATGTAGGTACAGAGGACATGTCAGGGGTAAGTTTTTAACACAGAGAATGGTGAGTGTGTGGAATGATGCTGCTGGCAATGACAGTAGAGACGGATAAAACAGGGTTTTTTAAGAGACTCTTGGACAGGTGCATGGAGCTTAGATACATAGAGGGCTATGGGTAACCATAGGTAATTTCTAAGGTAAATAAATTTGGTTAGGAAGGTTCAATCATTAGGTATTAATATTAAAGTGGTAAAATGGATTCAGCAGTGGCTGAATGGGAGACGCCAGAGAGTAGTAGTGGATAACTGTTTGTCGGATTGGAGGCCGGAGACTAGTGGTGTGCCTCAGAGATCTGTACTGGGTCCAAACAAGAGGAATTCTGCAGATGCTGAAAACTCAAGCAACACACATCAAAGTTGCTGGTGAACGCAGCAGGCCAAGCAGCTTCTGTAGGAAGAGGTACAGTTGACGTTTCAGGCTGAAACCCTTCGTCAGGACTAACTGAAAGAAAAGCTAGTAAGAGATTTGAAAGTGGGAGGGGGAGGGGGAGATCCGAAATGATAGGAGAAGACAGGAGGGGGAGGGATGGAGCCAAGAGCTGGACAGGTGACTGGCAAAGGGGATATGAGAGGATCATGGAGGCCCAGGGAGAAGGAAAAGGAGGAGGAGGGGAAACCCAGAGAATGGGCAAGGGGTATAGTGAGAGGAACAGAAGGAGAAAAAAGAGAGAGAAAGAAAGAATGTGTATATATAAATAAATAACAGATGGGGTACGAGGGAGAGGTGGGGCATTAGCAGAAGTTAGAGAAGTCAATGTTCATGCCATCAGGTTGGAGGCTATCCAGATGGAATATAAGGTGTTGTTCCTCCAACCTGAGTGTGGCTTCATCTTTACAGTAGAGGAGGCCGTGGATAGACATATCAGAATGGGAATGGGATGAGCTCAGTTTATATTTTTCACAGAACAGTTAAAAGATTTAATTCAGATTCTACTCTGGGGATTTGAGCACAAAAAGCAACACTGACATCAGTTGTTGTACTTTGAAGTTACTGTAATATGAACATATAAAAAATATTTCTGTTCAATTAATATGTTGCTTTGGGATGTGCTGAGGTTGTAAGATGTTCTATATAAATTCAGCCTTTCTTTATCTTGAAACATTTCTCAAGGTATTGATTAAAATTTGAGTGACTTAATACAAAAATTATGTTAAGGTTTATGGAAATGAAATGATAATAAATATAGCTTATAATTTTCTATATTAGATATCTTGAAGGTTTTATCTTTGTCAAATATATGTTTCTCTTTTTTTGAATTTGCAATTGTTACAAAATCCTAGAAATTTAATCATTTATCTCTGGAAATGTCTGAAAATGATACAATATCATTCAAGAGCACTAGTTTAATTATTTTCCCCTCTTCCTCTTCTGTATGTATTGCTTTGGATATTATTTTTGTATTTCTCAAGTGTTTTGACCAACACCTCACAAAAGCATATTTGTTACTTAACACTACGGAGTAATAATGGCACTCTTCATTAATGATGAATGGCTTTTCCATTTTCTGATTGTCACAGAGCAAATCAAGCAGCATAGTTTCCTTGTGATTAGGTTGATATTTAAAACTCTGTGACTCTAAATTATTTAGAAAATATCAGGTATTCAATGATCACCTTCTCTTCCAAAACCTGCCATTGATTCCATTTCTCTGCTGCCCCACTCATTTGCTTGCTTGCTGAGTGACCAAATGCCCACTTCCTGGTTATGAATTCTATAACCATCTTTAAGGTTCATTTTGATAGTAAGAAATCTTAAATATTCTGTTTGAATTATGTACTTGTTAGAGCATTTTCTGCAATTAAAGGCCAGATGTAAATTCAAATTATACAAGTGATATTTCAGATTTTAGAAGATCAGCCCGGAATGCCATTATAATCACCAAAGATGGAAATAGAAATATGGTTTAATATATTAGAATTTATTATTGTTTATTTATTTTGGGTAAGTGGAAATAATTTTAGTAAATCACAATTTCCTTTATTCTCATTGATCAGATGATTTTTTTCTGTTCCCTTTATCGTTTTGCCCCTGACTCACTAAGGAGAACAAATTAAATTACTAAAATAATGTGAAATTGTAAAATCAAGTAATATTTCCTATGAATGAACCATGTTATGCACAATCAAGAAGTGTACAGTTAAAGAAGTAATATGCTGGACCTACCAATGTACATATTAATTATTGTATGTAAAGTTGTGTACAGAGCTTTATAAAAATTGAGATTAACCTGAGATGTACATACCAAATAATTGTAATTCAGTAGAATCATTACACTTTCAAATCGATAACTACAGAAAAAAGTCATATCTTAATTGTATGCATTAGTTAAATATATCTTTTTACAAAACTTGTTTCCACTGCTGTTACACAAAGCTATCAACTTTTCCATAGATGTTGCCCGGCCTGCTGAGTTCCTTCAGCATTTTGTGTGTTGCTTGGATTTCCTGCATCGGTGGAATTTCTCTTACTTATAATTTCGCAACGTAGGTCAGTGATATTAAATCTAATTCGCATTGAGTTGCCAATGGTCGTAATAGTCTAGCGGCAGTTTATCCATCCAGGCAGTAGGAAGCGGTGTGCAGCATCTCATCCGACGGCTTCTCATGCACGGGCAAGCGTTCTGCGTGTTCCCTCTGCGGCTTCCATTTCGTAGGGTACATATTTCCGTGGAGGGAGAGGGGTGAACAAACTGGTTGTCGATGTGGAAAAAGTTGAAAGTGGTATCTGCGTAATAGAGGCAGCCGCTGGAATCGATACATTAGGGTTGGGGGGGGCGGCGGAGGACTGTGGCACCGACCTGCGACTTGCTCCGCCATCTATACCCTTCTTCTCCTTTCCGGAGCTGTAGTATATGACTGAGCACAGCAAGGTAAGGAACTGATTGGGGGGTAGGGTTTGAAATTCAGCGGCAGAAGCAAGGTCTAGGCCTTGGTGAAGTTCAGGAGTGGAGGAGGCCTGTTGCAAATACTGGGGCCACCTCTAATCAGGCGCTGAGTTACGCAGGAGGGAAATATAAATAGATCCTCCAGGTATAGCGTTCTTGACCCCAGCTCCAAGGTGGGCACTCACCTTGGGGCCTCTGACACGTCGAGCATGGTGGAGGGAGGATCTTGGATTCTGTGGGGCGGGTAGATGTACAGGTGGATAATAGGGGACTAAACATTCAGGCAAGAAGAATTGCTCTTTCACTATTGGATAATAATTGTAAAGCCAATCTAGCCCGAAATGAGACGGAATGTCATTTATTTGGGCTGAATTACTTTACAATTGTTTTGAGATATTCTTTGCGTCCCTGATTGTACTTATTGGATGTTGGCATTCTGTGGGTTCAGTGGGAGTGCATTTTATTGGAAAAAAAACAATGTTATTATGCTTAATAATAACATTTGACACTGAAAGCACCCTGCTTACTTAGTTGCATTAGTTTTGCAGTTCTAATAAACACGATTTCATAGATTGCATGCTTTAGAGACATTGGTCATGGCTTAGTAGGGACCTGGACCCACAGTAATTTGCCTATCGCACAGTGGGTGTACACTGGATGCAGTCTCAGTGGCTCATTGACTATAGCTCAGCATTTAACACCATCATTCCCAAAATCTTGATTGATAAAGCTACTTCAAATACATTCTTATGAACTTACGGCGTTGCTTCTATAATGTTTCTTTGTGGGTAGACAGGGAACTCTTCACGATCATGCTGGACGCATGGCACCCACCTTCACACCTTCCCGAACCGGAGGTTACACATAAGACATGGCGAAACCGGTATATGCCGCAATATACCATAGAGAATGAATTTACCTTTGTTAAACTGTAACATAATTATCAACCTTTAACCAGAAAATAATTACAAACAAATCATTTAAAGCGTAGACCCAACAAAGTCAAAAGTGTCAGTATTACAGTTGAACACTATGGAGACTATGAGGGAGGAGCTGGCCAAAGTTGACTGGCAAGATACCTGTGTTGCCCTTAAGGCATTTATTTGACTTTGTTGGGTCTACGCTTTAAATGCACATCACACAAACCAATCTTCCGTCCTTGGACTCACTTTACACCGCAGGCTGTTGGAGTAGTGCTGCCAGGATAATCAAGGACACGACCCACCCAGCCAACACACCTTTTTGTCCCTCTTCCCTCCGGGAGAAGGCTCAGGAGCTTGAAGACTCGTACAACCAGATCTGGGAACAGCTTCTTTCCAACTGTGATAAGACTGCTGAATGGATCCTGACCCGGATCTGGGCCATACCCTCCAAATATCCGGACCTGCCTCTTGGTTTTTTTGCACTACATCACTTCTCATTTTTACGAATCTTCTTTACGAATATGCGTCTCTTGCGCAAAAATGATATCTGTGTAGTGTTGTCGTGCAGGGTGTTGAAACTCTGGCTAAACACCAAGTTAAACCGGAGCCAATGAAGACAGAGTCATAGTAAGGTTAACCATTTACTGTTCACTCTTCCACATTAACACTGTATGGTAAAAACTATAATATGGTGATAAAAAAAATACAGACATATGCAGCATCTGTTTCATTCTGGAGACCACCCGCGCTCTCTTCTTTTAGTGAGTGTCTCCAGCCACCCCGAGTAGCGGGCGAGGGGGGGGAGGGTCCCATCAAACCACCATCGGGCTCGAGCCCACCCTGCATTTGAAATTGAAAAGCCGGCGCGTGCACCGCCCCAACTGCTGCTTCCTTAACAGAAACCGCGTTAATATTTTTACTTCAAATACATTCTTATGAACTTACGGCGTTGCTTCTATAATGTTTCTTTGTGGGTAGACAGGGAACTCTTCACGATCATGCTGGACGCATGGCACCCACCTTCACACCTTCCCGAACCGGAGGTTACACATAAGACATGGCGAAACCGGTATATGCTGCAATATACCATAGAGAATGAATTTACCTTTGTTAAACTGTAACATAATTATCAACCTTTAACCAGAAAATAATTACAAACAAATCATTTAAAGCGTAGACCCAACAAAGTCAAATAAATGCCTTAAGGGCAACACACTCCCTGCCTGTTCTTTGTAAGGTCGCTATAAACATGGTACAGAACTTTAGTCTCTAGATCAGTCTTTAGGTAGAAGTAGAACAACCCCTATAACTGGTCTCAGGTTTCCTTTTCAGGGTTCGTTGTAAAGATGTGAACCGGTTGACTGCCTGCTCTTTGTTGTTTGGCAAGCGCTGGCATGGTTCTCTGAACGGTAGTGGGGTGACCCAGTTGTTCGCTTCATCTCTAAACACCTCTGTGTCCATTATTTTTAATAAGATAGCGTCTTCCACCAACGGAGCAAGTTTGTTATCGTGCTTCGTTTGAGCGAAGACTGACTGTCCCAGCGTCTTCTCAGTTACTTTACTATGTTCATGCCTTTGTTGTGCTTCCTTGATACACATAACACTTGTGGAAGGCTGAGAAATTGAATGGCAGCCTCTCTCTAGCACGTTAGTCTTGAAGCCATTCATCCCGGCCCGTCACCGCAAACTGCCAAGGTTCCTCCGCTCCCACAAGAGGAAGGCAGGGAGGGACAGCATCACTTTGATACAACTATTGTCAGCTCGAGCTGCACAGAAATTTGCAGTCCAGGTCAGTCAAGTTGTTTGTGCTCAAAGATCTACCTCACTAAGGTATACGCTAACGAAGACAAAGACAAGGCCGTCAAAGCCTATGTAATTCTGGACGACTAGAGCAACTGCTCACTAGTGAGACCAGAGTTCTTCGAGTTGTTCAGAGTAAAGGGTAATCCATTCCCATACTACCTCAGAACTTGCTCTGGCATCGCAGAAACATATCGCAGGGAGGCAGAAGGCTTCCAGCTCGAGTTGCTGGATGGTAAAGTCGTCATCAGTCTCCCTCCACTCTTAGAGTGCAATGAGATAACCGATTTGAGATTCCGATGCCAAGCACAGTGCTACACCAGCCCCATCTCCACCACATTGCCATACACGTCCCAGAAATGGATCCGGAAGCAGAAATACTCCTGCTACTTGAAAGAGACATTCTTAGTGTGCACAAAGTCAGGCAGCGGGCCAATGGACCACGTAACGCCCTCTTCATCCAACGTCTGGATCTGGGCTGGGTGGTGATAGGAGAGGTGCGCCCTGGCAACGTACACAAACTGACAGTTAACACACTCAAGACTAACGTGCTAGAGAGAGGCTGCCATTCAATTTCTCAGCCTTCCACAAGTGTTATGTGTATCAAGGAAGCACAACAAAGGCATGAACATAGTAAAGTAACTGAGAAGACGCTGGGACAGTCAGTCTTCGCTCAAACGAAGCACGATAACAAACTTGCTCCGTTGGTGGAAGACGCTATCTTATTAAAAATAATGGACACAGAGGTGTTTAGAGATGAAGCGAACAACTGGGTCACCCCACTACCGTTCAGAGAACCATGCCAGCGCTTGCCAAACAACAAAGAGCAGGCAGTCAACCGGTTCACATCTTTACAACGAACCCTGAAAAGGAAACCTGAGACCAGTTATAGGGGTTGTTCTACTTCTACCTAAAGACTGATCTAGAGACTAAAGTTCTGTACCATGTTTATAGCGACCTTACAAAGAACAGGCAGGGAGTGTGTTGCCCTTAAGGCATTTATTTGACTTTGTTGGGTCTACGCTTTAAATGATTTGTTTGTAATTATTTTCTGGTTAAAGGTTGATAATTATGTTACAGTTTAACAAAGGTAAATTCATTCTCTATGGTATATTGCGGCATATACCGGTTTCGCCATGTCTTATGTGTAACCTCCGGTTCGGGAAGGTGTGAAGGTGGGTGCCATGCGTCCAGCATGATCGTGAAGAGTTCCCTGTCTACCCACAAAGAAACATTATAGAAGCAACGCCGTAAGTTCATAAGAATGTATTTGAAGTAAAAATATTAACGCGGTTTCTGTTAAGGAAGCAGCAGTTGGGGCGGTGCACGCGCCGGCTTTTCAATTTCAAATGCGGGGTGGGCTCGAGCCCGATGGTGGTTTGATGGGACCCTCCCCCCCCTCGCCCGCTACTCGGGGTGGCTGGAGACACTCACTAAAAGAAGAGAGCGCGGGTGGTCTCCAGAATGAAACAGATGCTGCATATGTCTGTATTTTTTTTATCATCATATTATAGTTTTTACCATACAGTGTTAATGTGGAAGAGTGAACAGTAAATGGTTAACCTTACTATGACTCTGTCTTCATTGGCTCCGGTTTAACTTGGTGTTTAGCCAGAGTTTCAACACCCTGCACGACAACACTACACAGATATCATTTTTGCGCAAGAGACGCATATTCGTAAAGAAGATGAAAGCATCTTTTTTAAATTCTGGAAGGGACCCTTATTTCATTCTTTACCAGTAAATAAAACAGGAGGGGTATCTATTTTTATTAATTCTAAAATCCCTTTTGTTCATTTTAATACTGTTACTGATTTAATTGGAAGAGGTACCAACTAGAGAAGGGGCAGTGTTGGATTTCCTGTTAGGGAATGAGATAGGTCAGGTGACGGAGGTATGTGTTGGGGAGCACTTCGGGTCCAGTGATCAAAATACTATTAGTTTCAGTGTAATTATGGAGAAGGATAGGACTGGACCTAAGATTGAGACTTTTGATTGGAGAAAGGCTAACTTTGAGGAAATGCGAAACGATTTAGACGGAGTGTTGGGAAAATTTGTTTTATGGGAAGGATGTAACAGAGAAATGGAGGTCATTTAAAGGTGAAATTTTGAGGGTACAGGATCTTTATGTTCCTGTTAGGTTGAAAGGAAAGGTTAAAAGTTTGAGAGAGCCATGGTTTTCAAGGGATATTGGAAACTTGGTTTGGAAAAAGAGAGGGATTTACAATAAATATAGGCAGCTTGGAGTTAATGAGGAGCTTAAGGAATATAAAGAATGTAAAAAGAATCTTAAGGAATATAAAGAATGTAAAAAGAAATAAGAAAAGCTAAAAGAACATACAAGGCAGCTTTAGCAAGTAAGGTGAAAATAAATCCAAAGGGTTTCTACAGTTATGTTAATAGCAAAAGGATAGTGAGGGATAAAATTGGTCCCTTACAGAATCAAAGTGGACGGCTATGTGCAGAGCCAAGAAAGACGGGGGAGATTTTGAACAATTTCTTTTCTTCGGTATTCACTAAGGAGAAGGATATTGAATTGTGTAAGGTAAAGGAAACAAGAAGGGTAGTTATGGAAAGTATAACGACTAAAGAAGAGGAAGTACTGGCGCTTTTAAGGAATCTAAAAGTGGATAAGTCTCCAGGTCCAGACAAGATATTCCCTAGGACCTTGAGGGAAGTTAGTTCGGAAATAGCAGGGGCTCTGACAGAAATATTTCAAACGTCATTAGAAACGGGGATGGTGCCGGAGGATTGGCGATTTGCTCATTTGGTTCCATTGTTTAAAAAGGGTTCCAAGAGTAAACTTAGCAATTATCGGCCTGTGAGTTTGACTTCAGTGGTGGGTAAATTGATGGAAAGTATTCTTAGAGATGGTATATATAATTATCTGGATAGACAGGGTCTGATTAGGAACAGTCAACATGGATTTGTGCGTCGAAGGTCATGTTTGAATAATCTTATTGAATTTTTTGACGAGGTTACTAGGAAAGTTGATGAGGGTAAAGTGGTGGATTTTTTCTATATGAACTTCAGTAAGGCCTTTGACAAGGTTCCACACGGAAGGTTGGTTAGGAAGGTTCAATCGTTAGGCATTAATATGAAAGTAGTAAAATGGATTCAGCAGTGGCTGGATGGGAGATGCCAGAGAGTAGTGGTGGATAACTGTGTGTCAGATTGGAGAACGGTGTGCAATGGTGTGTCTCAGGGATCTGTACTGGGTCCAATGTTGTTTGTCATATACATTAATGGTCTGGATGATGGGGTGGTAAATTGGATGAGTTGGATTAGTAGGTATGCAGATGATACTAAGATAGGTGGCGTTGTGGATAATGAAGTAGGTTTTCAAAGCTTGCAGAGAGATTCAGGCCAGTTAGAAGAATGGGCTGAAAGATGGCAGGTACAGTTTAATGCTAGAAAATGTGAGGTGGTACATTTTGGTAGAACTCATCAAAATAGGACAAACATTGTAAATGGTAGGGCATTGAAGAATGCTGTAGAACAGAGGGATCTAGGAATAATGGTGCATAGTTCCCTGAAAGTGGAATCTCATGTGGATGGGGTGGTGAAGAAAGCTTTTGGTATGCTGGCCTTTATTAATCAGAGCATTGACTATAGGAGTTGGGATGTAATATTGAAATTGTATAAGGCATTGGTAAGGCCAAATTTGGAGTACAGGTTTCCCCCGCTATCTGAAGGTAGAGCGTTCTTATGAAACAGTTCGTAAGCCGAAATGTTGTGAAGTGAAGAAGCAATTACCATTTATTTATGTGGGAAAATTTTGTGAGCGTTCACAGACCCAAAAATAACTTACCAAATCATGCCAAATAACACATAAAACCTAAATAAAGTAGAAATACTTTTCCACAATCATTGCTGAACTGTTCTCCACAGTGAAAATCTCACGCAAGTGCTGTCCGCAGAAAATCTCACGCAAGCGATGTTGGCAAGAACACTCTCTCCAGTAACCTTTAAACTATGAAGCTGCCAAATCATACCAAATAACACGTAAAAATACACAGCCTATATAAAGTAGAAATAATGTATGTACAGTGTAGTATCACTTACGGGAATCGGGAAGATAGCTTGCCGAGCAAACTGATGATGGTGTGTTACACTGAGTCGTCGCAGGTTGGGTGGTGCATTGGCCCCCCCACCCTCCGGGCCGCTGAGCGATACATTGCTGCGAAGAACGCAGGAGTCAAGCGGTAGCCAGGAGGTACACAGCACATCTTTAACAAAAAGGCTGAAATAAACAAGCTAATTAATTAGGTGCCGCCCGACCAGTAATTGTCGGCCCAGATCAGCGCCAATTTCCAATTGCATCGTCTCTGATCTGGGCCGACAATTACATGTCGGCAGCACCTAATTAATTAGCATTTTTCGGCATTTTTCTTAAAGATGTGCTGCGTGCGTCCCGGCTACCGTTGCATTTTCCGCGAATCGGTATCTGTCTGTGGCCTGGGTGTTGGGGTCTTGGGACACTAGGGTGTCATCTCATTGTCTGTTTCCATTAGAGCAGGCAGCTCATCTTCTCCTATGACTTCCCGCCTTGATGTCGAAGGTCGAGGTTCATCGTCTGCTGTGGCTGATGTGGAAGGCTTGCTTGACTGCTGAGCCTCACACATTTTTCTATCACATAGTTCTTTAATAAGGACTCAAACCATCCTGCAAATATCTCCTAAACTGACATACCTTTTCAAAATTAAAGTCGTTCTTTATCACTACTCATTCAGTTTCGATTGTTATCCTTTTTTCTTCCAATTGCATCAGCTCTTCATCTGTCAGTTCTTGGTGATGGGATACCAAAACCTCTTCAACATCATGTTCGTCAGCTTCCACAAGCCAAACTCACGTTGTCCTTACTTCGTTCACCACGATCAAAACGCTTAATTATGTCTAACTTTGCTGTAAGGGTAACACCCTTACGAGCTCTTTTAGGCTTTTCCGATACCATAGAACTCATGTTGCAAACGGCTGCTCACAGGCACATGTTAAAGCAAAGCAGTTCCCAATCTGGGGGAGAGCGGCTGCACGGGGCATGCCCTGCATTTTATCGCGCACTGATTTTTTTTTGTAACAATGAAAACACCTTCTGAAAGCGTTTCGTAAAGCGAACGTTCAAAAAGCAGGGGACACCTGTATTGTGTACAGTTCTGGTCTCCGAATTATAGGAAAGATGAAATTGACAGAGTACAGAGGAGGTTTACTAAAATGTTGCCTGGGTTTCATCACCTAAGTTACAGAGAAAGGTTGAACAAGTTAGGTCTTTATACTTTGGAGCGTAGAAGGTTGAGAGGGGACTTGATAGAGGTGTTTAAAATTATGAGGGAGATTGATAGAGTTGATGTGGATAGGCTTTTTCCATTGAGAGTGGAGGAGATTCAAACAAGAGGACTTGAGTTGAGAGTTAAAGGGCAAAAGTTTAGGGGTAACATGAGGGGGAACTTCTTTACTCAGAGAGTGGCAGCTGTGTGGAACAAGCTTCCAGCAGAAGTGGTTGAGGCAGGTTCGATGTTGTCATTTAAAGTTAAATTGGACAGCTATATGGACAGGAAAGGAATGGAGGGTTATGGACCGAGTGCAGGTCGGTGGGACTAGGTGAGAGTAGGAGTTCAGCACAGACTAGAAGGGCCAAGATGGCCTGGTTCAGCGCTGTAATTGTTATATGGTTATATGTTATATAATTTTATATATTTAATTGTTACTAGTTTGTTGTGTGGTCAGAAGGTGGCTTTAGTTTGTGTAAATGCACCTAATACAGACAGCCGATTTTTTTAAGAAGCTATTTTCTGTATTGCCGAATTTAAATGAATATAAGTTGATTATGGGCGGTGACTTTAACTGTTGTCTTAACCCATTGATTGGTAGATCGTCCACCAATCCGTCACTTCCTAATAAAGCTGCGACTTGTATTAATTCTTTTTTATTAGAATACGGTTTGGTTGATAGTTGGAGATTAAATTTCATATAGAAAAAGATTTTGCTTTTTTTTCATATGTATACCATAAACAGTCAAGAATTGATTATTTTTTCTTGGATACGCGATTGGTGCCCTCTGTTGTTGAGTGTGCGTATGATGTGATTGCGTTGTCAGATCATGCACCTATGAAACTAACTTTGGAATTTTCTGATAATATTTACAGACCTCAGTGGAGATTTAACAATTCATTGTTGCAAGATTCAACTTTTGTAAATTTTATTAACGAACAAATTCCTCTATTTTTTGAATTGAATACAACAGAGGGAATATCACATTTGGTTATTTGGGATCCGATGACATCTTTTCTTAGAGGACAGATAAGTTCATATTCAGTAGGTTCAAGAAGGAAGAATAAGGTGGAACTTTTACTGATTACTAATAGGATTAAAGAAATAAATAAACTCTATTCAGTAACGTCTAGTGAAGATCTCTTTAAGGAAAGGGTGGAACTCTAAGCACAGCATGACTTGCTTTTGACTTTTCCTATTGAACAGCAACTTCTTAAATCCAAAAGCCAATTTTCTATACACGGAGACAAATCAGGCAGATTATTAGCTAGTCAGTTAAAAGCAAGTATGGCTAGAAGACAGATCCTGAAATTATGAAGACCTGATAGAACTACAACAGTAGATCCTCATGAAATTAGTAAGACATTTATGGATTTCTACTCTAATGACAAATGACCTGACTTGGTCCAACCAAGCAGATTTCACTGCCAAGAAGGCCCAACAGCGCCTTTACTTCCTGAGAAAACTAAAGAAATTTGGCCTGTCCCCTAGAACCTCACTAATTTTGATAGATGCACTGTAGAAAGCATTCTTCTAGAGTGCATCACAACCTTGTATGGAAGTTGTCCTGCCTAAGACTGAAAGAAGCTGCAGAAGATCGTGAACACGGCGCAGCACATCACACAAACCAATCTTCCGTCCTTGGACTCACTTTACACCGCAGGCTGTTGGAGTAGTGCTGCCAGGATAATCAAGGACACGACCCACCCAGCCAACACACCTTTTTGTCCCTCTTCCCTCCGGGAGAAGGCTCAGGAGCTTGAAGACTCGTACAACCAGATCTGGGAACAGCTTCTTTCCAACTGTGATAAGACTGCTGAATGGATCCTGACCCGGATCTGGGCCGTACCCTCCAAATATCTGGACCTGCCTCTCGGTTTTTTTGCACTACATTACTTCTCATTTTTCTATTCTCTATTTATGATTTATAATTTAAATTTTTAATATTTACTAATTTTAACTATTTTTAATATTTAATATTTGTAATACAGGGAGGGTTAAGCGCAGAATCAAATATCGCTGTGATGATTGTACGTTCTAGTACCAATTGTTTGGCGACAATAGTATAAAGTATAACCTTTGAGTCTGAATTTTCAGATAATATTACTTTTACAAATTTTTTTTGCAAAAAGTGAAAATACCTAAAATTTCTATTCAAGATATGAATACATTAGATGCACCTATTAAACAAGAGGAAATAGCAAAGGCTATACCCTCTCAATCAGCTAAGGCTCCAGGATCGGATGGATATACAGTGGAATTTTATAAGACTTTTACTGCTGTGTACATACATTTATTGATGCTTCTGGACACACCTTCAGTGATGTTCCTGGAATCATCGGGTGTTTCGGGTCTTTCAACATCATACAACCTCCTCCAGGTGACCCAGCCGGGGCTGATCAGACCCTGGCTTGTGTCCAGATGGCCAGCTACTTATGACTCCACGGCTCCCCGCTTTAGAGCCACAGCCATCTTGAGACCCTCTCTGCCGCATCGCTGGTACTGTGGATGGCTCTCCTCTTCCTCTCTCCCTCGATGCCCAAAATGCTGAAGGCTCTAACTAAGGAACAGGCTATGAATCCCCTACAACCATCCTCCACTGGGAGACACCTCGCTCTCCATCCAGCCTGCTGACAGTTGCTGACCAGTCCTGCGTACTTGGAGAGCTTCCTTTCAAAGGCCTCTTCCAAGCGATCTTCCCTGGGACTGTCAGCTCCAGCAGCACCACTTGCTTAGTAGACTCAGACACTAGGACAATGTCTGGTCGCAGGGTGGTGGCTGCGATATGGTTGGGGAACTTCAGCTGCCCTTTGAGGTCCACCAACAGCTGCCAGTCCCTTGCAGAGGTCAGAATGCCTGCAGATGTTCTTTTGGCAGGTATTGGCTGCTCCCCAGCTCTGACAAAGGCAATGGTCTGCTTGGAGGGTCAGGACCACTTCGCCCACTCAACTCCTGCACTGACGGCTTCAGCGATGGTCTTCAGGACCTGATCATGCCTCCACCTGTACCGTCCCTCACCAAGTGCCCTTGCACAGTCGCTGAGGATGTGCTCCAGAGTTCCTCGCTTGGAGCACAGTGGGCACGCAGATGACTCTGCTTTGCCCCATGTGTGCAGGTTTGATGGGCCTGGAAGCACATCGTACACTGCCTGGATGAGAAATTGGATGTCCACAGATTTCAGCCAGCCATCCACGCGGTGCAGGTTGCTGGAGTGGATGTTGTGTCCTTTAAAGAGCTGTCCAAGATTTTGCCTAAGCTCTTGACTGGCTTTTCCATGACGGTTGGGATGGCTGTGCCTGCGATGCTGAACTGGAACTTGTTCTCCACCTTCCCTTTCCTCAGCACCATCAATCTTGATTTGGCAGGTTTGAAACGCATCTGGGCCCACTCCACCAGCTTCTCGAGCCCTTGCAGAATCCTCCGGCAGCCTGGGACTGATTCTGTGGTGACTGTGAGGTCATCCACGAATGCCCTGATAAGTGGTTGCCGTTGAGTGGAATTCATTCTGGGCCCTCTGCACTCTGGTTCAGCAGACTTAGTGAGCATGTTCATGGCTAGGGAGAACAGTGTCACTGAGATAGTGCACCCTGTGATGATGCCGATCTCCACCTTGTGCCAGGCTGATGTAATTGCTCCTGAAGAGACCCTCATCCTGAAGGTGGTGTAATAATCAGCGATAAGGTCTCTGATTCTGCTGGGGACGTGATATTTGGTCAGTGTGAGCTGCACCAGCTTGTGCAGAATGGAGCCATATGCATTTGCCAGGTCGAGCCACAACACTGACAGGTTGCCCTTGTTCTCTCTGGCCTCCCTGATGAGCTGTGTCACCACACCGATGTGCTCCAGACAGCCCATCATCCCTGAAATGCCACCCTTCTGGACTGATGTATCAATATAGGTGTTCTTTGCTAGACAGGTGCACAGCCGGTTAGAAACGGCACTGAAGAAGATTTTCACCTCGACACACAGCGGGGAGATGATGTGAAACTGATCTATCTGGGTGGCAATTTCCTCCTTCGGAATCCACACCCCTTCAGCCACTCTCCACTGTTCTGGTATCTTCCCCCCTTCTCCAGAAGATTCTCAGGATCTTCCACAGACGCAGCAGGAGTTTGGGGAAGTTCTTGTACACTTAGTACCAGGTGTTGCTTGGTCCTGCAGCCGAGCTTGCCCTTGCTTTGCGGACGACCTCTCTGACTTCCTTTAGCTGCAGCTCTGACATGTCGAACTGCACATCCCGTTCAGGTGGGTCTATTAGGATGTCGCACTCTCCCAAATCCTGCTCTCTTTCAGGATCATTATATATCTTCTTCAGATGTTGGTCTATGTCTCCCTGCGAACAGGCCAGTTTTCCACTGCACTTCTCCCCCAGCAACTCCTTGGTGAACTTGAAGGGGTTGGCGATAAAGGCAGCACGTTGTGCTACTCCTGCTCCCACCAAACACTTCATCCTCGCTTGGTGGATCTTCAAGCTGTGATCGTTCTTACAGATTTTGCCATATGCACACTGCTTCCTCTTCATTACTGATATACTTACACCTTATTTATGTCAAATTTTCACTGACTCTATATTCTCTGGGACTCTCCGAAAACTTTCTATGAAGCTTCAATCTCTTTAATTCCTAAAAAAGATAAAGATTTATCTGAATGCGCCTCTTATAGACCAATTCCTCTATTGAATGTGGATTTTAAAATTCTCTCTAAGATTTTGGCTAATAGACCTGAGAATATTTTACCTACTGTTATTTCTCATGATCAAACTGGGTTTATTAAAAATAGATATTCACATTTTAATATTTGAAGATTATTAAATATTTGAAGATTATTAAATATTATTGACTCTTCGCCATCTAAAGTATCTGACTGTGTTGTTTCTCAATACAGAGAAAGCTTTTGATACAGTGGAGTGGTCTTACTTATTTGAGGTTTTGGAAAGATTTAATCTTGGTCCGGGATTTATTTCCTAGATTAAATCGATCTACCATGCTCCTATGGCTGCTGTTATAACTAATAATCATAAATCTCCCTATTTTAGATTACATAGGGGTACTCAACAGGGATGCCCTCTTAGCCCTTTATTATTTAACTTGGCCTTGTTATTGCTCTTAGACATTCTAACACTGTTCAGTGTATTAAGAGAGGGGATAGAATACACAAGGTTTTGTTATATGCAGATGACCTGTTAGTTTATATTTCAGGTCCTAGGAAATCTATTCCTTCTATGTTATCTATACTTTCTGAATTTAGTAATTTTTCTGGCTATAAGTTAAATTTACATAAACGTGAGTTATTTCCTATTAATAATTACTCAGATCCAAATCATCAAACACCTTCTACTATTGCTAAAAATTGCTTTACCTACCTTGGTATTAAAATTACTGAAAATTTTAAGGGTATGTAATTTTTTTCCGTTAATTGGATACACCAAACAAATGCTCTCTAAATGGTCGCCTATGACATTACCATTAATAGGTCAAATTAATGCTATTAAAATGATAGTTTTACTGAAATTTTTATATATATTTCAGGCAGTTCCCTCTTTTGGGCTCTACCTGACTCTGCTTTGGACACTTTTAACTTGCACTGGACACTTATAACTTGATTTTAAGTGACATGCGGCTGTTGTGTTTTACTATTTATTGTTATGTTTATTATTTAGTGTTGCGTTTGTTATGTTATGATAAACGCTGGTCCTGAGAAACGCTGTCTCACTTTGCCTTGCAGAGCTGATGTACGGTTAGAATGACAATAAAGTTTTTTGAATCTTGAATCTTGTTCCTCAAAAGTTCTTTGACAGAATTTCATCTTATATTTGGAGCAATAAAAATCCTAGATCGAGTAAACCCTTACTGCAGAAATTAAAAAAGGATGGTGGTATGGCTTTGCCTAATTGTAGAATTTACTATTGGGTAATCAATATTCGATATGTTACTTTTCGGATTCACTATTCAGATACACAAGAATGTCCTTCCTAGTTGGATCTAGAGGAAAACTCGGTGAAGGGGTTCTCTTTGGCCTCTTTACTGGGAGTTCCTCTTCCCTTTTTGCTTTCTAAGATTAGCAGACAAGAATTTAATCCCATTATTAAACATACATTAAGAATTTGGTTTCAGATTTGTAGATTTTTTGAGTTAAATAATTTCATTCTTTTTAGTAATATCCATCTTAATTATTTTTTTAAACCATCAATTTTGGATAAGGCCTTTTTAACTTGGAAAACTAAGGGAATAATAACCTTTTCTGCTCTGTTTTTAGGGGACTGTTTAATGTCTTTGTCTCAGTTAGTGGATAAATATAAGTTATATAATGTACGGTTTTTCAGATATTTACAAATTAGGCATTTTTTACGTTGTTTGTTGCCAAATTACCCTTCTGTTTATCCACCTAATCTGACAGACATTCTCTTTTAGTTTAAACCATTTCAAAAAGGGTTGATAGCTATAATCTATAAACAGTTATTGAGCTCACGAATGATATCTAATGATAAAATTAAACGTGCTTGGGAATCAGAATTTCAAGAATCATTTTCAGATAATCAATGGAGTAAAAATTTTCATTTGGTTAACAACTCATCTATTTGTGCCCGTCATTCCTTGATACAGTTCAAGGTAGTGCACTGCGCCCATATGTCAAAGGATAAACTAGCGCATATTTACTCTAATATCATCCTATTTGTGACAAATGTAATACTGAGCTGGCCACTTTAACTCATATGTATTGGTCCTGTATAAAGCTAGATAACTTTTGGAGAGATGTTTTAAAAACACTATCAAGAGTTTTGGATTTGGATCTACTACCTCAATTGCTTACGGCAATTTTTGGGATTATCTCATCGGAAGCAGGAACTATTCCTGTTTCTGCTCAACATATGATAGCCTTTTCGACCTTACTGGCTAGGAGAGCAATTTTATTGAATTAGAAGGAGTATAATCCACCTACGGTCTTTTATTGGCTTTCCTCCATTATGTCCTGTTTAAATTTAGAGAAAATAAGAAGTCGGACATTTGATGCATCCTTTAAATTTGAGCAAATCTGGTGACCTTTTATCCAATATTTTCATTTAATTTGATTTATTACTCTTTCAATCTTTTTTTTTAAGTTATAGATTTGATCAGAAAGGCTTTCTTTTTTTTTGGGTTGTATTCTCAAAATGGACTGCCCAGTCCCTTTTCTTTTGTTTTTTTCTATAGTGTAGTGAATTTTTTTTCTTTTCATGTAAAACCAATGTTTTTTTCTCTTTTCTCTTCATAAACTGATGAGGAGAATTGCTTTTTTCTTGTTTTTTTATTATATATTATACCTATGATTTTGATAATGTCTATCTTAATCTGGGTTTATATTGTTACCAATATATATATTTAAGATAATTCTCCTCTTGATTGTATTTATGCTCCTTTAAATCAATAAAAAGACTAATAAAGAAAGAATGGAACTTAGCGGGTATGTGGTAAGAAGGCATATCCATGGCTCTCACGGCCTTATGATGACAAGGGAACTATCACGGTGAGAAACTGGCCAGGATGTTGCTACTGAGCTTATGTAGTATCCTCTATACATTCATTAGCCAACATTTCTAATCATACTCAGCTAGAACGGAATAGGAGAGGAATTACAGCAAGCGAGAGATTTTGGATGATAGCTTTTCATTTCTATGGGACAGCCTGAAATTCGCGAGAAGTATTCAACTTGGCAGCCGCACTGGAGGAATTGGCGAATAGTACTGCCGACGTGTTAACTGATGCCCAGACCCAGATTAAGGATTTAACTACTGAAATAGTAGCTCTGAAGATGGTAGTTTTACAGAATAGGATGGCATTGGATTTATTGCTAGCAGAGAAAGGAAGAACATGTGCTGTCATAGGAAAGGAATGCTGTACTTATATTCCAGATGAGTCTTCTAATATTACAGATCTATCTCAGCATGTCACTCAGGAAATCGAGAAAATTAAGGGAATTGGAGAAAACATGCATGGATGGGTTTACCAATGGTAAGGCCATGGCCTTTTAACATTTTTGGAGACTTCTGGGGAATGTTTCTGCATGTAGCTATGATAATAGTTTTAATTATAAACAAAGTAATTCTTATACGATATGTTAGTCCCATTCTTACAGCTTGTTGTAAGCGTGATGGATTACTTTAGGTTATCATGGAATGATAAAAGGAGGGAATGATAAAGTTGTTAAGTTCTCCACAAAAGACATCTCTTGACCTTTCACACAAAGTTGCTAAGTTTTCCACAAAGGACATCTCCTGACTTTTTCACGTAAAGTTGTTAAGTTTTCCACAAAAGACATCTCCTGACTTTTCACACCTTTTGGTTGCTGATGGAGCTTAAGACACGACGTTCCTTTATCAATTAACATTTAAATTTCAGTGGAATCTTGTATCTAAGTTATTAAAGTTTTGCTCTATTTGAGTAGCTGGGATGTCTATTGAACTTATCGTTCTTTTGTATCAATCTGAGTGTTCTTTTGTATTGGTGGCCTTATAACTTGTAACAATTCTGACATCAGGCAGTGAACTTGTTGAACTGCCGGAGGGATGAGAACGCTTCTCCCCTGATGTTGGGACCAACTTCACTCGCCGACTGAGATAGAAGAAATAAACTGGTGAAAAGATAGGTAACAATCTTTTTGTGCTGTGGTTATTTGATCTGGCAAATTTACGTTTACAGTTATACTTTATTGTTATTGTTGCTGTTTTTGTTGTCCCTCAGAATATTGTGGACATGCTCTGTTGACACTGGAATGTGTGGTGTCACTTGCGGGCTGACCCTGTACATTCTCAGGTGTCCATGTTGTTAAAGCAAATGACGTACTTCACTGTATGTTTCAATGTACGTGTGATAATTAAATCTTTCAGAGAAGACTCAACTAGAGTACATCTAAGAATGAGGAAGACATGAGGGATATTCTCCCAAAGATGATGTCGACAGAATTGGAGCATTAGTTCTGAACCGCAAATGACCCTGTCGAACTATGCAGAAACGAGTTCGGTGGGGCAGGAGCAAGCTGAGACAATCGGTTTGCCAGGACAAGCAGGTTTGTGGATCTTGGGTAGGAAGTAGAAACGGGAAGTGCGAGGTGTGGGAACTACAATGTTGGTAGCAGTGGATGGGAGATCCCCTGAGCGGATAAATTCAGTGATCCTGTGGAAGACAATGGCCTGGTGCTCCTTAGTGGGGTCACGATCGAGGGGTAAATAAGAGGAGGTATCCGCGAGTTGTCGCTGTGCCTCAGCAAGGTAGAGATCAGTACGCCAAACTACAACAGCACCCCCCTTATCGGCGGATTTTATAGGAAGGTTAGGATTAGTGCAGAGGGAGTGGAGAGCAGAGCATTCGGAAGGAGTAAGGTTGGAATGGGAACAAGATGCGGAGAAGTCGAGACGGTTGATGTCCCATCGGCAGTTAGCGATAAAGAGATCCAGAGCAGGCAGAAGACCAGATCGGGGTGTCCATGAAGAAGAGGAGGGTTGAAGACGGGAGAAGGGGTCATCAGTGGGGGTGGAAGAGTCCTTGCCGAAGAAGTAGGCTCGGAGACAGAGACGGCAGGAGAAGAGTTCCGCGTCATGGCGAACGCGGAACGCGCTGAGGTGTGGGCGAAGGAGGACAAAGGTGAGGCCCTTACTGAGAACAGAACGTTCTGTCTCCGACAGTTGAAGGTCGGAGGGGATGGTAAAGACCCGGCACGGATGAGGTTCCATCTTCCTCTCACTCCAACCCTCCCCTCTGCACTGACACTCCCAGCCTCCCCCCTCCGATCCCAACTCTCATCTGTGCCGGGTCTTTACCATCCCACCACTAAGCACATCTTTCCCTTCCCCCCTCTCTGCTTTCAGCAGGGATAACTCCCTATGCAACTCCCTTGTCCATTTGTCCCCCCCATCCCTCCCCACTGATCTCCCTCCTGGCACTTATCCTTGTAAGCGGAACAAGTGATACAAATGCCCTTACACTTCCTCCCTAACCACCAATCAGGGCTCCAGACAGTCCTTCCACGTGAGGCGACACTTCACCTGTGAGTTGGCTGGGGTGATATACTGCGTCTGGTGCTCCCAATGTGGCCTTCTATATATTGGCGAGACCCGATGCAGACTAGGAGATCATTTTGCTGAACACCTACGCTCTGTCCGCCAGAGAAAGCAGGATCTCCCAGTGGCCACACATTTTAATTCCACATCCCATTCCCATTCTGACATGTCTATCCACGGCCTCCTCTACTGTAAAGATGAAGCCACACTCAGGTTGGAGGAACAACACCTTATATTCCGTCTGGGTAGCCTCCAACCTGATGGCATGAACATTGACTTCTCAAACTTCCGCTAATGCCCCACCTCCCCCTCGTATCCCATCTGTTATTTATTTATATTCACACATTCTTTCTCTCTCTCTCCTTTTTCTCCCTCTGTCCCTCTCACTATACCCCTTGCTCATCCTCTGGGTTTCCCCACCTCCCCCTTTTCCTTCTCCCTGGCCCTCCTGTCCCATGATCCTCTCATATCCCTTTTGCCAATCACCTGTCCAGCTCTTGGCTCCATCCCTCCCCCTCCTGTCTTCTTCTATCATTTTGGATCTCCCCCTCCCCCTTTCAAATCTCTTACTCACTCTTCTTTCAGTTAGTCCTGACGAAGGGTCTCAACCCAAAAAGTCGACTGTACCTCTTCCTAGAGATGCTGCCTGGCCTGCTGCGTTCACCAGCAACTTTGAAGTGTGTTGTTTGTATTTCCAGCATCTGCAGATTTCCTGTTGTTTGGGTCCTTGAGCCAGTACTACTTGAGGTATCAGAGGTGGAGGAGGTGAGTAACTTTAAATTCCTAGGTGTCACTGTCTCAGAGTCCTGACCCATCGTATAACTATTATTGTTAAGAAAGCATGACGATGTCTCTGGATGTATAGATGTATGGTGGAAAGACTGTTGAAAGGCTGCATTACAACCTTGGGAACACCAATGCCCTTGAATGGAAAATCCTACAATGGTTGTGGATTTGGCCCAGTGCATCACAGGTAAAACTTTCCAAACAGTTGAACACATCTACATGAAACATTACAGTAGAAAAGCAGCATCCATCATCAAAACTCCTCATCACCCAGGCCATGCTCTTTTCTCGCCATTAGGTAGATGGTACAGGTTTCTAAGGACTTGTACCACCAGGTTCAAGAACAGATACTATCCCTCAACTGACAGGCTCTTGTACAAGAGGGGATAGGTACACTCATTTAAGGACTCTGTTATATTGTTATTTCATGTTTGTTATTTATTGTTATTTACTTATATCTGCATTTGCACAGTTTGTTTACAGTTTCTGATGTTGTCAGTTTACAGTTACTATTCTACAGATATGCTAGGAATGTCGCAGAAGAATCTCAGGGTTGGATGTGGTGACATGTATGTACACCAGTGATAAACATTCCTTTGAACTTTGGATGTTCCACACTGTTTCTGGGACAATGTTCTATGGACAGGTGAGACTAAAGTTGTACATTTTGAATGAAACACATACCCCTATGTTTGGAGAAAAAAGGACACTGCACACACACCAGAACCTCATCCCATCTGTGAAGCATGGTAGAAGGAGCATCGTAGTTTGGCAGCCCCAGGGCCTTGACAACTTACAATTGTTGAGGAAACAATGAATTCAAAATTGTATCAAGACATTTTACAGGAGAATGTCAGGGCAGCAGTCCATCACGAGAAGCTTAATAAAAGTTGGATGATGCAACAAGACAATGATTCGAAACACAAGACTAAATCAACAACAGATTAGTTTAAAAAGAAGAAAATTTGTGCTTTGGAATGGCAAAGTCAAAATCCAGACCGTAACCCATTTGAGATGCTGTGGCATGACCTGAAGAGAGCTGCTCATACAAGGTATCCAAGAGATACTAATGAGCTGAAACCGTTTCGAATGGAGGAATGGTCTAAAATTCGTCCTCACCTTTGTGCAAGTATGATCAGCAGTTACAGGAAACGTTTGGCAGAGATTATTGCTATTAAAGGAGGTTCACCCAGTTATTATATACAAGGGTTCACATATGTCATCCAGTCTGCACTCAGAATGATTAAACAATGTGTCGAATAAGACGTGAAAAATATAATTGTGTTGCCCTTAAGGCATTTATTTGACTTTGTTGGGTCTACGCTTTAAATGATTTGTTTGTAATTATTTTCTGGTTAAAGGTTGATAATTATGTTACAGTTTAACAAAGGTAAATTCATTCTCTATGGTATATTGCGGCATATACCGGTTTCGCCATGTCTTATGTGTAACCTCCGGTTCGGGAAGGTGTGAAGGTGGGTGCCATGCGTCCAGCATGATCGTGAAGAGTTCCCTGTCTACCCACAAAGAAACATTATAGAAGCAACGCCGTAAGTTCATAAGAATGTATTTGAAGTAAAAATATTAACGCGGTTTCTGTTAAGGAAGCAGCAGTTGGGGCGGTGCACGCGCCGGCTTTTCAATTTCAAATGCGGGGTGGGCTCGAGCCCGATGGTGGTTTGATGGGACCCTCCCCCCCCCTCGCCCGCTACTCGGGGTGGCTGGAGACACTCACTAAAAGAAGAGAGCGCGAGTGGTCAAGATGAAGCCACACTCAGGTTGGAGGAACAACACCTTATATTCCGTCTGGGTAGCCTCCAACCTGATGGCATGAACATTGACTTCAGCATGACAGTAGGCTGTGGAATGACATGTCAAAATGGGAATAGGAAATAGAATTGAAATGGATGGCCACTGGGAGAACCTGCTTTTTCTGTAGATGGAGCATAAGTGCTCAGCGAAGCAGTCTCCAATCTATGTTGGGTCTCACTGATATATAAGGGGCTACACCAGGAACACTGGACACAGTATATGACCCCAAAAGACCCACAAGTGAAGTGTCGCCTCACCTGGAAATACTGTTTGGTGCATTGAATGGTAGTGAGGGAGGAGGTACAGGAGCAGGTGTAGCACTTGATCTACTTGCAAGATAAGTGCCAGGGATCTTCTAGTGGCCATCCATTTCAATTTCACTTCCCATTCCCATTCCCATTCCGTCATCTCAGTCCATTGGCCTCCTCTACTGTCACGAACCGGCCACACTCAGATTGGAGGAACAACGCCTTATATTCTCTTTGGGTAACCTCCAACCTGATGGCATGAACATCGATTTCTCGAAATTCCAGTAATGCTCCCTGCTCCTTCACCATTCCCCATCCCCTTTTCCCTCTCTCACCTTATATCCTTGCATGCCCATTGGCACTCTCTGATGCTCCTTTCCCTTCCCCTCTGTTTATGGCCTTCTCTCCTATCAGACTTCCCCTTCTCCAGTCCTATATCTCTTTCACGAATCAACTTCATCTTCTAACTCTGAGCCCTCATCTTTCTCCCCCAGTCCTAATGAAAGGTCTCATCCCAAAATATCAACCGTAGTCTTTTCCATAGATGCTGCCTGGCCTGCTGAATTCCTCCAGCACTTTGGGTGTGTTGCTTGGATTTCCAGCATCTGCTTATTTTCTCTTGTTTCTAACAAGAATATGCTGGTCTGAAATCCCTTTACAGGAGGTTACTACTGAACAAAATGGGCTTTTTGATTTTACAGTTATCATTACCAAAACTACTCTTAATTCCAGCTTTAGATATCTCAAATACCAAAGCAATTTAGTAACTTTTTCAATTTAATTAGATTGTCCTTTAATATCATACCATCTGGACAGAAAAATAGCCAACTCATCTTCATAATGAAATATTTCAGCTCTGGACAGTTCTAAACACAAAAGTGGGAAGAAATGTACTTCATAATCTTAAAATAATAGAAGATATCTATTTAATCTAGAAACAAATTTTTCTTTTAAAACTGAAAAAACTTCACATACAAATTAATATCATTGAAATTAAGAGACTAGGAGGACTTCCGGGTCACCAAGAGAATGGCAGCATAGGAAAAGGTCTCTCGACAAAAAAGAATGTAAACTGCCCCAAAGTCGAAATTAGACAAATAGTTAGAATTGTGTAACTATATCAACAAAAGGGGCAAGAATGGAGTCTAAGTACAAGAATAAAAGCTCCGTTCTGAAGGGTGATAAATATAAAAAGACGCAGCAAGACAAGGGGCCTAGCTCCCCAACGGCTAGCCAGAACGGAGATAATGTGGAAGAATCGGTGAATCTGACTTTGATTCTCAGAGAGATTCATGATTTCCGACAAGATAACAAGAAATAGTTGGAAGATAATAAAGGAGAAATAGTAAAAACTAATTTGAGGTTAGATGAAAGCAAAGCGAGGATTGTAGGGACTGAGGAGAGGCTGCAAAACGCAGAGGAAGTGATAACACAAATGCTAAAGCCACAAGAGCAGCTCCAGTGGAAGCTAATAGGTCATGAAGGCCGCTCGAGAAGGGAAAATGTGAGGATCTACGGAGTTCCCGAAGGAACTGAAGGTAAACCCAGATTCGTGATTCCCTTCATGGAGAAGCTGCTTAGAGAGAACCAAATGGACAATTTGCAAAAGACCTACAGATAGAAAGGGCCACCGCGCGTTAGCACCTCAGCCCACTGCAGGTGCCCAGTCCAGATCGATTCTAGTCAAGATTTCTCAGTTACAGAACGAAGGAAGAAGTGCTTAAACTGACATGGCAAAAGAAAGACTTTATATGGAACAACTGTAAAATCAATTTAGACCATGACTACACACCGGGGATCCTTGCCAAATGGAAGGAACACACAGAAACACGGAGGGTCCTGAAGGAAAACAACATCAGATTTCAGACCTTCTATGCAGCTCGGCTAAGAGTCTTTTATGATGAAGGGACAAAAACCTGTGCTACAGTGGAAGAGGCAACGTCCGACCTGGCGGACCGGGGACTACCCATAAAAGTTGTCACCCAACTGGAGTCGTTACTGGAGAAGATTCGGCGGTGGTCATGGCAGCCAGTGCGGCGAGGATGCTCCACTCGAACCAGAGTGTCAAACTATAAGGAAAAGCCTCCAGTATTCAGACGTGAACGTACAGAGAGTGTAGAATAATGGAGAAATGTCTGAAAAGAGTAAATTGTACTTAAAGGTAAAATGAAAGCTGGTAATTGAAAATAATCTAGATGGAATAACTTGAATGATAGCAATATGGTCGAGACATAAAAAGCAGAGAACTCTCTATGATTATTCACACTGCAGAGGACCCTCTAACAAAGACTGGAGATAGGGGTTATCCCTCTGAACTGAGGCAGGTCAGTGCTCAGGCCTCACTGTTGGAAGTCGGGGAAAATTTTCAAATGTTTTATGTTCAAAAATGCCTAGGGTTTGGTTTTGTGTTTGGGTTTACTGTTGAGAAGGGATTGCTTACTGTTGGTTTAGAAAAGGAGAGGTTTTTTTTTCTGTTAGCGAAAAATGCAAATTGAACTGGTAAAAATAATTTCCTATAATGTAAACAGGTTTTTGATTCCAATTAAGAGAAATAAGATTAAGTCTAAATTGAAAAAAGAGAGGGCACAATTAGCTTTCCTTCAGCAAATGCACATGAGCCAATCCGAACATGCAAAATTAAAAAGAATGGGCTTTAAGCATGTATTTTGTTCATCATATAATTTGGGCCGCAAAAGAGGAGTAGCTACTATAATATCAAGTGCTTCTTAATTATGTACATATTTCAGAGACTAAAGACAAGGACGGACAATTTGTAAAGAATACAGGAAGAATAGAAGGTACTGAAATAACATTGCTGTGTGTTTATGTTCCACCAGGTAGTGAATGGTAACTCTATAGACACATTTTTGACCTAGTGGTCAGCTCTCAAGGGGTAGCAATCTGCGGAGGGGATTTTAATATTAGGTTAAACCCTGCATTAGATTCTTCAAGAAAAGTTATTCAGAATAAACCTCTGACTAGGAAAGTGAATTCATTGATGGAGGAATTGGGAATTATAGATGTGTGGAGGGAATTACACCCCACTAGTAAAGACTATATGCATTATTCTTTCCCTCATTCAGCTTATTCAAGGATAGACTATTTTTTATATTTAACATAGATAGATTCAGGATAAAAAAGTGTAATATTGCAACAGTTGATCTGTCGGACCATAGTCCAGTCTCTATGTCTCTAATTCTGGAAAGGAAAATGATGAAAACACAGTGGAGGTTAAATTCACATATACTCAATAACCTGACAGTAATGGAGAAAATAAGGGGAGAAATCAAATAATACTTAGATCATAATGACACGGGAGAAACATCGCCAGTGATCTTATAGGATACATGGAAAGCTGTACTGAGAGGGAAAACTATTTACAGTACTACTCGCATGAAAAAATTCAATGCACAAAAATTAGCAGACCTTCAAGGAAAATTAAAACAACTTCAAGTGGTAGACAGCAACAAAATTAGTTCTAATTTAAAGCAGGAAATTAAGAAACTGCGAAGTGAAACTGAAGATATATACACATTGGAAACTCAAAGAAACTTTCTTTACCTGAGACAAAAGACTTACTAAGTAGCAGGCATATCAGCTAGATTATTAGCATATAAATTACGAAAACAACAAGCAGACAATACAGTCCATAAAATAAAGAATCGAAAAACAAAGTTTGTTGAGAGTACAATAGGGAAAATTCAAGAGAGTTTTGAAACGTATTATCAAGAGCCGTACTCTCAACACTGGACCTCCAATGAGCCCTATACAGACACTTTCCTGAATTCTTTAGATCTACCCAAGCTACAGATTTTTTTTCCCTCCAAAAATACTTTATTCAGAAGTATTACAAAATAAAGTTATATACATATAAAAAAAATTTGTTGACCCTGAGTCCTTATTCAATAAATAAAGTTATTTACAATAAAATTATGCGTTGACTCTCTGTTCATATACAAATGAAAGATGTTTACAATAAATCGTTCGTTTACTCTCAACCCTTGGTCAAGAGTTAAGACTTATTTACAATAAAATTATCAACAATAAAGGTAGGCGTTGGCTCTAATTCCTTTTCCAAATTAACAATTCCACCCACTCCTGGGCTACCATGTTGATTCATCTGTCCACACCGCTGATGAGGGATATTCTCCTCCCATCCCACTCCCACGGGTGATGAACTTTAAACTGTGGTCCTTCCCCACTGTGGCCACAACAAGCTTGAGTGCATCCCTCAGCACGTACTCCTGCAGGCGAGAGTGTGCCAGTCGGCAGCATTCAGTCACGGACATCTCCATGTGCTGGTAGACCACCAAGTTTCGGGCAGACCAAAGCGGGTCTTTCACCGAATTGATGAGCTCACAGATTTACAAAATGAATGCTATTAGAACCAGTAACTGCCAAAGAACTGATCGCGGCCATCTCTAGATTAAAGGCCGGAAAGTCTCCAGGCTCTGATGGGTTTACCTCAGAGTGGTATGATCGCTAAAGTCACAGTTAGCTCCATTATTACTTAACACCTTTAATTGGATCTTACAGAGAGGAGAAATTCCACCCTCCTGGACAGGGACGATTATCTCAGTTATTCCTAAAGAGGGTAAGGATAAACTAGAATGTGGTAATTACCAGCCAATCAGTGTTCCTAATTTGGACTACAAATTATTTACATCTATATTAGCTCGTAGACTGGAAAATCTTCTACCTGGCCTCATCCACTTAGACCAGATTGGATTCATTCAGCAAAGACAAACTCAGGACAACATAGGGAGAACCTTACACATACAAGAACAGGTAATTAAGAATGGGACAGAGACAATGGTAGTGGGATTAGATGCTGAGAAAGCTTTTGATTCAGTTAGTTGGGTATTCCTATACAGAGTGTTAGGAAGATTCGGATTTCAAGAAAAGTTTATTAAAGTAATCCAGACTTTATCTGACAGCCCTACAGCTCGAATTAAGATAAATGGGGACCTCTCTGACTTTTTTATTTTAGAGAGAGGAACTAGACAGGGATGCCCAATTTCTCCTCTCCTTTTTGCACTATACATTAAACCTCTTGCCCAACTAATAAGACAGAGCGAAATTGTAAAAGGTATCAAGGTGGCAGGGATTGAACAGAAGGTGGTGCTATTCACAGATGATGTTTTAGTCTATTTGAGTGAACCAGAAAAATCATTTATAGGATTGTTTACACTGTTGGATGAGTTCGGGAAAATACCAGGTTATAAAATTAATGTAAAGAAAGTGCAGGTTTTGTCCTTAAATTATACTGCAACCAAAAAACTGCAGGATACATGATCTTAAGTGGGAAGCTAAATCATTAAAATATTTAGGAATAACCCTGCCAAAAGATCTTTCAGCACTGTCACAGGTGAATTATGGGCCATTAATTTCAGAGATAAAAGCAGATATACATAGGTGGAATCTTATCCCTTTTTAATTTTAAATTCAAGGATAAATACCATAAAAATGAAAATTCTCCCTCGGTTACTTTACCTTTTCCGGACTTTACCTGTGGAGGTGGACGATAATCAATTCAGGGAATGGGACAAATGGATTTCCCGCTTTATCTGGCAAGAAAAGAAACCTAGAATCCGATTTAACACTTTATAGTTAGGAAAGGAAGGAGGAGGTTTGGCACTTCCTTGCTTGAGAAATTACTTATATGCTTCACAGATAATCCCCCTGTTATATTGGTGTAATGGGGAATACAAGGCTAGATGGAAGTAAATAGAATTTGGATTGACAGTTTTCCTCTACAGGCCTCAATTGCGGACAAAGAATTGATGGCCCAATTGGAAAAGATTAAAAACGGCTGGATAAATCTCACATTAAAAGTATGGCAGAAGGTGGCTAATTCATGTGGAATCTACAACATGTTAAAACTTGTCAGATGGTGTACTTATGACACCAAATTTCTTCCCAGCAGAGGAGATAAAAGATTTGAACTGTGAATAAAAAAAGGTCTTACCATCTACCTCTCATTCACACATAAAAGTGTATTACGAAGTTCCCAAACCCTGAAGGACAAACATGGCCTAGAACACAATGACTTTTTTAGGTACCTTCAAGTACGACATCATGTTAACCAGAGTTGTAGATATACAGACTTATCAATAGCAGTATTAGAATTTTTCAAGATTCTGAATTCGGCTTACCATTCAATACCAAGTAAATCAATTTCCCAATTTTATAATGCCCTCCCTCATGCCAAGAATGAAAACACATTGTATATTAAAGAGAAGTGGGAGAAAGAAGCGGGGTTGGTACTTTCAGAGAAGGCTTGAAGGAAAATATGCAGCTTCCAGTGGTCTTCAACTCAATCTTTGATTTGGAGAGAACATTGTTGGAAAAATAATATAAGATACTTCAAGATCCCATACCAGGAAAAATATAAAGACACAAATATGGCGTGTTGGAAAAGGTGTGGCTCCAAGGAGGCAAATCATTTCCATATTTTTTGGGATTGCCCTAAATTAAGTTTATATTGGGAAGGTATTCACAGAACACTAGTTAAAGTATTTAAGACTCAGATTCCTCTGAACTTTGAGACTCCCTACTTGGGGCATGTATTGTTTTTGGAACAGAAGAAAGATATAAAGCTGCTGCAGGTCCTTTTAGTGCCAAGTAAGAAATCAATCACCAGAAAGTGGTTAAATCCGATATCACCCACATTAGAAGACTGGCATGAAATCATTTTGGAAATATTTAAAATGGAAGAGATGACCTACTCTCTGATAATTCAAAGGGAAAAAATTTGTCAAATTTGGAATAAATGGACTGAATTTATAACCCCAGAGTGAGCAGACTTTAGATGACTCTCCCAATGGTTTATACTGTTTGTCTCACCAACATAATAATAGTGTTAAGGTAAGCACCCTTGGCTCGAACGTTTACTGTTCTTTTTTGGAAAATATGAAATTAACACAAGTAAAGAAAAGATCTGGGGAAATTTTGGACCAGACGAGATACATGGAAATTAGTATTCGACCACTATTATTAATATTTTTATAACAACTATTATCATTATTTAGTTTAATAGAGTGGAATTTACAATTGCACATAAACATCTATTTGAGTGCCTACAACAGGAATTGGGCAGATGCTGGAAATTCAAGCAACACACATCAAAGTTGCTGGTGAATGCAGCAGGCCAGGCAGCATCTCTAGGAAGAGGTGCAGTTGACGTTTCAGGCCGAGACCCTTCGTCAGGACTAACTTCAGTTAGTCCTGACGAAGGGTCTTGGCCCAAAACGTCAACTGCACCTCTTCCTAGAGATGCTGCCTGGCCTGCTGCGTTCACCAGCAACTTTGATGTGTGTTATTTGAGTGCCTAATTATTTTCTATATTATCTCCATGTGCACTTGTGAATGTACAAATTAATATAGATATACTCACATAAAAAATGGAAAAGGTTATATATGTAAAAAATGTTTGTGTATTACCTGTGAATACCTTATCCAAATAAAAATAAAATTAAAAAAAAAGAAATTAAGAGATTGATTCATTTCAAACTTTATTCTGATAATTAAAAATGGTGATCTTGATGTACAAATTGCATCCATTTTATTATCTGGGTGGCCTATACAATCTTTTTACATAAAGAAAAGCTTCAGACTGCATTCATTAGAGTAAGTACAAAAAACCAGACTCACCGCAACTTCACATTCTGACCAGTGTACGATTCATATGGTTTTTCTACATGTGTAAATTCAAAGTCAAAGGTTTGGGTTTGTGTCATCTCACCCGGCCGAGCCAAATCTTTAACCAGAGACACAAACTCATGATGATTTCCTCGGTCGTAGTACAGTTCTATTAAGAGAAAGGAATATGTTATATCTATTAAGAGAAAGGAATATTCAAATAACTCCACAACTGTGACATGTTCTTCTTTCAAGGACCAATGTTACAATTTGAAAATCTGCTAAAAGGAAATTAGCTCAATTTTTCTCCTTCATTTTCTTCTTCTATATGACACATTCAACTAGGTACAGCTTTGCAGTTTAGTTGGGTACACTTAATACTTCATCCTGTCACATTTTAATTGCCAAATAAATTTAATTGGCAACTTTTCAGTATCCTATAATACAATTATTTTCTCTCTTCACAATTCTCTGAAATTTTTCCTTAGTACTGTACAGCTTCGCAAATCTGCACAGAACTTAATTTAAAAGAGCTAATGCACAGTTTATTATATGTAAGGGGTTCTCTTTTATATGTTAACGCTGATAAAATGGCTTCTCTGTAATGGTAACTGCTGAGGTAATAGGTTCTCTGTAGCTGCAATGTTTGGGTTGTAACCACAGATAAAGGGGAACTAACCAATGGGCGACATGTTATTCTATCTTGGATGTCTGGGAACCAAGCTGATTCACACATTTTGCAAACAAGGCGAGCGAAGAGGGAGGACAAGTGCAGGAAGCGCTTGGTGATCACGGAGCAGCGGACACGGAAATTTGGGGATCTAAAGGTTGGCGGGATTTCGGCAGAGGTCGTTTATGGAAGGACACTGGAAGTGTGAGCTCCAACTTTTTTTAGTGCACGAACTAATACTTTTAATGAGTGGTGCCTCTGTCTTTTATAATTTTGTTTCCCTACTACTCACAACACAAAATAAGATTTATAAACTGTAATCATTTAATCGCTTATTGTGTACTGTCTGATTTTTGCATTGTGGGTCTTATCACTGTGACGAGAATACACATAAAATTAAGATGTTTGCTGGCCTAGGTTAGCATCAGTGACATCAGCAAGTGGTCTGCCACCTGCCCTCAGGGGAAGGAGAGATAAGGAACAATGGAGCAGCGTCTGGAGATGTGTAATGAAGGGACGGGGGAGAGAGAGCTGTCTGGAGCGGCTCCCCCCTTTGAACCTTGAACTGTTTGAAGTGATGGACAGGCGATACCCCAGCAGGGGGATAAAAAGGGACTGGTTCGCTAAGACAGGACACACGCCACCCGAGGTAACGAGACCCTGGAAACGGTACGCTTCTCACGAGTCGGTGGGAAGTACCAGACAACGGCCAGGGTGGAAAGGTACGATCAGCGGGAACCCGGTGTGTGTCCGCCCTTGCCTGGGTGCCGGGTTCACTGCAGAGGATCGACCGCATCTGGAGGAGGGGTCACAGTCGGTGACCTCAGGTGACATTACCAAGGACCTGCCCAAAAAGCTGCTTGTGAGCCATATCGTCAGTCTGTGAGTGAAGCCGTGTCTGAATGATCAGTTGTTCCTGTTCTCTCTCTCTCTCTCCCCCCACGTTGTCCATCGCCATGGCAACGATTACTGCGAACTGAACTACTAAACTGGACTGAACTTTGAGTCACTTTGAAATTTGGTCATTTACCCCTAGACAACGATAGAGCTTGATTGATGCTGTTATCTTAATTCTGTGCACATGTGTGTTTATCATTGCTGAACTGTTGCATTTATTATCCTTTCGATTACTGTGTTGCTTATTTCTTTAATAAAACTTTCTTAGTTCTAGTACTCCAGACTCCAACTGAGTGATCCATTTCTGCTGGTTTGGCAACCCAGTTACGGGGTACGTAACATAAGTGGGGTTCTCGTCCGCGATTTTGAACGCTAAATTTGGGACGGAGTAAATTGATTGGGTTAAAATACCCGAAAGAAAGAAAAGACAAACAGCAGAAATGGAGGTTGAGGGATTTATAAAGGCGCCGACCTTGGAGGCATTAGAGGATGCCAGGAAATCGGAATTGATAGCTGTGGCCAAACGGTTGAATCTTGCTAAGGTGAAGTCGACAATGAGGAGAGAGGAGATACACAGAGCTATTGTAGAGCACTATGTATCTAAAGGTGTGTTTCCCCAAGGTGAGCTGGGGGTGGTGTCTATTGAAAAACCTGCTGGAGACGCAGTACAGGTACAGCTTGAAAAACTGAGACTCGAGCACGAGTTCCGGGTACGGCAGTTAGAACACGAAGAGAAGCAGTTAGAAAGGCAGGAGAGAGAGAAAGAGGTAGAAAGGCAAGAGAGAGAGAGACAGTTAGAGAGAGAGGAGAAAGAGAGGCAATGGGAGCGAGAAGAGAGAGGGAAACAGAGGGAAAGGGAATTTGAGCTGGAGAAGTTAAAGATAAGGGCCGAGCAGGGGCTCGTGCCGAACCAAGGTGGAGGGTTCCGGGCGACCCAGGAGGTTAGGCTGGTTCCCCCATTTGACGATACCGACGTGGATCGGTACTTCCTCCACTTCGAAAAAGTGGCTATAAGTCAGGACTGGCTGAGGGATAAGTGGGTTGTTTTACTTCAGAGTGTACTGAAAGGGAAGGCCCAAGAAGCTTACTCTGCTTTGTCCGCGGAAGATGCTCAGAGGTATGAGGTGGTGAAAGAGGCCATCCTCAGGATTTATGAGTGGGTCCCGGAGGCATACCGGCAGAGGTTCCGGAATGCGAGGAAGCAGTGGGACCGCACGTATTTGGAGTTTGCCCGTGAGATGCAAACATATTGTCAGCGTTGGTGCACCTCGAAGGGGGTAGAGGGGGATTATGACAGACTGCTACAACTGATTCTGATTGAGCAGTTTAAAGGTTGTGTCCCCGAGGGTATGAGACCCTACCTCGATGAGAAAGAGGCAGCCACGTTAGCCGCAACTGCTAAGTTAGTGGATGAGTATGTGTTGACGCATAAAATGAAGTTTGCCCCGAGTAAAGGCTACCAGAAGGGTAAGTCAGAAAGTAAGCCGGGGACTAGTGAAAAGGATAAGGTAGACCGGGAGCAGTCTGGTAGGAAGTCTCCTGGGGTTGTCTGTTATAATTGTGGGAAAGTCGGACACTTTGCGTCCAGGTGCTTTGCCCCAAAGAAGGAGACGGGAAAAGGAAAAACGGCAATGTTGAATGGCTGTATTGAGCTGTTAAGCGAACCGCTAGGGAAGGACAGGTCTGAAAAAGTCCAGGAAGGGCGCGAGAGGTTTATCTCGGCCGGATTGGTGTCAGTGAAGGAGAGGTTAAAACCAGTTCCACTGCGGATCTGGAGAGACACGGGAGCGTGTCAGTCACTAATACTGAAGAGTGTATTAGAGTTTAGCTCAGAGACCCAGACTGGGGAGGTAGAGGTCAAAGGTGTTGGGGAAGGGACAGAGGCAGTCCCTTTGCACCAGATACACTTACAGAGCAACCTGGTCTCTGGACTAGTCACGATCGGGGTGAGGTCCGAATTACCGATGAAAGACATGGAAGTCTTGCTCGGTAATGACATCGCCGGAGGAATCGTGTTCCCAGTCGTGAGATTGACAGGTCAGCCTGCCAGCATTGAGGCCCCGCCTATGGACTCACAGGTTCATCACAGGCCCGCGATAGTGAATTTAGCTGAAACATTTCTGCCAACCTTGTATGAGACGGGGTGTAGTGAGACAAGAGGTAGTGAGGGAGCTGGGACGGACGTAGCAGTAGCCAGGAAAGAATTTGTGCAGACGCAGGAGCGTGACGAGGGTCTGATGGTTTTGGCAGAGACAGCTCTCTCTGACACAGCTTTAACAAGGGAACTAGTAGGCTATTGTGGGGATGAGGTTTTTAACACGGCCCACGAGGTACCCCCTGGTGGACATTTTGCGGTGCTGGAGGAAACAGTTGGTGGAATCATGAAAGAGATTTACCGGCTGCCCAGGGGGAAGAATGTTATTGATCATGACCGACGCGAACTGAGACGGTCACCGGCTTTTGATATGCTAACAAACCTAGTCGGTGTTAGCGTGGAAATCAATGAAGCTAAGGGCCCCCTGATAAGAGGAAAAAAACATTTTGAAAAGATTAGGATGGGATCGATCAGATGGGAGAAGGCTATTGTTTTGGCCAGGTCTACTGATAAGGTCTCTCCCTTAATCCCCGAACAAAGCGAATCTTTAGAAGAAGTAATTAAACGACTTGCACCCGTGTGTTTGATTGTCCCGAGGCAATGCAAAGAACTGGGACGTTGGGTGATGTCTGTTACAAAAGGACAACACTCATATTTTTTGAGTAATTCAGTGACTAAAGGACTGATGAACACAGAGGTGTGTATTGGCAATTTAATACGGCTGTCTGAAGCCAGTTTGATAGTGAACCTTGAAAAAAATGAATTCGGCCACACGATGGTCACTTACCTGGGAATTGTGGTGACACAGGGGCATCCGGCAGCGATGCAAGCTACAGTGCAGGCTATCGCTGACCTCCCAACCCCGACAGACAAGAGGGCCCTCAGAAGGCTCTTGGAGATGGTGGGGTACTGCAGGAAGTTTTGCAATAACTCTGCGGTCAATACCCGTCCCCCTCCTACTAAGCCCTTGCGAGAGAAAACTGAGTCGGAATGGGACGACCCTTGTTATTGTGGTCCGGGACAAAACCAAATGAGAGGTTACATTGGTCACAATTCATCACTGTTTTTGGCCACTATGAAGTTTGCTGCGTTGGAGCCTGGTCTAAGGGATTATTAATAACACGTGTAAAAGGAACAGAAAATGCGATGACTGTCTGTCAAGGTGTTGACAGCTTCAAACTCGCTGTGTTAGCCAAATAGCTGATAAAGATATATATTTGTGTGTGTATCGAATAATGTATTCATGTTTGTAATTTTTACCTCCCGGTAAAAATCCTTAAAGGGGGGAAGTGTGACGAGAATACACATAAAATTAAGATGTTTGCTGGCCTAGGTTAGCATCAGTGACATCAGCAAGTGGTCTGCCACCTGCCCTCAGGGGAAGGAGAGATAAGGAACAATGGAGCAGCGTCTGGAGATGTGTAATGAAGGGACGGGGGAGAGAGAGCTGTCTGGAGCGGCTCTCCTCTTTGAACCTTGAACTGTTTGAAGTGATGGACAGGTGATACCCCAGCAGGGGGATAAAAAGGGACCGGTTCGCTAAGGCAGGACACACACACGCCACCCGAGGTAATGAGACCCTGGAAGCGATACGCTTCTCACGAGTCGGTGGGAAGTACCAGACAACGGCCAGGGTGGAAAGGTACGATCAGCGGGAACCCGGTGTGGGTCCACCCTTGCTTGGGTGCCGAGCATCCACTGCAGAGGATCGACCGCATCTGGAGGAGGGGTCACAGTCGGTGACCTCAGGTGACATTACCAAGGACCTGCCCAAAAAGCTGCTTGTGAGCCATATCGCCGGTCTGTGAGTGAAGCCGTGTCTGAATGATCAGTTGTTCCTGTTCTCTCTCTCTCTCCCCCCACGTTGTCCATCGCCATGGCAAGGATTACAGCGAACTGAACTACTAAACTGTACTGAACTTTGTGTCATTTTGAAATTTGGTCATTTACCCCTAGACAACGATAGAGCTTGATTGATGCTGTTATCTTAATTCTGTGCACATGTGTGTTTATCATCGCTGAACTGTTGCATTTATTATCCTTTCGATTACTGTGTTGCTTATTTCTTTAATAAAACTTTCTTAGTTCTAGTACTCCAGACTCCAACTGAGTGATCCATTTCTGCTGGTTTGGCAACCCAGTTACGGGGTACATAACAACTCACGTACTCCGTGACAGGAATACAGAACCAGCAGAAATAGAAACCACTTTGGAGTCTCGTATTGCTATAAACTACTAATATTTATCAGTAACTATGCAATACAGCAATATAAATGTAGATAAATCAAACAGGTTAGCAATGATTATATATAAAAGTAAGTGTGGAATGTATATGTATGAAAACCAAGCTTCTTTAAGTCTAGGGGTAAAAAGATACAGTCTTACGATGTTGAGTAAAATTCAGTTCAGTTCGTGGTATTTAGTTGAGTAGTGATGGGGAGAGAGAGAGAGAGATTTGAGTCTTCAGGTGAGCTGATGCTGTCGATCTTCTCGTCATCCTCCGAAATCCTTTACAAGTCACCGACTGTGACTTTAACCAGGGGGACCGGTTTTCCTGTGGTGGAGCTATCACCCAGGCAAGGGTGGACACATTAGACAACTCCCCATCAGTCAACCCCTTCTTTTCCGTTGGAATAGCAATTTGGATCAATCCGCCTGAATGATCCTCCAAAACCCACTTTCTCTGCGGGCACAACAATGCTCATTCAGTGTCCAGATCATGTGTCTGAGGTCTGTATCATCTGACCTCCCATTTATTTCAACAGGCTGAGCATCACCTGTCATTCAAAGAGTCCCTCCCTCCTTTGTCTGTAAAGGAGCGCACAAGCAGGCAACAAGTCCTTGAAGAAATATCAACAATCTGCCTTCGGTCACCATAGCAACTTACGAGCTGCTCGGTGCTGTCTCCAAACCCAACTCAGTAAAAATCCAAAGTTACTACCAATGCCTTAAAGTGACAGTCCAACCGTTAATCTTCCTCTCTCTCTCTTTTCAAAAGCAACATATCGGTGGTAAATAACTCTGTCTCTCTCTCCTTTCCAAACAAACCATCGATGATAAATGTCTCTCTCCAATCAGTTAATAGGGGTTCTCCTGGATCCCCTCACAGGTCTGTACTGGGGTACATTACACAGCATCCACACAAACTTGATTACTCAGTTTGGCGGGGCTGAAGATCACTTCCTCTAGATGAACACGAGCTGAACGAGCCTGAGGCTTACCTATGGGGGCTACGTCTATGGATTTGATCCTATTGGATGCTGTGTGAGCACCCTGTTTAAATTAGTGCTGTTATGGATGCAGCCAAGTTTGAGCGCTGGTGTGCAGCTGTAGGCCTGCCAGCAAGTAATGCATGCACGTTGAGTGGGTTAGAGGTTAGTACCCCAGATGAAGTGTTACTTCGATTTTTGAGTATGGTTAAAGCTGTTGGCAAAGTTGAAATAGTATCTCGAAAGTATGGTAAAGAGACGAGATCAGACCTGGTGTTGGTGTAGACAAGCATGGACATATGGGGGGGGGGGGGGTGGAGCTGCCAGAGTTTATAGATGACCCAGCAGAGGCAGGACCATGGTGTGTGCAAACAGTCAGGGAGGGAGGGGCCAGAGCTCAGCGAGCTGAGTTGCCGGCAGCTAGGAACAGAGATTTGAGGGAACTAGTTCTCTCGTTACTGAGGGATGAGGGGAAAGAGTGGTCAGATTTGGAAAGTTTGATTAGTTCCTGTCCCCCAGCAAAAGGTGAGGGCTCTAAACTGGCATCCACCATACCTCCCTGGCGAGAAAGGCAGAAGGGATTCCAGAATTTTCTCTGGAATCACACCCACCCCTGTAGTGGAAGAAGATTGTGAGACATGGGTGGAGCAAACTTCACAGTTGTTAAGTGAATGGCAGCGCTTGGATGATGAAAAGCGACAGAGATTGGTTGAAAGTTTGCGGGGAGTGACAGCTGAGGTAGTTCGAGGCATGAAGGTTAACCAGCCCTCGACCTCCCTTGCTGAGTATCTGGATGCCCTGGAAAGTGCGTTTGGGTTGATGGGAAGTTCCTGGGAGCTCACAGGGGAGTTTCAAAACATGAGTCAGGAGAAGGGTGAGAAGATCTCCGTGTACCTTTTTCTGCTAGACAAATGGCTAAATGGTCTGCGGCAACGGGGGGGGGGAGGGCGTCATTTGGGCGGCTGAGGTGGATCAGTTAAGGATGGACCAGGTAACTAGAGGCACCCAGGCGGAGGACAAGATTGCTTGGAGACTCCAACAGTCCTATAAAATGCACCACCCTTCCATCGTTCATTCAGTTGATCAGAGAGGTGCGGGGGAATCAGATCGCGTTGAGGTCGCAGGAGGACTCTGTCAGTGGGGTGAAATCCTCAGTTGTAGCCCCTTATGGCAAACCGCCAAATTTGGAGTATCATGGACAGTCCTGGTCACCGAATCATAGGAAAGATGTCAATAAAATTGAGAGAGTACAGAGGAGGTTTACTAGAGAAAGGTTGAACAGGTTAGGACTTTATTCTTTGGAGTGTAAAAGGTTGAGGGGGGGACTTGATAGGGGTGTTTAAAATCATGAGGGGTACTGATAGAGTTGATGTGGATAGGTTTTTTCCATTGAGAGTGGGGGAGATTCAAACAAGAGGATATGAGTTGAGAGTTAAAGGACAAAAGTTTAGGGGTAACATGAGGGGGAACTTCTTTACTCAGAGAGTGGTAGCTGTGTGGAACGAGCTTCCAGCAGAAGTGGTTGAAGCAGGTTCGATGTTGTCGTTTAAAGTTAAATTGGATAGATACATGGACAGGAAAGGAACGGAGGGTTATGGGCTGAGTGCAGGTCGGTGGACTAGGTGAGAGTAAGAGTTCGGCACGGACTAAAAAGGCCGAGATGGCCTGTTTCTGTGCTGTATTGTTATATGGTTATATGATATCTGTCAGCTGCACCTTTCCTCATTCCCTGTCACGCCCACTGTTGAACTTTAACGCACGCGAGGGCATCAGTGACCCAAGATGTGCAAAGGAATGGGTCCGTGACCCATGTGTGAATGCCCCGGTGAATCACCCATGTCAGCACAGGAAAAAGATCAACTCCTTGATCTTACAAATGATGGTGGGCTGAAAAGTATGTTTGACATAACATCTCTGCTGGCATTCTGGATCAAAGTCAAGGCTAAATATCCTGAGAAAGCCACGAAAGCATTGAAAACATTGCTTCCATTTCCATCATATCGCTGTGAAGTGGAGTTTTCTGCAATGAGTGCAACGGAAACTAAACTGCAGAATAGACTGGACATAAGAAGCCCCCTTCGAGTATCACTGTCTCCCATCACCCCTCGATAGGACCATCTTGTTGCAGGTAAACAAGCCCAGGGCTCCCACTGATTCAGCGATATTGGTGTGTTGCAATGATTTTATATGTTCCTACAAGGAAAATATGTGCTGTGTGTCTAATATCCAAACATTACTTAAAATGTTATGATGCTATTGACTTATAAGTGACTTACAATTCAGTCTCCAACCTCTGGGCCACGAAGAATGCAGCGGTACAGCGGTAGCCAGAACGCACCCAGCACACCTTTAAGAAAAAAGCCGAAATAAACAAGCTAATTGATTAGGTACCACTCGGCACGTAAATGTCGGCCCAGATCAGAGGCGACTGCCGATTGCGTTACCTCTGATCTGGGCCAACATTTACATGCCGGACAGCACCTAATCAATTAGCTTGTTTATTTCGGCTTTTTTCTTGAAGATGTGCCAGATACATTCCAGCCACCGCCGTACCACTGCTTTTTCGCAGCCTGGAGGTTTGGGACCACTGTTATAATTGTCTTATCACTACATTCATGTGAGGAAAATATGCGCTGTGTGCTTAATGTTAAACTCGTTAGATAAAACCCTTTAGAAACAAAATTGAGTGTATTAGCCACTTATAAGTAACTTATAGTTTGACTTATCACCTGTATTCTGGTTGTGATTAACACCGCCCCGCTTACCGGTCAGCCGGTCTGCAATAATATTGTTAATATTAAACTGGTTGGTGGTGCAGAAAAGGTTGGGGACCCCTGCTCTAGGGGAATATGTTCCCAGCAATGTACCAAGGAACCTTCAAAAGCAAAATACCCTATTCCTTAAGGATTAGAGGGACCCCGCTCCAGTGCGTCGCTACGGACAGAGGGAATCTATGCTAAAGCCATACTTGACACCGGGTCGCAGGTCACGTTACTGTACCGTTCGTTCTACAATCAGTGTCTGAAGCATTTACCCTTGACCCCATTCTATGCGCTGGAGATTTGGGCTATCAGTGCTGGTGATTACCCATACGATGGTTATTTGTCAGTGAAACTGGAATTTTTGGAGGTCGATGTGGGAGTGTCCAAAGTTCTTGAGACATTGGTGCTGGTTTGTCTGGATCCGGTTGAGATGGGTGGCATTTCCATTCTGGTGGTGACCAACACCCCTCTTGTACGAAGGCTCATGAGGGCCTGTAAGGAAAAAGCAGGGGAGAGCTTTTCGGGGACCCTTTCAGTATACCTAGTGTTCCGAGCTGCGTTTAAGGAAGTGCATGGCTGCAGTGGGCCGGTTACTGAATTTAAACGAGGGACTATGTGGTACACTCAGTCAAAGCCTAAGGTGATACGGTCAGGGGAGATGGCGAGAGTGATGGGGACCCCCAGATTCCCCAGAGTGCCGGAGGGTGAGGCCCTCTTAGTGGATGCTCCGGAAGACCTCGAGGGGGAGTCGTGATTTCCAGCTGGGGTGCTGGTGAGTCCCGAATTGCAGAGGCCCTCGGTGGTACAGGCAAGCAGGATGGCTGTAACTATCAGGAACACTACGAAGAGAGAAATCACTTTTAAGAGAGGGATGCCGCTGGCGCATTTGTTCCCAGTGCTGGTAATGTCTAGTGCCCCTGTGAGGCCCGCTGGGGAGAAACTATTGGAAAAAAGGGAAAAGTTGACCACTGAGGCCTTTTAACTTTGGGGACGCTCCGGTGCCGCCGGGCTGGAAAAGGAGGCTGGCGGAGAAGATGTTGATGCTGGAAGGTGTCCTTTCCCTTGGCGAGTTTGATGTGGGTTTTCCCAAGAGCACTCAGCACACTATCTGGGTGACTGAAGACATCCCGTTTAGAGAGAGGTCACGGCGAATGGCCCCTGCAGACGTGGAAGATGTGAGGCAGCACTTGTGCAAGTTGAAGAAAGCTGGGATTATCACAGAGTCCCAAAGCCCCTATGCGTCCCCAATAGTAATGGCTCGGAAGAAAAGTGGGAAGGTACACAGGTATGTGGACTATAGGACCATGAACAGGCGCACGGTCCCGGACAATATACGGTCCAGAGGGTCGAAGAGGCACTGGCCTGTTTGAGTGGGGCAAAGTGGTTTAGTGTGCTGGACTTGAGGAATGGATAGTACCAGATCCCAATGAGTGAGGCCGATAAAGAGAAGACGGCATTTATATGTCCCCTGGGATTCTTCCAGTTGGAACAGATGCCCCAGGGCATATTGGGAGCCCCTGCCACCTTCCAGAGGGTCATGGAGAAGACGGTGGGGGATACGAACCTGCTCAAAGTGCTGGTATATTTGGATGACTTGACAGTATTTGGGTCCACCTTAGAAGAGGCGAGGCTACTGAAGGTGTTAGGCCGACTGAAGGGAAGGGTTATAGCTTTCCCTGGACAAATGCCAGCTCTGCAAGATGTCTGTTAGCTACATCGGTCACATAATCTCGTGGATTGGAGTAGCTGTAGACCCAAATAAGATGGAAGTGGTGACCACATGGCCCAGGCCTCAGACCATGAATGCTCTGTGCTCATCCTTGGAGTTCTGTGGTTATTATTGGAGATTCGTGAAGGGTTACGCCAAAGTGAGTCACCCCTTGAACCAGCTTCTGCGACGTTACCCTCCCTTGGGGAAGAAGGGGGAAGGAAAAAAAGTACGGGAAGTTGGACAGTATCTACACCCGGCAGAGCCCTTCAGACAGAGGTGGGATGCAAAATGTGAGAGGCTTTTCAATCACTGAAGGAGTTGCTGACCCAGGCATCGGTGCTGGCTTTTGCAGACCCCTTATTGCCACATGTGCTACATACTGATGCCAGCCGAAAGGGGCTAGGGGGAGTCCTGTATCAGGATCAGGGCACCGGGTTGAGACCTGTGGCACTTGTCAGCTGTAGTTTGTCACCCTCCAAGAAAAACTACCCCACACACAAGTTGGAGTTCCTGGCGTTGAAATGGGTGGTGGTGGATAAGCTGAGTGACTATCTCTACGGGGCCAAGTTTGAGGCGAGGACGGACAACAATCCCTTAACTTATATCCTGACCTTGGTGAAACTGGACGCCACAGGCTGTCGGTGGTTGGCAGCATTGTCTGCATATGATTTCAGCCTGAAATACCAGCTGGGGAGCCGGAACATCGATGCGAATGTTTTGTCCTGACAGGTGCATGAGGGACTGGACATGGACAAGGAGTGGGAGAATGTTCCTGCCCCTGCGGTGAAGGACATGTGTCAGTTTGCGATTGCCGCGAAGGCCAAGGAAAAGGAGAGGCCGGATCGAGCAGTGGATCAATTGGGGGTTTCTGATGACACCATACCCCAAGCTTACTGTAACCTGACTGCTCTGAAGACCAAACAGTTACCTAAAATTGAGTTCTGAGGAAGTGACAGCTCCTCAGCGAGATGACTCGGGCATTGGCACTATTTGGTATGCTGTTAAAAAGGGGGACATGGTTCAGGCAGAGGAGATGAAATACTACTGAAAAAATTGCCTCGGTTTAAGTTGAAGAACCAAATCTTATACCGGGTCACGTCACTCCTGGACTGACCTCGGCATTGCCAGCTTGTTCTTCCTGAGAAGTATCGGAGGATTGCGTTCAAATCACTTCATGGTGATTCTGGACATTTGGGGATGGAAAAGACCTACGGACTACTCAAAAACCGTTTTACTGGCCCCGAATGAAGATGAAGGTTGAAGAATACTGCAAGTTCTGCATTCGCTGCATATGCTGGAAGAAACTGCCTATGCGGGCAGCTCCTTTGTCCCACTTGCAGAGTGCAGGGCCCCTGGATCTTGTGTGTATAGATTTCCTGTCCATAGAACCCAATGCCAGCAACATGGTGAATGTCTTAGTCATCACAGACCACTACACCAGATATACTCAGGCTTTTTCTACTAAGGACCAGAAGGTGACTACAGTGGCAAAAGTGTGATGGGAGAAATATTTTGTTCATTACGGCCTACCCAGGCAGATACAAAGTGACCAGGAATGGGACTTCCACAGCAGACTCATCTATGAGTTACTGGGCATGCTTGGAGTTGAGAAATCAAGCACCATGCCCTATCACCCGCAGGGTGATCCCCAGCCTGAGGGGTTTAATCTGAGGGGACATTGCTAGACATGCACAGGACCCTGGAGATCAGAAAGAAGAGCAGATGGAGTCAACATATTGGGCATCTGGTTCACTGTTACAACTGTACACAAAATGAAGCTACTGGGTACTCGCCATATTATCTGATGTTTGGGCACGAGGTGAGGTTGCCCATTGACCTTTGTTTTGGGACTGATGAGGGTGACTTACCACCGAAGCCTTATCTGAAGTATGTGTCTGATATGAGGAGAGAGCTGAAAAGGTTCTATGAATAGGCTGGGGTTGCAGCTGCCAAGCAGAATCGAGGAAATAAGAGGAGATATGATCGGAAGGTGAGATTCTCCCAACTCCTGCCGGGAGACCAAGTCCTCAAAAGTAACTTGGGACAACCTGGAAAGCACAAGTTGGCTGATCGCTGGGCAGCCATGCCCTTTGAGATGGACAGTCAGATGCTAAACCTACCGGTTTTCCAGGTGAAACCAGAGCATGGGAATAGGCCTGTCAAGATTCTCCATCGGAACCACCTGTTGCCCTTGGGTCAAGAGGTGCAGGTGGACCTAGAGCCCAACCTGGAGTCTACACCTAGTAAGAGGACTCGGCAAAAATGCAGGACGACTGCAGGGCCCTCAGCAGGAGAGGCTGAGCCATGAGAGGGATACTGATTCAGAGGATGAAGATTCGAATGTGTGGTACATGCTGCCGTTCGCTAACTCCCCCGTGATGGAAGAAGAGACTCCTGGCCCTTCTCCCACTGAGTCAGGCGAGGTAAAGAGAGCTATTGGTGTGCAGCCTAGGGTACAGCAGGACTCTGAAGGAGAGGAGGTGGGGCCTGAACACAAGACAGCGGACTCCGAGTTGCAGGGGGTTTTGAGTGATAGATCGCAGGAGGTATCGCCAGGCAGACCTGAAGTATCCCCGGTGTTGTCTGAGCTGGAAGAGTTAAGAGAGGAGGTACGGAGGTCTCAGAGAATTAGGAATGCCCCCCAGATAGGTTGGCCTATGTAATGCTTGGGGAACAGGGTGTGATCTCTACTGTTCTGAGGAGCTATATGTCACTGCTTTCTGCACTTGGATTAGGCTTTGTGTTTTGCAGGAAGGATTGAGAAAGTTTACGGGAATGGGGGATTCTCAGATCCCTGTAAACAATGGGATAAGTACTATGTCTGTGACTGCAGTGTGTTTGAGTAATGTCTCACAGCTGCCTTCTTTGGAGCAAGATAAGGTTTAAAATTCACCCAGATCCACATAAGATATCTCCTGGCTTTTCACACCTTTTGACTTTGACAGAAGGCAGTACCTGATGGAAATTAGACAGGACATTCCTTTAAAGCATAAATTTAACGGATGTTCTTATCTTTGTAATTAAGTTATGGCTCCAACTAAACAGGTAGGACATTCTTTTCTTTAATTAAGGTGGCTGGAGTGTCTATCAAACTGATTGTTCTTATGTATCAATAGTCTATTGACTTGGCTGGAATGCTTATCAAACTGATTGTTCTTTCGTATCGGTAGCTTTAAAACTTCTAACAATTCTGACATCAGGCAGTGAACTTATTGAACCATCGGGGAGATGAGAATGTTTCTCTCCCTGATGTCGTCCAAGTTCACTCACTGGCTGAGTTCGAAGAAATATGCGTGATAGAGTGGAGGGATAGGGACATGCTAAGAACAATGATTAACTAATGATCAATCACCTTATGGGCGCCTTGGCTTACTGTTGTTCGACAAGTCAGAAAGAAACCTTACCCAGCAACAGGTGACATATGATCCATTGTTCTCTGAATATGCTAGATAAAAGTTCAAATAAGGAATTATCTGACCTTACAGAAGAAACACCTTAAGGTATAGCTAAATATGGGTAGGATAGCATAAGGTTCAGAAAGGGGAAGGTATCAATACAGGTTTCCCCCGCCATCCGAAGGTAGAGTGTTCCTAGGAAACGATTCGTAAGCTGGAATGTCGTAAAGCGAAGAAGCAATTACCATTTATTTATGTGGGAAAATTTTGTGAGCATTTGCAGACCCAAAAACAACCTACCAAATCATGCCAAATAACACATAAAACCTAAAATAACAGTAACATACAGTAAAAGCAGGAATGATACGATAAATACACGGCCTATATAAAGTAGAATTACTTTTCCACAATCATTGCTGTACTGTTCTCCGTAGCGAAAATCTCATGCAAGCGCTCTCGGCATAAACACTCTCTCCAGTAACCTTTAAGCTATGAAGCTGCCACATCATACCAAATAACACCTAAATATACACAGCCGATATAAAGTAGAAATAATGTATGTACAGTGTAGTATCACTTACTGGAGTTGGGACAACGGCGAGCACACTGATGAAGGTGTGTTGACTGAGTCGTCAGAGTTTGGATAGTGCAGTGGCCCCCACCCTCCAGGCCGCCGACCGATACATTGCCGCGAAGCATGCAGAAATGCAGCGGTAGCTGGGAGGCACACAGCACATCTTCAAGAAAAAAGCCGAAATAAACAAGCTAATTAATTAGATGCCGCATGGCACGTAAGTAATTAGCATGTTTATTTCGGCTTTTTTCTTAAAGATGTGCTGTGTGCCTCCCAGCTACCGCTGCATTCTCCATGAATCGGTATCTATCCGTGGCCTGGGGGTTGGGGTGGTAGGACACTGGGGTGTCATCTCATCTTCGTCTGTTTCCATTAGGACAGGCAGGTCATCATCTGCTACGTCTGCCTGCCTCGATGTCGAAGGTCGAGTTCGTTGTCTGCAGTTGCTGATGTGGAAGGCTTGCTTGACTGCTGAGCCTCGCGCATTTTTCTGTCATACAGTTCTTTGTAAGCACTCAAACCATCCTGCAAATATCCCCTAAACCTACGTACCCTTTCAAAATTAAAGTTGTACTTCATCATTGCAGCAAAAATCTCATGCAGTTGCGTCACGTTCAGTTCGCTACTGCATTCGGTTTCAATTGTTATCCTTTCCTCTTCCAATTGCATCAGCTCTTCATCTATCAGTTCTTGGTTATGAGATGCCAAAACCTCTTCAACATCATCTTTGTCAACTTCCACAAGCCAAACTCACTTTGTCCTTACTTCGTTCACCACGCTCAAAACGCTTAATTATGTCTAGTTTTACGCTAAGTGTAACACCCTTACGAGCTCTTTCAGGCTTTTCCAATACCTTAGAACTCATCTTGCTAACGGCTGCTCATAGGCACGTGTTTAAGCAATGCTGGTGAGAATGCAGTTCCGAATCCGGGGGAGAGCGGCTGCTCGGGGCGCGCTCTGCTTTTTTTCGCACGCTGCTTTTTTTTTGTAACAGTGAAAACACCTTCTGTTAGCGAAAACAGGGAACTAATGTCGGTCTTTCGTAACAGTGAGGTTTCGTAAAGCGAACGTTCAAAAAGAGGGGGACACCTGTTTAGGGAACTGATGTTGTATCCCAGCTAGCTTTGGCTTAAAATAATTATAACTAACCAATAATGATTTTACATCTAATTGTATCTTAGCATGTGACTGAAAGTATTCTAATATTGTCTTAGCTTGTAATCATACGATTTCCTGTAATGATCAAAGTTATAAATTGTGGAGACTTGTGTTATTTGGGGGGCAGTGTCTGGACTGACTCTTTGGGAGATCAGTCTGTAACTTCCACCATAGCATGCTATGAATGAAGAGTAAAAGTTTGAGAAAGAATTGCGTGTGTTAGTGTTGTCCCTGCATTGGGTCGATCCACCACGACAATTTGGCGAGCCAGCCAGTAGTCCAAGACGAGGATCTCATGAGATGGTGTCAGCAGTCAACTCGGTGGCAGTGACCTGAGACGGATGGGCCCACAAGGTAAGAGTTACCTTGACCTCGCTCATTAATTGTCCACCATGACAACCCCTTTGTTTAGTGGGTAATCCTCTGACAGACTCCTTCCGAAACCTGAGTTGAGGATCGCCCCAGTACCAGAGGTTAAAAGAGGGGTTCAAGCCCCCGACGAGGTATAATGTAAGGTTTGGGGTTAGAGCCCCCAATGAGGTATTGTGAGTATTAGAGTCTGCCAGTGCTAGTTAATTGGGCAGATCATTAGAAGTGATCTATTACATTTTTCTTTGAGTGTGTGACGCAGTAAATTGACCAGCACAGAAAAGGGCAGGCGTCTGGCCAAACACAGGGGAAGAGGCTCTCCCCTGTAGTCTACTGCAGTCTATCCGGTTGTTGTTAATACCTTTTGGGATACACTTACGACAATTTGTCTGTCTCAGCACCCAGCCCTAAACTGGTTGTTAAGAGGGGAAATCCCTCACGCGAAGGTCAGGACCCTGAAGTGGGAGTGAGGAAAGGAGGCGGCTGACCCACCTACCCGATTAGGAAGTATGGGGCAAACATTAGATAAATCAGTAAGTAACACGCAATTGCTTAAAGATGACCCTGAGAGAAAGAATAATTACCGAAGGTTATCAGCATGCCCAAATAAGAAATCGAGGAGCGAAATTTGGCCTCTGGGTGGGACCTTGGACTTAGGTAAACGTCTAAAAGCAGAAGAAGCAATTTGGAAACGTAGTACCAGACAAAAATGGAAGGTTTTAATGTCCAATTGGAGAAAAACGGCCGAAGAAATAAATAACAGATCTAAGCAAAGTAGTTGGGAGCACAATGCACGTCACAATGAAGGAAATTTGAAATTGTGGGAGACATTAAAAGGACTGCTGAGGATTATGATATGAATAAGGGAAAACAGGATAGGGAGACGAATGATAGGCAGGTTAAGGATAGATGACGAGGTAAGGTTGAAGCCGGCAAAGGTAAAACTGAGGTACCTCTTGACTTGTCTGGACACCCATGCTGTTTAATGATAATGAGACTAAGGAGGAGGAGGTCTGGAACACCCGACCCCAGCCCACGGCGCCGCCACCCCCATATAACGTTACCACTACCCAACCACAGCCGCCTCTGAATACACCGTCCCCCAAGCCCGATAGCCTCCCGAACCAGGGGACGACTTCAGCAAAGGGGAGGTAATAGGCTCCAGACTAGGAAACCCTTTTGTAGGAGATGAGCCCTGGATAGATCCAGAGACCGATACTGACTATGACTCTGGTATTGACAATGATGATCCCGAGGGGGTCCCTAGGCCCAGAGGGAGAGGGATCCCAAGGCAATTTCACAACAGGACAGTCCCCAATCCTAATGCAGGACATCCGGACCAAGGGACTACTATATGGGTTTATACTCCTTGGAAGCCCCAAGAAATGTGTATGATCATGAACCAGGCCCCAAACAGGAAAAATGATCCCGAGGGATTTATCGATTATATGACTAGCACAATCCAAATGTTTCAGGCGAATCCCCAGGATTAATTCCCTGTGCCCCTGAATCGCAGTACCTTTTTGCATTTACTTTTCAAGATCAGCAGTACACTTGGACTAGGTTACCCCAAGGTTTCGTGCACTCTCCCACCATTTTCTCGCAAATATTGCATAGGCCACTTAGAGCTTTACAATTTCCCGGGGGCTGTACAGTAATACTGTACGTAGACGAGCTCCTACTGGCAAACCTATCAGAAACATCACATGCACATGACACCAGTATACTTCTGAATGCCCTGCATTCATGGGGATACATGATCCCGCCCCAAAATGTAAAGAGAGCTCAAAGGCAAGTGAGATTTCTGGGAACCCTTCCCAGTGCAACCGAAAGGCAGCTCACTTCTGAAAGGATAACTCCAATCCTTGCGACCCCCCCTGCCCACCGCGCCGAAAGCCATGCGTGCTTTCCTTGGCCTGGTAAATGTTTGTAGACAGTGGATTCCAAATGTTGCTGTGTATACAAGACATTTCAGCCCTCTGGCTTCCAGTATGCTTAAGGGGCCTCTAGAACTAACTGAGCAACAGAAAGAAGCTTTTGAGGAATTGAAAAAAATCGCTTTTCAGGGCGCCTGCTCTCAGTCGCCCACTCTATGACCGTCCGTTCCAGCTTTTTGTGAATGTTTTAGAAGGCTGCACCACTGAAGTACTCACTCAGATTCATGGGGATAGACACAGGCCTGTTGCCTATTATTCCACGAAGTTAGACCCCGGGAATTACCCCCCTGCTCACAGATGCTCCCTGCCATTTATCCCTGCTTATGGCTGCTTCCAACATCACCCTCCAACAGCCAGTTACAGTGTATTTGTCCCATACCATTGTAGCCCTGCTGACCACCCACCAAACGCAACATCTTACCCAGGCCAGACTAAGATGCTATGAAATAGCATTACAGGTCTCCCCCGCCATCCGAAGGTAGAGCGTTCCTATGAAATGGTTCGTAAGCCGAAATGTCGTAAAGCGGAGAAGCAATTACCATTTACTTATATGGGAAAATTTTGTGAGTGCTCGCAGACCCAAAAGTAACCTACCAAATCATGCCAAATAACACGTAAAACCTAAAATAACAGTAACGTATAGTAAAAGCAGGAATGATATGATAAATACACAGCCTATATAAAGTAGAAATACTTCTCCACAATGATTGCCTGCACAGATCTCCATAGAGAAAATCTCACACAAGCGCTCTCGGCAGAAAATCTCACGCAAGCACTGTTGGCATAAACGCGCTCTCCAGTAAACTTTAAACTATGAAGCTGCCAAATCATACGAAATAACACGTAAAAATACACAGCCTATATAAAGTAGAAATAAATGTATGTACAGTGTACTATCACTTATTGGAATTGGGAAAACAGCGCTGAGCACGCTGATGATGGTGTGTTAGACTGAGTCGTCGCAGGCTGGGTGGTGCAGTGGCCCCCACCCGCCAACCCGATCGCATTGCCACGAAGAACACAGCGGTAGCCGGGAGGCACCCAGCACATCTTTAAGAAAAAGCTGAAATAAACACGCTAATTAATTAGGTGCTGCCCGGCACGTAATTGTCGGCGCAGATCAGAGGTGATTGCCGATTGCATCGCCTCTGATCTGGGCCGACAATTACGTGCCGGGCAGCACCTAATTAATTAGCATGTTTATTCCTGCTTTTTTCTTAAAGATGTGCTGTGTGCCTCCTGGTTACCACTGTGTTCTTCGCGAATCGGTACAGTATCTGTCCGGGGCCCGGGTGTTGGGGTGGTGGGACACACAGGTGTCATCTCATCATCGATCAGGGCAAGCAACTCATCTTCTCCTATGACTGCCCGCCTCGATGTCGAAGGTCGAGATTCGTCATCTGCTGTGGCTGATGTGGAAGGCTTGCTTGACTGCTAAGCCCCGCGCATTTTTCTATCATACAGTTGTTTGTAAGCATTCAAACCATCCTGCAAATATCCCCTAAACCTACGTACCCTTTCAAAATTAAAGTCGTACTTTATAATTGCAACGAAAATCTCAAGCAGTTGCTTCACTTTCTGCATTCGGTTTCAATTGTTATCCTTTCCTCCTCCAATTGCATCAGCTCTTCATCTATCAGTTCTTGGTCATGGGATGCCAAGACCTCTTCAGCATCATCTTCGTCAGCTTCCACAAGCCAAACTCACTTTGTCCTTGCCTTGTTCGCCACAATCGAAACGCTTAATTATGTCTAGTTTTACGTTAAGTGTAATACCCTTACTCTTTCAGGCTTTTCCGACACCATAGAACTCATCTTGCTAACGGCTGCTCAATGCAACGTGTTTAAGCAATGCCGTTCCGAATCGGGGGGAGAGAGGCTGCTCCGGGCGCGCGCTGCCTTTCTTCATAACAGTGAAAACACCTTCTGAAAGCAAAAACAGGGTACTAATGTAGGTCTTTCGTAACAGTGAGGTTTTGTAAAGCGAACGTTCGAAAAGCAGGGGACACCTGTACTTAATAACCCACTCGTCACCTTTGCATACTGTGATACCATCAACCCTGCTACATTTTTAGAGACGGCACCCGTGAGCTGACTGAACCTCCTCATGACTGTTTGCTAAGGAACCATTTTCTCACCTCACCACGCCTCGACCTCTCAGATTCAGGTATTCCAGGGGCACAACTTGCCCTATACGTGGATGGCAGCTTCACCATCTCTGAGATCAGGGAATGCCTCTGTGGCTACATTGTTGTCGACGATGACCACACACTCGAAAGTGGCACTCTCCAGACCCCAGTTTCTGCCCAAAAGGCAGAGCTCTTTGCCCTCATACGAGCCTACGTCTTAGCCAAGGACAAAAAGGCCATTGCTTATACAGACTCTCGCTACGCATTTAGGGTGGCCCATGATTTTGGACAACTCTGGGCACAGAGGGAGTTTCTCTCCTCCTCCAGGACCCCCATCCAGAATGCCATGTATGTAAAGAATCTCCTCCAGGCTATACTCCTCCCTGAAAAATTGGCCAGAACTAAATGTTCGACTCATCTAAAAGACGAATCTGCAGTGACTAAAGGAAGGCTGACTTGGCAGCTAAGCAGGCTGCACAGGAAGCGACTATTATAGTTTCCACTACAGAGCAATTGGCCTTCACCACTACTAAATCACCATGAGCGCTGGACAACTCCAGGCAGGGCTACAGTTCAAAAACTCCAGCGGGACACCCCTGATTCAGAAAAAGAACTCTGGAAGACATACGGATGTGCGCATTCGGTGTCCACAGGCCTCTGGCATACCCCAGTTGGCCAAGTTTGTATTCCTGATGCATTGATGTCTATGTTGCTCGATTGCTTGCATACAAACACCCACCTTGGCAAGAAGGGAATGAGTAATATTTTGCTCCGCACATGGTGGCACCCCAGGCTGGAGGAGGCTGCCACAGCAAAAGTACAAGCCTGTTTAATTTGCCAAAAATCAAACATAGGAAAGGGAGTAAAGTGAGCCCCAGGGAAACCCCCTTGCCAAGTGGCACTTTTGAATGTATTCAGCTTGATTTTATCGAACTACTGCATGTGTACTGTTATAAGCATTAGTTAATGATTGTAAATGTGTTCAGTAAATGGACTGAAGCCTTTCCACCCACCAATAATAAAGCTTCCATGGTGTTAAGGTTGTTGTTTACAGAGATTATACCAAGATTTGGGGTACCCAGACAGATTAGTTCAGACAATGGCCCTCATTTTGTGGGAAAAATAAATAAAGAGTTATGCGAGGTGCTGCACATTGAACAGCAGTTTCATTGTACCTACCACCCAAAGGCTGCAGGAATAGTGAAACAGGCTGACACCCTGAAAAATAAGCTGGCTAAGTTGATGTCCGAAACTCGACTGAACTGGTTGAAGGTCCTTCCACTAGCTTTATACCACTGAGAATTACCCCACATTCCACTACAGGGGTATCTGCAGCTGAAATTGTTTATGGACGTCCTGGAAAGACCCCATGGGACGCTGACATGCAGCCTCCCACCCAAATTGATCTAAATGTCATGGGGGACGAATTGCAGAAGTACTTTTGCCAAATAACATCCTCTCTAAAGTTTCTCCACTCCCAGGTAAAGAATACCCTTAAGGATTGTGGAGGACAGAAACGGAGTGGCCGGAATTGAAAACTGGAGATTCAGTACTGATCAGGGATTGGGAGCGTTCCAGGCTTGGACCCCAGTGGAAAGGTCCATTCCAGATACTACTGCAAAAGCCAATGGTGGTTAAAGTACTAGGCCAGGAATGTTGGATACACTTCAGTGACTGTAAAAGATGGCTCCCAGACCGCAATTAACCATTTGTGGACTCATTTCTTTGTTGTGTATTGCAATCCATCCTTTAGAGGACAACTTGTTTTATCGAGCACGCCAATGTCTGCATGGTAACTGTACTGCATGTTATCCTTTGGTACAATCTGTAGGAGCATTGTTTGTAGCTAACCCGTCAGGGCTATTCTGGATAGAACATGATCTAATAGTGGAGAACAGATCAGGGGCAGAATGTAAAGGGGTAGATCAAAGTTTTGAAGAGGAACTAGGGGAAAATGTATTGAGCAAATAGGCAATGACAATGCCAAGAACCCCGAGTGTTTGGGGACCCGTGCACAGCATGCAGTGGGGTACGGGCAAGAGTACCTAGTACACGGTGTTGAAGCACCAGGAATTATCCCTTCTGCTTCACAGGAAAGGGATGGGGATGCGTTTTCATCAAGGTACCCAGGCAAATACCTTGCCTTGTTTGGATCAGGGATGTAAGATAGACAAGGGAATATTCTCTTGCGAATGTATTCGAGAACAATGCATGCCCGTCTTAGGGAATTCAGTATGTATGTGGATATTGTAATGGGATTCATGTGTCAGCTGGTTCAGGGACTTTTGAATACTCCTCCCTGTATCCCCAGAAGTACCTATGGTATGATAAAATAGTAGGTCGCAAGAATTCTTGCTACCAGACCAAGGAAGGATATGTGTTCCTGTTTAATGGCAGCTATATTGCAGCCACCACCACTCTACCTACCCTAGTTGCGGTAGGAACAATTGGACCACCCTCTGTTCCCTGTCCCCAGAATGCCCACGTTCGATGATGACTGGTAGCTTGAACCGTGAGTAAGGAATTCTGTGCCGACTGGAGGAATCCTGTTGCTCTGGGGTCTTCTCTGGGCTATGGGTTTCTGAGCTCCCTCTTTCTCTAGGGGGTTCGGCAGGAACCGTAACTGCAAAGAATCGCAAATACCTCATTTGCAGGCTAATGGCATTGGGAAACAGTACGGTGGAAAGCCTGAAGGCTGTTAAGGTGGCATTACGACTCTACGCACAACAAACCAGGTACACTGTGAATTATCAGTTGGCCCAGCTGGGGGTGGGGATATGCGCCATAGTCGGAGATAACTGCATCACCCATGTTACTGATGAATCATACGATGTGACCCATGCCATCCAGTCTACTAAGAAACAATTGGATGACTTCAGGCAAGGTTCTAAGAAAGGCGATGGCTGATAAAGTTTAAGGGAATGGGGGATTCTCAGATCCCTGTAAACAATGAAATAAGCACTGACTATGTCTGTGACTGCAGAGGGTTTGAATAATGTCTCACAGCTGCTTTCTCTGGAGCAAGATGATTAAAGTTCGCCCAGATCCACATGAGATGTCTCTGGGCTTTCCACACCTTTTGATTTTGACAAAAACAGTACCTGATGGAAATTAGACAGAACATTCCTTTCCTAATTAAAGCATAAATTTGACGGATGTTTTTATTTTTGTAATTAAGTTGTGGTTCCAGCAAACCAAGTAGGATATTTCTTTCTTTAATTAAGGTGGCTAGAGTGTCTAACAAATTGATTGTGCTTTTGTATCAATAGTCCATTGACTTGACCGGAATAGTTATCAAACTGATTGTACTCTGTACCAATAGTCCATTGACTTGACCGGAATTGTTATCAAACTGATTGTTCTCTATATCAGTAGTCCATTGACTTGACCGGAATAGTTATCAAACTGATTGTTCTTTGTATCAATAGTCCATTGACTTGACCGGAATGGTTATCAAACTGATTGTTCTTTGTATCTCAAACAACAGGAATTCTGCAGATGCTGGAAATTCAAGCAACACACATCAAAGTTGCTGGTGAATGCAGCAGGCCAAGCAGCATCTATAGGAAGAGGCGCAGTCGACGTTTCAGGCCGAGACCCTTCGTCAGGACTAACTGAAGGAAGAGTGAGTAAGGGATTTGAAAGCTGGAGGGGGAGGGGGAGATGCAAAATGATAGGAGAAGACAGGAGGGGGAGGAATACAGCCAAGAGCTAGACAGGTGATAGGCAAAAGGGGATACGAGAGGATCATGGGACAGGAGGTCCGGGAAGAAAGACATGGGGGGGGGTGACCCAGAGGATGGGCAAGAGGTATATTCAGAGGGACAGAGGGAGAAAAAGGAGAGTGAGAGAAAGAATGTGTGCATAAAAATGAGTAACAGATGGGGTACGAGGGGGAGGTGGGGCCTTAGCGGAAGTTAGAGAAGTCGATGTTCATGCCATCAGGTTGGAGGCTACCCAGACGGAATATAAGGTGTTGTTCCTCTAACCTGAGTGTGGATTCATTTTTACAGTAGAGGAGGCCATGGATAGACATGTCAGAATGGGAATGGGATGTGGAATTAAAATGTGTGACATGTCAGAATGGGAATGGTCCTTCCAGGTGAGGCATCACTTCACCTGTGAGTCGACTGGGGTGATATACTGCGTCCGGTGCTCCCGATGTGGCCTTTTATATATTGGTGAGACCCGACGCAGACTGGGAGACCGCTTTGCTGAACATCTACGCTCTGTCCGCCAGAGAAAGCAGGATCTCCCAGTGGCCACACATTTTAATTCTACTTTGTACAGCACTTTGGTCAATGTGGTTGTTTTTAAATGTGCTATATACTTGACTTGACTTGATAATTAAGAACAAGTGATAAGGGCACTAATGGGACAGGCCCTTGATACGGCTACATGTGAACAAATACCGCATAAGAAAAGGACCTCCAGATGTTAAGTGCAGCACTAACAAAGAAACTAGGGAAACAGTGTGGCCACCAGGGGAAACAAGCAGTAAATTTAATTTGGGAAAAGAATTGCGGTAAAAAGTGGAAATTATTGATTAAAGAATGGAAAGGTAGAGCCTATACTAAATGGAATGGTACCTTACTGGCCAGCTGGAGGAATAATGCATATGATAAAGGGATAGAGCTATGGCGACAGAAGGGACTCCCAAGAGTTGGGAGACACTGCAGGCGGATTGGAGTGCTAATGGGTAGAAAGGAGAAGAAAGAGAGAACGAGAAACAAAGAAAACAGGCAAAAGCAGATATGGACAGACAGGAAGGTTTAAAATCGGCAGTGCCGCGCGTGAAGATCTAAGGCCAGTACGGGATCCCGAACGCATGTCTGGCATACCGACCCTGTTTAAGGACAGTGACCGCGATGAGGATTGGGCACCCACCTTATCCCCCAACTTACCAGAGGTCAAGTGCACACAGTGCTTCCGAACCCCAATCCTCCCAGTACTCAGATACAGTGGCCGCTCAGGTAAAACAGCGGCGGCAGGGAAGGGAAGGCTCCCCATACCCTGAGATCCAGAAAGGGAATACCAGCGATTATTCCAAGACGGGGAGGGAAGAATCCAATAAAACCCCAGAGTTAAGGGCTCCACAGAGACAACTGCCTATCCAGCTGCTGCCCAGACCACAAGCATCAGAGGAGGGACAGACAGCCCTCAGTAACTCTTGTATGCAGCCTGACAGCCTCAAGAGATGGTAACGATCATGAATCAGGCCCCTGATAGAAAAGAAAAAGCAGCACAGTTTGCTTGGTATGTCCACAGTACTATACAAATGTATAATGCGACCCCACAAGATTTATTTTGTCTTTGCTGCATGATTCTCTCATCTGATGAGGGGCGGGAATGGAAGGCAGAATTAAGATACCAAACCTATCAGGAGTTACCGGCGGGAATCCATAATGAGAACGAACAGAATGACCGGATTACTCAAGTCTTGGAGAAGGCTCTCCAACAACCTGTAAATATCACTAAAGTACTCAAATGCAAACCTAAGGCTGGAAAATCGGGACCAGACTATTGGGAGGATTTATGGCCTGCTACGGCACTTTTGCAGGAGACCAAGCCTTTAATAATGGGAATCCATTCCCCCAGTTTACTACCCTACTGCTCAAGTGTTTACCAACTAAATTAGCCAACAGGATTAAAACTAATAATATGGATCAGCCTGACAATGAGCAAAATCAAATGCAACGAACTTTGACATATTACTGGAACCCAGCTTTCGAATCCCGATCAACCCCGAAGGGAACTAACATTAAAGGCGAATATGTGCAGCAGCAAGAAGGATGCGAGAGGGCTATATCTGGGGAGCAGAAATGGGAACAAAAACCTACCAAGGGACAGGTGGGGACAACAACGTGTTTAGAGATGAACAAGCCAGGATGCTTCCTACCCTGAGTACCACCCCTCAGGAAGAGCCCAATATAATATTGCAAGATGCTGCAACTCTAATTCTGTTTATGATGGTATAGGAAAAGGGATACTGGCTATCATACACTACAATCACTCTGGGTTCGAATGCATGGAACGTACGTATTCTCGTAGCCAGCCACTGCAGGTGGATTTCCAGGGACCCAGTGTGAGGTTTCATTTACAGTCACCACTAGTCTGGGGTGTAATGGTGTAATCTAGCAGAATGAGACTTGCTCTGTCCATTGTAAATTGAGATTCTATGCACTGAAAAGGGCATCACCCTGGGACTAGCGAACAACTGACCCCCCCAGTGGTGGGCAGTTAATTTGGACTCCACTTACTTTGAATCCCCTCTGCCAGAGGCAGACCCTCATGTGACTCTGTGCTATGATCCTACTGGAGGCTCCACTGAGGAAAACCAGTATTATGCACCTCTCGAGGGACAGAAGTTCCCAATCACGGTGTCTGGAGAGGTTAAAGGAAGAGGGGGCAGTGCATTATTGCCTGAAGTTCCGGATTTCCTTTGGTGTCAGACAGGAGCGGTGGTTCCCCACACCACCGTTGGGCTTTGCCCTGGGTTCAAGCCAAAGAGCCTGGGTTCCTTGCTTACACCCTGACGAAACAAGCCTTCAGCACTGAGGGAGACTGGTGGGACTTGGCCATGGGCCAACTCCGATACCGGAAGGAGTCAAAGGTGAAGACAAGACATCTGGTAAGACACTCTTTTAATACTGACTGAACCCAAGAGGTTGTACCCCATCTCAGCAATTTCAGGCCATGAAGTCGGTCGCACCAACTAATTTCAATATGTAAATACCAAGGAGCACTTAATTCGAATTGCTCGTTGGAAAGGAATTACTGAGCATCAAAATCTTAAGTTTCGTCTGGTTGAAGAATATTGTCCTGAGGTTATATAAGAAAGATTGCGTTTTAAAACGGTGATGTTGGAATTATATCAGAGGAGTCTCTGACTGGCTTTGCCATATCCTGCTCGCCTAAGGGTTGTTCTGCTTGATAAATCCTTTAAATGGTTTAAATCTCTGGATGAAGCAATTTCATGAAGATCTAAGTTTCAGCTCAGATGTCTAATTTCTCGAAGATCAATGTTTAAGTTTGGATGTCTAATAAATTTACCGTTCCTATATGTTTGTATACATCTGGTTTATTGGTTAATAACCAGCTTATAGATTTGGACATTTTAACTTTGTAGAATTTTGCCCTTGAGTTGATTCTATTCGTACTTTGTTTTGACATACGGATATTTATTTTGTTTCTATGTTAAAGTTCCTTTCTTTTTCCTTTATTGTTTTACTTTTTATTTTTAATTGTTTGCTTTTGAAAATTATTAAGATTCTGATTTGGTGATTTTTCTTTTTCTTGAAATATTACTAAGATTGAATTCTGTTTCATTTTTAAGACCTTATATTTTAAAATGGTCTGCAAATGGCTGTTTTTTTTTCTAACGTGTTTGACATTCCTTTTGTAATGTTTTGACTTCGGGTGGTTTGTTTTCTATTTTTAAAATTTGGAGATTTGCCCTCAAGACAGATGGGGTAGGGAGGTTCTTACATAATTTTCTGACTGTCTATTGGCCAGGTTACAGGTCTGTGTGGGTGGGGAGCGGGGCTACTTTTAGATTAGTATTTTTCTTATGGGCTGAATTGAAACTAGAAAAATGTCTGTATTATTGTAACTTCAGGTTTCTCTTTATAAACTTTTTCCCCTCTTCCTGATTCACGAGTTTCCTATGCAATATGGTAAACCCTTTACATACTACATGGTTTATTTAAGGAAATTGGATAACATTATTAATTTAATCATCCAAACGGAAGAAGATTTTTAAAGTTTTTCATAGACTAGATGCTCAGATTATCTTGGCGCAGGAGACTCATGTGAGGGAGTAGGATAGTCAGCTATTTTCAGGTTTTGGAAATAACAACAGTTCGACTGTAACTCATCGACTAAGGTGAAAGGTGTTTCTATTTTTATAGACTCCTCGATTTCATTTGTTCACTATGATACAATTTCAGAATACAATCAGTGATACGATCACTGGTTTACTTCACAATCAAAAAGTACTTCTCCCGAATTCTTTAAGCATTTATTCGTATCTCTTCCCAATTTAAATGAATATATGTTTATAATGGGCAGAGATTTTAATTGCTGTCTGAATCCTATGATGGACAGGTCTGCACCCGATCAGGTATTTCCAAACAAATCTGACATTTTTATTAATTCCTTTTTACTTTTCTCTGGAATTTTAGAAGTTTGGAATGAAAAAGTGCTCTCTTTCTTCTCTCATGTATATCATAATTACTCTAGAATCGATTACTTCTTTATTGATTCTCGATTAGTTTCATTTGTCACTGCCCGTGAATATGATGCAATTGTCATTTCCAATCATGCGCCTTTGAAATTATCAATTAAATTAACTGATGTAACCTTTAGTACTAGACAATGGCGGTTCAACTCTATTTTGCTTCAGGATTTAAATTTTGTCTATTTCATTAAAGAACAGATTGCCTTTTTCTTTTCAACTAACTCAACGGAAGAATTTTCCAGTGGGATATTATGGGATACCTTTAAAGTATATATCCGTGGGCAAATTATTTTATACTCTGCTGGATTGAAAAAATGAATTAATAATGAAATACGTACATTGGTTGATAAGATTAAAGAAATTGATAGAAAATATTCTATTGCTCCCAATTTGGAGCTTTATAAAGAGAGAGTTGAACTTCAGATGCAACATAGTTTGTTATTAACATCCCCGATTGAAAATCAATTGCTTAAAACCAAGAGTTAATTTTATATACATGCTGATAAATCGGGTAAATTATTGACTAACCAATTGAATGCTGCTTTGGCGAAACTTCAAGATTAATAAGGTTTGTAAACGGGATGGTATTTTAACAGTTGACCATGATGAAATTAATAAATCTTTTCTAGAATTTTACACCAATCAGAATTTCCTGATAATTCAACCATAATGCATGAATTTTTAAGGAATTTGGATATTCCAAAATTACCAGCTGATGAACGTTTAGCACTAGACACACCCATTACTGAACAGCAAATAAAGAAAGCAATTTTTTCGATGAATTCTGGTAAAGCACCTGGTCCAGATGGGTATACAGCTGTGTTTCAAAGATATTTTTCAGATTTACTTTCTCTCTGGTTATATAGAATTTTAAAGATGCCTTATTTGTAGGTAAATTACCACAATCCTTTTATGAAGCATCCATTTCTTTAATTCCTAAAAAAGATAAAGATCCCACTGAATGTGCATCATACGGACCTATATTTTTGTTGAATGTGGATTCTAAATTTCTTTCTAAAATATTAGCAATTAGATTGGAGAAGGTATTGCCACAAATTGTCTCCCAGGATCAGACAGGATTTATTAAAAATCATTATTCACATTTTAATGTTAGGAGGTTAATGAACATTGTTTACACTACTTCATCTAAGACTCCAGAATGTGTTATTTAGCTTGACGCTGAGAAGGCATTTGATAGACTTGAACAGGAATATTTATTTAATATACTTGAGAAATTTAATTTTAGCCCAAAATTTATATCTTGGATCCAACTGCTATATCATCACCATTGGCTTCTGTATTCACTAACAATCAGAGATCCCCTTTCTTTGGGCTTTTCCGAGGTACTAGGCAGGGCTGTCCTTTAACCCCTTTACTATTTGATATTGTCCTGGAGCCCTTGTCATTATTCGTGGGAATGGAACACATTAAATAACACTATATGCAGATGACCTGTTACTTTATATCTCTAACACAGAGAAATCCATCCCTGCAGTAATAACACTATTTGCTCAGTTTAGTAGTTTTTCTGGTTATAATTTGAATCTTATTAAGCGTGTGTTTTTCCCATTAAATATGCAAGTCTCAATTTATAGACAATCACCGTTTAGATTGGTTACTGACTATTTTACTTTTTTGGGTGTTAAGATTACTAAGAAGTATAAGGATTTATTTAAAGTTAATTTTTTACCCTTAATTGATCATGTTAAACAATTATTACCTAGGATGGTCCCCATTGTCCTTAGCAACACACATCAAACTTGCTGGCGAACGCAGCAGACCAGACAGCATCTCTAGGAAGAGGTACAGTCAACGGTTCAGGCCGAGACCCTTCGTCAGGACTTGGAAGTTACGGAGAATAATATGTTGGACCTGGAGGCTGGTGAGGTGGTAGGCAAGGACCAGGGGAACCCTATTGTTAGTGGGGTGACGGGCGGATGGAGTGAGAGCAGATGTGCGTGAAATGGGGGCGATGCGTTTAAGAGCAGAGTTGATAGTGGAGGAAGGGAAACCCCTTTCTTTAAAAAAGGAGGACATCTCCCTCGTCCTAGAATGAAAAGCCTCATCCTGAGAGCAGATGCGGCGGAGACGGAGGAATTGTGAGAAGGGGATGGCGTTTTTGCAAGAGACAGGGTGAGAAGAGGAATAGTCCAGATAGCTGTGAGAGTCAGTAGGCTTATAGTAGACAACAGGAATTCTGCAGATGCTGGAAATTCAAGCAACACACATCAGAGTTACTGGTGAACGCAGCAGGCCAGGCAAACAACAGGAATTCTGCAGATGCTGGAAATTCAAGCAACACACATCAAAGTTGCTGGTGAACGCAGCAGGCCAGACAAACAACAGGAATTCTGCAGATGCTGGAAATTCAAGCAACACACATCAAAGTTGCGGGTGAACGCAGCAGGCCAGAAAATTTAAGCAACACACATCAAAGTTGCTGGTGAACGCAGCAGTCCTGACGAAGGGTCTCGGCCTGAAACGTCGACTGCACCTCTTCCTAGAGATGCTGCCTGGCCTGCTGCGTTCACCAGCAACTTTGATGTGTGAGGCTTATAGTAGACATCAGTGGATAAGCTGTCTCCAGAGACAGAGACAGAAAGATCTAGAAAGGGGAGGGAGGTGTCGGAAATGGACCAGGTAAACTTGAGGGCAGGGTGAAAGTTGGGGGCAAAGTTAATAAAGTCAACGAGTTCTGCATGCGTGCAGGAAGCAGCGCCAATGCAGTCGTCGATGTAGCGAAGGAAAAGTGGGGGACAGATACCAGAATAGGCACGGAACATAGATTGTTCCACAAACCCAACAAAAAGGCAGGCATAGCTAGGACCCATACGGGTGCCCATAGCTACACCTTTAGTTTGGAGGAAATGGGAGGAGCCAAAGGAGAAATTATTAAGAGTAAGGACTAATTCCGCTACACGGAGCAGAGTAGTGGTAGAGGGGAACTGATTAGGTCTGGAATCCAAAAAGAAGCGTAGAGCTTTGAGACCTTCCTGATGGGGATGGAAGTATATAAGGACTGGACATCCATGGTGAAAATAAAGCGGTGGGGGCCAGGGAACTTAAAATCATCGAAAAGTTTAAGAGCGTGAGAAGTGTCACGAACATAGGTCGGAAGGGATTGAACAAGGGGTGATAAAACAGTGTCGAGGTATGCAGAAACGAGTTCGGTGGGGCAGGAGCAAGCTGAGACAATAGGTCGGCCAGGACAGGCAGGTTTGTGGATCTTGGGTAGGAGGTAGAAACGGGAAGTGCGGAGTGTGGGAACCATAAGGTTGGTAACAGTGGATGAGAGATCCCCTGAGCGGATAAAGTTGGTGATGGTGTGGGAGACAATGGCCTGGTGCTCCTTGGTGGGGTCACGATCGAGGGGTAAATAAGAGGAGGTATCCGCGAGTTATCGCTGTGCCTCAGCAAGGTAGAGGTCAGTACGCCAGACCACAACAGCACCCCCCTTATCAGCGGATTTAATAGTAAGGTTAGGATTAAAGCAGAGGGAGTGGAGAGCAGAGCGTTCCAAAGGAGTGAGGTTGGAATGGGAACAAGATGCGGTGAAGTCGAGACGGTTGATGTCCCATCGGCAGTTAGCGATAAAGAGATCCAGAGCAGGCAGAAGACCAGATCGGGGTGTCCATGAAGAAGAGGAGGGTTGAAGACGGGAGAAGGGGTCATCGGTGGGGGTGGAAGAGTCCTTGCCGAAGAAGTAGGCTCGGAGACGGAGACGGCAGGAGAAGAGTTCCGCGTCATGGCGAACGCGGAACTCACTGAGGTGTGGGCGAAGGGGGACAAAGGTGAGGCCCTTACTGAGGACAGAGCGTTCTGTCTCCGACAGTTGAAGGTCGGAGGGGATGGTAAAGACCTGGCACGGATGAGAGCTGGGATCAGAGGGCGGAGGGGGGAGGCTGGAGGTGTCAGTGGAGAGGGGAGGGTTGGGGTGAGAGCAAGATGGAGCCTCTGAGGATGCAGGAGCTGACGATGGGGTCTGAGGGAGACGGGATTGCAGAGTATTGGTGAGGGAAGGGGAGACGGGAGTCACAATAGCAGCACATAAAGACCTGGCCTGGAGTTCAAGGCTGGATTCGCAGTTGGTGGTTGCGCAATCGCTTTGAAGGTGTCCATGGTCATTGCTGGAGTCCGGGTTTCGAATATGCCCTGAGGTGTTGGAGCCAGTGAGGTCAATGGCAGAGGCCGCAATCTGAAGTTCATGCCTGCTAGCGTCCAGGCCAGCAGGCTCTGGGGTCTGCAGATGCAGGATCTGGCGACCTTTGCCTAACATGACAAAGTCAAAAAAACAGCAATTGCAGACATGAATCCAACGGAGGATGAAATAACGGGTAGGACCATTACAGACGGCGAAGAAAGTGTTCCGAAGGTGTGGAAGGGTCTGGGATAGGGACACCAAATACCTCCTCATGGCGGAGAGAGTCGCCTTCAGAGCTTGACGGGAGAAGCGGCGAGAGGCAGAGTCAATAAAATGTGAGTACCTGGGATCCTCAGAAGGTCCAAATTGAGTGGCTCGGAAACGAATCCTAAAGCCAACTGGAGTAAGTTGGCGACGGAGGCACGTTCCAAGAAAGGATATATGGCTGTGATAGCGAGTCTGAGTCAAAATGTGGTGGAAAAGTTGAAGAGCCAAAGAAATTACAGATGGGGAGCAGTGAGAGATGGTTTCACTGAACTCCCGTCGAAGAGAGGATTTAAACTTCTTCAGTGTAGGCATCACCGGAAGAGGCCTCGCAGTAGTGAATTTAAAAATGCAAACACGAGGAATTCTGCAGATGCTGGAAATTCAAGCAACACACATCAAAGTTGCTGGTGAACGCAGCAGGCCGGGCAGCATCAGCCCATTGTCCTTATCCTTGATTGGTCGAATTAATGCTATTAAGATGATTATTTTACCTAAATTTCTGTATCTATTTCAGGCGGTATCAATTTTTATCCCTAAATCTTTTTTTGACATTATTGATTCTAAAATTTCTTCATATATATGGCAGAATAGAAATCCCATGTTAAGTAAGAAATATTTACAGAAATCAAAAAAGGAAGGCGGTTTGGCTTTGCTGAATCTTAGATTTTATTACTGGGCAATTAATATTCGATATTTAACATTTTAGACACAAGAGTTGAATTAAATTCAATGTCCACAATGGACGAACCTTGAGCGTGAGTCTGTACAGGGGTTTTCTCTGGCTTCTATTCTGGGAGCTGCGCTTCCCTTTGCACTTAATAAATTAAATAAACAAATGATAATTCTAATAATTAAACATACAATATGAAAATGGTTTCAATTTCATAAATTGTTTGGACTGAATAAATTTACCCTGTCAAGTTCTATTATATCTAACTTTTTCTTTCAACCATCTAGAATTGATCAAGGTTTTCTTTCATGGAAAACAAAGGGAATAACATGTTTTCGTGATTTATTCATGAATGATTATTTTATGTCTTTTGAACAGTTTTCTAATGAATATAATTTGCCTAGATCACACTTTTTCAGATATTTACAGATTAGAAACTTTCTGAATGTTATTTTACCTACCTTTCCAATATTCCTCCAAATTGGTTACAGAAAGAAATTTTATGTTTAAATCCCTAAATAAGAGTTTAATATCATTTATTTATGATTTAATTATGAATATACTCTTAGGTACTTCCAATAAAATAAAGACTAAGTGGGAAAGAGAACTTCAGATACCTTTACCTACACAGAAATGGGAAAAAATTATTTGACCAGTTAATACTACTTCAATGTGTGCCAGACATGCTTTGGTACAATTTAAGGTGGTTCATAGGTCTCATATGTCCAAGGATAAGTTAGCCTGTTTTTACTGCCATAGAAATCTTGTCTATGATAGATGTAATTCCAAGGTAGCTCCCTTGACATAGATGTTCTGGTCTTGTACTCTTCTAGAAAAACATTGGAAAGATATTTTTGATATTATTTCAGTAGTTCTGCGTATTGATCTACAACCTCATCCTATTACTGCAATTTTTGGACTACCAGTGATACACTCTAATCATCTATCCTCGTCAACTTGTCGTCTAATTGCATTTGTTACATTAATAGCCAGAAGATCCATTTTACTTAAATGGAAAGATTCCAACCTCCCTACTACATTTCAATGGTTTTCCCAAATGATAGCATGCCTAAATTTGGAAAAAATTAAGAGCGGTACCATGGATCCTTCAGTTAAATTTGAAGAGACTTGGAGGCCACTTATTCAATATTTTCATATGATGTAAGTTGACCCTTTCTTAATCCTTTGAAGTAATTTTTTGTTGCATGTATAGAGGAACGGATTTTACAACAAAAAAATAATTTTAGCCGATATAATATGACAGCCCAATCTTCGTTTTTTTTTTCAGTTTAGTTTTTTTTAGCTTAGAGGTTTTTTTCCTCTTTCTAAAATATCTTTTTCAAGGCTAGTTACTATAAGATTGGGAGGCTAAACTGTATTTGTTACTTGGAGTCTGTGCTTGTACATGTTAACTGTTATTAATGTAATCCCGATCTCTTTGTATCATTACTATTATTGTTATGTTTATTAATTTTGAAATTTAATAAAAAGATTGAAAAAGAAAAAAGTTGTTTCATGATAGAGAGAGAGATTTATGTGTTTTAAGTGGTATTTTACATAAGAAATTGGGGGATGAAGTGTGGCCATGGAGAGGCACTTGGATATGACAAACTGTAAAAATGGTCTGGAAAAAGAGTTGTGGAAACAAATGGAAAGCCTTGATCAAGGAATAAAGCCAAAGGCCAAAAGCGACAAATGCGGAGACAAATAGGGAATGAAATACAGGATCCCAGGAGCATGTCTGGCTTACCGACCCTGTTTGATGAGAGTGATCACGATAAAGATTGGCTAGTAATAAAACCTGGGTACCTGAAAATCCTCCAGGGTTCTCTGACACCGTGGGAGGAAGGGTGAAACAAAGGGAGAGGGGGAAGGACAGATCTCCAATATCTAACCATCCCACGGGGTGATACTGAAGAATGGATAAGCTCAGTCCCTGAGAGAAGTCCCCCCGTAACTCAGAGGTAGTATATATCCTGGTAACTACAGCTTCTAATATTACCCTACATCAGCCTGTAAATGTGCTGGCTTCCCACTCGGTGGTGGAGCTTTTGACCTCTCGACAGACACAGCACCACACTCAGGCACGACAAAATCGCTATGAGACAGCCTCACTGAGCAACCTGCAGCTGACGTTTTCTCTCTGCTCCACTTTAAACCCGGCCACTTCCCTAACATCGCCATCCAGGTTACAAACGATTCTGAACACGACTGTGTACAACGAAATCAACTCCTCACTACAGCCCATGAGGACCTCACAGACTAACCCTTACCGAACCTGACATAACTAATGGTAGTTCTTTCATGGGCCCTCAAGGCCAGAGATGTTCCAGCTATGCTGTGGTCACAGATGACATGGTGCTCAGCCTGGACCGTGTTTTAACTGTGGCCAACCAGGACACTGGAAGGCAAGGTGCCCTGGGGTCAGCAGAGACGCCCAGTTTCAAACCGGACCATCTTCCCATTCTCCATGAACAATCCTTTTGCTAAATGACCCTCGAAAATGTTGCCCATTGTAAGTAGTAACCCGCAAGAGGAACCCAACAATAATTCTTCAGCTAGCTGGAATTCAGCTTCCATTTATGATTGATAAGGGGACAACCACTTCCACCCTCGATCATGTCAGAACATGGATTCCGGTTTTCCGGGGCCACCATTCCCCCCCTAGGGTTCAAGGGGTCTGAACGAACATACCAACGGACGCAACCCCTATGGGTGGAGTTTCAGGGAAGACAGTATATATCCTGGTAACTGCAGCTTCTAATATTACCCTACATCAGCCTGTAAATGTGCTGGCTTCCCACTTGGTGGTGGAGCTTTTGACCTCTCGACAGACACAGCACCACACTCAGGCACGACAAAATCGCTATGAGACAGCCTCACTGAGCAACCTGCAGCTGACGTTTTCTCTCTGCTCCACTTTAAACCCGGCCACTTCCCTAACATCGCCATCCAGGTTACAAATGATTCTGAACACGACTGTGTACAACGAAATCAACTCCTCACTACAGCCCATGAGGACCTCACAGACTAACCCTTACCGAACCTGACATAACTAATGGTAGTTCTTTCATGGGCCCTCAAGGCCAGAGATGTTCCAGCTATGCTGTGGTCACAGATGACATGGTGCTCGAGCAGGCAGCCTTTCAACCAGCTGTGACAGCACAAAAAGCTGAGTTATTTGCCCTCACTCATGCCTGCATCCTCACCACCAACAAACATGCAACACCTACACTGATGCTCGATACGCCTTCGGGGTAGCTCATGACTACGGAATGCTTTGGGAATGCCGGGGTTTCCTGACTTATTGGAATAAATGTAGAACGTCACTGTCACTATAAAACTTCAGTAACTTGTCTTTCTGTTTATTTAAATCATGTACAGTGGTAGTTCTGACACTATTTTCTTCAGTAAGACGCCGCACAGACACACCACGATCAAGCTTCTGCAGTAACTCCACTTTCTGTGTTATTGATAATGATAGATGCTTCCTTCTCTTTTTCTCATTGTCACCCATAGGGGTATCTGCAGCTCTTTTTGACATTTTCACAGTGAAATTAAACACAAAGTCAACAGTGAACACAAAATATCAGCGAACAGCAAATGCATGTGTAACCAGTACGAGCACTGAGACTCTGCTAGTGCTGCCATGTCACACCTGAATGACATCAGCTGTTGGCAAAAGAAACACTTCAGTTTTCGGAGCTTTTTGGATTTCAGAATTTCGGATAAGGGATTGTGAACCTGTAATGATCTTTCAAGAATCACTAGATTCTAAAATGGTTCTGGAGAACCATTCGGTTCTCTGAGCACAGGGACCAGGGACAGTTACCAGCTGTGGACATTTCACAGGGTGTAGAGATGCAAATGCAGTCACAGACCAGGAGAGTACAGTCTACGAAGCAGGTAGCAGGACCAAGCAGTTACTTGATAATACAACAGATACCCCAAATAATGGAAGGAGATATACTGATCCCTGCAAAGGTTACGAGTATGATTAATGACATCCTACACCTATTAGCAAAATTAGCTCATTCCACAACTGTTACAAACTTGTGAAATTTTAACCCTTTACCTGGAGATCTGCAGCAACACTTGTGGGTCACCTTTGGCAGAGCCTCTTCCACCCTGAAACAACGACTGATTCGCTGTACAGGGAAATAGATGCCAGTTGGGTCCTGAAGCCCCTTGCCCTTGCAATACCTCCCTCCATATTGCCAATCCCAAAACCGGGTAGAACAGTTGAATGGTAGTTTGTGCAAGATTTGCAGTTGTCACTCAGAGAGTACAGCCCAGTTCCCTAGTTGTACTGAACACAAATGTCATTTTGGCCTCTATACCATCTGAATCTCAATGGTACACAGTAATTGTCCTCTGGTTCACCATCTTCTCAATCCCTCTGCACCAGGATAGACCACATCCATTTGTTTTTACGTAAAATGGACAACAACATACTTCAATAAGATTGCCTCAGGGCTATACTGAGAGACTAATATGAGCACTGCTGCTGTATGAGATAATTTGAATATATTTCTGTTGCCAGGTACTAGCCATCACTGAACATAATATGCTAATGATCTGCTAGTGGCCTCCAAGGCACTGGCGGATTACCATAAAGACTCTGTAACATCATTAAACCACCCAGCAGTCTCTGGACACTGTGCCTCATTGTCTGAGTTACAGTTCTGCTTATGTGCTGCAGCAAAGCACCAGAAGACTTGGTCCTGAACATGTTGGCAGTCAAACAATATCCTAGACCACAAAATAAAAAGCAGATGCTTGCCATGATTGCCTGTATAGATTTGGGTGTGCTCACAAAGACTTCCAGTACATTTCCAAACCAAAAGCCATGGATGAACCAGGAAGTACATTGTCTGCTGAAGTCTACATAAAGTCTGGCATCCTAGGCCTGTACCAGAAAACCAGGTATGATTTGTGGACCACTATTTCAAGGGTGAAGAGACAATTTTGAACAAGGTTGTAAGTGACATCAGATACACAGCAACTCTGGCAGGATCTGCAAGACATTAGTTCCTACAAAGCGAAACCCAATAGCATGAATGGCAGTGATGCTTTATTACAAAATGAACTCAGCTCCTTCTATGCCCACTTTGAAAGGGAGAATACAAATACAACTGTGAAGATCCCTACTGCACCTGATGACCCTGTGATCTCCGTCTTAGAGACTGATGTTAGACTGCCTTTAAAGAGAGTGAACCCTCACAAGGTAGAAGGTCCTGATGGAGTACCTGGTAAGGCTCTGAAAACCTGTGCCAATCAACTAGCGGGAGTACTCAAGGACATTTTCAAACTCTCACTGCTATGGGCAGAAGTTCCCACTTGCTTCAAAAAGGCATCAATTATACCGGTGTCTAAAAAGAATAATGTGAGCTGTCTTAATGACTCACATCGACAGTGATGAAATGCTTTGAGAGGTTGGTGTTGACTAGACTTAACTCCTGCCTCAGCTGAGGAATTGAGCATATATAAAAAAAATTTGTACCTATGTAACCTCTAGCTAAAAGAATAATTGGGACTGAATAGGAATTTTTGAACTGAAGTAAACTCTGTCTTCAGCAATTAGCTAAGACAGGCTTATTATCAGTTCTCCTCGGCTTACAGAGAGACACTGAGAGTTTGTAACATTGTACATTGTACCCTTGTTTGAGTAGGGAAGGAGGACTCACCGATAAGGACAGGAAGGAACATCCATCTGTAATTAAGTCAGGGCCTATCAAAGGAAATAACTGATAAGGACTGGACAGCACATCCAACTGTAATTAAGTCTTGATCTAGCAGACTCTCTTATCTGTAACTAAGTTTCACACCAACAGACTTAGTGGGCGTACCAGTTCAAATAACATCTTGCAACAGTAATGTATGGGGCTTACTATGTATAAATATACAGTTGTAACCGGAGGGAGTGGGTCCACTTGTCGGATGGTGGCAGTACTTACGTACCTTCCCTTTGACAACTGGGTCTCAAACTCCTGCAGGAGGGTGCACAATAAACTGTGGTAACTATAAGAAGCTGGTCTCCAGAGTTTTATTCAGATTTGACTGTAACACAGCAAGGACCTGGACCCACTGAAATTTGCCTATCGCCACAAGAGGCCAACGGTAGATGCAATTTCAGTGGTTCTCCATACAGCTTTGGACCACCAGGCAACACAAACACCTACTGTATGCAAGGATGCTGTTCGTCAAGTATAGCTCAGCATTTAATACCATCATTCCCACAATCCTGATTGAGAAGTTGCAGAACCTGGGCCTCTGTACCTCCTTCTGCAATTGGATCCTCAACTTCCTAACCAGAAGACCACAATCTGTGCAGATTGGTGATAATATATCCTCGGTGACAATCAACACTGGCGCACCTCAGGAGTGTGTGCTTAGCCTGCTACTCTACTCTCTATCTACACATGACTGTGTGACTAGGCATAGCTCAAATACCATCCATAAATTTGCTGACAATACAACCATAGTTGGTAGAATCTCAGGTGGTGACAAGAGGATGTACAGGAGTGAGATATGCCAACTAGTGGAATGGTGTCACAGCAACAACCTGGCACTCAACGTTAGTAAGACAAAAGAGCTGATTGTGAACTTCAGGAAGGGTAAGACAAAGGAACACATAGCAATCCTCATAGAGGGATCAGAAGTGGAAAGAGTGAGCAGCTTCAAGTTCCTAGGTGTCAAGATCTCTGAGGACCTAACCTGGTCCCAACACAATGATGTAGTCATAAAGAAGGCAAGACAGCAGTTATACTTTATCAGGAGTTTGAAGCAATTTGGCATGTCAACAAATACACTCAAAAACTTCTACAGTTGTACCGAGGAGAGCATTCTGACAGACTGAATGCCTGCCCTGTCTAGTCAGATCCATCTTGGGCACTAGCCTACAAAGTACCCAGGACATCTTTAGGGAGTGGTGTCTCAGAAAGGCAGCATCCTTTATTAGGATGCCCAGCACCCAGGGCATGCCCTTTTCTCACTGTTATCATCAGGTAGGAGGTACAGAAGCCTGAAGGTACACACTCAGTGATTCAGGAACAGCTTCTTCCCCTCTGCCATCCGATTCCTAAATGGACATTGAAGCTTTGGACACTACCTCTCTTTTTTTAACATACAGTATTTCTGTTTATTGCACTTTTTTAATCTATTCAATGGTTTTACTTGTTTATTTATTATTATTATTATTATTTTTCTCTCTACTATATTATGTATTGCATTGAACTGCTGCTGCTAAGTTAACAGATTTCATGTCACATGCTGGTGATAATAAACCTGATTCTAATAATTATTTACTGTTGACACTGGTGTTGGCCAGAAGAAACTACAGTCTGATCAGTGACAGAGGAAGCAGACAGTTCTCTTTGTCCAACCACCCCCCATTCTGTGGACTCTGAATTGACTCTTGCTCTTGGATAATCTAATCAGAGCAGCTGCATGTGGACACACAGGTAATGATCGCTAACCCTGAGACCATTCTCAAACAAATAGTCATTTGTTATGTAAAGGTTGTGGACTTTGAACTGATTCTTGACTCTGGGACAATCTAATCAGGACAATAAACCTGAGACCATTCTCAGAGGAGTAGCTACTTGTTATGTAAATTGCCAGACCTGCAATCGGTACTCAAGTTAGGCTCTGTCTGGGTTGCCTCATTTTACTGGTTTGGTCTAGTCAGAGTGCAAAGACACAAATACACAAGGCTGGGGTGGGCAGAACCATGAAACAATGTTGGCTGTAGCTCTGTACAGTGATCAGTAAGAAGGTGACCTGGGTAGGTCAGGTGAACCTTTAGCCAATGGGATGGAGATCCAATGGTTCAATTGATCAGGAACAGTATAAGACTCAGGAGCTCCAAATATGCGGGGCAATAACTCTCCAGAAGCTAGAGACCAACCATTGCGTATAAGGAGGATCCCACGGACACGTGGAGATCGGGATACGAGGAACGCCCGGCCAGCGTAGATTCCTTTCCCGGGTAATACCTCTTCTCTTCATTGACTGTTCATGGAGGGTCAGGGAATTCTAGTAGGGTGCACACAGGTAGATAGTTTGTGAACCCACATGCTTTTAGTTGAAATAATAAAAATTACTTGTTAGTAAATACAGATTCTCCGTGTCTCACTGATTATTACCACAAGGGGTGATTCTTGTAACACAGAACCTAGGATACTGTGCTACAGACAGCTATACTCAAGGACACACCATCTCAAATCCAATGGAGACCCGAAATGGGAAAGGCATATGAGGCTCTGAAGAAGGAATTGATCTATGCAACAGCCTTGGCATTCCTGACTACCCTAGATCCTTCCAGCTATATACGAATGTAAAAGAGGGATTTGTGAGCGCCATGTTGACAGTGGCTTGAAAAGACTAGTCGCATATTACTCCAACAATTACCACCCACGATGTGTGGGCTGTCTGGCTGCTTTTGAACTGTGGTGGCAACAGCAGAGATGGTTGAAAAGGTAAAGCCTATATGACCATTCCTGCACATTCCTCATGCAGTTACGTTACTCCCCAATTCAATGGCTACCAAGGTGAACAGAGAATGAGGTCATGTTATTAGTAAAGCCAGACTTCATGTTTAAAAGAGCACCTGCGCTTAATCCGTCTACCCTTGTTCCCTTTCAGTGATGCCAAATATCATGACTAATGTGTTAACCATAGAAGCCACTCACTACCTACCCCTTTAGATAACCCAGCTATGATTTTTTTACTGATGGTTCATCATGTAAACCTAATGATCTTGAGACATAACTGAATATGCAGTGATGAGTCCTCATTAGGTATTAGAAGTTGGTTCTCTCATTTCAGAAACATCAGTACAATCAGCCGAATTATCTGCTCTCGCTAGAACTTGAATCTTAGCTGAGGGTAAAACTTTAAATACCTATACCGATTCATGTCATGCTTTTGGGCTAGTATTGATTTTGGCAGCTTAAGGCAGCAGAGGGTTTATTATCTCTTTTGGTAAACCTGTACAGCATGGTCCACTTATCAAGAATTTGCAGCAGGCTGGTCTATTGCCCCAGCAGATTGCTGTAACAAAATGTGAAGCCCTTATATGTAGCTCTAACCCCATGGCACAAGATAATGCTGCAGCAGATGCAGCCACTGAATTTACAACGCTTTTCCGGGATGGAAGGCTATAACCTTTGAATGAAATTCCAACAGTCTAAACCTGGATCCTCTACCATAGATTCCTTACTACCTGTGCAGCAGGTGGCCACTGCAGAGGAACAGCAATCTTGGCTGCACCTATGATGCCGGTGGATAATGGTCATACCCTGATGACTCTAGCCTCCTATATGCCCTTGTTAGACTAGCACATGGCCAAGGACATGTATTGAAAAGGAGTGACTCACCAAATAGACTGTTTGCACCACGACAAACAATAGCAGAACAGCTGCTTAGAACTTGTGAGCTTTACCTATGTAATAACTGGGGGATGTCCCCGGCTAAATTTGATCATCTACCTACCCTAGAGGCACTATTTATGAATCTGCAGATAGACTTTATACATATGCCAGAAAATGGGGTGTAAATATGTTAGTAATAGTGGTCATGTTTTCTAAGTGATGGAGGTTTTCCCACATGTAAAGAGACACTAGGATAGTAGTTAAATTACCGATGAAGGAGATTATTTCCCAATTTGGGATTTGTTGTAAATTTAGTTGTGATACAGGAACACAGTTTACGGGGAAATTAGCTAAAGCATTGGGGCAAGTCCTGGGATTTTTCTGGGAGTGGCATGTGTCCTACCAACCACAATCATTAGGATTAGTGGAAAGGATGATTAGAGTACTAAAAGACACAGTGGCCAATGTATGCCAAGAGGTGGGACTGAAATGGCATGGGGCACTGCCAAATGCTCCATATACACTGAGAAATTGACCCCTTTTGAAGTACTGATGGGACAACCTTTTGTATATCCACCCTCCCCCATATATATATTCTCATTCTCTCTCTCTCATTCTCTCCGTCCTCCCTCCCTCCCCCCTCTCCTTCCCTCCACCCACCACCCTCCCCCTCCCCACCCCACCCCACCCCTCCCTCCCTCTCCCCACCACCCCTCTCCCCCACCCCCACCACCACCACCCATCTCCCCCCGCCAGATGAAAGGGACCGTCTCAAGGTCCTGATGAATTTGCAAACATCACCCACCTGGCCTACAATATTCAGACAGGAGAGGAATTTCTTAAGACAGGGGAGGATGGCTTTTTGGGAACTTCTTTGGGGGCTGGTGGACTGCACTGGTACATTATGCAATGATTATTGCTATAGTAACAGTATATGTTGCAGCCACATGACTCAGATGTGCAATCCTACCCAGTTCAACTAGTCACCCATTTCTATGTTCCTTTGGGTTAATGATGATACTGAAGACCAGGAGTATAATGAAGAATGTTTAAAGATGAGGCCCTTAACACTGGGCAATGGGACACCTTTGTGAACTGATATTTGTGGTTGATCTTACAATCAAATAGGAGGGGACTGTAGAGGAAAATTTTAAACTGGCATTTAATACATAAATGGTTAATATTGCATGCTATGGAAATTGGCTCAACTCACTGCAGCTCATATATACAGAATATTGCGCTCACAGTCACAACTAGAAGGAATAAAAGGAACTGCTTGATATATAACCATTAGAATTGCATCTCACTGTTAGCAGAGCTGCTCACCATGACATCACGGATAATGCCCTTCTTACTTCGAAGTCTGAGGCAGAATAGTGTAACTGAGTAATTTCCACGTCAGTAAAATGTGAATAGTTGTGGGGACTGAATACTTTTTCAAGGCCAGTATATCCAGCTTCCCAAATATGGTGTATGCTTCCTTCTTTTTCCTGATCAGGGGATCACTCAAAAAGAACATTGAGTGTATTCAGTACTAGATATTAGTACTACACAACAAACAGAATATTTTACTCCACCTGATATTCTTAATATCATTATTTCTATTTTCTTTCCCAACCACGCAAGTACAAACTTTAAATTATGCCTAGATATCCATAATCCACAAATGAAAATTGAGGAAATGTGTGTTGTCAATTTATTTGACATAAGGAGAATCCCAGTCTTAAAAGACCATTATACACATCTTCAGTTACAGTTGTCAGACTCTTGAAACCATCTGTCATGGCCTTATTATGAAAGCCAATGAATACCAAGACGGAAAAGTTGCTATAGCACATTAATTGCATGAGGCGTCCTCCCAGTTTCTTTAGCTCGATGAATCATCAACTAAGCCGTCAAGCAGAACTAAAGCATTTTTCAATTAGCCTGACCAATAAAAACCGCTTGACACTGAAACCAGTCCACCTGCACAGCTTAGTCTTCAAAATCTTACCACATCTAGAGAAGATAAAATAGTAAACAAATATTATGGACCAGTCTGTCCAATCTAATTACAGTACGTTTATTGACTAGAACAAATAGGTATATTTTACATCTGCCAAATGATTCAGTTGGGTAAGAAAACAAAAAAAGCTAATTTTTTACAACAATAAAGCAAAAGAATGAAACTTATTAGTGCTCTAAGGCACCAGTGTATCATATACATAAACCAAATGAAGCTAAACAGTCAATTAGAAAGACAAATGGTAAAAATTTTGCTTATCTGCCACATTGTGTCAAATCGAATCAGTGAAGATTATGCTGTCAGCCTGCAATTGTCAAGCACTCCAGTCCCAAGAGAGCATGCCCACACTTAGTAAACCTAACCCATCTTCAAAATGTGAGAAGAACCTGCAGCATCCGGAGTAATCTTGCACAGTCACTTGGAGAATGTACAAACTCCATACAAACAGCCACAGTAGTCAAACGATTAGTGAAATTTGATGGTTACGCTACTAATACACTAATAGTTATTCCAATGTGCATTCTCAAGTTGGTATAATGGTAGGTCAATATTTATTACAAAAGGAGTTAAATAAAAGAATAAGGATGTCATAAATTGAAGCTTGGTGAATCTACATCTAGAATATTATGAATAGGTCTGTCTACCCCATTGAAGGAAGGACACACTTGTAATAAATGGAACACACAGAAGGCTCTTCCATTTGATTTCTGGGATGGCAGGTTTGACAAAGATTAAGTAGACTAGGCCTTTACCTTAGAATTTAGGAGATTAACATCTCAAGGAAATATACCAACTTCTTCATGTGCTTGACAAGGTAGATGTAAATTAGTGTTTTTCCTGCGCAAACAACAGGAATTCTGCAGATGGTGGAAATTCAAGCAACACACATCAAAGTTGCTGGTGAACGCAGCAGGCCAGGCAGCATCTCTAGGAAGAGGTGCAGTCGACGTTTCAGGCCGAGACCCTTCGTCAGGACTAACTGAAGGAAGAGTTAGTAAGGGATTTGAAAGCTGGAGGGGGAGGGGGAGATCCAAAATGATAGGAGAAGACAGGAGGGGGAGGGATAGAGCCGAGAGCTGGACAGGTGATAGGCAAAAGGGGATACGAGAGGATCATGGGACAGGAGGTCCCGGAAGAAAGACAAGGGGGGGGTGACCCAGAGGATGGGCAAGAGGTATATTCAGAGGGACAGAGGGAGAAAAAGGAGAGTGAGAGAAAGAATGTGTGCATAAAAATGAGTAACAGATGGGGTACGAGGGGGAGGTGGGGCCTTAGCGGAAGTTAGAGAAGTCAATGTTCATGCCATCAGGTTGGAGGCTACCCAGACGGAATATAAGGTGTTGTTCCTCCAACCTGAGTGTGGCTTCATCTTTACAGTAGAGGAGGCCGTGGATAGACATGTCAGAATGGGAATGGGATGTGGAATTAAAATGTGTGGCCACTGGGAGATCCTGCTTTCTCTGGCGGACAGAGCGTAGATGTTCAGCAAAGCGGTCTCCCAGTCTGCATCGGGTCTCACCAATATATAAAAGGCCACATCGGGAGCACCGGACGCAGTATATCACCCCAGTCGACTCACAGGTGAAGTGATGCCTCACCTGGAAGGACTGTTTGGGGCCCTGAATGGTGGTAAGGGAGGAAGTGTAAGGACATGCGTAGCACTTGTTCCGCTTACACGGATAAGTGCCAGGAGGGAGATCAGTGGGGAGGGATGGGGGGGACGAATGGACAAGGGAGTTGTGTAGGGAGCGATCCCTGCGGAATGCAGAGAGAGGCGGGGAGGGAAAGATATGCTTAGTGGTGGGATCCCGTTGGAGGTGGCGGAAGTTACGGAGAATAATATGTTGGACCCGGAGGCTGGTGGGGTGGTAGGTGAGGACCAGGGGAACCCTATTCCTAGTGGGTGGTGGGAGGATGGAGTGAGAGCAGATGTATGTGAAATGGGGGAGATGCGTTTGAGAGCAGAGTTGATAGTGGAGGAAGGGAAGCCCCTTTCTTTAAAAAAGGAGGACATCTCCCTCGTCCTAGAATGAAAAGCCTCATCCTGAGAGCAGATGCGGCGGAGACGGAGGAATTGCGAGAAGGGGATGGCGTTTTTGCAAGAGACAGGGTGAGAAGAGGAATAGTCCAGATAGCTGTGAGAGTCAGTAGGCTTATAGTAGACATCAGTGAATAAGCTGTCTCCAGAGACAGAGACAGAAAGATCTAGAAAGGGGAGGGAGGTGTCGGAAATGGACCAGGTAAACTTGAGGGCAGGATGAAAGTTGGAGTAAATGTAGTAAATAACTTCAACAACTACCTTCAGTCACCAATCTTCAGATCTGAATATGAACTGTAGATTAAGTTTAAAATGCAGCTCTGGACAATAGATTCTCTAAGAGCCATGAACCACAGTTAACTGGAAGACTTGCTAATGCTCATTTAAATTGGATGTCAAATGAATGTATGTAGTGTGGGTGTAAAGAGAGAGATTTGAAATTTGTATGTAGTTCAAAGGAAGCATTGTGGATACATTGTAAATATGGAATTATCCTCTGATCTTAAGCATATAAAATGTCATGTAATGTCAGGTTAAGCAGACCTCTTCCTCCAAAAGAGGTCTGCTATATCTCATTTTGTTCAATAAAGAGACCACTTTATATCCATCAATACTTCCCTCGTTGACTTTTTTCATGCAACAACATTTGGGTGCTCATCCAGGATGCCTTCTTGCGACGCATCATGTGGCCAGCAATCTCAGCAGTATAAGCGAGTACAGGTCCACAATCCCTTATCCAAAATCCTTGGGCCCAGTTGCATTTCAGAATTCAGAAATTTTTGGATTTCTGACCCCTCCCCGAATGATACCAAAAAACACGTATGCTCAAGTCTCTTAATTAACCTGCCACAGTGCAGTGGACTTTAGAACCTGACGGTGCACCAAACCTATGCACATCCTCCCATATACTTTAAATCATCTCTGGATTACTTACAATATCTAATACAATGTAAATGTTATATAAATAGTTGTTATACTGCATTGTTTAGGGAATAATTACAAGGAAAAACATTCAATAAAACATAAAGATATACAGCTTCAAACAAACCGAATCAAACACATGGTAAATGACTTATTGGAATAAATGTAGAACATCACTGTCACTATAAAACTTCAGTAACTTGTCTTTCTGTTTATTTAAATCATGTACAGTGGTAGTTCTGACACTATTTTCTTCAGTAAGACACCGCACAGACACACCACGATCAAGCTTCTGCAGTAACTCCACTTTCTGCGTTATTGATAATAGAAACATACATAGAAACATAGAAACATAGAAAATAGGTGCAGGAGTAGGCCATTCGGCCCTTCGAGCCTGCACCGCCATTTATTATGATCATGGCTGATCATCCAACTCAGAACCCAGCCTTCCCTCCATACCCCCTGACCCCTGTAGCCACAAGGGCCATATCTAACTTCCTTTTAAACATAGCTAATGAACTGGTATCTGCAGCTCTTTTTGACATTTTCACAGTGAAATTAAACACAAAGTCAACAGTGAACACAAAATATCAGCGAACAGCAAATGCATGTGTAACCAGTACGAGCACTGAGACACAACTGACGTGTGGTGTCCTCTGCCAATGCTGCCACGTCACACCTGAGTGACGTCAGCTGTTGGCGAAAAAGACAGGTTTTTGAAGCTTTTTGGATTTCAGGATTTCGGATAAAGGAATGTGCATCTGTATTTACATAGAGTTTACATTGTATTAAGTATTATAAGTATTCTAGAGATGATTTAGAGTATGCGGGAGGATGTGCATAGGTCCAGAGCGCCTCTGGGTCCTAAAGTCCACCACACTGAGACAGGTTAAATAAGGGACTTGTGCATATGTAGTTTTTGGTATCCGCAGGGGGTCCTGGAACCAATAAGGAGGGATTCCGAAATCCAAAAAAATTCTGAATTGGGAATTGCAACTGGCCCCAAGGATTTTGGATAAGGGATAACCATAACCATATAACCATATAACAATTACAGCACAGAAACAGGCCATCTCGGCCCTTCTAGTCTGTGCCAAACTCTTACTGTCACCTAGTCCCATGGACCTGCACTCAGCCCATAACCCTCCTTACCTTTCCTGTCCATATACCTACCCAGTTTAACTTTAAACGACAACATCGAACCTGTCTCAACCACTTCTGCTGGAAGCTCGTTCCACACAGCTACCACTCTCTGAGTAAAGAAGTTCCCCCTCATGTTACCCCTAAACTTTTGCCCTTTAACTCTCAACTCATGTTTGTATCTCCCCCATTCTCAATAGAAAAAGCCTATCCACGTCAACTCTATCAATCCCCCTCATAATTTTAAACACCTCTATCAAGACCCCCTCAACCTTCTACACTCCAAAGAATAAAGACCTAACTTGTTCAACCTTTCTCTGTAACTTAGGACTTGAAACCCAAGCAACATTTTAGTAAACCTCCTCTGTACTCTCTCAATTTTATTGACATCTTTCCTATAACTCAGTGACCAGAACTGTACACAATACTCCAAATTTGGCCGTACCAATGCCTTATACAATTTCAACATTACATCCCAACTCCTATACTCAATGCTCTGATTAATAAAGGCCTGCATATCAAAAGCTTTCTTCACCACCCTATCCAGAAGAGATGCCACCTTTAGGGAACTATACGCCATTATTCCTAGATCCCTCTGTTCTACTGCATTCTTCAATGCCCTACCATTTACCATGTATGTCCTATTTTGATTAGTCCTACCAAAATGTAGCAACTCATATTCTTCAGCATTAAATTCCATCTGCCATCTTTCAGCCCACTCTTCTAACTGGCCTAAATCTCTCTGCAAGCTTTGAAAACCTACTTCATTATCCACAACCCCACCTATCTCAGTATCATTGCATACTTACTAATCCAATTTACCACCCCATCATCCAGATCATTACTATATATGACAAACAACATTGGATCCAGTACAGATCCCTGAGGCACACTGCTACACACCCTCCTCCAATCTGACACACAGTTATCCACCACTACTCTCTGGCGTCTCCCATCTAGCCACTGCTGAATCCATTTTACTACTTCAATATCAATGCCTAACGATTGAACCTTCCTAACTAACCTTCCGTGTTGAACCTTACTAAAGTTCATACAGACAACATCCACCGCTTTACCCTCGTCAGCTTTCTTAGTAACCACATCAAAAAATTCAATAGGATTTGTCAAACATGACTTTCCACGCACAAATCCATGTTGACTGTTCCTAATCAGACCCTGTCTACCCAGATAATTATATACACCATCTCTAAGAATAACTTCCATCAATTTACCCACCACTGACGTCAAACTCAGAGGCCGATAATTGCTAGGTTTACGCTTCTAACCCTTTTTAAACAATGGAACCACATGAGCAATACGCCAAGCCTCCGGCACCATCCCCGTTTCTAATGACATTTGAAATATTTCTGTCAGAGCCCCTGCTATTTCCACACTAACTTCACTCAAGGTCCTAGGGAATATCTGGTCCAGACCTGGAGACTTTCCATTTTTATATTCCTTAAAAACGCCAGTACTTCCTCTTCTTTAGTCCTCATACTTTCCATAACTACCTTTCTTGTTTCCTTTACCTTACACAATTCAATATGCTTCTTCTTAGTAAATACTGAAGAAAAGAAATTGTTCAAAATCTCCCCCATCTCTTTTGGCTCCGCACATAGCCATCCACTCTGATTTTCCAAGGGACCAATTTTATCCCTCACTGTCCTTTTGCTATTAACATAACTGTAGAAACCCTTTGGATTTATTTTCACCTTACTTGCTAAAGCTGCCTCGTATCCTTTAGCTTTTCTAATTTCTTTCTTAAGATTTTTTTTACATTCTTTATATCATAGGATCACGAGACAGAGGAGCGAAGCGGGAAGCTCCCCCATGAGCTAAACTATTCTCCCATCTAGTTCCAGTTTCTGGCTTTTTCCCCATATCCCTTGATACCCTGACTAATTAGATACATATCAATCTCCTCCTTAAACATCCTCAATGATCGGGCCTCCACAGCTGTAAGTGGCAACGAATTCCACAAATCCACGACCCTCTGGCTAAAAAAATTTCTCCTCATCTCTGTTTTAACTGGGTACCCTCTAATTCTAAGACTATGGCCTCTTGTTCTGGACTCACCCACCAAGGGAAACAGCCTTTCCACATCTACTCTGTCCAACCCTCTCAATATTCAAACTGTTTCTATGAGATCCCCTCTCATTCTTCTATACTCTAATGAATACAATCCAAGAGCCGACAGACGCTCCTCATATGTTAGCCCCTGCATTCCAGGTATCATCCTCGTAAATCTTCTCTGAACTCTCTCCAACATCAGAACATCCTTTCTAAGATAGGGGGCCCAAAACTGCCCACAGTATTCCAAATGACGTCTCACTAATGCCCCATAGAGCCTCATCAACATCTCCTTACTCTTATACACTATTTCTCTTGAAATGAATGCCAATATAGCATTCGCTTTCCTTACCGCCAATCCAACTTGGTGGTTAACCTTTAGGGTATCCTGAATGAGGACCCCCTAGTCCCTTTGCACTTCTGATTTTTGAATTTTCTCCCCATCTAAATAATAATCTGCCTGATTATTTCTTCTTCAGAAATGTACAACCGCACATTTGTCAACGTTGTATCTCATCTGCCATTTCTTTGCCCACTCTCCTAAACTGACTAAGTCTCTCTGCAACCTTTCCATTTCTTCAACACTTCCTGCTCCTCCACCTATCTTGGTGTCATCCGCAAACTTTGCCACAAAACTATTTAATCCATAATCTAAATCATCAATATACATCGTAAAAAGAAGCGGCCCCAACACCAACCCCTGTGGAACACCACTGGTAACCGGCAACCGATCAGAATAGGATCCCTTTATTCCCACCCTTTGCTTTCTGCCTATCAGCCAATGCTCCACCCATTTCAATATCTCTCCTATAATTCCATGGGCTCGCATCTTATTAAGCAGCCTCGTATGCGGCACCTTACCGAAGGCCTTTTGAAAATCCAAATACACAACATCCACAGCCTTTCCCTTGTCAATCTTATTTGAGATTACCTCAAAAAATTCCAATAGGTTGGTGAGGCAGGATCTTCCCTTCATGAAACCATGCTGGCTTCGGCCTATCTTGTCATGCATCTCGAGGTATTTCATAACCTCGTCCTTGAGGATTGACTCCAATATCTTTCCAACTACCGATGTCAGACTAATAGGTCTGTAATTTTCTTTTTGCTGCCTCCTTCCTTTCTTAAATAGCGGAACTACATTTGCGACCTTCCAGTCCTCTGGAACCATGCCAGAGTCTATTGATTCCTGGAAGATCATTTCCGATGTTTCCACAACCTCCAATGCCAGCTCCTTCAGAACCCATGGGTGCACCTCATCCGGACTGGGAGACTTATCTATTCTTAGTCCATTTAGCTTCTCAAGCACTTTCTCTCTAGTAATCTTGACTGTACTTAATTCTATTCCCTGATACCTCTGGCTATCAGGTATATTGCTCATGTCTTCCACTGTGAAGACTGATGCAAAATACTCATTCAGTTCCTCCGCCATCTCTTTGTTATCCATTATAATTACTCCAGCATCATTTTCAATCAGTCCCATATCTACCCTTGTCACTCTGTTACTCTTCATATATTTAAAAAAACTCTTAGTATCCTTTTTTATGTTAATCGCCAACTTCCTTCCATAATTCATCTTTTCTTTCCTAATGACTTTCTTAGTTTCCTTCTGTAAGTTTTTAAAAGTCGTCCAGTCCTCAGTTTTCCCACTAATTTTTGCTTCCTTGTACGCCATCTCTTTTGCTTTTATTTTTGCCTTAACCTCTCTCGTTAGCCACATTTGTGCCATTTTTCCATTCATGATTTTCTTTTTTTCTTGGAATATATTTTTCCTGCACTTTCCTTATTTCTTACAGGAATTTCATCCAATTCTGCTCTGCCGTCCCTCCATTTAGTTTACTTTTCCAATTGACTTGGGCCAGTTCCTCTCTCATACCACTGTAATTTCCCCTGTTCCACTGAAATATCGATACATCTGATACCAGCTTCTCCTTTTCAAATTTGAAACTGAACTCAATCATATTATGATCACTACTTCCAAGGGGTTCCTTTACCTCCAGCTCCCTAATTGCCTCAGGTTCGTTACACAGCACCCAATCCAAAACAGCCAGTCCCCTGGTGGGCTTATGAACAAGCTGCTCCATTCTACAAACTCCCTCTCCTGAGATCCATTACCTTCCTGACTTTCATATTAAAATCCCCCATAATTATCTTGACATTTTCCTTCTGACAGGCTTTTTCTATTTCCAGCTGCAACTTGTAGTCCACATCCCGGCTGCTGTTTGGAGGCCTATATATAACTGATATTAATGTCCTTTTACCTTTACCATTTCTTAATCCTACCCATAAGGATTCTACCTCTTCTGATCCTATGTCCCTTTCTGTTGATTTGATATAGTTACTTACCATCAGGGCCACACCACCCCCTTTACTTACCTTCCTATCTTTTCTATACACTGAGTATCCTTGGACATTCAGCTCCCAATCACATCTATCATTTAGCCATGACTCAGTGATGGCCACAATGTCATATCTTTTAACCTGTAGCTGTACAACAAGGTCATCCACTTTATTTCTAATGTGTGCATTTAAGTACAGTACATTTAGATCAGTATCTGTTACCGATTTTGCTATATTTCTATCGCACAGCAAATTATCCTGTCTGTTCACCTGCCTGTCCTTCTTTAACATCTTTGCTGCACAGTATCTTCGACTTACTTCTATTTTCCTCTTCCTTGGCCCTAACGGCCTGGTTTCCTTCCCCCTGCCAACTTAGTTTAAACCCTCCCTAACAGCTATATTAAACAATCCTGCCAGGATATTAGTACCTTTTGAGTTCAGGTGTAATTCATCTTTTTTGTATAAGTCATACCTTCCCCAAAATAGATCCCAATGATTCAAGAATTTGAAGCCCTGCCCCCTGCACCACACATTCATCTGCTTAATTCTGCTATTCTTACCATCATTAGCATGCAGCTCAGGCAGCAATCCTGATATTATTACTCTGGAGGTCCTCGAGCACCTCATTAACTCCAAGCTGCCTATATTTATTGAAGATCCCTCTCTTTTTCCGAACCAAGTTTCCCATATCCCTTGAAAACCATGGCTCTTTCAAACTTTTAACCTTTCCTTTTAACCTAACAGGAACATAAAGATCCTGCACTCTCAAAATTTCACCTTTAAATGACCTCCATTTCTCTATTACATCCTTCCCTTAAAACAAATTGTCCCAATCCACTCCTTCTAAATCCTTCCCCATCTCTTCAAAGTTAATCTTTCTCCAATCAAAAATCTCAATCCTAGGTCCAGTCCTATCCTTCTCCGTAATTATATTGAAACTAATAGTATTGTGATCACTGGACCCGAAGTGCTCCCCAACACATACATCTGTCACCTGACCTATCTCAATCCCTAACAGGAGATCCAACACTGTCCCTTCTCTAGTTGGTGCCTCTATGTATTGCTCCAAAAAACTATCTTGCACACGTTTGACAAACTCCAAACCATCCAGTCCTTTTACAGAATTGGCTTCCCAGTCTATGTGTGGAAAAGTAAAATCTCCCACAATCACAACCTTGTGCTATTCCACTTTCCACTCAAATAGCCTCCCTAGACGAGTCCACTAATCTATCCTGCCAGAGCACCACTGTTTTATTTTCTCTGACAAGCAATGCAACACCTCCTCCTCTTGTCCCTCCAATTCTATCACAGCTGAAGCAATGAAATCCTGGAATATTTAGTTGCCAATCACACCCCTCCTGCAACCATGTTTCACTAATAGCTACAACATCATACTTCCAGGTATCAATCCATGCTGTAAGCTCATCCTCTGTCTTATAATGCTCCTAGCATTAAAATAGATGCATTTAAGACCTCCTACTCTCTGTTTATCCTTAATGGAGAAACAACTTTGTTATCTTTTTCTTCCTTGTCCCCTACATCTTTGGTCTGAGTGCTCCCAATCTCTGTCCCCTGCCTATCCTCCCGCACACACTGTCTACCTGCTTTCTTTATTTGCGAACTAACCTCCTCTCTCCTAGTCTCTTCAATTTGATTCCCTCCCCCCAACTATTCTAGTTTAAGGTCACCTCAGTAGCCCTCGCAAATATCCCCACCTTTTTGTACAGGTTACGCCTGCGCCAATAGAGGTCCCAGGATCCAAAAACATGAATCCCTGACCCCTGCTCCAATCCCTCAGCTACACATTTGTCCTACGCCTCATTGCATTCCTACTCTCTCTCTGTCGCGTTGCACAGGCAGTAATCCCGAGATTACTACCTTTGCAGTCCTTTTTCTGAACTCCCTGTATTCTTCTTTCAGGACCTCACCCCTTTTCCTATCTATGTCATTGGTGTCTATATGTACCACGGCCTCTGGCTTCTCTCCCTCCCACTTCAGGATCTGTTGGACGCGATCAGAAACATCCCTGACCCTGGCACCAGGGAGGCAGACTACCATCCGGGTCTCCGGACTGCATCCACAGAATCGTCTATCTGACCCCCTTACTATCGAGTCCCCTATTACTACTGCCCTCCTCTTCCTTTCCCTACCCTTCTGAGCTACAGGGCTGGGCTCTGTGCCGGAGGCTCGGCCACTGTTGCTTCCCCCAGGTAAGCTGATCCCCCCCCCACCTCCCAACAGTACTCAAACAGGAGTACTTATTGTCAAGGGGCACAGCCACCGGGATACTCTCTATTACCTGACTCTTCCCCTTCCCCCTCCTCACCGTGACCCACTTGTCTGCCTCCCATCGCCCCGGTGTGACCACCTGCCTGTAACTTCTTTCTATCAACTCCTCACTCTCCCTGACAAGACGAAGGATTGTGGACCTGTACTAATATCTCTACAATCTCTTCAGCCACCTCTTTAAGAACCCTGGGGTTTGGTCCATCTGGTCCATGCGACTTACTTACTTTCATGGTTATACATGGTATAAATAGCAAGTATAGCAAGTTTGCAGATACTAAATTAGGGGATTTTGTTGATAGTGAAAAAGGTTACAGGGAACTGCAAAGAGATCTTGATTAGTTAGGGAGATGAGCTGAGGAATGGCAAATGGATTTCAACTTGAATAAATGTGATGGTAAGTATTTTGGACATTCAAACCGGGGGTGGAGCTTGTATAGCAGGGTATTGAAAAGGATTGTGGAAGACAGACTGGGGAGTAAAAGTGAAGAGTTTCTGAAAGCGTCGGCACTAGTAGATAGGATTGGGAAGAAAGTTTGTTAGCCTGCTGATCTTAATTAATTGGGAGATTGAATTTAGACAAGGGATGGAATGAGGCCAGTTATCTGATACTAAATTGACAAAGACTTGAGTTAAATACGGACAGAAAGCTATCAAAATATACAAAAATTATGAACATCTTTGCATTTTCCAGCAAACTTAAGATTTTTCTAAGCTGCATACTTTCAACATTTATGTATAATGTGGATTGTTGCAGATTGATGGAGACTGATGTCCTAAACAGTCCCCAATTCATACTGTTTGCTTTGGAGAAATTTCCATATCTTTTGGCTTGAAACAGTGTGAAACCTAATTGTACAATATAAATGTATATACAATAGGTGTTTGAGTTGGATTAGCTTTACATATATTCTTCCAAGAAATTGCAATGGGATGAGCATTTCTATGCTTTCATGGAAACAAAATATTGAAGGGATAGGGAATATGAATTAGAAATCTTGTGCATAGCTACAGATAAAGGTCATCACTGCTTTAAACTCTAAACTCAGCAAAGAAATGGAAATTAAGCTGCTCTAGAATAAAGTAAAAGGACATGCCATTTACTTGCCCTATTCAAAAATATATTTTTCCTTTTTCTCTATTTGTTATATTCATGTAATTTTGCTTTTATAATTATTCATCCATGTTACTGTATTTGTTATAGATTTGCAAATCTATGCACTGAAAATAATTCTGATTGTCATATTAACTGACTTTACTATTCACTTTTTGAACAATCAGTCAAGGAAAGCTGTAATATTTAATGGAATGTAAACTTTATATGTCTGTCCTGTGCAATAGTTAAACATTCAGAATGAATTTATATTTAAACGCACCACTATACTGAGAGCACTATGTAGGAAATCGCAGTATTTGTTTTCTACAGTCTCTAGTAAATTGGCTAGATATGGCTGTGTAAAAGGAAATAAGAATAATTTACTAAAAGTTCAAGTTTATTGTCATCTGGCTGTACATTTATACAACCGAACAAAACAATGTTCCTTCAGACCTCAGTGGACCTACAACACATATATCACACATAGTACATAAAACAAAATATGACCACAAATGTTATTAAAATATTATTTAAAAATGCATTGTTGTGTGCATTGCACATACATTATCAGTAAACTGCTTAGTCATGATGCATTGGTAGTGGCTAGGTAGTCATTAGACTCACAGCTTGGGGAAAGAGGCTGTTACCCAATAGGCAGCCCTAATCCTGATGCTTATGCACATCCTTCCTGATACTACTGGGTCAGAGAGATTGTGTGATGAGCGGTAGGGATCATTAACAATCTACAGGCATTTTGCTTTTCAGGCTCCAGATAATTATCACATATAGGGAGGAGGGACATCCCAGTGAACCTCTCGATGTTTTTTATCGTCCTCTGTAGTGTCTTGTGGTCCATTGCCTTGTAGTTTCTGTACCACTCAATGATGCAGCCAGACAGGACACTTGAATGGGGGAGAAAGGAAGCATTGCATGCCCCATTCTGTGCTTTCTTGACTAATGAGATGATGTGGGTGCAAGTTAGTTTAGTTTCTCTATTATGTGCTCACCAAGGAACTTTGTGTTGTTTACTGTGTAACCCTCAGTTTTGGTTGGTGGCGTTAGTCTAGGGAAGACAGTCTCTGGCCTCACCAAACATGTGCAATCTGAGGTTCAAAACCTCTTGTTTGTGTGGATGCTGCATGATTTGTTCCCCTGTTACAAATCAGTACCACTAAATAGCAAACAGTACATAATATGCAATTAAACAATTTAGCTTTATAATTCTTAATTTGACTAGAGGTTACTAAAAAAAAACAAAAGGGAAAGGGCCCATTTTAATGAAACAATCTAATATGCATGTTGGAGCTCATGGTTTCCTGTCTGTTAGTCCTCTATCGATTTCCCCCAGATGTCGTCGACTCCCGGCCCCATTCAAAGGCCACTCTGTCCTGCTGTCTACAACCTCTCCGTTCTGGCATCTTCTCTTTCCATCTTCTGTCAAACAAAGGGCCTTGAACAATTTGCTCTCAGGCACACAAGAAGAAAAAACACTCCACTGGATGGTGCACATTTCAAAGCCCCTGTTATTTCTAGTCATAACTCAAACACCGATGCTACAGAACAACCATTACAGTTGCAGTGAAACTTTTCCCAGGGTATTACAATAGAGACTGGTTGACTTGTGTCTTCTTGAAGTCCACAATCACCCCTTGTCTTCTCCATGTTGAGACTCATCACCATTAATATATGATGAAATAACTAATTTTAACGTTCTCTTTTTGATGAGTTGAGATTCTTAAGCATCTTTCTATAATTTGCATTTATTAGCCATTAAACTGCTTTGAAGTTTTGTTGGCAAGATATAGTGATCATATGTAGTGACATATGTTTGAACTTGAGCTGGATTGCTCTAAGACATTTGTTTTTACGATAGTATGCAGCTTGGAGATACCACTTTAAAAAAAGGTAATGCCCTTTATTCATCTATCTTTGGGTACCTGTCAATGGCTTTTCATTGTAACAAATTTTGTTTTTCTTATGATTTGTGCTGTGCTTATTTTCATTCAAAACTTCTATAGGATATCCATAGAGTAAGTGGAGTCAACTGTCATACTCCGTCACTCCAAGGAAAAAAAGGCAAAGTTCAGTCAACCTATTCTGATAAGGCATGCTCCCCAATCCAGGCAACGTCCTTGTAAATCTCCTCTGCACCCTTTCTATGGTTTCCACATCCTTCCCATAGTGAGGCGACCAGAACTGAGCACAATACTCCAAGTGGGGTCTGACCAGGGTCCTAAATAGCTGCAACATTAACTCGGCTCCTAAACTCAATCCCATCATTGACGAAGGCTAAAGCACTGTATGCCTTCTTAACCACAGAGTCAACCTGCACAGCAGCATTGAGTGTCCTTATAGACTCAGACCCCAAGATCCCTCTGATCCTCCACACAGCCAAGAGTCTTACCATTAATACTATATTCTGCCATCATATTTGACCTACCAAAATGAACCACCTCAAACTTATCTGTGGTTGAACTCCATTTGCCACTTCTCAGCCCAGTTTTGCATCCTATCAATGTCCCGCTGTGTCCTCTGACAGCCCTCCAGACTATCCACAACACCCCCAACCTTTGTGTCATCAGCAAATTTACTAACCCATCCCTCCACTTCCTCATCTAGGTCATTTATAAAAATCACAAAGAGTAAGGGTCCCAGAACAGATCCCTGAGGCACTCTACTGGTGACTGACCTCCATGCAGAATATGACCTGTCTACAACCACTCTTTGCCTTCTGTGGGCAAGCCAGTTCTGGATCCACAAAGCAATGTTCCTTTAGATCCCATGTCTCCTTACTTTCTCAATAAGCCTGGCATGGGGTACCTTATCAAATGCCTTGCTGAAATCCATATACATTACATCTACTGCTCTACCTTCGTTAATGTGTTTAGTCATATCCTTAAAAAATTCAATCAGGGCATGCTGACTATACCTAATCATATTATGCCTTTCTAAATGTTGATAATTCCTGCCTCTCAGGATCTTCTCCATCAACCTACCAACCACTGAAGTAAGTCTTACTGGTCTATAATTTCCTGGGCTATCTCTATTCCCCTTCTTAAATAATGGAACAACAACCGCAACTCTGCAGTCCTCTGGAACCTTGCCCATCCCTATTGATGATGCAAAGATCATCGTCAGAGGCTCAGCAATCTCCTCCCTCATGTCCCACAGCAGCCTGGAGTACATCTCGTCCAGTCCTGGTGACTTATCTAACTGATGCTTCCCAAGAGCTCCTGCACATCCTTTTTCTTAATATCTACATGCTCAAGCTTTTCAGTGCACTGTAAATCATCGCTACAGTCGCTAAGATCCTTTTCCGTAGTGAATACTGAAGCAAAGTATTCATTAAGTACCTCTGCTATCTCCTCTGGTTCAATATACACTTTTCCACTGTCACACTTGATTGGTCCTATTATCTCACGTATTATCCTCTTGCTCTTCACATACTTGTCGAATGCCTTGGGGTTTTCCCTAATCCTGTCTGCCAAGGCCTTCTCATGGCCCCTTCTGGCTCTCCTAATTTCTTTCTTGAGCTCCTTCCTGCTAGCCTTATAATCTAGTTCTCTATCATTACTTATCTTTTTGAACCTTTTGTAAGCTCTTCTTATTGATTAGATTTACAACTTCCTTTGTACACCACATTCCTGTACCCTACTGTCCTTACCCTGTCTCATTGGAACGTACCTATGCAGAGCACCATGCAAATATCCCCTGAACAGTTGCTACATTTCTTCTGTACATTTCCCTGAGAACATCTGTTTCCAATTTATGCTTCCAAGTACCTGCCTGATAGCCTCATATTCCCCTTATTCCAATTAAACACTTTCCTAACTTGTCTGTTCCTATCCCTCTCCAATGCTATGGTGATACAGATAGAATTGTGATCTCTATCTCCAACTTGCTCTCCCACTGAGAGACCTGACACCTGACCAGGTTCATTTCCCAATACCAGATTAAGTACATCCTCTCCTCTTGTAGGCTTATCTACATATTGTGTCAAGAAACCTTCTTGAACACACCTAACAAATTCCACCCCATCTAAACCCCTCGCTCTAGGAACATGCCAATCAATACTGGGGTAATTAAAATCTCCCATTACGACAACTGTTATTATTACAGCTTTCCAGAATCTGTCTCCCTATCTGTCCTAGATATCCCTGTTAATATTTGGTGGTCTATTAAAAACACCCAGTAGAGTTATTGACCCCTTCCTGTTCCTAACTTCCACCCACAGAGAATCCGTAGACAACCCCTTCATGACTTCCTCCTTTTCTGCAGCCGTGACACTATCTCTGATCAGCAGTGCCACACCCCCACCCCTTTTACCTCCCTCCCTGTCCTTTCTGAAACATCTAAAATCTGGCACTGGAAGTTACCATTCCTGCCCTTGAGCCAACCAAGTCTCTGTAATGGCCGCAATATCATAGCTCTAAGTACTAGTCGATGCTCTAAGCTCATCCGCTTTTTGCATAATTCTCCTTACATTAAAATAGACACATCTCAATCCATCGGTCTGAGCGTGTCCCTTTTCTATCACCTGCTTATCCTCCCTCTTGCACTGTCTCCAAGCTTTCTCTATTTGTGAGCCAACCGCCTTTTCTTCCATCTCTTCAGTTTGTTTCCCACCCCCCCAGCAATCCTAGCTTAAACTCTCCCCAATAGCCTTAGCAAACCTCCCCGCCAGGATATTGGTCCCCCCGGGATTCAAGTGCAACCGTACTTTTTGTCACTCCTGCCCCAAAAGAGGTCCCAATGATCCAGAAATCTGAATCCCTGCCCTCTGCTCCAATCCCTCAGCCACGTATTTATCCTCCATCTCATTCTATTCCTATATTCATTGTTGTGTGGCATAGGCAGTAATCCTGAGATTACTACCTTTATGGTCCTACTTCTCAGCTTCCTTCCTAACTCCCTGTAGTCTGCCTTCAGGGCTCTCCCCTTTTCCTGCCTATGTCGTTGGTATCAATATGGCTGTTCTCCTTCCCACTTCAGGATATTGTGGACACGATCAGAAACATTCTGGACTCTAGCACTTGGGAGGCAAACTACCATCCGTGCTTCTTTCCTGCGTCCACAGAATCGCCTCTCTGACCCTCTAACTATAGAGTCCCCTATCACTGCTGCCATCTTCTTCCTTTCCCTATCCTTCTGAGACACTGGGCCGGACTCTGTGCCAGAGGCACGGCCACTGTTGCTTCCCCCAGGTAATGATGTAAGATGTGCAAAATGTCGCAGATTTAAATGGGAAAGGACTATCAAAAGGAGACAGGATAAATTCACGTTATGAGAAGACAGGTTCATTGTATATCAGATTCCACCTGCATGCACCATGAAATTTTGTTTTTTCTCATAACACTCATAATTTGATTTTATTTTTGTATTTGTGGCCTCGAATAGTCAGCCTGTCCACCAAAGGGGACAGTCTCTCATTATTCTTTCAGTCCAGACCCTTCATCATTTTATATAAACAAACTAATGCTAGCATCTCCATCCTTTTCTGAAATAACAATCTCTCAACTTCTAAATCTTTTTAGAATTCTCTAATGCTCTATATTCTTCCTATGATGTGATGACCAGGATTGAACAAAATCCTTAAGTGAAGACCAGTCCAGTGTTTGATAAAGATAGCAAATGTTCTTGCTTTTCATTGTTTTCTGTTGCTGAAGCCGGACTGTTTACCTTATTAACTGCTTTCTTATCTACAACAGCCTTGCTTGGGTAGAAAAGTTATTAGGTCTCAATTTTCCAAACTTCCCTTTTGTGTTATCTTCAGTTTTCCTGTTAAAATGCAGTGGCTCACAGTTCTGTACATCCTCTTGAGAATGAGGCAGGGTTTCCATAGTTTTTCTATTTCAGTTTGTTCAAAATAATGCCCAAACAAACCTTTTGATGTGTGATAGATTTGTGCCAGCAATGTTCACTTCTCCCTCCTGATTCCCATCTCATACCCTTCCCCAAACCTGGTTCCATCTGTTCGTCATCCCCTCCCCATTTTTTAAATATCTCTCATCTTTTTGCATTATTTCAGGTTTATAAATGATCAAGAACAACGGGTGAAATAAAACAGAGACTGAACCATCAAGTAGTGGGAAAATATGCCAATACTTCTACCACCTGCATCCCCATCTGCTTCACCTCCTCCATCATCAATATGTAATCAGGTAAGGAAAAGCCTCTATCTGTGACGGTTTAGGGGATCATCAGTGTTTTGCAAATTAATACTGGGAGAGTGAAACCACTCACACCAACCAGTTTGTATCAGTGCTAATAATTTATTTGAGCATTCTATCTAATTCTTACCAGGATAAACCCTAAATTTATTCTCTTACCAAGGTTATTTAGCCTTTCTATTAATTGAATCAGTTATTTACCTGAATCATTTTCAGTAGTAATGGGTTCTATTGGTTATGCTTTTCTGGGTAAAGAAGCTTTTTAAGTTCATTGTTTCTGGATGGCTGTGGTAAATTAAATTATTTAACCTTTCCTTTTGCTCATTTGTACATGAAGAAAAGTCTTACTTACAAATCTAACCTCTTCCACTCCTACATGATATCTTTTCATAAGAGGTCCAAAATTATTTTCAGTTATCCTCATTCATGCTGATTGATTAATTATGGTTGAGCTAGCAAGTTTTTACAGTTTCCTATTTCTGATTTTTATCTGTTGTCCCTCAAGAACTTCAAAAATAAGGTGAGGAAAGAGGACTGCAGGAATCTCAAGAGTTGTGTCTAAGCTGCCAACCTTGCAGAATAAATAGCATATATATTTTGATTATTTCTTTGAAATATGTAAGGACTAATTTTATTTTTTCAACTGTGGAAGCAACAATGCCTCGTATTAAAGTTAAGTCAAAATGGAATGGCATGCAAGCATATACACAGACAGACCTGTGTTTCTCATGATGGCAGAAAGAGGAGTAATGTTACTGATATTATAATGTATTTACAGTATTGTAGATTATCTGAACCTTTGTGATGACACAAAGGTTGGGAGTGTTGTGGGTAGTGTAGAGGGCTGTCAGAGGTTACAGTGGGACATCAGTAGAATGCAAAACTGGATTAATAAGTCCAGATGGAGTTCAACCCAGATAAGTGAGAGGTAGTTCATTTTGGTAGGATAATTATGATGGCAGAATATAGTATTAATGGTAAGACTCTTCACAGTGTGGAGGATCAGAGGGATCTTGGGGTCTGAGCTCATAGGATACTCAAAGTTGCTGCGTGGGTTGACTGTGTGGTTAAGAAGGCATACGGTGTATTGGCCTTCATCAATCGTGTGATTGAACTGAAGAGCCGACAGGTAACGTTACAGCTATCTGGGACCCTATATACTCCACTTGGAGTACTGGGCTCAATTCTGGTCAGCTCTCTACAGGGAGGATGTGGAAACCATAGAAAGGATGCAGAAGAGATTTACAAGGAAGTTGCCTGGATTGGGAAGCATGCCTTATAAGATTGAGTGAACTCGGCCTTTTCTCCTTGGAGTGGCAGAGGATGAGAGGTGACCTGATAGAGGTGTATAAGATGCTAAGAGTCATTGGTTGTGTGGATAGTCAGAGGCTTTTTCCAAAGGCTAAAATGGCTAGCGTGAAAGGGCACAGTTTTAAGGTGCTTGGAAGTATGTAGAGAGTGGTGAGTGCATGGAATGGGCTGTCTGCAATGATGGTGGAGGCAGATACGATAGAGTCTTTTAAGAGACTTCTGGATAGGTACATGGAGCTTAGAAAAATAGAGGGCTATGGGTAACCCTAGGTAATTTCTAAAGTACGTACATGTTCAGCACAGCATTGTGGGCCGAAGGGCCTGTATTGTGCTGCAGATTTTCTGTGTTTCTAACTCAAGTAAAAAGAACAAGGTTGTTCATCCAAGACTGCAAATTGTTTTTGCACCCTGTCCAGAACCATTGGTTCCTTTCATGATGCACCAGCAAGAAATGTACACTGTATTTTATGTTTGTCATATACTTGTAAGCAAATTTTAATTTAAATCTGACTATTCTCATAAGATGACAGCACATTAGGGCACAAAAACCTCTCATGAGCCAACCAAAAGTGATTTTGTCTTCTTTAGATATCTTTTTTACAACTGCAAGGATATTAAGAACTTAAAGTATTACAGATCTACCCCATCAACGAGCTGTTCAAAAGCAGAAGAGCTGGTCTTGTTGTAGACCATGTTACTGCTTGCTATAGGAAGACATCAGACATTGATGTGTGAAGACGGCGTGTAGTTTATCAGCGAGTAATTATCTTGGAGGTTTCGCTTGTGATTGCAAGATTGGACATTGGTAATATAAAATGCTGCAAGTCCGTTTCCTATGGTTATTGGTAAGACAGATGGCAGGAGTGCTGCATGGCCTTGGCTGTAACAAGGACCAGGCCTTTATGTAGGCTTGCCTGTTGCAGCAGTCCACGAAGGAAGACACTAGAGGTATGGGCTCTACAGTTGGTACTACCCTCCAGTGTCCAGCTCAAAAACAAGCTGGATTACATACGTGTGTATGTTCATTTGCAAATTGCTGAAACCTTTCAACAGGACTGGAAAAACAAGATGAGAAGTTAGCATAAGCAAGTGGGAGAGGGGAGGAAAGTGGTACTCGATAGGTGAAACCAAGAGGATTTACTCCAGCATTTTGTGTGTTTTGCTGGTATATTGTAACTTTGCAGATCATTCTGGATTGACTGGTGCTCCCTCCCTACTTTTTAATGCTACTTAACATTTTTAAATGTTGATTTCCAAGGAGTAAGTAGATAAATGATGAATAATGGTATTCCCAACACTGGTCCTTGATACTATCTATTTTTTATTACTCTGAATCCTTTACCCATATTTTCTGCTTTCTGTCTGAAGCTGTCTTAAATTTTTGGAACAATCATTGAAGCAAGTGGTGCGTTATGCAAGTATTACAACTCTGGTTACCTCTCTTTTTGCTGCTCAGTCTTGAGTTCAATTTGTTTAACATTAATCTGCAGTATCTTGTGAGATCCTTTCGGGAAACTACATCAATTGCATCTATTGTTATTGGTTATCTTTTTTAAAGAGTTTCACCTCTCCTGGTTTTGAAATTCCTGCTGATTCTTTTAACATGAAATTCTTTAGATGTGGGAAATCTTCAGCAGCACACACAAAATGCTGGTAGCAGCAATATTTAGTGATATCTCAGTGGTCAGTAAAAGAAATGACCTCTACATGTCCCAATCTGCAAACTGCCATGAGATAAGAATGAATGTTAATCCCTTCACCTTTACCATGCCCCCACTCATAGAAACATAGAAACCTACAGCACAATTCTGGCCCTTCGGCTCACAAACTGTGCCGAACATGTACTTATTTCTGGCTTAAATCAACAGCTCCTCCAGAAAAACACACGTTTTGCCCCATTAGTCCATCAAATATAAGATCTTTCAAACATATCTGAATTGATAAGGGGGGAAAGAATGGGGAAAAAGAATGGAGATTAAAAAAAGCATCACTGCAGAGCCTATGGAAGAGAGAGGTACAATGTGCTGCTCTCCTACACGTGTGCTGGCGGTGAGGCTGACACTGGGCCTCGTTCAGGCGAAGTGGCAAATATGACAAAGATTCTGGAAGAGATAAGGGAATTTCAAAAAGATATAAGGCAGCAATTCAGTGATATAAAGTCAGAGCTCGCCAATGTCAATCAGAAAATAGCGGTGTCAGAGACTTGAATTGAGAAGGTGGAAGATCGCGTGCAAAACGTGGAACTATGGAAGAGAGAGGTACAATGTGCTGCTCTCCTACACGTGTGCTGGCGGTGAGGCTGACACTGGGCCTCGTTCAGGCGAAGTGGCAAATATGACAAAGATTCTGGAAGAGATAAGGGAATTTCAAAAAGATATAAGGCAGCAATTCAGTGATATAAAGTCAGAGCTCGCCAATGTCAATCAGAAAATAGCGGTGTCAGAGACTTGAATTGAGAAGGTGGAAGATCGCGTGCAAAACGTGGAACTATGGAAGAGAGAGGTACAATGTGCTGCTCTCCTACACGTGTGCTGGCGGTGAGGCTGACACTGGGCCTCGTTCAGGCGAAGTGGCAAATATGACAAAGATTCTGGAAGAGATAAGGGAATTTCAAAAAGATATAAGGCAGCAATTCAGTGATATAAAGTCAGAGCTCGCCAATGTCAATCAGAAAATAGCGGTGTCAGAGACTTGAATTGAGAAGGTGGAAGATCGCGTGCAAAACGTGGAACTATGGAAGAGAGAGGTACAATGTGCTGCTCTCCTACACGTGTGCTGGCGGTGAGGCTGACACTGGGCCTCGTTCAGGCGAAGTGGCAAATATGACAAAGATTCTGGAAGAGATAAGGGAATTCCAAAAAGATATAAAGCAGCAATTCAGTGATATAAAGTCAGAGCTCGCCAATGTCAATCAGAAAATAGCGGTGTCAGAGACTTGAATTGAGAAGGTGGAAGATCGCGTGCAAAACGTGGAACTATGGAAGAGAGAGGTACAATGTGCTGCTCTCCTACACGTGTGCTGGCGGTGAGGCTGACACTGGGCCTCGTTCAGGCGAAGTGGCAAATATGACAAAGATTCTGGAAGAGATAAGGGAATTCCAAAAAGATATAAAGCAGCAATTCAGTGATATAAAGTCAGAGCTTGCCAATGTCAATCAGAAAATAGCGGTGTCAGAGACTTGAATTGAGAAGGTGGAAGATCGCGTGCAAAACGTGGAACTATGGAAGAGAGAGGTACAATGTGCTGCTCTCCTACACGTGTGCTGGCGGTGAGGCTGACACTGGGCCTCGTTCAGGCGAAGTGGCAAATATGACAAAGATTCTGGAAGAGATAAGGGAATTCCAAAAAGATATAAGGCAGCAATTCAGTGATATAAAGTCAGAGCTCGCCAATGTCAATCAGAAAATAGCGGTGTCAGAGACTTGAATTGAGAAGGTAGAAGATCGCGTGCAAAACGTGGAACTATGGAAGAGAGAGGTACAATGTGCTGCTCTCCTACACGTGTGCTGGCGGTGAGGCTGACACTGGGCCTCGTTCAGGCGAAGTGGCAAATATGACAAAGATTCTGGAAGAGATAAGGGAATTTCAAAAAGATATAAGGCAGCAATTCAGTGATATAAAGTCAGAGCTCGCCAATGTCAATCAGAAAATAGCGGTGTCAGAGACTTGAATTGAGAAGGTGGAAGATCGCGTGCAAAACGTGGAACTATGGAAGAGAGAGGTACAATGTGCTGCTCTCCTACACGTGTGCTGGCGGTGAGGCTGACACTGGGCCTCGTTCAGGCGAAGTGGCAAATATGACAAAGATTCTGGAAGAGATAAGGGAATTCCAAAAAGATATAAAGCAGCAATTCAGTGATATAAAGTCAGAGCTTGCCAATGTCAATCAGAAAATAGCGGTGTCAGAGACTTGAATTGAGAAGGTGGAAGATCGCGTGCAAAACGTGGAACTATGGAAGAGAGAGGTGCAATGTGCTGCTCTCCTACACGTGTGCTGGCGGTGAGGCTGACACTGGGCCTCGTTCAGGCGAAGTGGCAAATATGACAAAGATTCTGGAAGAGATAAGGGAATTCCAAAAAGATATAAAGCAGCAATTCAGTGATATAAAGTCAGAGCTCGCCAATGTCAATCAGAAAATAGCGGTGTCAGAGACTTGAATTGAGAAGGTGGAAGATCGCGTGCAAAACGTGGAACTATGGAAGAGAGAGGTACAATGTGCTGCTCTCCTACACGTGTGCTGGCGGTGAGGCTGACACTGGGCCTCGTTCAGGCGAAGTGGCAAATATGACAAAGATTCTGGAAGAGATAAGGGAATTCCAAAAAGATATAAGGCAGCAATTCAGTGATATAAAGTCAGAGCTTGCCAATGTCAATCAGAAAATAGCGGTGTCAGAGACTTGAATTGAGAAGGTGGAAGATCGCGTGCAAAACGTGGAACTATGGAAGAGAGAGGTACAATGTGCTGCTCTCCTACACGTGTGCTGGCGGTGAGGCTGACACTGGGCCTCGTTCAGGCGAAGTGGCAAATATGACAAAGATTCTGGAAGAGATAAGGGAATTCCAAAAAGATATAAGGCAGCAATTCAGTGATATAAAGTCAGAGCTTGCCAATGTCAATCAGAAAATAGCGGTGTCAGAGACTTGAATTGAGAAGGTGGAAGATCGCGTGCAAAACGTGGAACTATGGAAGAGAGAGGTACAATGTGCTGCTCTCCTACACGTGTGCTGGCGGTGAGGCTGACACTGGGCCTCGTTCAGGCGAAGTGGCAAATATGACAAAGATTCTGGAAGAGATAAGGGAATTCCAAAAAGATATAAAGCAGCAATTCAGTGATATAAAGTCAGAGCTCGCCAATGTCAATCAGAAAATAGCGGTGTCAGAGACTTGAATTGAGAAGGTGGAAGATCGCGTGCAAAACGTGGAACTATGGAAGAGAGAGGTACAATGTGCTGCTCTCCTACACGTGTGCTGGCGGTGAGGCTGACACTGGGCCTCGTTCAGGCGAAGTGGCAAATATGACAAAGATTCTGGAAGAGATAAGGGAATTTCAAAAAGATATAAAGCAGCAATTCAGTGATATAAAGTCAGAGCTTGCCAATGTCAATCAGAAAATAGCGGTGTCAGAGACTTGAATTGAGAAGGTGGAAGATCGCGTGCAAAACGTGGAACTATGGAAGAGAGAGGTACAATGTGCTGCTCTCCTACACGTGTGCTGGCGGTGAGGCTGACACTGGGCCTCGTTCAGGCGAAGTGGCAAATATGACAAAGATTCTGGAAGAGATAAGGGAATTCCAAAAAGATATAAAGCAGCAATTCAGTGATATAAAGTCAGAGCTCGCCAATGTCAATCAGAAAATAGCGGTGTCAGAGACTTGAATTGAGAAGGTGGAAGATCGCGTGCAAAACGTGGAACTATGGAAGAGAGAGGTACAATGTGCTGCTCTCCTACACGTGTGCTGGCGGTGAGGCTGACACTGGGCCTCGTTCAGGCGAAGTGGCAAATATGACAAAGATTCTGGAAGAGATAAGGGAATTCCAAAAAGATATAAAGCAGCAATTCAGTGATATAAAGTCAGAGCTCGCCAATGTCAATCAGAAAATAGCGGTGTCAGAGACTTGAATTGAGAAGGTGGAAGATCGCGTGCAAAACGTGGAACTATGGAAGAGAGAGATACAATGTGCTGCTCTCCTACACGTGTGCTGGCGGTGAGGCTGACACTGGGCCTCGTTCAGGCGAAGTGGCAAATATGACAAAGATTCTGGAAGAGATAAGGGAATTTCAAAAAGATATAAGGCAGCAATTCAGTGATATAAAGTCAGAGCTCGCCAATGTCAATCAGAAAATAGCGGTGTCAGAGACTTGAATTGAGAAGGTGGAAGATCGCGTGCAAAACGTGGAACTATGGAAGAGAGAGGTACAATGTGCTGCTCTCCTACACGTGTGCTGGCGGTGAGGCTGACACTGGGCCTCGTTCAGGCGAAGTGGCAAATATGACAAAGATTCTGGAAGAGATAAGGGAATTTCAAAAAGATATAAGGCAGCAATTCAGTGATATAAAGTCAGAGCTTGCCAATGTCAATCAGAAAATAGCGGTGTCAGAGACTTGAATTGAGAAGGTGGAAGATCGCGTGCAAAACGTGGAACTATGGAAGAGAGAGGTACAATGTGCTGCTCTCCTACACGTGTGCTGGCGGTGAGGCTGACACTGGGCCTCGTTCAGGCGAAGTGGCAAATATGACAAAGATTCTGGAAGAGATAAGGGAATTTCAAAAAGATATAAAGCAGCAATTCAGTGATATAAAGTCAGAGCTCGCCAATGTCAATCAGAAAATAGCGGTGTCAGAGACTTGAATTGAGAAGGTGGAAGATCGCGTGCAAAACGTGGAACTATGGAAGAGAGAGGTACAATGTGCTGCTCTCCTACACGTGTGCTGGCGGTGAGGCTGACACTGGGCCTCGTTCAGGCGAAGTGGCAAATATGACAAAGATTCTGGAAGAGATACGGGGATTCCAAAAAGATATAAAGCAGCAATTCAGTGATATAAAGTCAGAGCTTGCCAATGTCAATCAGAAAATAGCGGTGTCAGAGACTTGAATTGAGAAGGTAGAAGATCGCGTGCAAAACGTGGAACTATGGAAGAGAGAGGTACAATGTGCTGCTCTCCTACACGTGTGCTGGCGGTGAGGCTGACACTGGGCCTCGTTCAGGCGAAGTGGCAAATATGACAAAGATTCTGGAAGAGATAAGGGAATTCCAAAAAGATATAAAGCAGCAATTCAGTGATATAAAGTCAGAGCTCGCCAATGTCAATCAGAAAATAGCGGTGTCAGAGACTTGAATTGAGAAGGTAGAAGATCGCGTGCAAAACGTGGAACTATGGAAGAGAGAGGTACAATGTGCTGCTCTCCTACACGTGTGCTGGCGGTGAGGCTGACACTGGGCCTCGTTCAGGCGGAATGGTGTCGCAGCAACAACCTGGTACTCAACGTCGGTAAGATGAAAGATCCTATTTATTTATATTATATTTATTACTCTGCCGCATCTTTGCCATGTAATCACCATAATTATTCAAAATTTTCAATACCCTCTCAAATAAAAGTAGCCTTTCCTGATTCAAATGTGTGCAGATTCAAAGACAATGTCAATGACACCAAAATCTTCTATTGACATCATGCATTATCACAAATTTAAATACCATTATGCTTTTCAAAATATCCTAAATTGAGCAGTACCCCTTTCATCTGGTTTATATTGAATATCACAGAAGTCATTATATATTAAATTGTTTGGCTTGAAAACAATAAACTGACTGTAGCTTTATTCAAACAATGTCTCATAGAAGGCTAGATATAAACTGCGTTCAGGTGAGGTAGATGGAAAGAGAATCAGAGAAGCTTTGGAATGAAACTGATAGGAATTCCAAGATCTGCTCTAACCCAACTAATAGCCTTTTTTAATGACAAGAGCAAATACTAAAATTTGAGGAACTGAAAATCTCTTTCACTGAAGCCAAATTACTGAACAAATTAACAGGGTTAAATGCTGACAAGTCATCAGGATGAAATGACCTGCTTTCTCAGGCCTTAAAGGAATCAGCTGCAGAAACAGTGGACAAAAGATTGGATTTAAATCAACCATATCTCAAGGTTAGAGATAACATTGCTTTTAACCTATATTTTACTGCTCTATGTCTATCAATGCACTGATCAGTGAACTGATAATGACAGAAAATATTGAAAATATTTGCCAAAGCTGTTCAGAAAGTACATTCACGCTACAGGCCAAAAATTTTATAAATGATTCCACTAAAGAACTGAGCTACTACTGCATCATTAAAAGAAAGCAGGCAAGCCATCAGATTAGCAGATCATTTCCGGGCAGGCTGTAAAGTGGGTTTACTTTGACTCCAATGAAATTTTGAATACATGACTACATCCTCCATATCAGTCCTTATAGAAACATAGAAACATAGAAAATAGGTGGGACCAATCACTGGGACCAAAAAGTGGAAGAGATTCTATACAGGAAATCAAAATCACAAAACATCTGCACCTCATAGCTTGAAGTAAACAGAAAATTGCTCGTTAATAAATTTTGTTAAATATTAAGTTTAAAAAAACACGACTGAAGGGAGTCAGAAAAAAATACAAGCTCAGATTAAGTAAAGGCTTGTTATCAGTGTGAACTTGAAAATCTTGAAATCTTGACTTGTAAATCTTGCACTTATTTCTATGGTAACTGTTTTGTATTTTTTCTAATATTTGTATTTTTGTATATCTGCACACTTCTAATGCTACTGTGACACTGTCATTTCCTTTGGGATCAATAAAGCATCAACCTATTTCATAATGCAGATAGAAATTTAAAATTACAATCATTATACTATCTTTTGAAATAACATCAATAAAGCATATATGAAATTATATAGGTTCATCATCATTATTAATCAACTGAAAATATCACCATTCAAAACATTAATGCAAAGACAATGCATCACAAGAGAACAGAATAGCTACTTGGTTAAATTAGATTACAATAGCTCATTATTTTTATTACAAACATCACACCTCCAACCACAGAAATGACCTAGCACTCCTGTATATTTTAATGTAAAAAAGTATTTATATACTTTATGGTTAAATGCATTGAGGTTTATATTTTCAAACATCCTGACTTAATGCTGAGCAAGCCCAGATTTGTTCATATTACATTTTCCATTGTGAGGAATTCGAGCCACCCACAGAAATAAAGACTCTGTGTATACAATCACCTTTCTACATAGCAACCTAATGACCTTTAGCAATTGAAAGCTCAAAGTAATGTAGTCAGCTTTCTGCAGTGATTGAGCTAAAATATTTATCTGTAACTTTTAAGACATTAAGATATAAAACAAAGGTATAGAAGTATATTCTTGATCACATGTGCTAAACATAAATCAGAGCAATATCCAGAATCTCAAACATTTAAGTTGTAAACTGCTGGAAGACAACTGTCTCCAGCCATTCACATAATGCTGCCAAGAACAGCTACCAAATTTCAGTTCACAAATAAACCAAACTGTAAGCACCAACTTCTGCATGCCTGTGAGTTTTGGAACTCATACAGCATACTGCCCACTGTACAGCTGGAGCATTAAAGCTAAAAGAATGTCCAAGATCAAATATATCTATCATTCAACAAATTAAGCTTTAGCTGCCAAGCTGCCACTCACACTACCGACAGTATGATTTAGAAAAGCTATCATAACATTATGGAGGTTAGTTAAAAAGAAAGATGAACAACTAATTTTCTAAGCAAGTAAAATTGAAGCCTTCTGAAGCTGCTCATTAAATGTTTCAAATAAAACAAATTTCCAGATTTTCTGAAAGTTATAATAACAATGTTGGCACTTTTCTATTGAGTACTATTTGAACAGCAGTATATTGTTCTAAGTGCCTAAATTCATTCCTTCAAAGAAAAGCCACGCCATGGAAATAACTCTAAGAAACCAGATGGACAGCATCACAATTTATTTATTCAGTGAACATTTTCCAGTACAAAATATGTGCTACTAAATCACTTGATAAGGTTACCTAGATGATACATTACAGTAATTGTTTTATAATCCTGATTAAGTGAATGTAACATGGAGGAAAAACTAAACTGTTATCCAATTTTGATTGAAACTTTAAATTTCCTCAGACTGAAAGTCCAAATTAAAATTATTCCACCAATTTTTGTATGTCAATCTTTTAAGACCCTTGTTTTAGAAACTGTAGTAGTGGTTCCGGTGACATCATCGTTCAGAATGGCAGCTTAAATCAACAGCTCCTCAGAAAACAGATATTTTGCCCTGTTAGGGCATCAAATATAAGATCCTTCGAACATATCTGAATTGATAAGGGGGGCAAGAATGGGGAGAAAGAATGGAGATAAAAAAAAAGCATCACTGTGGAGCCTATGGACGTGTGCGTAGTGGACAGGCTGACGCGGGGCCTCATTCAGGCGAAGCGACAAATATGATGAAGATTCTGGAAGAGATAAGCCAAGTCCAAAAAGTTATAAAACAACAACTCAATGATATAAAGTCAGAGCTCGCCAACGTCAATCAGAAAATAGTGCTGGCAGAGACTCAAGAAGGCGGAAGACGGCGTGCAAAACATGGAACAGATACTAAGTAAGACGATAAAAATATTAAATCAACAGGAAAATAAATTGCTTGACCAGGAGGGAAGATCGTGACAGAAAAATATCAGGATTTATAATGTTCCTGAAGGAGTGGAGGGAGTGTCGAAGATAGACTTTGAAGACAAGCTGCTGTGGGAAGCGCTGGAGTTTCCTCCGAATATGGAGATGGAAATAGAAAGGGCACATCGTTCTCTCGCCCAGCGGCTTGCCGGAGACAGATAAAGTAAACCATGATCCATTATACTTAGATTCCTTCAATTCAAGAGCAAGGCAGAGATTCTACGAAGGGCCTGGGGTGAGAAGAGGGTATTTTGGAACAGGAAGTTAATATACTTCGATCATGATTACTCCCCGGTGGTCCTATAGAAACGGAAGGAATATTCTGAAGTGAAATGAATAATAAAGGAAGAAAATATTAAATTTCAAAGCCTGTACCCTGCTAAACTGAGATTATTTTACCAAGAAGGGATATGACTGTACCAGAGGGTGGAAGAGGCGACTATAGACATGAACAACAGAGTCCATTAGCGTGGTCAAACCAAGGGAAGGTCTGGCTGAGCAGTTATCCCGATCTGCTTGGGAAATAGTAAGAGAACCGAGAAAGCAGGGGACGGGAACAGGACCAGAGAAGGATATTAGGAAGAGACTGCGAGTTCTCTGAAGACAACCCTCACCAACTCCAGAAGAGCCATAAGGTTTGGCTAACTTTAAAAGTGCTGATAAACTAAACAGAAGCAAAAATAGATGGTGATATACCTATCTCGAGAAATACGTGTTATAATGTGGTTCTTATATTACTCAATTTTTTTAAAAATTCATTTATTCATTCCTTTTTCCCCACCTAAATGAAAATATATACATGGGAGGAATATACAGGGAACTCATTTCTGTGTAATGAACATAGTTTTTTTCACTTACTTTTACAGGTACAGCAACGGGGGCCCTCAACCCACAGGTAGGAGGGGCAAACCCCCACAGCTAGATGTTTCTTCTAGCTCAACTCAGGGTCATCTAGACACCCCAGCTTTGGAATCCCACCTTCGTTACCCTTTTTTTTTATTATTCGTGTTTCTTGGCTCTTATTTGTTCAGGGAGTACATCGATTAAGTTATATTCTGCAAATTTCAATGATATACTAACAGATAAACACACATGGCTAAGGACAAAGTAAAATTCATTTCTTTAAATCTCAATGGGCTGTTGAATCCAGTCAAATGCAGTAAAATTCTATCAAAAATGAAAAAAGAACAAGCCCATGTAGTATATTTACAGGAAACTCACTAAAGTGATAATGAGCATGGAAAATTAAACAGAATGGGCTGCACTAATTTGTTTTTCTCCTCAAATAAATCAGGACATAGCAGGAGGAGTTGTTATTCTCATCTCAAGTAAGCTAAATTTTGAAAAAGTATTTGAAATGGGAGATAAGGAGGGCAGATATATTCTGGTAAGGGAGAATATAGATGGAAATCCAGCTACTTCATCGAATGCACCCCCAGGAAGTGATATTAGTTTCTTCCAGAAAATTACTAATATTATGGTAACGGAAATAGAAGGTCTCTTGATGTGTGGGGGAGACTTAAATTTACAATTACAACCAAAGTTAGAGTCTACCAATAGAAAAACCTATGAAACAAAGTCCTTACATAAGAAAGTTAACACTCCTTTTGAGGATGTTGGTCTAATTGATATATGGAGGGACCTTTCCCCGACAGAAGGGATTATACTCATTATTTTGCCCCCCATTCTGTATATACAAGAATAGACTATTTCATAACATTCGGAAAATATAGAGACAAAATAATCACATGTGGAATTGGGACAATAGATGTAAGTGACCATGCACCTATATATTTATCTGTTGATTTTGACCTACAACCAAAGAATACTAGTTGGAAACTAAATTCAAGTCTACTTAATGATCCCTATTTTACGGAACAAACTAAAAAAGAAATTGGTCTTAACTTAGAATTCAATGACAATCGAGAGGATATTCTATGGGATACTCCGAAGGCTGTCTTAAGAGGGAAAATTACAGCGATATCTTCATATAAGAAAAAAATAAGGAATAAATAAAGAATTAGAGGAATTACAAAGTAAGCTGAAGGAACTAGAAAAAAAAAATTGAGTTTGGCACAGGATACACTAGAGGAAATTTTAAAAATTAGGAATGAAATTAATAGTTTGGCTACACAAGAAAATGTTTCTGAAACAGAGATACTATGAAAGTAGATCTAAATCAATGAAAATACTGACATGGAAATTGAAAAAAAAGATAGCAGAAAATACAATTCATAGAATTAGGGATCCAAGAACAAAAGTGATAAAAAAAAATAAGCTAAGTGAAATTCATGAAGCTTTTGAAATGTTTTACAAAAATCTGTATTCCAAAGTTACAGGAGGAAACTTAACCCAAATTGACACCTTCCTGAATTCTTTAAGGTTACCCACTTTAAGCAAAGAACAAAATAGAAAGATGACTACTGACATAACTGAAACTGAACTAAAAACTGCAATTAGTAGGCTTAAATTAAGCAAGTCACCAGGATCAGATGGATATACGGCAGAGTGATATAAAGAGTTCAGAAGTGAGTTAATTCCTGTTTTACTCCCCACACTGAACTGGGCCCTAAGAAAGGTGCAAATACCACCCAACTGGAAGGAGGTGATAATCTCAGCTATACCGAAAGCAGGCAAGGATAAAATGGAATGTGGGTCATTTAGACCAACCTCTGTTCTTAATGTGGATTATAGAATATTTACCTCCATCATGGCCAAACGATTAGAAGAGTTTCTACCCACACTGATACATAATGATCAGACAGGTTTCATATAACAACGCCAAACACAAGACAATATACGAAGGATGCTTCACATTATGGATCTTATAAATAAAAAATGAAATTGAAGCAATAGTGATAAGCGTGGAAGCTGAAAAAGCATTTGATTTGGTTAATTGGAATTTTCTCTATAGAGTTTTACATAGATTTGGTCTACACAATTATTAAAACTATACAGGCACTATACGACAATCCTACTGCCGGGATTAAAATCAATGAATATTTATCTAATAGTTTTACCCTAGAAAGGGGCACGAGACAGGGTTGTACATGGTCACCGCTACTCTTCGCATTACAGCTGGAACTATTAGCTCAATACATCAGACAAAATGAAGAAATCAGGAGAATTACTATTAAAGGGACAGAGCATAAATTGGCCTGTTACGCGGATGACACTTTGATCTATCTAGGGCAACCAACAGACCCTTTACCTAAATTGATGCAATCCTTTGAACAAGATGGCCAATTATCAGGACACAAGATCAACATAGATAAAACCCAACTACTCTCATATAACTATAGCCTACCAAGAGAAATTGAAAGTAGATACACTTGGGCATGGCAAACAAACTCCGTCAAATATTTGGGCATCATTATGCAAAAAGATTTGGCAAAATTATTAGAATGCAATTATCAGCCTATATATAAAAAAACTGAGGAAGATATAACAAGGTGGAACCTAATCCCTTTTCTTGGTCTCAGTTCAAGGACTGAATCTATTAAAATGAATATACTGCCCAGACTACTGTATCTCTTTCAGACCCTACCAAGAGAGATTAACCAAAATCAATTCAATAAATGCAACAAGATGCTATCAAGATATTATATATGGCAAGGTAAAAGGCCTAGGGTTCGTCGCAAAACTTTGCAATTAGCCAAGGAAAAGGGGGGATGGGGCCTACCTTTTCTTGGAGATTATTATTTTGCAGCATAGTTGAGAGCTGTGATATGTTGGTGCAACCCATCATGTGACGCTCAATGGAAAAACATTGAGGACAGGATACTTTCCATCCCCATACAGGCAATTCTGGCGACAACCCGTGGGTGAAATTGACTCTTAAAATATGGAAACTATTATAAAAGAATATAAACTGGAGAGAGACATTGCAATTCTTAAACGGTGCGCATATGACTCGGATTTTACGCCAAATAAACTGGCTGCTAGATTTAAGGACTGGACAGCTAAAGGAATAACAGCTATTTACAATATAATGGAAGAAGGAACACTGTTCAGTTTTGAAATGCTCAAAGAGAAACACTTATTACAAAAACAAGACTTTTACCTATATTTACAGATGCGACGGTATATTAATAAGATGGTTAAAAATGTAACCAAGGCTAATAATCATGTCTGATAGAGCTGTTTAGAAAAGCATATAATTCAGACAACGGCAGTAAGATCATTTTAAGTGCGTATAAGGGTTTGTCAAATCTTAAAATACATTCAACTTCATACATTAAAACGAAATGGAAGGAGGAAGTAGGGATAATAATATCCGAGGAAGAATAGACAATCAATGGAAGTATACCAGTTCACAGAAATGGAGGGAGTTCGGGTGGAAAAACTTGATAAGATATTTTGTTTCACCCTCTCAGAAATCCCATTATGATAACAACCCCGTTTACTGGAGAAATTGTGGAAATCAAAATGCAAACCATTATCATATTTTCTGGGAATGCCGCATTATCAAAGACTATTGGAGTGGGATACATAATGCCCTACAAGACATTTTTAAATGTGAAATACCCTTAGAGAGTAAGACCATATACTTTGGGTACATACCTCAAGAATGGTTGAAAAGAGATAAATATTTAATGAATGTACTACTGGTGGCTGGTAAAAAGACTCTTACCAGGAAATGGTTATCACAGGACAGACCAACTCTAAATGTATGGATGGAAATTACAATGGACACTTACAAAATGGAGAAGAAAACAGCATCTGTTAATCATAAGTTGGAACAATTTTATTCATGCTGGAAAAAATGGTTTAACTACATAATACCACATAGGCTTGATTTTATTCTCACAAGTCAATGAATATGTTGTAAAAAAAACACTCCCTACTTTGTATATAGTTTTCTTCTTTCGACTGTTCTTTCATTCCTCTCCTTTCTGTAATTGTATACCTCAGATAAATATTATGTGGAGATTTGTGACAATTATATGATATATATGTACAGTATCTGAACTATATCTTATGGAAATGTTTGATGATGAAATTCGATAAAAAAATAAATTACAAAAAAAAAGAAACTGTAGTAGCATTACTCAATGAATAATCAAAGTCAATTTTTAAAACTTTGCTTGAGAAATTGACATACTAAGGTCCAATTCTGTTTAGGCTTACCATCATTTCCCATTGAAGATAGTATCTTTTCTCGCTCCTCCCATGGCAAGGCACTCAGAGTAGGCATATCGTCAGGGAACACCGCCCTTTTCCGACCAAGTGCAACGGCAGCCCGCCTGCAAACATGTTTTATCCGAGGACCTGATATTGCTGTTTCTGATGAATCACTTTCTTGACCCTGATACAATCAAATAAAAATATAATTCACCTGAAATACTAAAGTAAAAGAAATTTCCAGTTTATTTTCATTATGTACGCAAACCTTGGAGATAATACTCAACTGATGAATAAATAATAATAAATTAGTGACACCACTCAATCTCTGGCACTAACATAAAATCATATTTTTTGACATTTAAGGTATGGTTTCTGCTGCCCAAAATGTATTCTTTATTATGAAAAAGATATTGAGAAAATTATTGAGGTGCCTTCTTTAATGACTACAGTTATGTGTTAAAGGAACGCCCGTGGTATTTTTAGGAAATTAGATTCAGGACTTTAACCCAGTGCATAGCCTAGAACTTGTAGAGAGCTTGCAGAACTGATGTTTCCATGCACCAACTGTCTAGCAAAGGTACTAACTGGCAAGATCTTATCATCTCAATTATAGAAGCTGCATCTCTGCAAAGCCTGGCACTTGGGAATCAAGAAAGTGCAATGATTTAATTGAATTTCGATATACTTATTAATATTACAAGTAAAATAAGGTAGCAGAGGTGTCAAGAGTAATGTTCAATCAGTCATCAGGAAGTAGCCATGGACGTACATGTGACCAAAATATTGCTGAGATCTTCCTAGAAGTTGGCTGAGCTCTAAAGAAAGCATTTATTGTTAGGAGATCATTCACCTTCGTCAATGATGAAATAGTCTATGTATGAAGCCAGAGGACATGTGTGGTCCTGAATGAATACTTTAAGTAAATATTCATAGGAGAAGGATGGAAATCCTGCATAGTAGATAGGTCAGGAGGTCAGGGCAACTGGGTTCCAAAACTAGGAGGAAAAACTAGGCGGAAAAGGAACATGAAGATTAAAAGGGGAACTGCAAGAAAAATAACGGATTTTAAGTGTAATATGGACTAAATCACAAACTTGAAATTAAATATTATTTGTATCATCTGTGATAATGTGATTGATTAAAGGTACTGTGTTGTACTGCTGAATGGCAATTAGTAACTAACAGTGCGTCTAAACAGGTTTAGCTGCAGGAAACAGGGAAATAAAGCTGGAAGAATGGGATTTCTCCTGAGAGTCAGTGTGGACCTGACTACTAGTGTAGACATCACGCCTGGACTACGCTACCAAAATTCATTACTTCACATAGGTTTGTCTTAAATTCCATCTCCCAGACACCAGATTCTGGTACAGGTCCACAATCCCTTATCCAAAATTCTGAAATCCAAAAAGCTCTAAAAACCGAAGTTTTTCTCACCAACAGCTGACGTCACTCAGGTGTGACGTGGCAGCACTAGCCGAGGCCACCAGACATCAGTTGTGTCTCAGTGCTCGTACTGGTTACACATGCATTTGCTGTTCGCTGATATTTTGTGTTCACTGTTGACTTTGTGTTTAATTTCACTGTGAAAATGTCAAAAAGAGCTGCAGATACCCCTATGGGTGACAATGAGAAAAAGAGAAGGAAGCATCTATCATTATCAATAACGCAGAAAGTGGAGTTACTGCAGAAGCTTGATCGTGGTGTGTCTGTGCGGCGTCTTACTGAAGAAAATAGTGTCAGAACTACCACTGTACATGATTTAAATAAACAGAAAGACAAGTTACTGAAGTTTTATAGTGACAGTGATGACCATAAACTAATGAAAAATAGGAAAACAGTGCACAGGGCAAAAAATGAAGATGCTGACCATGTGTTGACTGAATGGATTAGACAACGAAGAAGTGAGCGTATGCCGCTGATTGGCATGTTGATCATGAAATAAGCTAGAATATACCATGAAGAACTGAACATTGAAGGTGAGTGTCAATATTCAGAGGGTTGGCTGCATAAGTTTAAGAAGCGTCATGGTATAAAATATCTAAAAATCTGTGGTGAAAAAGCTTCTGCTGATCATAAAGCAGCTGAAAACTACATCGACGAATTTGCCATGATAATATCTGATGAAAACCTTAGCCCTGAACAAATTTACAATGCTGATGAAACAGCTTTGTATTGGTGCTACGTTCCTAGAAAAACATTAACAACGACTGATGAGAGAGCACCAACAGGTTTTAAAGATGCTAAGGACAGGTTAACTATTCTTGGGTGTGCCAATGCAGCAGGCACACACAAAGTAAAGTTGGCAGTGACTGGAAAAAGCCAACATTCGAGATTTCTGGAAGGTGTATGCAATTTACCTGTGCATTATTATGCAAACAAGGATGTTTCCTGACTGGTTCAATAACCACTTTGTACCAGCAGCAGTAGCTCACTGCAGGCAAGCTGGACTGGAAGAAAACTGTAAAATTTTATTGTTCCTGCACAACTGCTCCGCACACCCCCCTGCTGAACTTCTTGTGAAAAGTATTTTTGCAATTTACTTGCCCCCAATGTGACTTCTACATTACAGCCTTGTGACCAAGGAATTTTACGCTCCATGAAGAGCAAGTATAAAGACTATTTTTTGAATTGTATGCTTTCTTGGGTCAACAGAGGAGTAGGAATCCAGGACTTTCTGAAAGAGTTCAATGTTAAGGATGTCATTTACGCAGTTGCTAATGCCTGTGTAGGCCCCCTGGCCAGCCTCAGGGTTGCTCAGCTCGCTGTCCTCTAGGGAAACAACCCTCGGCCCCGCCAAACTGGGTAATCAGTTTGAGTGGATGCTGTGTGATGTACCCCACACCGCCCAAATAATACACCAGATATGATTAAATGATTTACGGTTTATAGATATTACTGGAACTGTATAGTTAACAGAGAATAAAATATAAAAGGAAAATAAAAGGCGCCACACGTATCAAAGTTCAATCTCTTCGTGCACAAACAGTTGGAGCTCAGGTCCCTTCTTCTTCACCTTGTGACCCCTCGGATCACCTCGACCGGCCGCCTGGGACCATCAACGGTGGTCGACCAGATGCTCCACACGGGTCCGTCTCCATCTCCTCTCCTCACCAAATGCACCACTCGGGGTCCGAACCCGTTAGCGGACTCACAACACCTGGTCCATCCTCTGTCTCTCTCTCCCGCCTTCTCCCTCAAAACCCCGAGCATACCATATCTAACAGACACACCAAAGCATAACAACTATCGCAATTGGTTCATTCGTCCTCTTATCAATAGATAATCCAAAACAAACTGCTAGCAGGAGGGACTTTCTCAGCAGTTAACATAACAAAGAAGGCCTTTCAATTATAACATAAAAAAGAAGCCATTTTAATTAGACTTCGCAGTGACATTAAAAAAAAAGAAACCCCTTACACTTGGAATGATCTTGATACACTAACATTAACAAATGCTTGGCACAGACTTTGGCCTACAACGAAGTTTGATGTAAATGAACCTACAGATCAAGACTTTGAAGGATTTTGTTTCACTAACGAGAAGACGGTAATATCAAACCTCGTAACTTTACTCTAAAATGCCATCGAACCAAAGTGTAAATAAGTTAGAGGAAGCTGATATCGAAGAAATGCTGAACATTGACAATGCACCTGTTGTGCATTCCTTGAGTGATGGGGAAATTGCTGAAATGGTGTTAAATACAGATAAGCATGAAGACAGTAGTGATGATGATGACATTGTGAACACAGGTGAAAAAATTGAGTTTGGCACAGGATACACTAGAGGAAATTTTAAAAATTAGGAATGAAATTAATAGTTTGGATGCACAAGAAATTAGAAAAAAGATTAGTGTTTCTGAAACAGAGACACTATGAAAGTGGATCTAAATCAATGAAAATACTGGCGTGGAAACTGATTAAAAAGAAGATAGCAGAAAATACAATTCATAGAATTAGGGATCCAAGAACAAAAATGATAGAAAATAAGCTAAGTGAAGTTCAACATACATCAAAGTTGCTGGTGAACGCAGCAGGCCAGGCAGCATCTATAGGAAGAGGCGCAGTCGCAGCCTGACGAAGGGTCTCGGCCTGAAACGTCGACTGCGCCTCTTCCTATAGATGCTGCCTGGCCTGCTGCGTTCACCAGCAACTTTGATGTGTGTTGCTTGAATTTCCAGCATCTGCAGAATTCCTGTTATCTAAGTGAAATTCAAGAAGCTTTTGAAATGTTTTATAAAACTCTATATTCTAACGTTCCAGGGGGAAGCATAACCCAAATTGACACCTTCCTGAATTCTTTAGAGTTACCCACTTTAAGCAAAGAACAAAATAGAACGATGACTGCTGGCATAACTGAAGCTGAACTAAAAACTGCAATTAGTAGGCTTAAATTAAACAACTCACCAGGGTCAGATGGATATACGGCAGAGTGATATAAAGAGTTCAGAAGTGAGTTAATTCCTGTTTTACTCCCCACACTGAACTGGGCCCTAAGAAGGGTGCAAATGCCACCCAACTGGAAGGAGGTGATAATCTCAGCTATACCGAAAGCAGGCAAGGATAAAATGGAATGTGGGTCATTTAGACCAACCTCTGTTCTTAATGTGGATTATAGAATATTTACCTCCATCATGGCCAAACGATTAGAAGAGTTTCTACCCACACTTATACATAATGATCAGACAGGTTTTATATAACAACTGCAAACACAAGACAATATACGAAGGACACTTCACATTATGGATCACATAAAAAAAATGAAATTGAAGCAATAGTGATAAGCGTGGATGCTGAAAAGGCGTTTAATTGGATTTTTCTTTACAAAGTTTTACATAGGTTTGGTCTACATGACACAATTATTAAAACTATACAGGCACTATACAACAATCTTACTGCTAGGATTAAAATCAATGGATATTTATCTAAGCAGCATACATCAAAGTTGCTGGTGAATGCAGCAGGCCAAGCAGCATCTATAGGAAGAGGTGCAGTCGACGTTTCAGGCCGAGACCCTTCGATATTTATCTAATAGTTTTACCCTAGAAACGGGCACGAGACAGGGTTGTGCATGGTCACCGCTACTCTTCACATTATATCTGGAACCATTAGCTCAATACATCAGACAAAATGAAGAAATCAGGGGAATTACTATTAAAGGGACAGAGCATAAATTGGCCAGTTATGCGGATGACATTTTGATCTATCTAGGGCAACCAACGTACTCTTTACCTAAATTGATGCGATCCTTTGAACAATATGGCCAATTATCAGGATACAAGATCAACACAGATAAAACCCAACGACTTTCATATAACTATAGCCCACCAAGAGAAATTGAAAGTAGATATCCTTGGGCATGGCAAACAGAGTCTGTCAAATATTTGGGCATCACTATGCCAAAAGATTTGGCAAAATGATCAGAATGCAATTATCAGCCTATATATAAAAAATTAAGGAAGATATACCAAGATGGAAGCTAATTCCTTTTCTTGGTCTCAGTTCAAGGATTGAATCTATTAAAATGAATATACTGCCCAGACTACTATATCTCTTTCAGACCCTATCAATAGAGATTAACCAAAATCAATTCAATGAATGGAACAAGATGCTATCAAGATATATATAGCAAGGTAAAAGTCCCAGGGTTCGTCTCAAAACTTTGCCATTAGCCAAGGAAAAGGGGTGGGGGGGCCTACCTTCTCTTAGAGATTATTATTTTGCAGCTCAGTTGAGAGCTGTGATATGTTGGTGCGACCCATCACATGACACTCAATGGAAGAACATTGAGGAGTCGATATTTTCCATCCCCATACAGGCAATTTAGGCTGATGAGAACCTCCAAAGTTACATAAATACAATTGATAATCCTTGGGTGAAATGGACTCTTAAAATATGGAAAACTGTTATAAAAGAATATAAACTAGAGAGAGACATTGCAATTCTTAAATGGTGTGCATATGACTTGGATTTTACGCCAAATAAACTGGATGCTAGATTTAAGGACTGGACAGCTAAAGGAATAACAGTTCTTTGAAATATAATGAAAGAAGGAACACTATTCAGTTTTGAAATGCTCAAAGAGAAACACTTGTTAGAAAAACAAGACTTTTACTGGTGCTTACAGATGTAACAGTATGTTAATAGGGCAGTTAAAAATGTAACCGAGGCAAGTAGGACCTAGGACCTTGAGGGAGATTAGCGTGGAAATAGCAGGGGCTCTGACAGAAATATTTCAAATGTCATTAGAAACGGGGTTGGCGCCGGAGGATTGGCATATTGCTCATGTGGTTCCATTGTTTAAAAAGGGTTCTAAGAGTAAACCCAGCAACTATCGGCCTGTGAGTTTGACGTCAGTGGTGGGTAAATGGATGGAAAGTATTCTTAGAGATGGTGTATATAATTATCTGGATAGACAGGGTCTGATTAGGAACAGTCAACATGGATTTGTGCGTGGAAGGTCATGTTTGAAAAATCTTGTTGAATTTTTTGATGAGGTTACTAAGCAACTTGATGAGGGTAAAGTGGTGGATGTTGTCTATATGGACTTCAGTAAGGCCTTTGACAAGGTTCCACATGGAAGGATAGTTAGGAAGGTTCAATCCTTGGGCATTAATATCGAAGTAGTAAAATGGATTCAGCAGTGGCTAGATGGGAGATGCCGGAGAGAAGTGGTGGATAACTGTGTGTCAGATTGGAGGAGGGTGTGTAGTGGTGTGCCTCAGGGATCTGTACTGGGTCCAATGTTGTTTGTCATATATATTAATGATATGGATGATGGGGTGGTAAATTGGATTACCAGGTATGCAGATGATACTAAGATAGGTGGCGTTGTGGATGATGAAGTAGATTTTCAAAGCTTACAGAGAGATTTAGGACAGTTAGAAGAGTGGGCTGGAAGATGGCAGATGGAGTTTAATGCTGATAAATGTGAGGTGCTACATTTTGGTAGGACTAATCACAATAAGACATACATGGTAAATGGTAGGGCACTGAAGAATTCTGTAGAACAGAGAGATCTAGGAATAATGATGCATAGTTCCCTGAAGGTGGAATCTCATATGGATAGGGTGATGAAGAAAGCTTTTGGTATGCTGGTCTTTATTAATCAGAGCATTGAGTATAGGAGTTGGGATGTAATGTTGAAATTGTATAAGGCATTGGTAAGGCCAGATTTGGAGTATTGTGTACAGTTTTGGTCACCGAATTATAGGAAAGATGTCAATAAGATTGAGAGAGTACAGAGGAGATTTACTAAAATGTTGCCTTGGTTTCATCTTCTAAGTTACAGAGAAAGGTTGAACAAGTTGGGTCTTTATTCTTTGGAATGTTGAAGGTTGAGGGGGACTTGATAGAGGTGTTTAAAATTATGAGGGGGATTGATAGTGTTGACGTGGATAGGCTTTTTCCATTGAGAGTGGGGGAGATTCAAACAAGAGGACATGAATTGAGAGTTAAAGGGCAAAAGTTTAGGGGTAACATGAGGGGGAACTTCTTTACTCAGAGAGTGGTAGCTGTGTGGAACGAGCTTCCAGCGGAAGTGTTTGAAGCAGGTTCGATGTTGTCGTTAGAAGTTACATTGGATAGATATATGGACAGGAAAGAAATGGAGCGTTATGGGCTGGGTGCAAGTCGGTGGGACTAGGTGAGAGTAAGAGTTCGGGACTGTCTAGAAGGGCCGAGATGGCCTGTTTCTGTGCTGTAATTGTTATATGGTTATATGGTTATAAGTACATGTCTGATAGAGCTATTTAGAAAAGCATATAATTCAGACAATGGTAGCAGAATCATTTCAAGCATGTGTAAGCCTTTGTCAAATCTTAGAACACATTCGACTTCATACATTAAAACAAAATGGGAGAAGGAAAGAGGGATAATAATATCTGAGGAAGAATGGACAATAATATGGAGGTATCAATGGAAGTGTACCAGTCCACAGAAATGGAGGGAGTTCGGGTGGAAAAACTTGATAAGATATTTTATTACACCCTCTCAGAAATCCCATTATGATAGTAACCTCCTTGTTTCAGAAACAGAGATACTATGAAAGTAGATCTAAATCAATGAAAATACTGACATGGAAATTGAAAAAAAAGATAGCAGAAAATACAATTCATAGAATTAGGGATCCAAGAACAAAAATGATAAAAAATAAGCTAAGTGAAATTCATGAAGCTTTTGAAATGTTTTACAAAAATCTGTATTCCAAAGTTACAGGAGGAAACTTAACCCAAATTGACACCTTCCTGAATTCTTTAAGGTTACCCACTTTAAGCAAAGAACAAAATAGAAAGATGACTACTGACATAACTGAAACTGAACTAAAAACTGCAATTAGTAGGCTTAAATTAAGCAAGTCACCAGGATCAGATGGATATACGGCAGAGTGATATAAAGAGTTCAGAAGTGAGTTAATTCCTGTTTTACTCCCCACACTGAACTGGGCCCTAAGAAGGGTGCAAATACCACCCAACTGGAAGGAGGTGATAATCTCAGCTATACCGAAAGCAGGCAAGGATAAAATGGAATGTGGGTCGTTTAGACCAGCGGTCGCCAACCACCGGGCTGTGGACCTGTACTGGGCTGCAAAACATGTGCTACTGGGCCGTGAGGAAACGATATGAGTCAGCTGCACCTTTCCTCATTCCCTGTCAGGCACTGTTGAACTTGGACATACGGTTGCCAACTGTTCCATATTTTCCGGGATATCTCATATATTGGGCTAAATTGATTTGTCCCATATGGGACTGCCTTTACCTGTATTTCCCCAGCTAAGGTAGAGCATTCCTATGAAACCTTTTGTGCGGAAATAGTGTGAAACGAAGAAGCAATTACCATTAATTTATATAGGAAAAATTTTTGAGCGTTCCCAGACCCAAAAAATAACATAGAAACATAGAAAATAGGTGCAGGAGTAGGCCATTCGGCCCTTTGAGCCTGCACCGCCATTCAGTATGATCATGGCTGATCATCCAACTCAGAACCCAGCCTTCCCTCCATACCCCCTGACCCCTGCAGCCACAAGGGTCATATCTAACTCTCTCTTAAACATAGCCAATGAACTGGCCTCAACAGTTTCCTGTGGCAGAGAATTCCACAGATTCACCACTCTCTGTGTGAAGAAGTTTTTCCTCATCTCAGTCCTAAAAGGCTTCCCCTCTATCCTCAAACTGTGACCCCTCGTTCTGGACCTCCCCAACATCGGGAACAATCTTCGCGCATCTAGCCTGTCCAATCCCTTTAGGATCTTATACGTTTCAATCAGATCCCCCCTCAATCTTCTAAATTCCAACGAGTACAAGCCCAGTTCATCCAGTCTTTCTTCATATGAAAGTCCTGCCATCCCAGGAATCAATCTGGTGAACCTTCTTTGTACTCCCTCTATGGCAAAGATGTCTTTCCTCAGATTAGGGGACCAAAACTGCACACAATACTCCAGGTGTGGTCTCACCAAGGCCTTGTACAACTGCAGTAGTACCTCCCTGCTCCTGTACTCGAATCCTCTCGCTATAAATGCCAGCATACCGTTCGCCTTTTTCACCGCCTGCTGTACCTGCATGCCCACTTTCAATGACTGGTGTATAATGACACCCAGGTCTCGTTGCACCTCCCCTTTTCCTAATCGGCCACCATTCAGATAATAATCTGTTTTCCTATTTTTGCCACCAAAGTGGATAACTTCACATTTATCCACATTAAATTGCATCCGCCATGAGTTTGCCCACTCACCCAACCTATCCAAGTCACCCTGCATCCTCTTAGCATCCTCCCCACTGCTAACACTGCCACCCAGCTTCGTGTCATCCGCAAACTTGGAGATGCTGCATTTAATTCCCTCATCCAAGTCATTAATATATATTGTAAACAACTGGGGTCCCAGCACTGAGCCTTGCGGTACCCCACTAGTCACCGCCTGCCATTCTGAAAAGGTCCCGTTTATTCCCACTCTTTGCTGCATGTACAGTATAGTCGGGAAAATGAAGGCAAAACTGATTTGTGGGGGGAAAATGGGCATGTACGCGCATGCGCAGACAGGTGCCCACGCAAGGCTTCATGGTCATGGTAGTCTTTTTGGGGTAAAGTGTCCCGGGATTTGACTGCTACTTTTGTCCCTTACTTGGGACTGAGAAAGTTGTCAACCCTAACTGTAAAAGACATGTTGAGGTGAGTTTAACCCAACTTGAACATCCCCCCCCCGTCGGCCGGTCTGCAAAAATATTGTCGATATTAAACCGGTCTGCAGTGCTAAAAAGGTTGGGAACCCCTGATTTAGACCAATTTCTGTTCTTAATGTGGATTATTGCATATTTATGTCCATCATTACCAAATGATTGGAAGATTTTCTACCCACACTGATACATAATGATCAGACAGGTTTTATACAGAAACGCCAAACGCAAGACAATATACGAAGGACAATTCACATTATGGATCATATAAAAAAATGACATTGAAGCAATAGTGATAAGCGTGGATGCTGAAAAGGCGTTTGATACGGTTAATTGGAATTTTCTTTACAGTGTTTTACATAGATTTGGTCTACATGACACAATTATTAAAACTATACAGGCACTATATGACAATCCTACTGCCAGGATTAAAATCAATGGATATTTATCCAACAGTTTTACCCTAGAAAGGGGCACGAGACAGGGTTGTGCATGGTCACCGCTACTCTTCGCATTATAGCTGGAATCATGAGCTCAATACCTCAGACAAAATGGAGATATCAGGGGAATTACTATTAAAGCATAAATTGGCCTGTTAGGTGGATGATATTTTGACCAATCTAGGGCAACCAACATACTCTTTATCTAAATTGATGTAATCCTTTGAACAATATGGCTCATTAACAGGGAACAAGATCAACATAGATAAAACCCAACTACTCTCATATAAATATAGCCTACCAAGAGAAATTGAAAGTAGATATCCTTGGTCATGGCAAACAGAGTCTGTCAAATATTTGGGCATCACTATGCCAACAGATTTGGCAAAATTATCAGAATGCAGTTATCAGCCTCTATATAAAAAAAATTGAGGAAGATATAACAAGATGGAACCCAATTCCTTTTCTTGGTCTCAGTTCAAGGATTGAATCTATTAAAATAAATATACTGCCCAGACTACTATATCTCTTTCAGACCCTACCAATAGAGATTAACCAAAATCAATTCAATGAATGGAACAAGATGCTATCAAGGTATGTATGGCAAGGTAAAAGGCCTAGGGTTTGTCTCAAAACTTGCAATTAGCCAAGGAAAAGGGGGGATGGAGCCTACCTTCTGTTAGATATTATTATTTTGCAGCACAGTTGAGAGCTGTGATATGCTGGTGCAACCCAGCATATGACACTCAATGTAAAAACTTTGAGGGAGGATACTTTCCATCCCCATACAGGCAATTTTGGCTGATAACAACCTACAATGTTACATAAATAATATTGACAACTCGTGGGTGAAATGGACTCCTAAAATATGGAAAACTGTTATTAAAGAATATAAACTAGAGAGACACATTGCAATTCTTAAATGGTGTGCATATGACTCAGATTTTACACTGAATCAACTGGATGCTAGATTTAAGGACTGGACAGCTAAAGGAGTAACAGCTATTTGCAATATAATGGAAGAAGGAACACTGTTCAGTTTTGAAATGCTCAAAGAGAAACACTTATTAGAAAAACAAGACTTTTATCGGTATTTACAGATGCGACAGTATGTTAATAGGATGGTTAAAAATGTAACCAAGGCAAGTACATGTCTGATAGAGCTACTTAGAAAAGCATATAATTCAGACAATGGTAGCAGAATCATTTCAAGTGTGTATAAGGGTTTGTCAAATCTTAAAACACATTTGACTTCATACATTAAACAAAATGGGAGAAGGAAGGAGGGATAATAGTATCTGAGGAAAACTGGACAATAATATGGAGGTATCAGTGAAAGTGTACCAGTTCACAGAAATGGGAGTTCGGGTGGAAAAACTTGATAAGATATTTTATTGCACCCTCTCAGAAATCCCATTATGATAGTAACCTCCCTGTTTGCAGCAGAAATTGTGGAAATCAAAATGCAAACTATTATCATATTTTCTGGGAATGCCCCATTATCAAAGACTATTGGAGTGGGATACATAATGCCCTACAAGACATATTTAAATGTGAAATACCCTTACAGAGTAAGACCATATATTTTGGGTTTATACCTCAAGAATGGTTGAAAAGAGATAAATATTTAATGGATGTTCTGCTGGTGGCTGGTAATGTGACGAGAATACACATAAAATTAAGATGTTTGCTGGCCTGGGTTAGCATCAGTGGCATCAGCAGTTGGTCTGCCACCTGTCCTCAGGGGAAGGAGAGATAAGGAACAATGGAGCAGCGTCTGGAGATGTGTAATGAAGGGACGGGAGAGAGAGCTGTCTAGAGCGGCTCCCCCTTTGAACCCTGAACTGTTTGAAGTGATGGACAGACGATCTGGAGATGTGTAATGAAGGGACAGGAGAGAGGGCTGTCTGGAGCGGCTCCCCCTTTGAACCCTGAACTGTTTGAAGTGATGGACAGGCGATACCCCAGCAGGGGGATAAAAAAGGACAGGTTCGCTTAGGCAGCACACACACGACACCCGAGGTAACGAGACCCTGGAAGTGGAGCGCCTCTCACGAGTCGGTGGGAAGTATCGGACCTTAAACGCACAGGGTGGAAAGGTACGATCGGCGGGAACCCGGTGTGCGTCCGCCCTTGCTTGGGTGCCGGGTTCACTGCAGAGGATCGACCGCATCTGGAGGAGGGGTCACAGTCGGTGACCTCAGGTGACATCACCAAGGATCCGCCCAAAAGCTGCTTGTGAGCAATATCGCAGGTCTGTGAGTGGAAGCCGTTTCTGAATGATCAGTCGTTCTTGATCTCTCTCTCTCTCCCCCCACGTTGTCCATCGCCATGGCCACGATTACTGCGAACTGAACTAAATTGGGCTGAACTTTGTGTCACTTTGAAATTGGTCATTTACCCCTAGACAACGATAGAGCTTGATTGATACTGTTATCTTAATTCTGTGCACATGTGTGTTTATCATTGCTGAACTGTTGCATTTATTATCCTTCCGATTACTGTGTTGCTTGTTTCTTTAATAAAACTTTCTTAGTTCTAGTAATCCAGACTCTAATTGAGTGATCCATTTCTGCTGGTTTGGCAACCCAGTTACGGGGTACGTAACATAAGTGGGGTTCTCGTCCGCGATTTTGAACGCTAAATTTGGGACGGAGTAAATTGATTGGGTTAAAATACCCAAAAGAAAGAAAAGACAAACAGCAGAAATGGAGGTTGAGGAATTTATAAAGGCGCCGACCTTGGAGGCATTAGAGGATGCCAGGAAATCGGAATTGATAGCTGTGGCCAAATGGTTGAATCTTGCTAAGGTGAAGTCGACAATGAGGAGAGAGGAGATACACAGAGCTATCGTAGAGCACTATGTATCTAAAGGTGTGTTTCCCCAAGGTGAGCTGGGGGTGGTGTCTATTGAAAAACCTGCTGGAGACGCGGTACAGGTGCAGCTTGAAAAACTGAGACTCGAGCATGAGTTCCGGGTACAACAGTTGGAGCGAGAAGAGAAGGAGAGAGAGGTAGAAAGACAAGAGAGAGAGAGAGAGTTGGAGAGAGGAGAGAGAGAGACAGTTGGAGAGAGAAGAGAAAGAGAGAGAAAGACATTTGGAGCGAGAAGAGAATGAGAGGGACAGACAGTTGGAGAGAGAGGAGAAACAGAGGGAAAGGGAATTTGAGCTGGAGAAGTTAAGGATAAGGGCCAAGCAGGGGCTCATGCCGAACCAAGGTGGAGGGTTCCGGGCGACCCAGGAGGTTAGGCTGGTTCCCCCATTTGACGATACCAACGTGGATCTGTACTTTCTCCACTTCGAAAAAGTGGCTATACGTCATGACTGGCCGAGGGATAAGTTGGTTGTCTTACCTCAGAGTGTACTGAAAGGGAAAGCCCAAGAAGCTTACTCAGCTTTGTCCGCGGAAGATGCCCAGAGGTATGAGGTGGTAAAAGAGGCCATCCTCAGGATTTATGAGTTGGTCCCGGATGCATACCGGCAGAGGTTCCGGAATGCGAGGAAGCAGTGGGACCGCACGTATTTACAGTTTGCCCGTGAGATGCAGACATATTGTGAGCGTTGGTGCGCCTCGATGGGGGTAGAGGGGGATTATGACAGACTGCTACAACTGATCCTGATTGAGCAGTTTAAAGGTTGTGTCCCTGAGGGTATGAGACCCTACCTCGATGAGAAAGAGGCAGCCACGTTAGCCGCAACTGCTAAGTTAGCGGATGAGTATGCGTTGACGCATAAAATGAAGTTTGCCCCGAGTAAAGGCTACCAGAAGGGTAGTCAGGACGGCGGGGAGAGTCCGCCGGAAAAGTCAGAAAGTAAGCCGGGGACTAGTGAAAAGGATAAGGTAGACCGGGAGCAGTCTGGTAGGAAGTCTCCTGGGGTCGTCTGTTATAATTGTGGGAAAGTCGGACACTTTGCGTTCAGGTGCTTTGCCCCAAGGAAGGAGACGGGAAAAGGAAAAACGGCAATTTTGAATGGCTGTATTGAGCTGTTAAGCGAACCGCTAGGGAAGGACAGGTCTGAAAAAGTCCAGGAAGGGCGCGAGAGGTTTATCTCGGCCGGACTGGTGTCAGTGAAGGAGGGGTTAAAACCAGTTCCAGTGCGGATCTGGAGAGACACGGGAGCGTGTCAGTCACTAATACTGAAGAGTGTATTAGAGTTTAGCTCAGAGACCCAGACTGGGGAGGTAGAGGTCAAAGGTGTTGGGGAAGGGACAGAGTCAGTCCCTTTGCACCAGATACACTTACAAAGCAACCTGGTCTCTGGACTAGTCACGGTCGGAGTGAGGTCCGAATTACCGATGAAAGGCGTGGAAGTCTTGCTCGGTAATGACATCGCCGGGGGAATCGTGTTCCCAGTCGTGAGATTGACAGGTCAGCCTGCCAGCATTGAGGCCCCGCCCATGGACTCACAGGTTCATCACGGGATTGCGGTAGTGAATTTAGCTGAAACATTTCTGCCAGTCTTGTACGAGACGGGGGTAGAAAATGCAAAGAAGGAGTGTAGTGAGACTAGAGGTAGTGAGGGAGCTGGGACAGATGTAGCAGTAGCCAGGAAAGAATTTGTGCAGACGCAGGAGCGAGACGAGGGGCTGATGGTTTTTGCAGAGACAGCTCTCTCTGACACAGCCTTGACAAGGGAACTAGTAGGATATTGTGTGGAGGAGGAAGTGCTAAGAAAAAAAGGGAAATCAAGTACAGTACCCGCAGATGAGGAATGGGGGGTGGTGCAAAAGAGTTATGGGGATGAGGTTTTTAACATGGCCCACGAGGTACCCCCCACCCAGTGGACATTGTGCGGTGCTGGAGGAAACAGTTGGTGGAATCATGAAAGAGATTTACCGGCTGCCCGGGGGAAGAATGTTATTGATCATGACCGACGCGAACTGAGACGGTCACCGGCTTTTGATATGCTAACAAACCTAGTTGGTGTTAGCGTGGAAATCAATGAAGCTAGGGGCCCCCTGATAAGAAAAAAAAACATTTTGAAAAGTTTAGTATGGGATCGATCAGATGGGAGAAGGCTATTGTTTTGGCCAGGTCTGCTGATAAGGATGTTGGGTGTTGTCTGTTACAATAGGTCAGCTTAGCAAACAACATCCATATATAATGAGTAATTCAGTGACTAAAGGGCTGATGAACACAGAGGTGTGTATTGGCAATTTAATACGGCTGTCTGAAGCCAGCTTGATAGTGAACCTTGAAAAAAATGAATTCGGCCACACGAGGGTCACTTACCTGGGAATTGTGGTGACACAGGGGCAGCTGGCAGCGATGCAAGCTACAGTGCAGGCTATCGCTGACCTCCCAACCCCGACAGACAAGAGGGCCCTCAGAAGGCTCTTGGAGATGGTGGGGTACTGCAGGAAGTTTTGCAATAACTCTGCAGTCAATACCCGTCCCCCTCCTACTAAGCCCTTGCGAGAGAAAACTGAGTCGGAATGGGACGACCCTTGTTATTGTGGTCCGGGACAAAACCAAATGAGAGGTTACATTGGTTGCAATTCATCAGTGTTTTTGGCCACTATGAAGTTTGCTGAGTTGGAGCCTGGTCTAAGGGATTATTAATAACACGTGTAAAAGGAACAGAAAATGTGATGACTGTCTGTCAAGGTGTTGACAACTTCAAATTCTCTGTATTAGCCAAATAGCCGATAACGATGTATATTTGTGTGTATCAAATAATGTATTCATATTTGTAATTTTTACCTCCCGGTAAAAATCCTTAAAGGGGGGAAGTGTGACGAGAATACACATAAAATTAAGATGTTTGCCGGCCTGGGTTAGCATCAGTGACATCAGCAAGTGGTCTGCCACCTGCCCTCAGGGGAAGGAGAGATAAGGAACAATGGAGCAGCGTCTGGAGATGTGTAATGAAGGGACGGGAGAGAGAGCTGTCTGGAGCGGCTCCCCCTTTGAACCTTGAACTGTTTGAAGTGATGAACAGGCGATACTCCAGCAGGGGGATAAAAAGGGACAGGTTTGCTAAGGCAGCACACACACGACACCCGAGGTAACGAGACCCTGGAAGCGGTGCGCCTCTCACGAGTGGTGAGAAGTATCGGACAACGCACAGGGTGGAAAGGTACGATCAGCGGGAACCCGGTGTGGGTCCACCCTTGCCTGGGTGCCGGGTTCACTGCAGAGGATCGACCGCATCTGGAGGAGGGATCACAGTCGGTGACCTCAGGTGACATCACCAAGGACCCGCCCAAAAGCTGCTTGTGAGCCATATCGCCGGTCTGTGAGTGAAGCCGTGTCTGAATGATCAGTCGTTCCCGTTCTCTCTCTCTCTCTCTCCCACATTGTCCATCGCCATGGCAACGATTACTGCGAACTGAACTAAATTGGACTGAACTTTTGTGTCACTTTGAAATTCGGTTATTTACCCCTAGACAACGATAGAGCTTGATTGATGCTGTTATCTTACTTCTGTGCACATGTGTGTTTATCATCGCTGAACTGTTGCATTTATTATCCTTTCGATTACTGTGTTGCTTGTTTCTTTAATAAAACTTTCTTAGTTCTAGTAATCCAGACTCTAACTGAGTGATCCATTTCTGCTGGTTTGGCAACCCAGTTATGGGGTACGTAACAGTAAAAAGACCCTTACCAGGAAATGGTTATCACAGGAGAGCCCAACTTTAAACGCATGGATGGAAATTACAATGGACATTTACAAAATGGAGAAAATAACACATCTGTTAATCATAAATTCGAACAATTTGATTCATTCTGGGGAAAAATGGTTTAACTACATAGCACCTCATAGGCCTAATTTTATTCTCGCAAGTCAATGAATATGTTGTAAAAAAAAACATCACTCCCTATTCTGTACATAGTTTTCTTCGTTCAATTGTTCTTTCTTTCCTCTCCTTTCTATGAGTGAATACCGCAGATAAATATTATGTGGAGATTTGTGACAAATATGATTATATGATATTTATGTATAGTATCTGACATACTGCTGATGGAAATATTTGTTTGATGATGAAATTCAATAAAAAATAAATTAGCAAAAAATAAAAGAATTTACCTATAGCCCTATATTTTTCTAAGCCCCATGTACTTCTCCAGAAGTCCTATCTTATCTTAAAAGACTCTATCGTTTCTGCCTCCACCACCATCGCCGGCAGCCTATTCCATGCACTCATCACTCTCTGCGTATAAAACTTACCTCTGACATCTCCTCTGTATCTACTTCTAACCACCTTAAAACTATGCCCTTTTGTGCCATTTCCACCCTGGGGAGAAACTTCTGACTATCCACACGATCAATGGCTCCCATCATCTTATTCACCTCTATCAGGTCACCTCTCATGCTCTGTCACTCCAAGGAGAAAAGGCTGAGTTTACACAACCTATTCTCATAAAGAATATCCTTCAAACCAGGCAACATCCTTGGAACCAGGTTGTTTCTCTTGACTGCTTTTAGGAAAATTTGTCTTGAAATGCTGCTGGCAAAGCTTATTTAAGTGTAAAATTGAAGTTCCATTAATTGTCAGCTCTGGCCACACCCTCTCCTTTCAACAGTCCAAGGCACATTATGCTGGATAATTTTGAAAACGAAGCTTTTTCTCTTCGTTTTGACCTTCTGTCCACACTGAAACGCCATTTTCATCCCCTGAAAACGGAGATTTTCAGAAACCATCTCCAGAGTGAATAAATCTGAAAACACCTAATATCCGTTGCAGTGTGTACGGGGTAACTGGAGCTTTTTAAAACCCCTGTCATGATGTGCTGGAATAGGTGGTGGCAGCCCGGCATTTCATTGTTTTCTTCTTATTATTCTTATTCTTATTATTATTACAGTACTACTTTATTGTCACCAAACAATTGATACTAGAGCGTACAATCATCACAGCGATATTTGATTCTGTGCTTCGTAGAACCTAACCATTTCAGAACAGATGGCAACGAGACTGAAGCCAGAAGAGTTAGAAATGTACTCACCAAATACTTTGACCCATAGCTTACTGAATAAATAAGTGTACTCACTTTGCTCTGTTTTCTGTCCTTGCTTGTAGAAGGTGGTTTACCTAATTATGCAAGTACTTCTCTGACAATAGATGTGTGACAGCCCTGTTGTAACATTGTATGGAAATACAAGATAACACTGAAGCAGACATGTTTTATACATTTAACACGGTGCTTTATTAATGCAACAGAGTTAGTCGTTTTTCAATGTTTGTCGTCAGCTGGATCATACTGTACATGAACTCCCTGTCGGTTGCCTCCATACGCTCCAGTATTTGTTTTTGTTTTAGTTTTAAGTCCTACTGCACGAGATCCAAGAGCAAGTCCTTTTAAGCTTTTCTACTCTGTAACTGGACAAAAGTACACCAAATACACCGTTTCCTCTTCGCTTGTTCTCTTTGTGTCCTGCGCGTGCCCAGTAGGAGGAGATTTGCCCAAATAACCATCTAATGTGGACAGAGATATTTTGAAAAGCGCTTAGTGTGGACACCTCTCGTTTTTACTCGAAACCAGCGTTTTCAAAATTATCCAGCGTAGTGTGGACGTAGCCCAAGTCAACATTGTTCTGATTACATGGGGTCCATCATTAACACTGTGAATCACTCATAATGGCTTCAATGCCTTAGGCACATTCACCACCACTATTAGCAGCTCAATTTCTGATCCAGTTTTTGGCAAATAAATGTGACGAGATGTTCCTTTTACAGGTAGGCATACATTCCTATGCATATATGTTAGGCAGCTCACAATAGTCTTCACTGTCTAAGCCAGCCACTTCCTATCAACAAATGACTTAATTACTTTCTCTGTGTTTCCTTGACCCATCATGTGTAAGAGAATGAGTTTTTCTTTTCTTGACAGGTTGAACATGTGTTGAAACTGTAAGTAAACCACTGTCTTGTTGTTCTTCTTAGACTTCAGCTGAACTGGAATTGCAAGAAGTTTATAAATACCAGAGGCCATAAGGCCATTACATACCAGGACAGTACTCAATGTTGTGCTTGTTTTATTCCTGGCTTGTTTCAAATATGCACCCTTTTCATGAGCTTTGGACTCAGTTTCAGCGTCACATTCCACAGTAGCCACATTAGCTACTTCCTTTAGCTTGAGAATGAATTTGTGATCCAGTTTTGTTCACACCTTTAATTACTGCTGGTGATGCAGCATGTTTTTTCCAGAATCTGGGTGTCTGGCGATCTTTATCTGCCTTCCAGTAAAATAAACGGTATCAGTGAAAATTGTGCCTTTTCTTGCAGTTTACACACTGCTGATTCCAGCTTATCAACTTATTCATAAAAATCCTCGTATTAACAGGTATGTCCAACTCACAGATGTCTTCCACATCTTCAATAGCATTGCAGCAGATTTTAAGAAAAAGGCTGTAATTTTGAAGAAATTACATGTCTAAGAAAGAGCCTTTTTCATGTAGGCCATGGTGATTTTGTGCTTATCACCAAAATGTTCCTGTAGCAAAACTTGGGCTAGATATCTTTGACCTACCTGGTCTAGGGTACAGTGAACTGTTTGAGAAAATAGAGATGGTCACCATAATTACCAGTCTTGCCTTCAATGCTATTCTTGAAAGCTCTCATAAATGAATGATACTACAACAGATTCCCATTAAAGATTTGAATCTCTTTTTAGACAGAGATGCTTGTTATTTCCTTTTGCAGCCTTATGACTTTCTGTTTGGCATTTAAGACCTTAATCATTTGAAACACGAGTGTCTTTTTACTGTAACTTAATGTCCTCTTTTGCACCTTGTCCTCTTTGATATAGCATACGTTCCTAATGCCTCCTTGGTGCAGGCTAAGAATGAATGCCATGAAATATTTTTTGCTGTTTAAACTCTTGGCTCCTAGACATTAATAACAAGAGAAAATCTACAAATGCTGGAAAGCTGAGCTACATGCACAAAATGCTGGAGAAACTCAGCAGGCCAGGCAGCATCTAGGTACATTGACGACTCCCCAACTTTTCCTTCGGTACATTGACAACCTCCAAACCTATACTGGTACTGCTCCCCAAATTTCCTTTCACTACATTGACGACTACATTGGTGCTGCTTCCTGCACCCATGCTAAGCTCATCAATTTCATCGACTTTACTTCAAACTTCCACCCAGCCCTCAAATTCACTTGGTCTATCTCGGACACTTCTCTCCCCTTTCACGATCTCTTGGTCTCCATCTCTGGAAACAGACTGTCCACTGACATCTTCTACAAGCCCACTGACTCTCATAACTACCTCAACTATAGCTCTTCCCACCCTGCCACATGCAAAAATGCCATTCCCTATTCCCAGTTCCTCTGACTCTGCCGCATCTGCTCCGAGGATGAGGCTTTCCGTTCCAGGACATCTCAAATGTCCTCTTTCTTTAGAAACATAGAAACATAGAAAATAGGTGCAGGAGTAGGCCATTCGGCCCTTCGAGCGTGCACCACCATTCAGTACGATCATGACTGATCATCCAACTGAGAACCCCGCCCCAGCCTTCCCTCCATACCCCCTGACCCCCGTAGCCACAAGGGCCATATCTAACTCCCTCTTAAATATCGCCAATGAACTGGCCTCAACTGTTTCCTGTGGCAGAGAATTCCACAGATTCACCACTCTCTGTGTGAAGAAGTTTTTCCTAATCTCGGTCCTAAAAGGCTTCCCCTTTATCCTCAAACTGTGACCCCTCATTCTGGACTGCCCCAACATCAGGAACAATCTTCCTGCATCTAGCCTGTCCAATCCCTTTAGGATTTTATACGTTTCAATCAGATCCCCCCTCAATCTTCTAAATTCCAACGAGTACAAGCCCAGTTCATCCAGTCTTTCTTCATATGAAAGTCCTGCCATCCCAGGAATCAACCTGGTGAACCTTCTTTGTACTCCCTCTATGGCAAGGATGTCTTTCCTTAGATTAGGGGACCAAAACTGCACACAATACTCCAGGTGTGGTCTCACCAAGGCCTTGTACAACTGCAGTAGTACCTCCCTGCTCCTGTACTCGAATCCTCTCGCTATAAATGCCAGCATACCATTCGCCTTTTTCACCGCCTGCTGTACCTGCATGCCCACTTTCAATGACTGGTGTATAATGACACCCAGGTCTCTTTGCACCTCCCCTTTTCCTAATCGGCCACCATTCAGATAATAATCTGTTTTCCTGTTTTTGCCACCAAAGTGGATAACTTCACATTTATCCACATTAAATTGCATCTGCCATGAATTTGCCCACTCACCTAACCTATCCCAGTCACCCTGCATCCTCTTAGCATCCTCCTCACAGCTAACACTGCCGTCTAGCTTTGTGTCATCCGCAAACTTGGAGATGCTGCATTTAATTCCCTCATCCAAGTCACTAATATATATTGTAAACAACTGGGGTCCCAGCACTGAGCCTTGCGGTACCCCACTAGTCACTGCCTGCCATTCTGAAAAGGTCCCGTTTATTCCCACTCTTTGCTTCCTGTCTGCTAACCAATTCTCTATCCACATCAATACCTTACCCCCACTACCGTGTGCTTTAAGTTTGCACACTAATCTCCTGTGTGGGACCTTGTCAAAAGCCTTTTGAAAATCCAAATACACCACATCCACTGGTTCTCCCCTATCCACTCTACTAGTTACATACTCAAAAAATTCTATGAGATTCGTCAGACATGATTTTCCTTTCACAAATCCATGCTGACTTTGTCCGATGATTTCACCGCTTTCCAAATGTGCTGTTATCACATCTTTGATAACTGACTCTAGCATTTTCCCAACCACCGATGTCAGGCTAACCGGTCTATAATTCCCTGGTTTCTCTCTCCCTCCTTTTTTAAAAAGTGGTTGAGGATTGTCGTTTCCCTTCTGCCATCATCAACGATGCCCTCACCCGCATCTCCGCCATTTCCCACACTTCGGCCCTCACCCCATCCTTCCACCACCACAACAGGGACAGAGTTCCCCTTGTCCTCACCTACCACCCCACCAGCCTCCAGATCCAGCACATTATCCTCTGCAACTTCCGCCACCTTCAACAGGACCCCACCACTAAGCACATCTTTCCCTCTCCACCCCTCTCCACCTTCCGCAGGGATCAGTCCCTCCGCGACTCCCTGATCCACACGTCCATCCCCACGGATCTCCCACCCGGCACTTATCCCTGTTAGCACAAGTGCTACACCTGTCCCTACACCTCCTCTCTTGCCACCATTCAGGGTCCCAAACAGTCCTTCCAAGTGAGGCAACGCTTCACTTGTGAGTCTGTTACGGTCATCTATTGCATCCGGTGCTCCCAGTGCGACCTCCTCTACATCAGTGAAACCAGACGCAGATTGGGGGACTGCTTCGTCGAGCACCTCCACTCCATCAGCCAGAACAGACAGGATCTCCCAGTAGCCACCCACTTCAACTCTGCTTCCCACTCCCATTCAGATATGTCCATACGTGGCCTCCTCTACTGCCATGATGAGGCTAAACTCAGGTTGGAGGAGCAACACCTCATATACCGTCTAGGTAGTCTCCAGCCCCTTGGTATGAACATAGAATTCTCCAACTTCCGGTAATTCCTTCCCCTCCCTTCCTCTATCCCTGTCACTCTGCCCCCTCCCTCACCTCCCTCATGGTTCTGCCTCCTTCTACTACCACCCATTGTGTTTTCCCCTATTCCTTCTTCACCTTTCCTGCCTATCACCTCCCTGCCTCCCCTCACCAACCCCTTTATCTTTCCCCTTACTGGTTTTTCACCTGGAACCTACCAGCCTTCTCCTTCCCACCCTTCCCCCACCTTCTTTATAGGGCCTCTGCCCCTTTCCTCTACAGTCCTGATGAAGGGTTCTGGCCCGAAACGTTGACTGATCATTTCCACGGATGCTGCCCGACCTGCTGAGTTCCTTCAGCGTGTTGTGAGTGTTGCTTTGACCCCAGCATCTGCAGAGTATTTTGTGTCTCCGACACCGAGCATCTAGGAAGAGTACAGTCGACATTTCAGGTCGAGACACTTCAGCAGGACTGGAGAAAAAGGGCTGAAGTGTAGCTTTAAAAGGTGGGGAGAGGGGAAAGAGAAACATGAGGTGATAGATGAACCCAGGAGAGAAGAGGAAATGAACTCAAGAGCTGGGAAGTTGATTGGTGAAAGAAATATAAAGCTGGAGAAGAAGGAATCTAATAGCAGAAGAAAGAAAAAGGGGAAGGAGCACCAGAGGGAGGTGATGGGCAGGCAAGGAGATAAGTGAGAGAGGGAAAGAGGGATGGGAAATTGTAAAGGAGAGGGGAAGTGGGGGGCACTTCTGGAATTCTGAGAAATGGATGTTCCTTCTATCAGTTTGGAGGCTACCTAAACGAATATAAGGTGTTGTTCCTTCAGCCTTAGTGTAGCCTAATGATGACAGTGGAGGAGGCTGCGGACAGATATATTGGAATGGGAAGTGGAATTAAAATAGGTAGCCAGTGAGATACCCCACTCTTTCTGGATGGAGCTTAGGAGCTTACTGAAGTGGTCTCCAATCTATGTTGGGTCTCATTGACATACAGGAGGCCACACTGGGAGCACCAGTCACAGTATACCTGCATGGTTGTTTGTCAGCTATGTTGGACAGTCTGTTCCAAGCCTACACTGGTGACTGTCTTGCACTTTTCCTACACTACATCAGCAACTGCATTGGTGCTAGTTTCTGCACCCATACTGAACTAGTTGACTTCACCTATTTTGCCTCTAACTTCTACCCTGCTCTCAAATTTGATGGTATCAGAAAGGATCTGGCAAGTGTGGATTGGGACAGGCTGTTTTTCAGCAAAGGTACTTGGAAACTGGGAGGCCTTCAAAAATGAAATATGATATTGAGATGTCAAGGCTTGTATGTGCCTGTCAAAGTAACAGGTAAAGATAACAAGTGTAGGCAATCTTTGTTTTTAAGAGTTAGTGAGGCTGTGATAAAGAGAAAAATGGAGATTCCCCTCATGTTCTGCTTCAGCTTTTTGCATCACCCCCTGAACACATGACTTCTAGTTCTAGCCTCACCCAACAACGGAAAAAGTGCTTGCACTTACCTGTCTATACCCCTCATAACTATTTTTTTACATTTGTTTTTCTACATAAGCACCTCATTTGTTCCTATCTGCCTATACTTGCTATGAACCTCCTTTTTTTCTTTAACCTGAGCCTCAATATCTCTCGAAAACCAAAGTTTCCTTAACCTGTTATCTGTACCTTTTATTCTGACAGGCACATAAAAGGTTTGAACTCTTCAAAATTTAGCTTATGAAGGCCTCCCACTTTCCAAATACACCTTTACCAGAAAACAGCCTGTTCTGATCCACACTTGCCAGATAATTTCTGATACCATTTCTTTGCATATTTACTTTGAAACTAATAGCTATGTGGTCGCTGGATGCAAAGTGTTCCTCTACACAAACTTCTTTTACCTTCCTAATAGCAGATCCAGTATTTTACCTTCCTAATAGCAGATCCAGTATTTTACCTTCCTAATAGCAGATCCAGTATTTTACCTTCCTAATAGCAGATCCAGTATTTTACCTTCCTAATAGCAGATCCAGTATTTTACCTTCCTAATAGCAGATCCAGTATTTTACCTTCCTAATAGCAGATCCAGTATTTTACCTTCCTAATAGCAGATCCAGTATTGCACGCTGTCTCATTGGAGCTTCTACACACTGATGAAGGAAAATTCCTTAATACATTTGATAAGCTCTTATCTGGTCTTTTTACAATATGGGATTCCCATTCAAAATGTGGAAAGTTAAAATCACCTACTATAACAACTTCATATTTCTTGCAACAGTCTTCGATCACTTTACAAATTTGTTCCTCTAAATCTCTAGGAATATAGCCCAATTAACATGACCATAACTTTTTTATTTCTCAGTTTAGCTGATAACGTCCCTCTAGAGGAGACCTCCAGACTTTCCTGATGGAGCACTGCCATGGTATTTTCCCTGACCAGTAACACTACTACTCCTTCTTTAATCCCTTCTGCACAGTCAGGAATATTGAAGTGCTAGTCCTGCCATTCCTGCAGCCAATTCTTGCTAATGGCTACAATGTCATAATTCAAGATGCTGATCCATGCCCGGAGCTCATCCGCCTTTCCCCTTACATTTCTTCCATTGAAAGATACGCTGTTCAGGGCACTAATCACACCATTTTGATTCCTGACTTTTTCTGTGGTTTTACCAACATCTGTCTTCACAAAGTCTCCACAAACTGTTCTGGCATTCTGGTTCCCAGCCCTCTTCAACTCTACTTTAAACCCCACAGTGCAGTATTAACAAACCTTATTGGTAGGATATTAGTCCCTCTTCAGCTCAGGCGCAAACTGTCCCTCTGTACAGGCCCCACATTTCCTATGATCCAAAAATCTTATGCCCTCCTTCTTTAACCAATTCCATAGAAATGTGTTAAACTGTATAATCTTTCTAGTTCTGGCCTCAGCATATGGCATAGGTAGCACTATGGAGATTACAACCTTGGAGTTCCAGTCATTTAACCTAGCACCTGGGCATGTGGCCAAGTGGTTAAGGCATTCGACTAGTGATCTGAAGGTCATGAGTTTGAGCCCCAGCCAAGGCAGCGTGTTGTTTCCTTGAGCAAGGCACTTAACCACACAGTGCTCTGTGACGACACCGGTGCCAAACTGTATCGGCCCTTGCCCTTCCCTTGGACAGCATTGGTGTTGTGGAGAAGGGAGACTTGCAGCATGGGCAACTGCCAGTCTTCCATACAACCTTGCCCAGGCCTGTGTCCTGGAGAGTGAAGACTTTCCAGGCGCAGCTCCATGGTCTCACAAGACTAACGGATGCCTTTTTAAAATTCCCTATGCAGAATTTTGTCACTTGTCCTTCCAGTGTTGTTATTTTTAGATATCAGTGGACTTGTAACCCATGTTGCTCAGTTTATTGACATTACGGGGTATGTTGTACCCTTTCTTAACCTTCCCAAAATATGTCACCTCACAATTACTAATGTTAATTGTAGTGTAACAGCACTTGGAGATTTCAAGTTGTATCTCAATTGTTTAATGAAACTGGAATATTGTGTGTTAAAACAGGAGAGTATAAGTAAGAAATTACGAAATAGGTTATTTGAATTTCTTTACAAATATAAATCATCTGTAATCCTATGGAGTATAAATCAATATGATTATTTTTAAGTTAATTTAAATTTTTTTCTACAGGGAAATACACCAAAATTGAGCAGAGAAAAGCACCGTAATCGAGGGTCACTCCTATATGAAATCACAAAGGGAACCAAACTTAAGAAAGTCACCATTGCTAATGACAGAGGTGTCCCAAATCTTGAAAGTAAGTAGCAAGTCTGAAATATTACTAGGATTTCATTAAGTGCTAATGGTGAATTTGTGACTCTGAAAAATAGAAAACTAGTTGTACTTGTATAGTTGATTCTATTTTCAAATTTAAGACCTTTGAGAGTGCTCATTGAGCTGTGTAAAATAATTCCTTGTAATGTCTGAGGTAAAGAATTGAAAGTATCACCCTCGTGATGTACCAATTTATACCAGTCAGGTTTATAGTGATTACTGTTTTGCAACAGCAAAAATTTGGTACAAATTATAAAATAAATAAATAGTGCAAAGGAAGGTTCATGAGTTCATAAGCTATAGAAGCCAAATCACAGTGGTGCTAGGAAGTTTGTGAACCCTGTATAAATATGACCTAATATGTGATCGAATCACCTAAGCCCTAAAACTACAAATGTAGATAAAGTGAACCAATTAAATAAATAACACAAGAAGTATTATACTTACTCCTTTATTTGTATAAACATATGTTCAAATTTTACATTATTTTTTGGAACAAGTATTTGAACCTTTGCTTTCATTAACTGGTACGATCACTTTGTACAGCAATAACTTAAACCAAGTGTTCTCGAAACTTGATTGTCCCGCACATCAGCTTGGAAACATTTTTGGCTATTACTCCTTACAAAACTGCTTCAACTCTGGGATGCTGGTGGGCTTCCTTGCATGAATTGCTTGCTTCAGGTCCTTTCACAATATTTCTATAGGATTAAGGTCAGGACTTTGACTTGGCCATTGCAAAACATGAATGTTCTTCTTTTTAAACCATTCTGTTGTTGATTTTTTCTTGTCTTTGGAATCATTGTTTTGTTGCATTATCCAATTTCTTTTAAGCTTCAGGTGATAGATTGCTATCATGACATTCTCCTGGAATATGTTGTGATACAATTTCAAATTCATTGTTCCTTCAACATTTGCAAGCTGTCTAGGGCTTGCTGCAAAGCAGCCCCGAAACATGATGCTCCTTCCACCATGCTTTACAGTTGGGATGAGGTTTTGGTGTTGGTGTGAAGTAACCTTTCTCTTCCAAACACAGCAAAGTGCATTTCTGCTGAAAGTGGCCAGTGAGTGAGTGGGCCAGTGAAGGAGTGGAGTTTTGAGGCTTTGACTCGAGAGGCTTCAAGGAGAAGAGGCGGAGGACGAGCTTGCTCGCAGTTAATCTTTACAATGCCTCCTGAGATGGTGATGCGCCTCTCATGTGAGATGTGGCAGTCTTGGGGGAACGCCCTTCTCCCGCAGAGTCACATCTGCCAGAAGTGCATATACAGCTGTGCGACCTGGAAGCACATGTAAGGAATCTGGAGCAGCAGCTGGATAACCTTTGACTCATATGGGAGAATGAAGCAGTCATAGATGACAGCTACAGGGAGGTAGTCACACCTAGGCTGTCGGAAGCAGGTCGTTGGGTGACAGTCAGAGGGGGGAAAGCGAAGGTGAGCAGACAGGTAGTGCAGAGCACCCCTGTAGCCATTCCCCTGAATAATAAGTTTACTGTCCTGGATACTGTTGGCAGGGACGACTGACCAGGTGTGTGCCACGGTGGCAGGGCCTCCGGCACTGAGTCTGACCCGGTGGTGCAGAAAGGTGGGACGGAGAAGAGGAGAGCTGTCGTCATTGGAGACTCTATAGTCAGGGGAGCAGACAGGAGATTTTGTGGACGTGAGAAGGACACCCGCATGGTTTGTTGCCTCCCGGGTGCCATGGTCGGGGATGTCTCTGACCGGGTGCACGACATCCTGGTACGAGAGGGAAAGCAACCAGAAGTCGTGATACATTTTTGTACCAACGACATAGGCAGGAAGAGGGATGAGGTCCTGAAGTGTGAGTTTCGGGAACTAGGCAGAAGGCTGAAGAACAGGACCTCAAGGGTGGCGTTCTCAGGATTGCTGCCAGTGCTACGTGACAGAGATGGTAAGAATTGGAAGAGATGGCAGTTGAATGCATGGCTGAGGAGTTGGTGCAGGGAGCAGGGTTTTAGATTTTTGGATCATTGGGATCTCTTTTGAGGAAGGTGGGACCTGTACAGATTGGATGGGTTGCACTCAAACTCGAGGGGAAGCAATATCCTTACCGATAGGTTTGCTAGCATGGCTCGGGAGGGTTTAAACTAATTTGCAAAGGGGATGGGACCCGGAGTGATAGAGCAGTGAAAGAAGTGCATGGAGTAAAGCCAGATCTAACATATAGAGAGGCTTTGAGGGAAGAGAAGCAGAATAAAGGGTGTTAAGGTAGAAGGGCTAAAGTGCGTGTACTTCAATGCAAGAAGCATCAGGAACAAAGGTGATGAACTGCGAGCTTGGATACATACATGGAATTATGATGTAATGGCCATTACAGAGACTTGGCTGGCACCAGGGCAGGAATGGATTCTCAATATTCCTGGATTTCAGTGCTTTAAAAGGGATGGGGAGTGGGAAAGGGGAGGAGGTGTGGCATTACTGGTCAGGGATGCTATTACAGCTACAGAAAGGGTGGGTAATCTAGCAGGATCCTCTTTTGAGTCAGTATGGGTGGAAGTGAGGAACAGGAAGGGAGCAGTTACTCTACTGGGAGTATTCTATAGCAGTTGTCCCCAATCACCAGGCCGCAAAGCATGTGCTACCGGGCCGTGAGGAAACAATATGAGTCAGCTGCACCTTTCCTCATTCCCTGTCACGCACTGTTGAACTTGAACATAGGGTTGCCAACTGTCCTGTATTTGCCGGGACATCCCGTATATTGGGCTAAATTGATTTGTTCTGTATTTCCCCCGCTAAAGTAGAGCATTCCTATGAAAACTTTTGTGCCGAAATGGCGTGAAGCAAAGAAGCAATTACCATTAATTTATATGGAAAAAATTTTTGGCGTTCTCAGACCCAAAAAATAACCTAACAAATCATACGACCAATCAGGTGTGAGCCACAGTGGCAGGGCCTCTGGCACTGAGTCTGGCTCTGTGGTGTAGAAAGGTTGGATGGAGAAGAGCAGAGCCGTCATCATTGGAGACTCTATAGTCAAGGGAGCAGACAGGAGATTTTGTGGATGTGAGAAGGACACCCGCATGGTTTGTTGCCTCCTGGGTGCCAGGGTCCGGGATGATTGTAGGTCATGTAGATTGGGTGAACCAAATTGGTAAAGGTGCTGAGGAAGAGGATTTCTTGGAATGTATGCGGGATGGTTTTTTGAACCAACATGTCGAGGAACCAACTAGAGAGCAGGCTATTCTAGACTGGGTTTTGAGCAATGAGGAAGGGTTAATTAGCAATCTTGTCGTGAGAGGCCCCTTGGGTAAGATTGACCATAATATGGTGGAATTCTTCATTAAGATGGAGAGTGACATAGTTCTGAACTTAAAGAGGGGTAACTTTGAAGGTATGAGACGTGAATTTGCTAAGATAGACTGGCAAATGACACTTAAAGGATTGACGGTGGATATGCAATGGCAAGCATTTAAAGATTGCATGGATGAACTACAACAATTGTTCATCCCAGTTTGGCAAAAGAATAAATCAAGGAAGGTAGTGCACCCGTGGCTGACAAGAGAAATTAGGGATAGTATCAATTCCAAAGAAGAAGCATACAAATTAGCCAGAAAAAGTGGCTCACCTGAGGACTGGGAGAAATTCAGAATTCGGCAGAGGAGGACAAAGGGCTTAATTAGGAAGGGGAAAAAAGATTATGAGAGAAAACTGGCAGGGAACATAAAAACTGACTGTAAAAGCTTTTATAGATATGTAAAAAGGAAAAGACTGGTAAAGACAAATGTAGGTCCCCTACAGACAGAAACAGGTGAATTGATTATGGGGAACAAGGACATGGCAGATCAATTGAATAATTACTTTGGTTCTGTCTTCACTAAGGCGGACATAAATAATCTTCCAGAAATAGTAGGGGACAGAGGGCCCAGTGAGCTGGAGGAACTGAGCGAAATACATGTTAGTAGGGAAGTGGCGTTAGGTAAATTGAAGGGATTAAAGGCAGATAAATCCCCAGGGCCAGATGGTCTGCATCCCAGAGTGCTTAAGGAAGTAGCCCAGGAAATAGTGGATGCATTAGTGATAATTTTTCAAAGCTCGTTAGATTCTGGACTAGTTCCTGAGGATTGGAGGGTGGCTAATGTAACCCCACTTTTTAAAAAAGGAGGGAGAGAGAAACCGGGGATTTATAGACCAGTTAGCCTAACGTCGGTGGTGGGGAAACTGCTGGAGTCAGTTATCAAAGATGTGATAACAGCACATTTGGAAAGCGGTGAAATCATCGGACAAAGTCAGCATGGATTTGTGAAAGGAAAATCATGTCTGACGAATCTCATAGAATTTTTTGAGGATGTAACTAGTAGAGTGGATAGGGGAGAACCAGTGGATGTGGTGTATTTGGATTTTCAAAAGGCTTTTGACAAGGTCCCACACAGGAGATTAGTGTGCAAACTTAAAGCACACGGTATTGGGGGTAAGGTATTGGTGTGGGTGGAGAATTGGTTAGCAGACAGGAAGCAAAGAGTGGGAATAAACGGGACCTTTTCAGAATGGCAGGCGGTGACTAGTGGGGTACCGCAAGGCTCAGTGCTGGGACCCCAGTTGTTTACAATATATATTAATGACTTAGATGAGGGAATTAAATGCAGCATCTCCAAGTTTGCGGATGACACGAAGCTGGGCGGCAGTGTTAGCTGTGAGGAGGATGCTAAGAGGATGCAGGGTGACTGGGATAGGTTAGGTGAGTGGGCAAATTCATGGCAGATGCAATTTAATGTGGATAAGTGTGAAGTTATCCACTTTGGTGGCAAAAATAGGAAAACAGATTATTATCTGAATGGTGGCTGATTAGGAGAAGGGGAGGTGCAACGAGACCTGGGTGTCATTATACACCAGTCATTGAAAGTGGGCATGCAGGTACAGCAGGCGGTGAAAAAGGCAAATGGTATGCTGGCATTTATAGCAAGAGGATTCGAGTACAGGAGCAGGGAGGTACTACTGCAGTTGTACAAGGCCTTGGTGAGACCACACCTGGAGTATTATGTACAGTTTTGGTCCCCTAATCTGAGGAAAGACATCTTTGCCATAGAGGGAGTACAAAGAATGTTCACCAGGTTGATTCCTGGGATGGCAGGACTTTCATATGAAGAAAGACTGGATGAACTAGGCTTGCACTCGTTGGAATTTAGAAGATTGAGGGGGGGGATCTGATTGAAACGTATAAAATCCTAAAGGGATTGGACAGGCTAGATGCAGGGGGATTGTTCCCGATGTTGGGGAAGTCCAGAACGAGGGGTCACAGTTTGAGGATAAGGGGGAAGCCTTTTAGGACTGAGATTAGGAAAAACTTCTTCACACAGAGAGTGGTGAATCTGTGGAATTCTCTGCCACAGGAAACAGTTGAGGCCAGTTCATTGGCTATATTTAAGAGGGAGTTAGATATGGCCCTTGGCTAAAGGGATCAGGGGGTATGGAGGGAAGGCTGGTACAGGGTTCTGAGTTGGATGATCAGCCATGATCATACTGAATGGTGGTGCAGGCTCGAAGGGCCGAATGGCCTGCTCCTGCACCTATTTTCTATGTTTCTATGTTTCTATACCAAATAACACATAAAACTGAAAATAAATAACACTAACATATAGTAAAAGCAGGAATGAGATGATAAATACACAGCCTATATAAAGTAGAAATAATGTATGTACAGTGTAGTCGGGAAGATGAAGGCAAGACGGATTTGTGGGGGAAAAAATCGGCACATACGCGCACTTCACAAGACTTCACAGTCATGGTAGTCTTTCCTGAGGTGAAGTGTCCCGGGATTTGACTGCTACTTTTGTCCCTTATTTGAGAGTGAGAAAGTTGGCAACCCTAACTGTAAAAGACACGTTGAGGTGAGTTTAACCCAACTCGAACACCCACCCCCCGGTCAGCTGGTCCGCAAAAATATTGTCAGTAGTAAACTGGTCCGTGGTGCGAAAAAGTTTGGGGAGCCCTGCTCTATAGGCCCCCTGGTATCAGCAGAGTTACCAAGGAGCAGATTGGGAGGCAGATTTTGGAAAGGTGCAAAAATAACAGAGTTGTTATCATAAGTGACCTTAACCTCCCTAATATTGATTGGCACCTGATTAGTTCCAAGGGTTTAGATGGGGCAGAGTTTGTTAAGTGTGTCCAGGACAGATTCCTGTTACAGTATGTGGACAGGCCGACTAGGGGGAATGCCATACTAGATCTAGTACTAGGTAATGAACCGGGTCAGGTCACAGATCTCTCAGTGGGTGAGCATCTGGGGGACAGTGACCACCGCTCCCTGGCCTTTAGCGTTAAAGGATAGAATCTGAGAGGAAAGGAAAATTTTTAATTGGGGAAGGGAAAATTATGAGGCTATAAGGCTAGAACTTGTGGGTGTGAATTGGGATGATGGTTTTTCAGGGAAATGTATTATGGATGTGTGGTCAATGTTTAGAGATCTCTTGCGGGATGTTAGGGATAAATTTGTCCCGGTGAGGAAGATAAAGAATGGTAGGGTGAAGGAACCATGGGTGACAAGTGAGGTGGAAAATCTAATCAGGTGGAAGAAGGCAGCATACATGAGGTTTAGGAAGCAGGGATCAGATGGGTCTATTGAGGAATATAGGGAAGCAAGAAAGGAGCTTAAGAAGGGGCTGAGAAGAGCAAGAAGGGGGCATGAGAAGGCCTTGGCGAGTAGGGTAAGGGAAAACCCCAAGGCATTCTTCAATTATGTGAAGAAAAAAAGGATGACAGGAGTGAAGGTAGGACCGATTAGAGATAAAGGTGGTAAGATGTGCCTGGAGGCTGTGGAAGTGAGCGAGGTCCTCATTGAATACTTCTCTTCAGTATTCACCAATGAGAGGGAACTTGATGATGGTGAGGACAATATGAGTGAGGTTGATGTTCTGGAGCATGTTGATATTAAGGGAGAGGAGGTGCTGGAGTTGTTAAAATACACTAGGCCAGATATGTCCCTGGGGCCTGACGGAATATTCCCCAGGCTTCTCCACAAGGCGAGAGAAGAGATTGCTGAGCCTCTGGCTAGGATCTTTATGTCCTTGTCGTCCATGGGAATGGTACCGGAGGATTGGAGAGAGGCGAATGTTGTCTCCTTGTTCAGGAATGGTAGTAGGGCTAGTCTGGGTAATTATAGACCAGTGAGCCTTACATCTGTGGTGGGAAAGCTGTTGGAAAAGATTCTTAGAGATAGGATCTATCGGCATTTAGAGTCATGGTCTGATCAGGGACAGTCAGCATGGCTTTGTGAAGGGCAGATCATGTCTAACAAGCCTGACAGAGATCTTTGAGGAGGTGACCAGGCATAAAGATGAGGGTAGTGCAGTGGATATGATCTACATGGATTTAAGGCATTTAACAAGGTACCACATGGTGGGCTTATTCAGAAAGTCAGAAGGCATGGGATCCAGGGAAGTTTGTCCAGGTGGATTCAGAATTGGCTTGCCTGCAGAAGGCAGAGAGTGGTAGTGGAAAGAGTACATTCAGATTGGAGGATTGTGACTAGTGGTGCCCCACAAGGATCTGTTCTGGGACCTCTACTTTTCGTGATTTTTATTAACAACCTGGATGTGGGGGTAGAAGGGTGGGTTGGCAAGTTTGCAGACAACATAAAGGTTGGTGGTGGTGTGGATAGTGTAAAGGATTGTGGAAGATTGCAGAGAGACATTGATAGGATGCATGGGCTGAGAAGTGGCAGATGGAGTTCAACCTGGAGAAGTCTGAGGTGGTACACTTTGGAAGGACAAACTCCAAGGCAGAGTACAAAGTAAATGGCAGGATACTTGGTAGTGTGGAGGAGCACAGGTATATGGAGGAATTTAAGGTAGGGGGTTATATGGGAGGCAGGGTTTGAGTGTTGGCACAACATTGTGGGCCGAAGGGCCTGTAATGTGATGTACTATTCTATGTTCTATGAAACATTCAGCTTTTGCGTCTTCTGTCCACAGAATGTTGTCCCGGAAGCTCTCTGGAACACTCAGGGAGACTTTTGCAAACTTGAGACCTTCAGTGATTTTGTTTTGGAGAGCAATGGTTTCCTCTGTGGTATCTTTCCATGAACACCATTCTTATTCAGTTGTGCTCTTTGTAGGATGCCCACTCCTAGGGAGAGTAACAACAGTTCTGAATTTCCTCCATTTGTAGACAATTTATCTTACTGTGGACCGATGAACACTCAGGCTTTTAGAAATGCTGTTGTAGTCTTTTCCAACTTCGTGGAACTTAAAATTTTTCTGTCCTCAGATAGTTGTTTTGATTGAGGCATGTGTATATAAACAGATCTTTCTAGGGGGTCTGTCAGTAAGTTGACTTTTTAATGTCTTTTTGATAGACCAGGACACCTCTACAACCCACACCTCCAATCTCATCTCATTGGTTGAAACCCCTGACCCCAAAGAGCTTTTGTAAAGGCATTACCCCAGATACTGTATCCAGGAAATGCATATAATATTGGATCATTTTTCTCAATAATTAAATGAACAAATGTAATGTTTCTTGTGTGATTTATTTGATTGTTTACTCTTTATCTAGTTATAAGATTACACTAGACAACTAGGTGATCAGTTGGGGCACTCTTTGAGAGACGTGTAGTGCAGTCTGATGTGACCAGAATGAACATGAAATTTCCCTGAATGCTATTCGTATTGCTTTGCTTTTGAAACTGAAGAAGAAAAACTCAGTTTAGTAAAGAAGAAAGAGACATAGCAAGACAAATATAGCTCTTTCTCGTTTAACGAAGGACACTTTTGATGACTACAATTCTGGTTGATCTGCCACCCTTCAGGAATACTCTAATGTTTTCATTTCTTTATCCCTGGCTTAAAGCCAACTACGGCTGACCGTGCAGGAATACCGGTTTCTCCAGATAAATCAACACATTCTCCATGGTTTGGCCTTGTACCTTATGTATAGTCATAGCAAAGCATGGCTGTATCAGGAACTGGCTCCGCTGAAGAGGGACATCTTCTCCTTCTGATAAACTGAGAGTAATTCTTGGGATCATGACAATGTCATTTTTGAACGCACCAATGTTTATCTTTACTATAATGAGATTGTCGTGCAGTTCGTCCACCATCATTCGCGTTCCATTGGTGGATAGAACATAGAACATAGAACAGTACAGCACAGTACAGGCCTTTCAGCCCACAATGTTGTGCCGACCCTCAAACCCTGCCTCCTATATAAGCCCCCACCTTAAATTCCTCCATATACCTGTCTAGTAGTCTCTTAAACTTCACTAGTGTATCTGCCTCCACCACTGACTCAGGCAGTGCATTCCACGCACCAACCACTCTCTGAGTAAAAAACCTTCCTCTAATATCCCCCTTGAACTTCCCACCCCTTACCTTAAAGCCATGTCCTCTTGTATTGAGCAGTGGTGCCCTGAGGAAGAGGCGCTGGCTATCCACTCTATCCATTCCTCTTAATATCTTGTATATCTCTATCATGTCTCCTCTCATCCTCCTTCTCTCCAAAGAGTAAAGCCCTAGCTCCCTTAATCTCTGATCATAATGCATACTCTCTAAACCAGGCGGCATCCTGGTAAGTCTCCTCTGTACCCTTTCCAATGCTTCCACATCCTTCCTATAGTGAGGTGACCAGAACCAACCAGTTAAGAGCCTCGGGCGATGGTACACAGAGGAGCTGAGAGAAACCAAGAGGGTTCAAGAGTCAGGAGAACAGATCAGCAGAGGTCTGATGTCTGTTAACAAGTGTGGCTTGCCTGGCAAGTTGAAGTTATGGTGCTTTGCAGTATGGACTGATGCCACGGATAATGTGGCCACTAACTGTCTATGAAGTGACAATGTCTCATGTTGAGGCAATGGAACGGAAGATCAACAAGTATGTGAAGAAGTGGCTTGGAGTACCGAGCAGCCTCACCAATGTTGCAATCCACAGTAGCCAGACAAAGCTGACCATCCCAGTGCAATCCCTTGTTGAGGAAGTCAAGGTAGCCAAGGTAAGATCATTCTTGATGCTTCGAGACTCAGAAGACCCTGGCATCAAGAACAGCCAGCCAGATGTGAGATCAGGCAAGAAGTGGTCAGCCCATGTAGCAGTTGATGAGGCAGAGTCTAGATTGAAGCACAAGGAGACGGTTGGGGCTATCCAGCTAGGCTGCCAGGGACTTGGATGGACAACCCACAAGTGGTGGTCATCTTCTACAGGTAAGGAGCGCCGTGAGCTTGTAACACAAGAAATACGAGAGGTAGAAAAGGAGAAGAGGTTAGCTAAAACAGCTGGCCTGGCCAAACAAGGGGCTTGGACCCAGTGGGAAAGTGTTGAACAACGACATCTATCTTGGAATGTTCTGTGGCAGATGGAACAGCTCCACATTTCTTCTCTATGCAGAGCAGCGTACGATCTGCTCCCAACACCTGCCAACTTCAACACCTGGTATGAAGATAAGACAGACAGGTGTGTTGCTTGAGTGCATGCAGACTCAATCTTTCCAGCGGCATGTACACTTGGAGACATAACAATGCTCTCAAAGTTGTAACAGAAGCGGTTGAGCAGGGAGTACTGCAGCACAACTTATCTCATGCCCCATGCTGCACAGAACATCGCATATCATTTGTGAAAGAAGGCTCCAAGTCAAGGGTGTACAGTGCAGGCTCACGATCAAGTATACTTTCTTCAGCCAATGATTGGTGTGTCAAGGCTGACCTGGATGGGAAAGGCAGTTTCCCGGAGCAAATAGCTTTCACAACATTGCATCCAGATATAATCGTATGGTCTGACACCAGTAGAGAAGTGGTTATTGGTGAACTCACAGTCCCCTGGGAAGACAACATCGATGAAGCCCATGAGCGCAAGTTAACCAAGTATGCAGAGTTAAGATCAGAGTGCAGAGACAGAGGGTGGAAGGTCTCATGCTATCCATTCGAAGTAGGCTGCCGTGGGTTTATTGCGTTCACTCTCCAGAAGTGGCTGCGTGACCTTGGCTTCACTAGAAGAGGGATCAAGTCAACCAGCAGGGCTGTAGCTGAGGCAGCAGAGACAGGATCAGCATGGGTGTGGACCAAGTATGTCCAGAGGGGCAGATAGTCAGACAGTGTATACATATCTTGCAAACGCTTCAGTAGTTGCATAGACACCTGAAGAGCAGACTATCTGTTGGATGGAAGTGACCAACAACTCTGATAGAGGCAGATGCCAAGTTTTTAAGCTCACCAGTGGGAGGTGGTGTTTTAGCACTGCTGGCCCACCACCTCGAGGGAGACTTGATCATAAGCGGGCCGAAACTCCTGAAGACAGGTGGCAGATCAACTGATGATCCCACTGGTGATAGCACAGGACAGTTAACATCTTAGTCCAAATGTATTTTAAATCACCCGCTCCTGAAAACAACAGAAAAAAAGACTCCTAAGAACTTAACTTCTCAGCCAATCTCCACACTCAAGTGGGGTCTGACCAGGGTCCTATATAGCTGCAACATTATGCAACTCTCCAATCCTCCAGAACCTCTCCCGTCCCCATTGATGATGCAAAGATCATCACCAGAGGCTCAGTAATCTCCTCCCTCGCCTCCCACAGTAGCCTGGGGTACATCTCGTCCGGCCCTGGTGACTTATCCAACTTGATGCTTTCCGAAACCTCCAGCACATCCTCTTTCTTAATATCTACATGCTCAAGCCTCTCAATTTGCTGTAAGTCATTACTACAATCACCAAGATCCTTTTCCATATTGGGATTTTCCTTAATCCTGCCTGCCGAGGCCTTCTTATGGGACCTTCTGGCGCTCCTAATTTCTTTCTTAAGCTCCTTCCTATTAGCCTTATAATCTTCTAGATCCCTAACATTACCTAGCTCTCTGAACCTTTTGTGAACTTTTGTTTTTTTTGTAATTTATTTTTTATTGAAGTTCATCATCAAACAAACATTTCCATAAGATGTATTTCAGATACTGTACATATATATCATATAAACAACAGGAATTCTTCAGATGTTGGAAATTCAAGCAACATACATCAAAGTTGCTGGTGAACGCAGCAGGCCAAGCAGCATCTATAGGAAGAGGTGCAGTCGACGTTTCAGGCCGAGACCCTTCGTCAGGACTAACTGAAGGAAGAGTGAGTAAGGGATTTGAAAGCTGGAGGGGGAGGGGGAGATGCAAAATGATAGGAGAAGACAGGAGGGGGAGGGATGGAGCCGAGAGCTGGACAGGTGATAGGCAAAAGGGGATACGAGAGGATCATGGGACAGGAGGTCCGGGAAGAAAGACAAGGGGGCGGGGGGGTGACCCAGAGGATGGGCAAGAGGGAGAAAAAGGAGAGTGAGAGAAAGAATGTGTGCATAAAAATGATGGCATGAACATCGACTTCTCTAACTTCCGCTAAGGCCCCACCTCCCCCTCGTACCCCATCTGTTACTCATTTTTATGCACACATTCTTTCTCTCACTCTGCTTTTTCTCCCTCTGTCCCTCTGAATATACCTCTTGCCCATCCTCTGGGTCACAAACACGAGGAATTCTGCAGATACTGGAAATTCAAGCAACACACATCAAAGTTGCTGGTGAACTCAGCAGGCCAAGCAGCATCTCTAGGAAGAGGTACAGTTGACGTTTCAGACCGAGACCCTTCGTCAGGACTGGTGAAGTGTTCTGACGAAGGGTCTCGGCCTGAAACGTCGACTGCACCTCTTCCTATAGATGCTGCTTGGCCTGCTGCGTTCACCAGCAACTTTGATGTATGTTGCATATATATCATAATCATATTTGTCACAAATCTCCACATAATATTTAATCTGAGGTATACTCTTATAGAAAGGAGAGGAAAGAAAGAAAAATCAGAAGAAGAAAACTATGTGTAAAGTAGGGAGTGATCTTTTTTTTTTACAACATGTTCATTGACTTGTGAGAATAAAATTAGGCCTATGAGGTATTATGTTAAACCATTTTTCCCAGTATGAATCAAGTTGTTCCAATTTAGGGATAGATCGGATGGTAAAAAAGTAAAGATACAGTGCAGTCAGATTGTCAGGAAGGACAGGCAGGTGATGGGACTTAGTTGCAGCCAACAGGCTGAGTATCAAATCATTAGGGATGCAGAGTCAGAAAGAATAGCAAATACAGTACTCAAGGTGTTGTATCTAAATAGGTGTAGCATAAAAAATAAGGTGGATAATCTTGTTTCAATATTACAGATTGTCAGGTATGATGTTGTGGCTGGTTGTAGTTGGGAACTGAATAGCTAATTTTATTGGAGGGATAGGAAGGCAGGCAGAGGAGATAGTGTGGCTCTACTGGTAAAGAATGGCTTCAAATCAGTAGAAAGATGTGACGTAGGGTCAGAAGATGTTGAATCCTTGTGGGTTGAGTTAAGAAACTGCAAGAAAAAAAGGATAAAAAAGGATAAAAGGGTAAAAGGATGCCAGTTATATACAGGCCTCCCAACAATGGCTGGGAGGTGGACCACAGGTTACAACAGGAAATAGAAAAGCCGTGTCAAAAGGGCAATGTTATGGTAGTCATGGGAATTTTTAACATGTAGGTCGATTGGGAAAATCAGGTTGCTAATAGATCTCTAGAGAGTGAGTTTGTTGAATGATTAAGAGATGGCTTTTTAGAGCAGTTTGTCATTGAGCCTACTAGGGGGTCAGCTATACTGGATTGAGTATTATGTAATGAACCGGAGGTGATTAGGGAGCTTAAGGTAAAAGAACCCTTACGAACTAGTGATCACAATATGATTGAGTTCAACTTGAAATTTGATAGGGAGAAAATAAAGTCAGATGTAGCAGTCTTTCAGTGGTGTAAGGGAAATTACAGTGGTATGAAACAGAAACATTTCGAATCAGAAACATTTCGAATAATAGAAACATTTCAAATGTTGAAAAGCATGGACAGAGTGGATGTGGCAAAGTTGTTTCCCATGATGGGGGAGTCTAGTACGAGGGGGCATGATTTAAGGATTGAAGGGTGCTCATTTAGATCAGACATGTGAAGAAATTTTTTTTATTCAGAGGGTGGTGAATCTATGGAATTTGTTGCCACGGGCAGCAGTGGAGGCCAAGTCGTTGGGTGTATTTAAGGCAGAGATTGATAGGTATCTGAGTAGCCAGGGCATCAAAGGTTATGGTGAGAAGGCAGGGGAGTGGGACTAAATGGGAGAATGGATCAGCTCATGATAAAATGGCAGAGCAGACTCGATGGGCCGAATGGCTGACTTCTGCTCCTTTGTCTTTTGGTCTTATGAGAGAGGATTTGGCCAAAGTAAACTGGAAGAAGCTGCTGGTAGGAATGTCAGCAGAGCATCAGTGGTGTGCTTTCTGGGAAACATGAGGAAGGTGCAGGACATATGTATTCCAAAAATGAAGAAATACTCAAATGACTAACAGGAGAAGTCAAAGCTATTATCAAAGCAAAAGAAAGGGTATACAACATTAGCAAAAATTAGTGGGAAGATAGAGAATTGGGAAGTTTTAAAAAACCTACAGAGAGCAACTAAAAAAATCATTTGAAGAATAAGATGAATAATGAAACCAAACTAGCAAATAATTTCGTGGATAGTAGAAGTTTTTACAAGTATGTTAAAAATAAAAGAGAGATGAGAGTGGATATAGGACTGCTAGAAAATGAGGCAGGAGAACTAATAACAAAGACAAGGAGATGACTGATGAACTAAATGAGATTTTTTGTCAGTCTTCACTGTGGAAAACACCAGCAGTATGCCTGATGTTGTAGTGTGTGAAGGGAAGTGGGTGCACTGTTACAACAGAGAAGGTGCTCAAAAAGTTGAAAGACCTAAAGTTGTAAGTCACTTCGACCAGATAAACTGCACCCTAGGGTTCTGAAAGAGGTAGTGTTTGAGATTGTGGAGGCATTATTACTGATCTTACAAAAATCATTGGACTCTGGCATTATGCCAGAGGACTGGAAAAGTCCAACTGTCTATCTACTCTTTAGGAAAGGAGGAAGGCAGCAGAAAGGAACTTATAGACCAGTTAGCCTGATCTCAGTGGTTGGAAAGATATTAGAGTCAATTGTTAAGGATGAGGTGATGGAATACTTGGTGATACAGGACAAGGTAGTACAAAGTCAGCATGGTTTTCTTCAGGGAAAATCCTGTCTGACAAATCTGTGGAATTCTTTGAGAAGATTACAAATAGAATAGATAAAGGGGATGCAGTGGAAGTTGTATATTTGGACTTTCAGAAGGCCTTTGACAAGGTGCCACACACGAGGCTGCTTATCAAGTTATGAGCCCATGGTATTACTGGAAATGTACTAACATGGCTGAAGCATTGGGTGATTGGTAGGAGGCAGTGAGTGGGAATAAAAGGATCCTTGTCTGGTTGGCTGCCAGGGACTTACGGTGTCCCACAGGGGTCTGTGTTGGGACCTCTTCTTTTTATGCTGTATATAAATTATTTAGATGATGAAATGGATGGTTTTGTTTCCAAGTTTGCAGATGATACAAAGATTGATAGAGGGGCAGGTAATGTTGAAGAAACAGGTAGGGCACAGAAGGACTTATACAGAATAGAAGAATGGGCAAGGAAGTAGCAAATGAAACACAATGTTAGAAAATGCATGGTCATGCACTTTGGTAGTAGAAATAAATGTGTGGTCTATTTTCTAAACAGGGAGAAAATCCAGTAACCTGAGATGCAGAGGGACTTGGGAGTCCTTGTGCAGGACACCCTAAAGGTTAGCTTACAGGTTGAGTCAGTGGTGAGGAAGGCAAATGCAATGTTAGCATTCATTACAAGGTTTAGAATACAAGAGCTGGGATATGATGCTAAGGTTTTATAAGGCACTGGTGAGCCTCACCTTGAGTATTGTGAACAGTTATGTGCTGGCATTAGAGAGGGTCTGGGGGGGTTCACAAGGATGATTTCAGGATTGAAAGGGATATCATACAAGGAACGTTTGATAACACTGGTTTTGTACTCAGTGGAATTCAGAAGGATGAGGGGAGAGCTTATTGAAACCTTTCAAATGTTGAAAGGCCTAGGCAGGGTAGATATGAAAAGGATGTTTCTCATGGTGAGAGAGTTTAGGACAAGAGGGCACAGCCTCAGGATAGAAAGGCACCCTTTCAAAAAGAAATGTGAAGAAATTTCTTTAGCTAGAGGTTGGTGAATTTGTGGAATTTGTTGCCACATGCAGCTGTGAAGGACAGGTCTTTGGGTGTATTTAAGACAGAGATTGTTAGGTTCTTTATTGGACATGGCATCAAAGGTCACAGGGTGAAGGCTGGAAACTAGGGTTGAGGAGGGGTAAAAAGGGATCAGCCATGATTGAATGGCAGAGCAGACTTGATGGGCCAGATGGCCTAATTCTGCTCCTATGTCTTACAGTCTAAAAGGGGCACACCCATTTCTACACGTGCTGGGATCTTTGCTGGATGCACAGGAATATTCCAAACAGCAACAGGTACACAATATATTGTATACAGATCTTTTGTGTCTAGGTTGATAATTATGAAATGATACATTGGTTAAGTAAGTCAGCAGCACCTTTGGGAGGCTAATCAATGTACTGTTGCCCCAGAGTGCATATCTATGAATTTGACGTTGTCTTTTATAAAAGCAGACTGATATAAACAGATGTTGAAATCAAAAAGAAAATCTATTTTTCAAGCAACACACACAAAATGCTGGTGGAATGCAGCAGGCCAGGCAGCATCTATGGGAAGAAGTACAGTTGACGTTTCGGGCCAAGACCCTTCGTCAGGACTAACTGAAAAAAGAGATAGTGAGGGAGGGGGGAGAGGGAGAGATCCAAAATGATAGGAGAAAACAGGAGGGGGAAGGGATGGAGCTACCAGCTGGAAAGTTGATTGGAAAAAGGGATATGAGGCTGGATAATGGGAAGGATCATAGGACGGGTGGCCTAGGGAGAAAGAAAGGGGGAGGGGAGCCTAGAGGAAGATGGAGAACAGGCAAGGAGTGATTGTGAGAGGGACAGAGAGAGAGAGAGAAAAAAGTGTCGGGGGGATAATAAATAAATAGGAAATGGGGGTAAGAAGGGGAGGAGGGGCATTAAGGGAAGTTAGAGAAGTCAATGTTCATGCCATCAGGTTGGAGGCTACCCAGAGGGAATATAAAGTGTTGTTCCTCCAACCTGAGTGTGGCTTCATCTTTACAGTAGAGGAGGCCGTGGATAGACATAACAGAATGGGAATGGGATGTGGAATTAAAATGTGTGGCCACTGGGAGATCTTGCTTTCTCTGGCTGACAAGAGTGTAGGTGTTCAGTGAAATGGTCTCCCAGTCTGTGTCGGGTCTCACCAATACATAGAAGGCCGCATCGGGAGCACTGGATGCAGTGTATCACCCCAGCCGACTCACAGGTGAAGTGTCGCCTCACCTGGAAGGACTGTCTGGGGCCCTGAATGGTGGTAAGGGAGGAAGTGTAAGGGCATGTGTAGCACTTGTTCCGCTTACACGGATAAGCGCCTGGAGGGAGATTGGTGGGAAGGGATGGGGGGGGGGAAACAAATGGACAAGGGAGTCATGTAGGGAGTGATCCCTGCAGAAAGAGACAGAGACAGAAAGATCTAGAAAGGGGAGGGAGGTATCAGAAATGGACCAGGTAAACTTGAGGGCAGGGTATAAGTTGGAGGCAAAGTTAATGAAGCCAATGAACTTTGGAGACAGCTTATCTACTGATGTCTACTATAAGCCTATTGACTCTCACAGCTACCTGGACTATTCCTCTTCCCACCCCGTCTCTTGCAGAAATTCTGTCCCCTTGCAATTCCTCCGTCTCCGCTGCATCTGCTCTTAGGATGAGGCTTTTCATTCCAGGACTAAGGAGATGTCTTCTTTTTTTAAACAAAGGGGCTTCCCTTCCTTCACCGTCAGCTTTGCTCTCAAACACATCTCTCCCATTTCATGCACATCTGCTCTCACCCCATCCTCCCGCCACCCCACTAGGGATAGGGTTCCCCTTGTCCTCACCTACAACCCCACCAGCCTCCAGGTCCAACATATAATTCTCCGTAACTTCCGCCACTTCCAACGAGATCCCACCACCAAGCACATCTTTCCTTCCCCCCAGCTTTCCGCAGGGATCGCTCCCTACGCGACTCCCTTGTTCATTTGTCCCCCCCCATCCCTCCCCACTGATCTCCCTCCTGGCACTTATCCTTGTAAGCGGAACAAGTACTACACCTGCCCTTACACTTCCTCCCTTACCACCATTCAGGACCCCAAACAGTCCTTCCAGGTGAGGCGACACTTCACCTGTGAGTCGACTGGGGTGATATACTGCGTCCGGTGCTCCCGATGTGGCCTTTTATATATTGGCGAGACCCGACGCAGACTGGGAGACCGCTTTACTGAACATCTACGCTCTGTCCGCCAGAGAAAGCAGGATCTCCCAGTGGCCACACATTTTAATTCCACATCCCATTCCCATTCTGACATGTCTATCCACGGCCTCCTCTACTGTAAAGATGAAGCCACACTCAGGTTGGGGGAACAACACTTTATATTCCATCTGGGTAGCCTCCAACCTGATGGCATGAACATTGACTTCTCTAACTTCCGCTAAGGCCCCACCTCCCCCTCGTACCCCATCTGTTATTTATTTATATACACACATTCTTTCTCTCACTCTCCTTTTTCTCCCTCTGTCCCTCTGAATATACCTCTTGCCCATCCTCTGGGTCCCCCCGCCCCTGTCTTTCTTCCCGGACCTCCTGTCCTATGATCCTCTCGTATCCCCTTTTGCCTATCACCTGTCCAGCTCTTGGCTCTATCCCTCCCCCTCCTGTCCTCTCCTATCATTTAGGATCTCCCCCTCCCGCTCCAACTTTCAAATCCCTTACTCACTCTTCCTTCAGTTAGTCCTGACGAAGGGTCTCGGCCTGAAACATCGACTGCAATGGGAATGGGATGTGGAATTAAAATGTGTGGCCACTGGGAGATCCTGCTTTCTCTGGCGGACAGAGCGTAGATGTTCAGCAAAGCGGTCTCCCAGTCTGCGTCGGGTCTCACCAATATATAAAAGGCCACATCGGGAGCACCGGACGCAGTATATCACCCCAGTCGACTCACAGGTGAAGTGATGCCTCACCTGGAAGGACTGTTTGGGGCCCTGAATGGTGGTAAGGGAGGAAGTGTAAGGGCACGTGTAGCACTTGTTCTGCTTACACGGATAAGTGCCAGGAGGAAGATCAGTGGGGAGGGATGGGGGGGACGAATGGACAAGGGAGTTGCGTAGGGAGCGATCCCTGCGGAATGCAGAGAGAGGGGGGGAGGGAAAGATGTGCTTAGTGGTGGGATCCCGTTGGAAGTGGCGGAAGTTACAGAGAATAATATGTTGGACCGGAGGCTGGTGGGGTTGTTGGTGAGGACAAGGGGAACACTGTTCCTAGTAAGCTGTCTATCCACGGCCTCCTCTACTGTAAAGATGAAGCCACACTCAGGTTGGAGGAACAACACCTTATATTCCGTCTGGGTAGCCTCCAACCTGATGGCATGAAGATTGACTTCTCAAACTTCTGCTAATGCCCCACATTCCCTTCTTACCCCATCTGTTACTTACCTATTACTCCCCCCTGCGCACTTCTTTCTCGCTGTCTGCCCCTTTCATAATCACTCCTTGCCTGTTCTCCATCTTCCCCCTTTCTCCCTAGGCCTCCTGTCCCATGATCTTCCCCCTCTCCAGCTCTCCAGGTACCAATCACCTGTCCAGCTCTCGGCTCCATCCCTCCCCCTCCTGTCTTCTCCTATCATTTTGGATCTCCCCCTCCCCCTCCCACTTTCAAATCTCTTACTAACTCTTCTTTCAGTTAGTCCTGACGAAGGGTCTCGGCCTGAAATGTCGACTGTACCTCTTCCTAGAGATGCTGCCTGGTTCACCAGCAACTTTGATGTGTGTTGCTTGAATTTCCAGCATCTGCAGATTTTCTCATGTTTGTATTTATTTTTCTGTTTTCTTGATCTCTAACATTTGTAGTATATGTGAAAAAGATAGCACTTTTCTGACTTTGCAGATACTTTCTTTGGTGTGTCATTTGCACAAAAAATATGACAAATACAATAGAAATGCTCTAAGTGATCAGCAAAGCAATAAATGGTATTGTACTTAATCATAAATAATATGCTAATTAATGCTGCTTTTCGCCTGATGTCAGCAGTCATGATGTATATTGGAACTGAAAGGTTAAATTACAAAGATGAGGTGAGAATGGGAGCCAACATACTGAACCACTCTTACACTAGGATCAAGACGCTTACCGTACTATTCCATGCCCATTCTTCGGGAAGTCTGATCGCCTATCTGTAATTCTACTCCCTGAGTCTAGGCCGAGATTGATGATTGCAGCACCAGTAGAGGGAACAAAGAATGTAGGGACAAGGCAGGCAGAGGAATGCTTATAGGGCTGCATTGAGTCGATAAATTGGATTGTACTCAGGGAATTAACTTCGAGTCTGAATGAGTATGCCACATCTGTCATTGACTTCATTGAAATCTGTGTGGATGAGTGTATGCCTACAAGAACCTACCATAATACTATACAAAGCCATGGATGGTTCATAGTATGCTGAAGGCTAGATCTGTGGCATTCAAGGCTGGTGACCCAGGCATATACAAGAAAACCAGGTATGAATTGTGGAGGGCTATTTCAAAATTAAGAATAACTCTGAATGAGGTTGAAGGCAAATTCGGGTGCACAATTCTGATAGTATTTACAGGCCACTATTTCTTATAAAATGAAACATAATGTCATGAATGGCAGTGATACTTCACACTGATGAGCTCAGCACCTTATATGCTCACTGTGAAAGGAAGAATAAAACTAGTGACTTGTGATCTGTGTCTCAAAGGCCAATATTGGACTGCCCTTCATGGAGCCCTCGCAAGATGTGAGTTTGTTAGGTGTGTTCAGGAAGGTTTCCTGACACAATATGTAGATAAGCCTGCAAGAGGAGAGGCTGTAATTGATCTGGTATTGGAAATGAATCTGGTCAGGTGTCAGATATCAACTCTTTCAGTAGGAGAGCATTATGGAGATGGTGATCACAATTCTATCTCCTTTACCACAGCATTGGAGAGGGATGGGAACAGACAAGTTATGAAGCTATCAGGCAGCAACTTGGAAGCATAAATTCGGAACAAATATTCTCATGGAATGTATGGCAGAAATGTGGCAAATGTTCAGGGGATATTTGTGTGGTGTTCTGCATGGGTAAGTTCCAATGAGGCAGGGAAAGTATGGTAAGGTACAGGAACCGTGGTGTACAAAGGCTGTTGTAAATCTAGTCAACAAGAAAAGGGCTTACGAAAGGTCCAAAAAAACAGGTAATGATAGAGATCTAGAAAATTATAAGCCTAGCAGGAAGGAGTTTAAGAATGAAATTAGGAGAGCCAGAAGAGGCCATGAGAAGGCCTTGGCGGGCAGGATTAAGGAAAACCCCAAATCATTCTGCAAGTATGTGAAGAGCTAGAGGATAAGACATGAAAGAATAGGACCAATCAAGTGTGACAGTGGAAAAAGTGTATGGAACCGGAGGAAATAGCAGAGGTACTTAATGAAAAATTTGCTTCACTACTCACTATGAGAGAGTATTTTGGTGATTATAGTGATGACTTACAGCGGATTGAAAAGCTTGATCATGTAGATATTAGGAAAGAGGATGTGCTGGAGCTTTTGGAAAGCGTTAAGTTGGATAAGTCTCCAGGACCAGATGAGATGTCTACTGTGGGAGGCGAAGGAGGAGAATGCTGAGCCTCTGGCAATGATCTTTGCATCATCAATGGGGACGGGAGAGTTTCCGGAGGATTGGAGGGTTGCGGATGTTGTTCCCTTATTCAAGAAAAGGAGTAGAGATAGTCCAGGAAATTTAGACCAGTGAGTCTTACCTCAGTGGTTGGTAAGCTGATGGAAAAGATCCTGAGAGGTAGAATTCATGAACATTTGGAGAGGCATATTATGATTAGGAATAGTCAGCATGGCTTTGTTAAAGGCAGAAGCCATGCTGACTATTCCTAATCATATTATGCCTCTCCAAATGTTCATAAATTTGGATTTATTTTGAGTATGATTGAATTTTTTTGAGTATGTGACTACCCATTGATGAAGGTAGAGCAGTAGATGTAGTGTATATGGATTTCTGCAAGGCATTTGATAAGGCTAAATGAGAAAGTAAGGAGGCATGGGATCCAAGGGGACATTGCTTTGTGGATTGGCCATCAGTAACAGTGGGATTGAGTTTAAAAGCCAAGAGGTAATGTCACAGCTATACAGGACCCTGGTCAGATCCCACTTGGAGTACTGTGCTCAGTTCTGGTCGCTTTACTACAGGAAGGATGTGGAAACCATAGAAAGGGTGCAGAGGAGATTTACAAGGATGTTGCCTGGATTGGGGAGCATGCCTTATGAGAATAGGTTGAGTAAACTTGGCGTTTTTTCCTTGAAGTGACAGAGGATGAGAGGTGACCTGATAGAGGTGTATAAGATGATATGTGCCATTGATCATGTGGATAGTCAGAGGCTTTTTCCAAGGGCTGAAATGGCTAGCACAAGAAGGCATAGTTTTAAGATTCTTGTCAGGGGTAATTTTTTTATGCAGAGAGTTGTGAGTGCCTGGAATGAGCTGCTGGTGACGGTGGTGGAGGCGGATGTGAATGGGTCTTTTAAGAGACTCCTGGATAGGTACATGGAGCTTAGAGAAACAGAGGGTTATGAGTAACCCTAGGTAATTTCTAAAATTAGTATATGTTTCGGTATAGCATTGTGGGCTGAAGGGCCTGTATTATGCTGTAGGTTTTCTATATTTCTATGTTTCCAAGATGCTAAGCCCTGAAAGAGTACCTAGTAGGGCTCTGAAAACCCGTGATATCCAACGTGCAGAGGTGTTCAGATATTTTTCAGTCTTTCACTACTATGGTTGGAAGTTCCCACCAGCCTTAAAAGGGCAACAATTATACTAGTACACAAGAACAGCAGGAAAATTTGCCTTTAGGCTGTATTCCCGTAGCACTTATGTCTGCAGTGACAAAGTTCTCTGAGAGGTTAGTTAGTTATGACTAGAATTAATTCTTGTCTCAGCAAGGACCTGGACTCAATGCAATTTGCCTATTGCCACAATAGGTTTAAGACAACTGTTATCTCATTGGATTTTCAAATAGACGATCATGGATCCTCATCTCATCTCTGAGCTTTTCCTCATTCTATCTTGTACTTGCAATTCTCTCTTGGAGTTTTTCTGGGACAGCGGAGTGCTAGCTCACTTGATCAAACTACAGACTTGAGCAGTTACAAAAACAAAATTAAGATTAAAAGAATAAATAGAAAATGTAGAAAAACTGAAATGATTGACTATCCATGGAACCATTGTTCATTAACACCATCTTGGCAAGAAGCTATAGGAGTGCAATTTGGCCACTCAGGCCCTTGAGTCTGTTTTGGCAAACTCAGCATATCTTCTTTAAGAGGAAATCTTGCCTGACAAGTTTAATGGAATTCTTTGAAGAAACAATGGGTAGGATAGACAAAGGATGTAGATGATGTTATTTTGGACTTTTATAGAGCTTTTAACGTGGTGCAACACATTATGTTTTGAAACAAGATATGAACCAATGGTATTACAGTAACAATACTACCATGACTGGCTGGCAGGAGGCAAAGAGATGGAAGGCAAATGCATTCATTTTGAGAGGGCTAGAGTATAAAAACAGGGCTGTAATACTGAGGCATTGGGCAGACTTCACAAAATATGATCAACGGTTTGAGTCCCTTCTATAAGAAAGGATGTATTGCCATTGAAGAGGGTTAAGAGGAGTTTTTCAACAAAGATCTGAGGAATGAAAAAGGGTGTGAGGTGTATTTGGTGACCCTGGGCCTGTACTCACTGGAGTTTAGAATGAGAAGAATCTCTTTGAAATCTATAGGGTATGTTTAAATGAGAACGTAGGGCAAGTTTTTTCATTGGAGTGTTGGGTTCCTGGAATAATATAATGTTGGGGATGATTGTGGAAGCAGATACAATAGAGGTGTTTAAGATCTCTTACATGAATGTGCAAGGAATGGAGAGATAAGGATAGTATGTACACTGAAGGGATTAATTCAGTTTGGTGGCTAATTAAAATGTAATGATTTCAGCTTGGTGGAATAGACACAATGGGTGAGCAGCCTTTATTCTGCATCTTGTAACATTGTGAACTGAGCGGTCTGATCCTGTGCTGTGCATTCTTGCATTCTATAATCTAGTGCCAAAGAGAATGCATTAGATGTGACCCTATTCTTTTCACTATGCTGGTGAATCTCTCTGCATACTCTCTATTATTAGCACAACTCCTGTAATTTGTTGACCAAAACTGTACACAGTAGGCCCAATGAAAAACTGTAAAAGATTCTAATGGTAATATCTGCTCCTCACCTTTCAAGAAGGGATATGAATAATTCTAGAAACAAATTGGTCTTACATCAGTGGTAGGAATGTTGCTAGAGAGGACTCCTAACGATAAGATTTATGAGCATTTGGAAAACAATGGCTTAATTAGGCATAGTCACAACTAGCTTTGTGTGGAGCAAATTGTGCCTTATTAACTGAACTGAGTTTTTCAAGGAACTGACGAAAGTGATAAAGGTGATTGATGAAGGTAGAGCTGTTGATGTTGTCTATGTGGTTTCTAGCAAGGCTGATCCAGAAGATTAAGATGCATGGATCCACATTGAATTAAGTATTCGGTTTCAGAATTGACAGAGGGTGGTAGACCCTCTGGAGGAAGTAGCCCAAGAAATAGTGGATGCATTGGTGATAATTTTTCAAAACTCTTTAGATTCTGGGCTAGTTCCTGAGGATTGGAGGGTGGCTAATGTAACCCCGCTTTTTAAAAAAGGAGGGAGAGAGAAACCGGGGAATTATAGACCAGTTAGCCTAACATCGGTGGTGGGGAAAATGCTGGAGTCAGTTATCAAAGATGTGATAACAGCAATTTGGAAAGCGGTGAAATCATTGGACAAAGTCAGCATGGATTTCTGAAAGGAAAATCATGTCTGACGAATCTCATAGAATTTTTTGAGGATGTAACTAGTAGAGTGGATAGGGGAGAACCAGTGGATGTGGTATATTTGGATTTTCAAAAGGCTTTTGACAAGGTCCCACACAGGAGATTAGTGTGCAAACTTAAAGCACACGGTATTGGGGGTAAGGTATTGATGTGGATAGAGAATTGATTGGCAGACAAGAAGCAAAGAGTGGGAATAAACGGACCTTTTCAAAATGGCAGGCAGTGACTAGTGGGGTACTGCAAGGCTCAGTGCTGGGACCCCAGTTGTTTACAATATATATTAATGACTTAGATGAGGGAATTAAATGCAGCATCTCCAAGTTTGCGGATGACATGAAGCTGGGTGGCAGTGTTAGCTGTGAGGAGGATGCTAAGAGGATGCAGGGTGACTTGGATAGGTTAGGTGAGTGGGCAAATTCATGGCAGATGCAATTTAATGTGGATAAATGTAAAGTTATCCACTTTGGTGGCAAAAATAGGAAAACAGATTATTATCTGAATGGTGGCCAATTAGGAAAAGGGGAGATGCAACGAGACCTGGGTGTCATTATACACCAGTCATTGAAAGTGGGCATGCAGGTACAGCAGGCAGTGAAAAAGGCGAATGGTATGCTGGCATTCATAGCAAGAGGATTCGAGTACAGGAGCAGGGAAGTACTACTGCAGTTGTACAAGGCCTTGGTGAGACCACACCTGGAGTTTTGGTCCCCTAATCTGAGGAAAGACATCCTTGCCATAGAGGGAGTACAAAGAAGGTTCACCAGATTGATTCCTGGGATGGCAGGACTTTCATATGATGAAAGACTGCATTGACTAGGCTTATACTCATTGGAATTTAGAAGATTGAGGGGGGATCTGATTGAAACGTATAAAATCCTAAAGAGATTGGACCGGCTAGATGCAGGAAGATTGTTCCCGATGTTGGGGAAGTCCAGAACGAGGGGTCACAGTTTGAGAATAAAGGGAAGCCTTTTAGGACCGAGATGAGAAAAAACTTCTTCACACAGAGAGTGGTGAATCTGTGGAATTCTCTGTCACAGGAAACAGTTGAGGCCAGTTCATTGGCTATATTTAAGGGGAGTTAGATATGGCCCTTGTGGCTAAAGGGATCAGGGGGTATGGAGGGAAGGCTGATACAGGGTTCTGAGTTGATCAGCCATGATCATACTGAATGGCGGTGCAGGCTGGAAGGGCCGAATGGCCTACTCCTGCACCAATTTTCTAAGTTTCTATGTTTAGACAATGGGACTTATCCTAGCTGGATGCCTGTGATTAGTGGCATTCAGCATGGATCTGCATTGAGATTTTTGCTGTTATACATGCTGACCTGGTGCAAACATAGATGGGTAGATCCTGTAATTGGAAATAATATAAAGATTAGTTATGAAGAGTGTAACAGACTGGCAAAGAATACAATATGGACAAAGAAATTGCAAATAAAGTTTACCCCAGTAAAATGAAGTTTAACCCAACAAACAACACACATCAAAGTTGCTTGTGAACACAGCAGGCCAAGCAGCATCTCTAGGAAGAGGTACAGTCAATGTTTCGGGCCGAGACCCTTGGTCAGTCCTGACGAAGGGTCTCGGCCCAAAATGTCAACTGTACCTCTTCCCAGAGATGCTGCCTGGCCTGCTGTGTTTACCAGCAACTTTGATGTGTGTTGCTTGAATTTTCAGCATCTGCAGAATTCCTCGTGTTTACATTAACCCAACAAAATGGGGCTAAAATTAGGTTTCCATGATATGCTGAACTGTGTTCCATACTTTTGTTCCTTTTGTTCATGTGCAGAGCGGTTGTCATACTAAACCATGATGCATCCTCACAGAATTCTTTCTATGATGCATTGATAAATATTGCTAAGTTTCAAAGAGAACATGCCAAGTTTCTTAAGTGTCCTGAAGAAATGGAGGCATCAGTTATATTTCTCAGTGATAGCAATAACTTAGTGATGTTCACACCTAGGGGACTGAAGGTTGCAAGCCTCTCACCCTCAGTAACATCGATATTGACATAGAAAGGAGCATATGCACTCCCCACCTCCCTCCCAAAGTCAATGGCCAGCTCTTTTGTTGATATTGGGGGAAAGGTTGTGTCAAGTTACCATGTTACTAAAGCTCTGTATGTCCTTCATTATTTGTTATATAGCTGGCTGTATGGAGGTGAGATCATAAAAACGTAGAAAACCTACAGCAGAATACAGGGTCGTCAGCTCACTAAGCTCTGCCGAACACATGCTTACCTGAGAAATTACCTGGGTTTACCCATAAGACCATAAGACCGTAAGACAGAGGAGCAGAAGTAGGCCATTTGGCCCATCGAGTCTGCGCCGCCATTTTACCATGAGCTGATCCATTCTCCCATTTAGTCCCACTCCCCCGCCTTCTCACCATAACCTTTGATGCCCTGGCTACTCAGATACCTATCAATCTCTGGCCTCCACTGCTGCCCGTGGCAACAAATTCCATGCATTCACCATCCTCTGACTAAAAAAATTCCTTCACATTTCTGTTCTGAATGGGCGCCCTTCAATCCTTAAGTCATACCCTCTCGTACTAGACTCCCCCATCATGGGAAACAACTTTGCCACAGCCACTCTGTCCATGCCTTTTAACATTCGAAATGTTTCTATGAGGTCTCCCCTCATTCTTCTAAACTCCAAGGAATACAGTCCAAGAGCGGACAAACGTTCCTCATATGTTAACCCTCTCATTCCCGGAATCATTCTAGTGAATCTTCTCTGTACCCTCTCCAACGTCAGCACATCCTTTCCTAAATAAGGAGACCAAAACTGCCCACAGTACTCCAAGTGAGGTCTCACCAGCATCTTATAGAGCCTCAACATCACATCCCCGCTCCTATACTCTATTCCTCTAGAAATGAATGCCAACATTGCATTCGCCTTCTTCACTACTGACTCAACCTGGAGGTTAACCTTAAGGGTATCCCGTATGAGGACTCCCAAGTCCCGTTGCATCTCCAAACTTTGAATTCTTTCTCCATTTAAATAATAGTCTGCCTGTTTATTATTTCTGCCAAAGTGCATAACCATACACTTTCCAACATTGTACTTCATTTGCCACTTCTCTGCCCATTCTTCCAATCTATCCAAGTCTCTCTGCAGACTCTCCGTTTCCTCAGCACTACCAGCCCCTCCACCTATCTTCGTATCATCTGCAAACTTAGCCACAAAGCCACCTATTCCATAATCCAAATCGTTGATGTACAATGTAAAAAGAAGCGGCCCCAACACGGACCCCTATGAAACACCACTGGTAACCGGCAGCCAACCAGAATAGGATCCCTTTATTCCCACTCTCTGTTTCCTGCCAATCAGCCAATGCTCTATCCACGTATGTAACTTTCCCGTATATCCATGGGCTCATATCTCGTTAAGTAGCCTCATGTGTGGCACCTTGTCAAAGGCCTTCTGAAAATCCAAATATACAACATCCACTGCATCTCCCTTGTCTAGCCTACTGGCAATTTCCAAAAAAAATTGTAATAGGTTTGTCAGGCAGGATTTTCCTTTAAGGAATCCATGCTGAGTTCTGCCTATCTTGTCATATGCCTCCAGGTACTCTGTAACCTCATCCTTGACAATTGACTCCGACAACTTCCCAACCACCGATGTCAAGCTAACAGGTCTAGAATTTCCTTTTTGCTTCCTTGCCCCCTTCTTAAATAGCGGAGTGACATTTGCAAGCTTCCAGTCCTCCGGAACCATGCCAGAATCTATCGACTTTTGAAAGATCATTGCTAATGCCTCCGCAGTCTCCACGGCTACTTCCTTCAGAACACAAGGGTGCATTCCATCTGGTCCGGGAGATTTATCTACCTTTAGCCTATTCAGCTTCCTGAGTACCTTCTCTGTCATAATTGTGACTGCGCACATTTCTCTTCCCTGCCACCCTTGAGTGTCCAGTATACTGCTGATGTCTTCCTTAGTGAAGACTGATACAAAATACTCATTCAGTTCCTCTGCCATCTCCTTATCTCCCATTACAATTTCTCCAGCATAATTTTCTATTGGTCCTATATCTACTCTCACCTGTCTTTTACTCTTTATATACTTGAGAAAGCTTTTAGTATCCTCTTTGATATTATTTGCTAGCTTCCTTTCATAGTTAATCTTTTCCCTCTTAATGACCTTCTTAGTTTCCTTTTGTAAGGTTTTAAAATCTTCCCAATCCTCTGTCTTCCCACTAATTTTTGCTTCCTTGTATGCCCTCTCCTTTGCTTTAACTTTGGCTTTGACTTCTCCTGTCAACCATGGTTGCATCCTTTTCCCATTTGAAAATTTCTTCTGTTTTGGAATATACCTGTCTTGCACCTTCCTCACTTCTCACATAAACTCCAGCCACTGCTGCTCTGCTGTCTTTCCCACCAGTGTCTCTTTCCAGTCAACTTTGACCAGTTCCTCTCTTATGCCAGTGTAATTTCCTTTACTCCACTGAAATACCGACACATCAAATTTCGGCTTCTCTTTTTCAAATTTCACAGTGAACTCAATCATGTTATGATCACTGCCTCCTAAAGGTTCCTTCAGCTCAATATCTCTAATCACCTCCGGTTCATTACACAATACCTAATCCAGTACAGCCGATCCCCTAGTGGGCTCAACAACAAGCTGTTCTTAAAAACCATCTCACAGACATTCTACAAATTCTCTCTCTTGAGATCCAGTGCCGACCTGATTTTCCCAATCCACTCGCATGTTAAAATCCCTCACAATTATCATAACACTGCCCTTCTGACAAGCCTTTTCTATTTCCTATTGTAATTTGTAGTCCACATCCCTGCAGCTGTTTGGAGGCCTATAAATAATTGCCATCAGGGTCCTTTTACCCCTGCAATTTCTTAGCTCAACCCATAAAGATTCTGCACCTTCCGATCTGATATCGCCTCTTACTAATGATTTAATATCATTTCTTACCAATAAAGCCACACCTCCCCCTCTGCCTACCTTTCTATCCTTCCTATACACCGTGTATCCTTGGACGTTCAGCTTCCAGAGATATGCATCCTTCAGCCACGTCTCAGTGATGGCCACAATATCATACCTGCCAATCTGTAGCTGTACGACAAGATCATCCACCTTATTCCTTATGCTGTGTGCATTTAAGTATAACACCTTAAGACCAGTATTTGGTACTTTTCCCTTGATTTCACTGCAACTCATCCCAATGGCTGCAAATTTGCCCCATTACCTGCCTGTCTATCCTGACATCTTTATTGTTCACTATCTTAGATTTATTTCTGTTTTCCCCTTCCTCCGTTCTGTCGTTCCAGTTCCCATCCCCCTGCCAAATTAGTTTATACCCTCCCTAACAGCTCTATTAAACTTCCCCGCCAGGATATTGGTCTCCTTCGGGTTCAGATGTAACCTGTCCTTTTTGAACAGGTCATACTTCCCCCAGAAGAGATCCCAATTATCCAAGAATCTGAAGCCCTGCTCCCTGCACCAGTCTCTCAGCCACACATTCATCTGCCTGATCCTACTATTCTTGCCCTCGCTAGCACGTGGCACAGGTAGCAATCCCGAGATTACTACCCTGAAGGCCCTGCTTCTCAGCTTCCTTCCTAACTCCTGGAAATCTCTCTTCAGGACCTCCTCCTTTGTCCTATCTATGTCATTGGTACCAACATGTACCAAGACAACTGGCTGCTCACCCTCCCCCTTCAGAATATTCAGGACCCGACCCGAGACATCCAGAACCTTGCACCTGGGAGGCAACACCCCATGAGGGTATCTCTATCAGGCTCACAGAATCTCCTGTCTGTTCCCCTGACTATGGAATCCCCTATGACTACCGCATTCCTCTTCTCCCTCCTTCTCTCCTGCACAACAGCGCCAGGCTCAGTGCCAGAGAGCCGGTCACTGTGGGCATCCCCTGTCAGTTCATCCCCCTCAACAGCATCTAGAACATGATATTTGTTGTTGAGGGGGACAGCCACAGGTGTGCTCTCCACTATCCGGGCATTTCCCTTCCCTCTCTTGACAGTGACCCAGTTTTCTGACCCCTGTAGCCTAGGGATGACTACCTCCCTGTAGCTCCTGTCTATCACCTCTTCACTTTCCCTGATAAGCAGTAGGTCATCAAGCTGCAGATCCAGGTCCCTAACACGGTCTCTGAGGAGCTGTATCTCGGTGTACCTGGTGCAGATGTACCCATAGCCCTCTATTTTTCTGAGCTCCATGTACCTGTCCAGGAGTCTCTTAAAAGACCTTACCATATCTGCCTCTACCATCCATTCCATGTATTTACTGCTCTCTGTGTAAAAAACTTACTCCTGATATTTTCTCTGTTCCTACTTCCAAGCACCTTTAAACTGTGTCCTCTTACGCTAGCCATTTCAGCCCTGGGAAGAAACCTCTGACTACCCACATGATCAATGCCTCTTATCATCTTATACACCTCTATCAGATCACCTTTCATCCTCCGTCGCTCCAAGGAGAAAAGAGCGAGTTCACTCAATCTATTCTCATAAGGCATGCTCCCCAGTCCAGGCAACATTCTTGTAATTCTCCTCTGCACACTTTCTATGGTTTCTACATCGTTCCTGTAGTGAGGCAACCAGAACTGAGTACAGAACTCCAAGTGGGGTCTGACCAGTGTCCAATATAGCTGCAACATTACCTCTCAGCTCCTGAAGTCAATCCCACGATTGATGAAGTCCAATGCACTGTATGCCTTCTTAACCAGAGTCAACCTAAGTAGGAGCTTTGAGTGTCCTCTGGACTCAGACCCCAAGATCCCTCTGATCCTTCACATTGCCAAGTGTCTTACCATTAATACTATATTCTGCCATCATATTTGACCTAGCAAAGTGAACCTCCTCACACTTATCTGGGTTGATCTCCATCTGCCACCTCTCAGTTTTGCATCCTATCAATGTCCTGCTGTAACCCCTGACAGCCCTCCACACTATCCACAACACCTCCAACATTTGTGTCAACAGCAAATTTACCAATGCATCCCCCTTTGCTTCTTCATCCAGGTCATTTATAAAAATTACAAAGAGAATGGGTCCCAGAACAGATCCCCGAGGCACACCACTGGTGACCGACCGCCATGCAGAATATGACCCATCTACAATCACACTTTGCCTTCTGTGGGCAAGCCAGTTCCAGATCCACAAAGCAATGTCCCCATGGATCCCATGCCTCCTTACTTTCTCAATTAGCCTTGCATGGGATACCTTATCAAATGCCTTGCTGAAATCCATATACACTACATCTACTGCTCTGCCTTCATCAACGTGTTTAGCCACATCCTTAAAAATTTCAATCGGGCTGGTAAGGCACGACCTGCCTTTGACAAAGTTATGCTGACTATTTCTAATCATATTATGCCTGTCCAAATGTTCATAAATCCTACCTCTGATGATCTTCTCCATCAACTTACCAGCCACCGAAGTAAGACTCACTGGTCTATAATTTCCTGGCCTATATCTACACCTTTTCTTGAATAATGGAACAACATCCACAACCCTCCAATCCTCTGGAACATCTCCCAACCCCACTGATGATGCAAAGATCATTGCCAGAGGCTCAGCAATCTCCGCTGTCACCTACCACAGTAGCCTGGGGTACATCTCATCCGGTCCCAGTGATATACCCAACTTGATGCTTTCCAAAAGCTGCAGCACATCCCCTTTCTTAATATCTACATGATCAAGCTTTCCAGACCATCATAAGTCATCCTTACGATCACCAAGATCCTCTTCCGTAGTGAATATTGAAGCAAAGTACTCATTAAGTACCTCTGCTATCTCCTCTGGTTCCATACGCACTTTTCCACTGTCAAACATGATTGGTCTTATTCTTTCATGTCTTATTCTCTTGCTTCCTTTTAAACTCTTCTCGCTGTTCTCACTGACTGGCATCCACGCTCTTTCACAGCCATGCCCCGGTCAAACCGCTGAAGATCATCAGATATGTTGAAGGTAGAGATGAAGAAATATTGGTTATATATTGTGATTGAAAGGCTGTAGGGAATGGGGGCAGATCCGATGTGATAAGATTGAATGCTGCAGTTGATTTCAGGGACCAAGTGGTTTACTCTTGTATCCCCAGGTGTAATGAAGACAGTGGAAACTGGACTGACAGTGGTCACTGTTTGGTCAGCTTGAACCAAGAAGAGGCATTCAACAAAACATCAAGCTTATTGACAGATGTTCTGTCCAATAGAAGCCTACACAAAATATCCATAGATGCAAACATTTACAGATTGGGAGCACAGCTCCAGGGAAGAAGAGGTGTGGTATTTTGGAAGTTGAAATGTAAAGGTTAATGGTATGACCCTTAGCAGTATTGTTACCCAGAGGGATCTTGTGGTCAAAGTCTACAACTGTGAAGGTGATCACACAAGCTGACAAGATGTTACATACTTGCCTTTATTAGTCAAGGCAATGAGTTCAGTAGTTGAGAGATTAATCCTCCTATGACCTTCCTATAATGAAGCGACTAGAATCGAACGCAATACTCCAAGCATGGTAGGTTGATAGAGCTATAACACTTTTGCATGGCTCTTGAGCTCAGTCAACTGATTAATAAAGAAAAACATGCCATACATCTTCCTAACAATCCTATCAACCTGTGCTTCACTTTGAGGGACAGACTTTGCAACCTTGCAACAAAGACAGACTCCAGGAGTTCTTTGACTCTTCACACTGCTAAGAATCCTACTGTTAACTCTGTGTTCTACCTTTAAATTTCATCATTAAAGTGAATCACTTCACACTTTTCTGGATAGAATTCCATCTACCAGTTCTCAGCCTAATACTGATCCTGTCAATGTCACATTGTAACCTATGACAGCTTTCTACAATATCTATACCACTGCCAACCTTGTGTCATCTGCAAACCCACACTTTACTTCCTCATTCAAGTCCATAAGACCACAAGATATAGGAACAGAATTGGGCCATTTGGCCCATTGAGTCTGCTCCGCCCATTTCATCATGGCTAATCCAATTTTCCTCTCAGCCCCAGTCTCCTGTCTTCACCTTATAATCTTTCGTGCCCTGACCAATCAAGAATCTATCAACCTCTGCCTTAAATATCAGAATCAGAATCTGAATGGATTTAACATCACTGTCTTCAGTCATGAAAATTGTAAATATTCATAACAGCAGTCTCGACAGATGTCTGAGGCAATGAATTGCACCCTTTCACCGTTTCTCTGGCTAAAGGAATTCATCCTCACCTCCATTCTAAAAGGATTCCCCTCCATTCTGAGGCTCTGTCCTCTGTTCTTAGACATTCCCACCGTAGGAAACATCCTCACTACATCTACTCTATCAAGGCCTTTTACTATTCAGTAGGTTTCAATTAGGTCACCCCAATACTTCTGAGTTCTAGTGAATACAGGCTCAGAGCCATCAAATGCTCTTCATATGTCAAGCTGTTCAATCCTAGAATCATTTTCGTGAACTTCCTTTCAACCCTGTTCAGTTTCAGTACATTATATCTTTGCTTTTATATTCTAGACCTCTTGATATGAACCTTAACATCACATCTGCCTTCCTTACCACAGACTCAACCTGCAAATTTTAGTGAATCTTACACAAGGACTCCAAAGTCCCTTTTTGTCTCAGATATCTGTATTTTCTCTCTATTTAGAAAACAGTTAACTCTTTAATTTCTACTATTCCACCTGCCATTTCCTTGCCCATTCTTTTACTCTGTCTAAGATATCCTTTAGCCTCAGTACTTCCTGAAAGCTATCTGCCCCTCCACCTATTTATATCATTGTAAACTTTGAAACAAAGCCATCAATTCCATCATTGAAATTATTGACATGTAACTGAGAAGAAGCAGTCCCAACACAGCCTCCTGTGGAACATCACCAGTCACCACCAACCAACCAGAAAAGGCTACCTATATTCCCATTCATAGCCTCCTGATAATCAGCCACTGCTTTATCCATGGGAGAATCTTCCCTGTAATACCATGGCCTCACAGCTTGTTAAACAGCCTCATGTGTGGCACCTTGTCAAAGGCCTTCTGAAAATCCAAGTACACAGCATCAACTGATTGTCCTTTGTCTATCCTGCTTGTAATTTCTTCAAAGAATGCCAACAGATTTGTCAGGCAAGATTTTCCCTTGTGGAAACCACGCTGACTACAGTCTGTTTTATCATGTGCCTTCAAGTACCCTGAGAACTCATGCTTAGTAATTGACTCCAACATCATCCCAACCACTGAGGTCAGACTAGCTGGCCTATAGTTTTCTTTCCTCTGCCTCTTTCCATTCCTAAAGAGTGGAGTGACATTTGCAATTATCCAGTCTTCTGAAAGCATTCCAGGATCTAGTGATCTTTGAAATTAACCATTTCCCCCGGGATCAATAAAGTATGACTACTACTACTACTACTACTACTACTACTACTACTAAAAATCATTACTAATGTCTCCACGATCTCTTCAGCTACCTCTTTCTGAAATCTGGGATTTACACCATTTGGTCCAGGTGACTTATTTTCCTCCAGGCCTTTCAGTTTCCCAAGAACCTCCTCCTTATTAGTGGTAACTTTACACACTTCATGACCCCTGACATCTGGAACTTCCACTATACTGATAGCGTCTTCCACAGTGAAGCCTGATGCAAAGTGCTTATGTGATGTATCCACCATTTCCTTGTACCCCATAACTGCCTCAGCAGCCTCATTTACCTGTTGTCCAAAATCTACTCTCGCCTCTCTTTTACACTTTATGTGTTTGAAAAAGCTTCTGGTATCCTTTTTAATATTATTTGCTGGCTTACTTTTATATTCCATCTTTACCTCCTTAATGACTTTTTTAGTTGCATTCAGTTGGTTTTGAAAAGCTTGCAAATCCTCTAACTTCCCCTGTATTTTGCACTATTATTATCTACACTCTCTGTCCAGGGTTTCTATCTTGGCTTTGAATTTCCTTGTTAGCCTCAGATGTGTTATATTGCCTTTAAAATACTGTCCATCATCTCCTCATTCTCTTGTATGAGTCAAAGGTCATCAAGCTGCAGTTCTAATTCCTTAACTTGGTTCACCTGGACATTTCCCAGACTGCACACATTCCACACAGAGTCCAAGCACTGTCCCCGGAGTCATTCCCATTAAACTATTTTGCCCTAATGGACACAGAATGAAGAAATAAGAAGAGAAAGAGAGAAATGAATCAATTATTTAAACTTGCCCAAGTCTGAGAAGCCAAAGCCGCTCTAAAAACTCTCACACCTCTGCTATTTTATTGGCCCTTTCTAAAGAATCCCACCTGCTGATTGGTCACTTCTCATTAGAGAATCTTGTGCAATGTTCTGTCTTTAAAATTTTGATCACCTTCCTGATTGAAAACTAGCTCTTTTTATGCTCTGCTTGACTTTGGCTGTCCAGTTCAATATAGCCCCAGTGACGTGATCATACCTTCCTTATTTTTCAGTTGCACCCACAATGCCTCACTAGACAATTTCTCCGGTCTGTCTTGATGGAGAACCACTGTGACAATTTCCCTGACTAGTAATGCCAGCCCTCCTACTTTAATTCCTCCCACTCTTTCACATCTAAAGCCACAGCTCAAAATATCCTGCCCTTCCTGTAATCGAATCTCACTAATGGCTATAATATCATAATTCTAGGTGTTGATTCCACATCCTGAGCTCATCTGCCTTTCTTACAAAACATTTGCATTGAAATATGTACAGCTCAGGAGACTAGCTTCACTATCCTCAACTTTCTGATTCCTGAGCAACACACACAAAATGCTGGAGAAACTCAGTGGGCCAGGCAGCATCTATGAAGAGGTTCTGGTTACCTATCCATAGGAATAGTATCAAAGAGCTTGAAAGAGTTCCAAATGGGAACTCCCAGTGACTACAAATTTTAATTCCACTTCCCATTCCCATTCCAACATGTCAGTTCATGGCCTCCTCCACCGTTGTGATGAGGCCACACTTAAGCTGGAAGAACAGCACCTCATATTCCGTTTGGGTAGCCCCCAACCTGATGGCATGAACATCGATTCCTCAAACTTCGAATAATGTCTCCACCCACTCCCCCCCTTCACCATTTCCCATCCGATTGTCCTTCTCTCGTGTTATCTCCTTGCCCACCCATCAACTCCCTCTGCCGATTGTCCTTCTCTCGTGTTATCTCCTTGCCCACCCATCAACTCCCTCTGGTACTCCTTTCACTCCCCCCCCCTTCTTCTTTCTTCCATGGCCTTCTATCTCCTTTACCTATAAGTTTCCTAGCTCTTTTCTCTATTCCTCCCCCTCTAAGTTTCAGCTATCACCTGGCGTTTCTCTCTCCCCTTTCCCTACCTACTCCTCAACTTTTTTTCTCCAGTCCTACCGAAGGGTTTTGGCCTGAAACATTGAATGTACTTTTTTCCATAGATGCTGCCTGTCCTGCTGTGTTTCTCCAGCATTTTGTGTGTGTGTTGCTCAGATTTCCAGTATCTGCGGATTTCCTCTTGTCTGTCTTTTGATTCCTGAGCTTGTCTGAGGTCTTACCAACATCTCCACCTGCAACTCTAGCTAAAACGCTGCTGTGCAGCATTAGCAAATGTTCCCACTAGGATATTAGTCCACCTCCAGTTCAGTTGAAGACTGAGATCAAAGTTATTGGCAGGATTCTTACCAAAGTGGAGGAAGAGGATCCATGTCCATAGATCCCTCAAAGTTGCCACCCAAGTTGATAAGGTTAGATCACACTTGGAATATTGTGATCAGTTCTGGTTACCTCATTATAGGAAGGGTGTGAAAGCTTTATAGGAAATGCACTGATGACTTAACAGGATACTGCATGGATTGTACAGTATGTCTTCTCAGGAAAGGTTGCGCATGCTTGAGCCTTTTACTTTGGAAGGAGGATGAAATGTGAATAGATAGAGGTACATAAGATGATAAGAGCAATAGATAGCAATTTTTTCTTAGACTGGAAGAGCTTACATGAAAAGTCATTTTTTAAGTGATTGGAGGAAACTATTGAGGGATGTCATAGATAAGCTGGTTGCATGGAGAGTGGGGAGGTGTGGAATGTCTTGGCACAGGTGGTGGTAAAGGCAGATAAATCAGAGATATTTAAGGGATGTAAATATTACATTTCAACACATATCTACCACTTCTGATGGTAGCTTGTTCCATACTCACACAAGCATATATTGGCCAGAAGGGCTGATTTTAGAGTAGTTTATAATATCAGCACAACACAAGGGCTAAAGGATCTGTTCTGTGCTGAGCTAATCCATGTTCTATGTTGTACATAGTGTACATAATTAAGAATTGGAACACAATATTCTAAAGTGTGTCCTGAGCAGAATTTTATACAGTTGCTTCATGTTCTCCCAACTCTTATGCTCAATACTTCAGCTGACAAAGACAAGCATGCCTTCAGCACCCTGTCTACAAGAGGTGAGTTGCCTTTGTACCTATGCATTCCCTTATATGAGCAATGGTGCCCCTGTTCATCCACCTGCTGTGATTCTTGTCTGTGAGTATGGAGGCTGAGATGTTGTGAGGTCAAATAAAATGATGGTGAGACCAAACTTAGAGTATTGTGTATGGTTCTGGTTACCTATCCATAGGAAGAATATCAAAGAACTTGAAAGAGTTCCAAAAAATACAAGTACATTGCCAGGACTTTTGGACCTGAGTATAGGGAAAGGCCCAATAGGTTAGGACTTTATTCCATGGAGTACAGAAGGGTATATGGTATGCATTTACAAAGTTATAGAAGTAGATAACATGTAGGCTTTTCCCACTAAGGCTAGGTGTGTCTAGAAGCAGAGATTATAGACAAAATATTCAAGGGGAACTCCAAGGGGGACTTCTTTAGAGAATGGTGGAAGTGTGGAATGAGCTGTCAACAGAAGTGGTAGATGTGTGTTCAATTGTAACATTTAAGAGAAGTTTGGAAACGTACATGGATGACAGATGTGTAGGGAACAATGATCCTGGTGTTGGTAGTTGGACCTAGGCAGATTAGGCTGGTGTACAAAATAGATGTGCTAAAGAGCCTATTTCTGTGCTGTATTTGTAGTGAGTCATTCTATCCCAACTTTCCAATGTCTGTTTTGGAGGCTGACATCAGAAGATCATTCAAGAGGGGTGAATGTTTGCAAGGTATAAGGCCCAGAAGGTGTATCCAGTAGTGTACTGAAAGCCTTGGCCAAACAACTGACTAGTTTGCTTAAGGACATCTTCGTTCTTAATGCTAAAGTCCGAGGTTCCAACATGCTTCAAAAAGGCATCTATCGTACTGCTATCCAAGGAAGAGCAGAGGGAACTGTCTCAAGAACTTACCATCCAGTTGCACTGTGAATATTTATTTTGAGAAGTTGATCATGGGAAGAATGAACTCCTGCAAGGACTTGGACCTATTGCAATCTTCATGTCACTAATGTAGGTCTACAGCAGATGCAATTTTAATGATTCACCACTCTGCCTTGGTCCACCATGACAACAGCAATATCAATGTCAAGCTGCAGTTTATTAATTACAACTCAACATTCAATGCCATTACACTGAAAGTAAGAAACAAGTTTCAAAACTTGGAACTCTGTACTCCCTTGAAAATGGATCCTTGATTTTCTCATTAGGAGACCTCATTCAGAGTGATTAACTCCTCCTGTTCACTGACAATCAACACTGTGCACTTCAGAGTGTGTGATTGTCCCATAGCATTATTTATCTATCTCATTCATAAATGTGTTGCTAGGCAAAATGGAAGCACGAACTATAAATTTGCTGATGACATCACTATTACTTGGACTATTGTACAATAAGAGAGAATATTGGTTTTACCAACTACCTTATTATGATCTGACACCTTTTTGTTTACTGTAATGCAGATGACACACTTAATTCTACATTATTATTATTGTTTTATCTTGTTGCATCTTAATTCACTGTGTATTGATTTAATCTATATGAACAGTATAGAAGATATGTTTATAGAAGATATTTCAGTAAACATGACAATAAACAAATACCAATACAAAAATAAACCTGATTCTGGTTCCCTGCTTCAAGTAGACATATAATCTGTTTTATTAACAACAATTTGAGAGCAAAGGCCACAGTAAAGCTAGTAGTGGCAAGAAGGGCAGGAGCCAATGAAGAGGGCACTGCAATCTTCCCCAGCTATCGTAGATGTCCTGAACACCTTGAATCCAATCTGTGTAGGATGACAGAGGCGTGTAGACACCCACCTTGCGAGGCATGGCACATAGGGCTCCGAAGCTGGAGAGACCCACCAGGTAGAAATGAAGATCCTTGAAATCAAAGCATTGCAGAGGTCCCCCACTGTCACCCTGCAAAGTGTTCCAGAGGATCAGGGTTTTTCACAAGACTTGTAGCATCACGTTGTCCTCTACTTACAAAATCTGAGTCCATCCACTTTGCCAGTTGGTTCACACCTGCTTTATTCTCTCTCCCTTGATAAGGAGGATGCTTCCCAAATGTAGGGAGGATTAGGGAGTCACAGAGGAGACAAATGCAGGAAGGTAGGGAGTTCCAGGTACAGAGGGGCATAGAGGGAGGGGGGAATTGACAGAGATGGGGAGGGGTGTAAGGGATGAATGGAAATATGGAGCGACATTGTGGAAGGAAGGGGAATACCAATGTGGAAGGGTGTAGTGGTTGTAGTGTGTCACAGAGAATGGGGCAGGGGAGGGAGGAGTTACTGGAGACAAGGTGAGATGAAGATTGAATGAGGCAGTCAGCCAACAGAGACAGTATGGGGCAGGAATTCCCTTGTTAGACTCAGATGTGTTATATTGCCTTTAAAATACTTTCTCTTTGGGATGTATATAACTTGTACTTTCCGAATTGCTTTCCAGAAGTTCTAGCCATTGCTAGTCTACTGTAAACTCTTATCAGTGTTCTTTTCCATTCAATTCTGTCAAGCTCCTCTCTCAAGCCTTTATAATTTCCTTTACACCACTGAGATACTGATTCACTGGACTTTATCCTCTCCTCATATTTGATGGTGAATTCAATCATATTATGTCTACTTTCCCCTGAGGGTTCTTTTATCTTAAGTTCTCTAATCAATTCTGGTTCATAGCATAACATGATCCAGAATAGCTGATCTCTTAGTTTGCAAAATCTTGAGGTACTGTAAAAAACCATGTCGAGGGCACTCAAGAATTCATTTTCCTGAAATCCAGCATCAACCTGATTTTCCAAATCTATCTGCGTATTGAAATTCCCAATTACTAGTGTAACACTGTCCTTTTGACTTGCATTCTCCACCTTCCATTGTAACATGTTGACCACGTCATTACTATTGTTTCACAGTCTGTATATTATTCCTATCATGGTCTTATTCAACGCTTCTGACCCTATGTCACCTCTTACTAATGATATGATTTTATTTTTTACCAATGGAAGCCACTCCTCTGCCTTTCTGCCTATCCTTTTGACACAATGTTAAGCTCCCAACTATAATTTGTTTCAGCCATGATTTCATAATGTCTACAAGATCATACCTACCAATCTGCAACTGTGCTACAGTTCATCTACCTTTAATCTACCTTAGTTTGTATGCTGCACATATTCAAATACAACACCTTCAGTTTTGCATTCACCCTTTTCAATTTAGTCCACCTTTTCATTGCAACTCATCCTGTTGACTGCAACTTGCCCTATCAACAGTGTCTCCTCACTACACATTGCCTCTGTTTATAAACCAACTATCTCACTTCAGCACTGTCATCCACCTTTCCTATAATACTTCTTAAATTGAAATAGATGCAACTCAGGACACTAGTCACACCATGATCAATCTTTCAATTCCTGACTTTGTCTGAATTTTTATCAACATCTGCCTCAACAACCTCTCCACTAACTGTTCTGGCACTCATTTCCATCCTCCTACAATTTTAGTTTAAACCCCACCGTGCAGCATTAACAAACCTTCCTGCTTAGATATTAGTTTCCCTCCAGTACAGGTACAAATTGTTCTTTCACCTACTCTGGAAGACAGCCCAATGATCTAAAATTATTATGCCCTCCCTCCTACACTAACTCCTTAGCCATGTGTTAAACTGCATAATCTTCGTAGTTCTGGCCTCATTTGCATGTGTCATGGGTAGGCATCCTGAGATCACAACCTGATTTCTTACCCTTTAACTTAGCAGCTAACAACTTGAACTCCCTATGCGGAACTTTGTCACTTGACCTACCCCATGTCATTGGCACCCACATGGACCACAACTTCTGGCTTTTGACCCTTCCATTTAAGAATGCTGAGGACTTGAACTGAGATAGCCTGGACCCTGGTTCCTGAGGAGCAACATACCATCCGGGATTCTCGTTCACACCCATAGAACTTCCTGTCTGTTCCACTAACTAACAAGTCCCATAGCATCATAACATGCCTCTTCTCCCCCTTTCCTTGTGACTCACAGGGGCAGTCTCAGTGTCAGGGATTCGACATCTGTGTCTTTCCTCAACCATCCCCCCCACCTTTGACAATATCCAAAGTGATATGTATGTTGAGGGGGATGGCCACAGGGGTACTCTGCACTGGTTGCTTAACACTTTTGCCCTTCCTAACTGTCACCCAGTTTTACCTTGGGTGTAACTACCTCTCTAAATGTCCTATCTATCACCCCGTCAGCCTCCCAAATGATCCGGAGTTCATCCAGTTTAAGCTCCAACACCTTAAAGTGTAGTGTTAAAAGCTGCAGCTGGATGTACTTCTCACAGTTATAGTCATCAGGATACTGGAAGTCTCCTTGCCTTCCTATATCCCACAAAAGGATCATTCCACTATCCTCCCTAGTATCTCTACTGTGTTGCTGAGTAGATATAAAGAAGGGAAGAAAAGATTTCCTATACTGGGGGAATTCCTGTAGAATTAGATAGCATGCCTGCAGGGTTAGTGCTTTGTTCAGAGTGTCAGATGTGGGAATCCTGGGAGACCTCCAGCCTCCCTGATGGGTACATCTGCGCCAGGTGCATCGAAATGCAGCTCCTCAGAGACCGTGTTAGGGATCTGGAGCTGCAGCTTGATGACCTACTGCTTATCAGGGAAAGTGAAGAGGTGATAGAGGGGAGCAACAGGGAGGTAGTCATCCCTAGGCTACAGGGGTCAGAAAACTGGGTCACTGTCGAGAGGGAAGGGAAATGCCCGGATAGTGGAGAGCACACCTGTGGCTGTCCCCCTCAGCAACAAATATCATGTTCTGCATGCTGTTGAGGGGGATGACCTGACAGGGGACGCCCACAGCGACCGGGTCTCTGGCACTGAGCCTGGCGCTGTTGTGCAGGAGAGGAGGGAGAAGAGGAACGCGGTAGTCATAGAGGATTCCATAGTCAGGGGAACAGACAGGAGATTCTGTGAGCCTGACAGAGATACCCGCATGGTGTGTTGCCTCCCAGGTGCCAGGGTATGGGATATCTCAGATCGGGTCCAGAATATTCTGAAGGGGGAGGGTGAGCAGCCAGTTGTCTTGGTACATGTTGGTACCAATGACATAGACAGGACAAAGGAGGAGGTCCTGAAAAGAGATTTCCAGGAGTTAGGAAGGAAGCTGAGAAGCAGGACCTCCAGGGTAGTAATCTCAGGATTGCTACCTGTGCCACGTGCTAGTGAGGGCAAGAATAGTAGGATCAGGCAGATGAATGCGTGGCTGAGAGACTGGTGCAGGGAGCAGGGCTTCAGATTCTTGGATAATTGGGATCTCTTCTGGGGGAAGTATGACCTGTTCAAAAAGGACAGGTCACACCTGAACCCGAAGGGGACCAATATCCTGGCGGGAAAGTTTAATAGAGCTGTTAGGGAGGGTTTAAACTAATTTGGCAGAGGGATGGGAACCGGAATGACAGAGCGGAGGAAGGGGAAAACAGAAATAAATCTAAGATAGTGAACAGTAAAGATGTCAGGAAAGACAAGCAGGTGATGGGGCAAATTTGTAGCCATTGGGATGAGTTGCAGTGCAATAAAGTTGCAGTGAAATCAAAGCGAAAAGTACCAAATACTGGTCTTAAGGTGTTGTATTTACATGCACGCAGCATAAGGAATAAGGTGGATGATCTTTTTGTACAGCTACAGATTGGCAGGTGTGATATTGTGGCCATCACTGAGACCTGGCTAAAGGATGCATATCTCTGGAAGCTGAACGTCCAAGGATACACGGTGTATCGGAAGGATAGGAAGGTAGGCAGAGGGGGAGGCGTGGCTTTATTGGTAGGATATGATATTTAATCATTAGAAAGAGGTGATATAGGATCGGAAGGTGCAGAATCTTTATGGGTTGAGCTAAGAAATTGCAGGGGTAAAAGGACCCTGATGGCAGTTATTTATAGGCCTCCAAACAGCTGCAAGGATGTGGACTACAAATTACAACAGAAAAGGCTTGTCAGAAGGGCAGTGTTATGATAATTGTGGGGGATTTTAACATGCGAGTGGATTGGGAAAATTAGGTCAGCACTGGATCTCAAGAAAGAGAATTTGTAGAATGTCTGCGAGATGGCTTTTTAGAACAGCTTGTTGTTGAGCCCACTAGGGGATCGGCTGTACTGGATTGGGTATTGTGTAATGAACGGGAGGTGATTAGAGAGATTGAGGTGAAGGAACCCTGAGGAGGCAGTGATCATAACATGATTGAGTTCACTGTGAAATTTGAAAAAGAGAAGCCGAAATCTGATGTGTCGGTGTTTCAGTGGAGTAAAGGAAATTACACTGGCATAAGAGAGGAACTGGCCAAAGTTGACTGGAAAGGGACACTGGCAGGAAAGGCGGCAGAGCAGCAGTGACTGGAGTTTATGTGAGAAGTGAGGAAGGTGCAAGACAGGTATATTCCAAAACAGAAGAAATTTTCAAATGGGAAAAGGATGCAACTGTGGTTGAAAAGAGAAGTCAAAGCCAAAGTCAATGCAAAGGAGAGGGCATACAAAGAAGCAAAAATTAGTTGGAACACAGAGGACTGGGAAGTTTTTAAAACCTTACAAAAGGAAATTAAGAAGGTCATTAAGAGGGAAAAGATTAACCATGAAAGGAAGCTAGCAAATAATATCAAAGGGGATACTAAAAGCTTTTTCAAATATATAAAGAGTGAGAGTAAGACAGGTGAGAGTAAATATAGGACAGATAGAAAATGATGCTGGAGAAATTGTAATGAGAGATAAGGAGATGGCAGAGGAAATGAACGAGCATTTTGCATCAGTCTTCACTGAGGAAGACATCAGCGGTATATTGGACACTCAAGGGTGGCAGGGAAGAGGAGTGTGCGCAGTCACAATTACGACAGAGAAGGTACTCAGGAAACTGAATAGTCTAAAGGTAGATAAATCTCCCGGACCAGATGGAATGCACCCGCGTATTCTGAAGGAAGTAGCTGTGGATATTGCAGAGGCATTAGCGATGATCTTTCAAAAGTCAATAGATTCTGGCATGGTTCCGGAGGACTGGAAGATTGCAAATGTCGCTCCGTTATTTAAGAAGGGGGCAAGGAAGCAAAAAGGAAATTATAGACCTGTTAGCTTGACATCAGTGGTTGGGAAGTTGTTGGAGTCGATTATCAAGGATGAGGTTACAGAGTACCTGGAGGCATATGACAAGATAGGCAGAACTCAGCATGGATTCCTTAAAGGAAAATCCTGCCTGACAAACCTATTGCAATTTTTTTTGGAAATTACCAGTAGGCTAGACAAGGGAGATGCAGTGGATGTTATATATTTGGATTTTCAGAAGGCCTTTGACAAGGTGCCACACATGAGGCTACTTAACAAGATAAGAGCCCATGGAATTACGGGAAAGTTACATACGTGGATAGAGTGTTGACTGATTGGCAGGATACAGGGAGTGGGAATAAAGGGATCCTATTCTGGTTGGCTGCCGGTTACCAGTGGTCTTCCACAGGGGTCCGTGTTGGGGCCACTTCTTTTTACATTGTACATCAACGATTTGGATTATGGAATAGGTGGCTTTGTGGCTAAGTTTGCTGATGATATGAAGATAGGTGGAGGGGCCGGTAGTGCTGAGGAAACGGAGAGTCTGCAGAGAGACTTGGATAGATTGGAAGAATGGGCAAAGAAGTGGCAAATGAAATACAATGTTGGAAAGTGTATGGTTATGCACTTTGGCAGAAGTAATAAATGGGCAGACTATTATTTAAATGGGGAAAGAATTCAAAATTCTGAGATGCAATGGGACTTGGGAGTCATCGTACAGGATACCCTTAAGGTTAACCTCCAGGTTGAGTCGGTGGTGAAGAAGGTGAATGCAATGTTGGCATTCATTTATAGAGGAATAGAGTATAGCAGCAGGGATGTGATGTTGAGGCTCTATAAGGCGCTGGTGAGACCTCACTTGGAGTACTGTGGGCAGTTTTGGTCTCCTTATTTAAGAAAGGATGTGCTGACGTTGGAGAGGGTACAGAGAGGATTCACTGGAATGATTCTGGGAATGAGAGGGTTAACATATGAGGAACGTTTGTCCACTCTTGGATTGTATTCCTTGGAGTTTAGAAGAATGAGGGGAGACCTCATAGAAACATTTCAAATGTTGAAAGGCATGGACAGAGTGGATGTGGCAAAGTTCTCTCCCATGACGGGGGAGTCTAGTACGAGAGGGTATGACTTAAGGATTGAAGGGCGCCCATTCAGAACAGAAATGTGAAGGAATTTTTTTAGTCAGAGGATGGTGAATGCATGGAATTTGTTGCCACGGGCAGCAGTGGAGGCCAAGTCATTGGGTGTATTTAAGGCAGAGATTGATAGGTATCTGAGTAGCCAGGGCATCAAAGGTTATGGTGAGAAGGCGAGGGAGTGGGACTAAATGGGAGAATGGATCAGCTCATGATAAAATGGCGGAGCAGACTCGATGGGCCGAATGGCCAACTTCTGCTCCTTTGTCTTATGGTCTTATGGGAAGTCTAGGACCAGAGGGCACAGCAGCAGATTAGAAACACATCCCCCTCAGAGCAGATATGAGGAAGAACTTCTTTAGTCAGAGTTTGGTAAATCTGTGGAAATCTTTGCCACAAATGGCTGCACTAGCCAAGATACTGGGCATATTTATAGCAGGGTCTCATAGGTTCTAATTAAATAAGGGAGTCAAAAGTAGAAGTCAGCAGAATTGGATTGATAGGGAAAATAACAACCATGACAGAATGGTGGAGTAGACTTGATGGGCCCAATAGTCTAATTCTATCTGTATGGTCTCTATTGTCATACACACATGTACATGTGTGCCCAGGTACAATGTAAAACTTACTTGCAGCAGTCTCTTAAGAATATAGCACTTACAGAAAACACACAAAAACGTGAAGTGGTTCACTTTGAAAGATTGAACTTGAAGACAGATTAATGGTGGGATACTTGCAACGTGGAGGAATGGAAATGTTGCAAACATATAGATTGGAAACAAAGGCGGGAGGAGAAAATGGTGCACCTGCGTGTGCGCAGCCCTCCGGTGAAAAATGATATCATATCTGTTAAATAGGGGCCGTGGACAATTCTGATTTGATGGAAAATGGACGTGTAAGCACAGAGGAACATCTGAAGAAATTTCTGAAACACCCGTTCGCTGCTGTCATTACTGCGTGGTCAGGAATCTTTCGGAGTGTAGGCCTCAAAATCCCTGGCCTTGCCTGCTTTTGGCGATCGAGAAGGCGGTTGAATCATTCGGACAGAGATGCCGCTCAGTACTTGGTGTCGGACAGCTGATCAGAGCTCGAAGTTTTCGGATGACAGAGTCAGATTGTGGTTGGCATGGCAGGGAGAGTTTTACTTCCTTCTCCCGTTTGTGTGAGATGTTGGACATTTGTGAAACTTTGAACTTTACTGTGCTCATGGACTTTCTTCATCAAGTTATGGTATTGTTACACTGTTTGTAACTATATGTTATAATTATGTGGCTTTGTCAGTTTTTTCAGTCTTGATCTGTCCCGTGTTTTGTGATATCACATCGGAGGAAATAATGTATCATTTCTTAATGCATGCATTACTAAATGACAATAAAAGAGGACTGCGTGTCTTCATAATCATATTTCCTAAGCTATTTCTCTTTTAAATAGAATGCAGAAGTTATCAATACTGATTTCCATCCAGTATTTGAAGCCAGAACTTTTTTCTCACAGACGACAGAGGAATAGTGTCAGTTCATATCCCTTTTGTTGCATGCTAGAAACTCCACTTCTTGTCTTAAAGAATAACAAATTTTAAACTCATTTCACCCACTACATCAAAATTGTTAGATCCTGGTGTTTAAAACCAAGGTTCTTTTAGAAATCAGGAGCAAGGTATAAACTTTGTTGATTCATGATTGTTTTATTAAGAATCTATAGAACAAAGAGAACAGGATCGGAACAGTGACAGGGTGTCTTACTTCTTGAAAAAGAGAAGATCTGAAGAAAACACCTAGCATAAAATGGCTACTTAACGAATGTTTCAAAGTTTCAAAGGTACATTTAATGTCAGAGAAATGTAAACAATATACATCCCGAAACATGTACACAAACATGAAATTCCATAGATACCAAAATTCCAATTATAAAATATTTATTAAATATGGTCGTAACATCAGCTATACTAGCTGTATAGGGAAATAACAAGCTTATAATTATACTTATTATAAAAACTAGAGGCGTACTAAACAGTTATGTATATAAAGAACATTTTTTACAATAAAAACACAATTACAACAAAAATGAATAAAGTCCTTACAACGCCAAATGGTCATAGCGTTGCCATACTTAGGGTTGTCCCAGCTGGTTCAAGAACAAAGTGGTTGAAAGGAAGTAGTTGCTCCTGAACCTAGTGGTAAGGGACGACTGTATCTCCTGCTTGATAGGAGCTGTGAGAAAACGTGATGGCCCAGACGGGGTGTGGATCTTTGATGATGAACATTGCCTTCTTGAAGTGCAGAATAAGAAATATAGACAGAGTATATTGAGAGGAGGTTGCTTCATGATGTGCCGAGCCTTAGAAACATAGAAACATAAAAGAACTTACAACACAATATAAGCCTTTTGGCCCACAAAGCTGTGCCAAACATGCATTTTAGAAATTACCTTGGGTTACCCATAGCCCTCTATGTTCCTAAGCTCCATGTACCTATCCAGGAGTCTCTTAAAAGACCCTATTGTATCTGCCTCCAACACTATAGTTTCTTGAATAAGGGAACAGCATCTGCAACCTTCCAATTCTTTAGAGTCTCTCCTGTCCCCATTGATGATGCAAAGATCATTGCCAGAGGCTCAGCAATCTCCTCCCTCACCTCCCACAGTAGCCTGGGGTACATCTTGTCTGGTCCCGGTGACTTATCCAATTTGATGCTTTCCAAAAGCTCCAGCACATCCTCTTTCTTAACGTCTACATGCTCAAGCGTTTTAGTCCACTGCAAGTCAACCCTATAATTGCCAAGATCCTTTTCCGTAGTGAATACTGAAGCGAAGTATTCAATAAGTACCTCTGCCACCTTCTCTGGTTCCATACACACTTTTCCACTCTCACGATTGATAGGTCCTATTCTCTCACATCTTATCCTTTTGCTCTTCACATACTTGTAGAATGCCTTGGGGTTGTCCATAATCCTGCTTACCAAGGCCTTCTCATGGCCCCTTCTGGCTCTCCTAATTTCATTCTTAAGCTCCTTCTTGCTAGCCTTATAAACTTCAAGATCTCTATCATTACCTAGTTTTCAAATCTTTTGTAAGCTTTTCTTTTCTTCCTGACTAGATCTACAACAGCCTTTGTACACCACGGTTCCTGTACCCTACCATCCTTTCCCTGTCTCATTGGAATGTACCTATGCAGAACTCCACACAAATATCCCCTGGATATTTGCCACATTTCTTCCATACATTTCCCTGAGAATATCTGTTCCCAATTTGTGCTTCCAAGTTCCTGCCTGATAGCTTCATATTTCCCCTACTTCAATTAAACACTTTCCTAACTTGTCTGTTCCTATCCTTCTCCAATGCTTTGGTAAAGGAGATAGAATTGTGATCATTATCTCCAAAATGCTCTCCCACTGAGAGACGTGACACCTGGCCAGGTTCATTTCTCAATACCAGATCAAATAAGCCTCTCCTCTTGAGGGATTATCTACATATTGTGTCAGGAAACCTTCCTGAACACAGCTAACAAACTCTACCCAATCTAAACTCCTCACTTTTCCTTAACCTTCTACAGTTTCTTATCATCACTGGCAGAGATGTTGCTGTACAAGTCGTCATTCATCCAGATAGAATGTTTTTTTGTGGTGCATTAATACAAATTAGTGAGTGTTGTCTGTACATTCTAACAATGGTTGGACTATGTGACAGTGATATATTGGGCAGAGTTTACTGCACTCTATAGCTTTTTGCATGCCTGTATTTTTGAATTGCTGTACTGGACCATAATCTGGTGATTAAATGCCTATCTAAACGAACCCCTTTGGCTACATAGTCATAGTTATAGTCATACTTCATTGATCCTGGGGGAAATTAGTTTTCATCACAGTTGCACCATAAAACCATAAATAATTAAATAGTAATATGTAAATTATGCCAGGAAATAAATTCAGGACCAGCCTATTGGCTCAGGGTGTCTGACCCTCCAAGGGAGGAGTTATGAAGTTTGATGGCCACAGGCAGAAATGATTCCCTATGACGCTCAGTGTTGCATCTCGGTGGAATGAGTCTCTGGCTGAATGTACTCCTGTGCCCACCCAGTACATTATGTAGTGGATGGGAGACATTGTCCAAGATGGCATGCAACTTGGACAGCATCCTCTTTTCAGACACCACCGTCAGAGAGTCCAGTTCTATCCCCACAACATCACTGGCCTTACGAATGAGTTTGTTGATTCTGTTAGTGTCTGCCTCCCTCAGCCTGCTGCCCCAGCACACAACAGCAAACATAATAGCACTGGCCACCACAAACTTGTAGAACATCCTCAGCATCATCCGGCAGATGTTAATGGACCTCAGTAACCTCAGGAAATAGACCCTTCTTGTAGACAGCCTCAGTGTTCTTTGACCAGTCCAGTTTATTGTCAATTCGTATCCCCAGGTATTTATAATCCTCCACCATGTCCACACTGACCCTCTGGATGGAAACAGGGGTCACCAGTACCTTAGCTCTCCTCAGGTCTACCACCAGCTCCTTAGTCTTTTTCACATTAAGCTGCAGATAATTCTGCTCACACCATCTGACAAAGTTTCCTACCATAGCCCTGTACTCAGCCTCATCTCCCCTGCTGATGCATCCAACTATGGCAGAGTCATCAGAAAACTTCTGAAGATGACAAGACTCTGTGCAGTAGTTGAAGTCCGAGGTGTAAATAGTGAAGAGAAAGGGAGACAAGACAGTCTCCTGTGGAGCCCCAGTGCTGCTGATCACTCTGTCGGACACACATCAATGTCTGCATCACCTCATTCCTTGCACATCCAAGTGCCTATCTAAGAGCCTTTATTGTATCTGCCTCTAAAACTACACTTGGCAGCACACTGAAAGCACGTAATACTCCCTGTGGGAACAAAAATTTGTTGCATTCCTCTACTCTGATCTTCCCTCCTGTTAACTTAAATGCATGCTCTCTAGGCTTTTTAACTCTGGGGGATAACAATACTGACTGTCTATTACTCAATCTATACACTTCCTCTAGTCACAGGTTGCCATACCAAGCTATGATGCATCTGGATAGGATGCACACTGAGGGTGGTGAGGGTCAAAGGAGATAACTGGAAAGAGTGCAGAGAAGGTTCACTAGTATGTTCTGTGTAATTTTCCTCTGTACTCCCCTGTAGTGATATTTCTCTTGTAGTGATTGTCAACTTGGTAGCAAAAACAACCTGTGATAATAAACCTCATCATGATTCTGGTCTGATGGGTTTAGAGACCTCCCACAGGCCAAGCACTGACATGAAGGAGACCTCTTCAGATGGGACAGTAACCCCCCTCCCAACTTTCAGTGATCCAGGTGGGTCTGTGTTGTGTCCCTAACATTTGCCATATATCCTATACTCTTTTACTGGGGTGTTTTCCATGCTGTGCCTCTTCTTCTAGTGAGCTTCCTGGAGACAACCATGATTGTAGGGGAAAAGGAACTGGAGGTGGGGGGAAACTGTGGATAGAGAGGAGACGGGGAATGGGGGCTGACAGGAAAGAGGGTAGGGTGGGTAGCCAGGTGCATCGGGAAGGGGCAAATAATCACTCAGTAGAAGAGAGCCAGGGTTTGATAAAATGAAAGAGCAGATGGGGCCAGGTTCAGGTGAGGAGCTAAAGGATACTGAAAACTCTCACTGATACTGATGATCGGGAATGTTACTTCTTGTCTACCATCAGATTTCTGAACAGTTCGTGAATCAAATGAAATTATCTCACTATTTATTTATTTTATTTTTATCATTACATAGTTTTTTGTATTTTGCAGTGCACTTTGAATTGACATTATGTTCTGTGATATACATTCTACACCGGTTTCAAGGGGCATTATCATATCTGGTAAAATGATATTCCTTAGCCAAAACCCAAAACTGGACACTTGCAAAGAAAGAACGGCCAAACATGATGGGTGAGGTGGGTACAACAACCATTCCCATTAAATGCAGTCTCTCGCTTGCTTTAAGTACACCGGAATGCTGCTCTGTTCTCCGGGAGTGGTCTTCCATTTGCATTAAACTCACTAGAAGCCAATTCCCTGCTGCCTTTAAATATAACACCACCTTGTCACCCTCTTGCCTGTTCACTTTAAACCTAAGGGAAACTTCTCCTGCTCCCTATTCATGCACCAGGTCCTCTTCTCCCACTCACTTTAAAACAATGGTAACCCATTTTCCCTCTCTCTTTAAATACACTGGAACCCCATCACCCACTCCCTTTAACCCGCCAGAAATTCATCCACTTCACCCTTTAAAGAACCTGTATACCAATCTACCATTCCAGTTACACAAACCAGGACACTATATCCTGTCCCTTCAAACCTATCAACGCTTTTTTTGTTCAGTTTAAAACTACCCCCTGCTGCCCTTGCTAACAATAGGCCCTCTTTTCCCAGTTATCCAAACCCATCAGGGCCCCCATTCCTGCTCCCTTTAACCCGACTCCTGCTCCTTTAAAACTACCGGAAATTGCTTCCCATTCCCTTTTATCATACTAGGATCTAGTCTCCTGCTCTTTTTTTTAACTGGTATCTCTATTCCCATTCCTTTTATACCTACTGGGACCACTTCTCCCAATCCCTTTGGATCCATCATTGTCCCATCTTCCTCTCCCTTCAATCTCACTTTATTATGACTTCATTAACCCACTGTCAATTCTTCTACCTCACCCTTTAAAGACACAGGGACTGCATTTCCCGTCCCCACTACTAAACCGGGATGCTTATCTTTCTCCCTTCAAACCCATCAGATCCCGTTTCTCCCTCAATCTAGATCGACTTATACCCTGTTTTTTTCTCTATTTTCTCCCGCCAGGAATCACTCAATTTAAATTCTTTGAAATTCATTCTTCCATCATCAGTTTCAACACACCAGAACCTCATTTCTCATTCCACTAAAAACCATCGAAACCTCAAAGATCGCAGCCTTTAAAATAACAAGTGACAGGTCTCTCACTTTCTTTAAACCCACCAAGAACCCCATTTACCAGTGTCTAATATCCACTCCCAATAAACCCGGCATACCTAGTCTCCCTCTCCCTTTCAGCCTATCATGATTCAGTCTCCTACTCCCTTTAAGCTGTCTGGAATCCTATTTCCTACTTCAACCACCGGGCTGCTGCCTTCCACTCGCATTAAACCCATAGAGACTCGATTCTCTCCGGTCTTTAAACAAAGCCCTAAACCGTCATTTAATCCATCTAAACCAGGGGTTGGCAACCTTTTTGCCTCTGTGGGCCAGATCGTGTATTAGTGAGCGACGGTGGGCCAGATAAATGCCATAAAACACTTGAAATATAGGAATTATCCATTTAAATACATCTAGTTATGTTTTGCCTTGAAGTAATGAATAACGCATGCGAGAAAATCATTTGTGCTTAACCAAGGATGCCAATTAGTAATCAAAGAACTCAGTTTAGTTGCAATTTATTTCAATCAAGGCATCTTTTGAATCTATTAAAAGGACACAAAGGATCTTTAAACATAAAACGTATGAACATGATGCATTGAATGGTGTTAAGTATAATAAAAAAAGAAAATTTTAATGCAAACATTTAAAGATAAATCGATGTGAAACTTGATACTGTTTGTTCCGAAACTAGTCCTCATTCAGTCAGCTTCATCTTTCCTTGCTTGTCCAGTAAACTTGTCAAAATTCCCACCATGGTGGGTTTCGTAATGTGGCCTGATATTTGCAACATTTTCTAGGCAAATGAGACAAACTGGTTTCCCAGCTTGCTCGATGAAGAAGTAATCTAGTGTCAAGTGTCTTGGAAATTTCGGCACTCAGTGTCTACCTTCCTGCGTTTTGCATTCATTGTCATTGGAACTTTTCTCTTCGATTTTATTTTGAAACACGGGTTATTCAACAAGTATCGTAGCACATGTAAATATCTGGATATTTAGCGTGGATTTCTTGTTAAAACACAGTGACGCCAGTGAACAAGACACCATGCATGTCCATCAGTGAGGTCGCGTGAAACACTCAGAATAAGGAAAAATCGCTTGCGGGCCGGATAAGTATAGTATCTCAATACAGACATCCCACCTCTCCCGGAAGTTCTTGGAGTCCCCTGCATATTAATAGTGACTCCCTGATGCCCACAAATTATATACAATATCACGGAAAACAATTTTTTTTGAGAGAGAGTGTGAGAGAGAGAGAGCGAGCACAAGAGCAAGAAAGCAAGTGCGAGTGAGAGCACGCGCGAGAGAGTGAGAGCGAGAAAGCAAGCGCAAGAGAGAGCGAGAGAAAAAGCCAGAAGGCAAGCGCGCAAGAGAGAAAGCGAGAGCAAGAGCGAGAAAGCAAGCGCAAGAGCAAACGCGAGTGACAGTGGCCACGAAAGAGAGAGAGAGAGAGAGAGAACGAGAGCAAGACCAAGAGCGAGAGAGTTCCAAAAAAAGTCAGAGTGACAGTGTTCCAAAAAAAGAAAATATAAAACATACGTCACCCCAGACTACACTAAAGTGTACCCCTGCCTAATAGGGGTAAAAAATAATGACAGTGTTGCTCGCTGCACTGTTTGCAACAGTGACTTTTCTATTGCCCATGGTGCGTTAAGACTGTAAAAGACGTGTTGAGGTGAGTTTAACAGGTGTCATTCGTTCATTAGCATGGCTAACGTTATTTAAACTAGCTGGCTAGCTGCTAAGGAGCTACTCTATTGCAGACATCCCACCTCTCCCGGGAGTCTCCTGCAAATTGATGGTGCTACCTCCCTGAAGTGAGTTTTTGTAGGGTGGGACGTCTGCCAATAATTGCTCTGGGGCTGGTCAAAATAACTCCGTGGGCTGGATCTGGTCCACTGGCCGTAGGATGCCTGCCCCTTGTCTCAACCCCCTGATACCATTCCCACCACCCTCTTTGCGTTGATTGGGCCACTGCCTCCTACTTCCTTTAAACTCAGCAAGACCCCATCTCTGGCTTTCATTAAATCTTTTGGCATTCCATCACCTGCTACTGGGAACCCTTATCGTGGTTAGAGTTACCCACCGAGATCCCACCTCCTTATCCCTTTACCCAAAAGTGAACCGTTCTCCCTCTCCACTTACGCACACTGGGTCTGTCTCCTGCTCTTGTTAAAATTGCCATATTTTTACCTTATTCATATCTACCAAGACCCCATCTCACCTACAATATAAATTTATCGGGAGTTTGTCTCCCTCTCCCTTCAAATCCACCAGGGACCCCCATCTGCCACTCCCTTCAATCTCGTTATAACCCATTTTCTTATTCTATAACTTCTACTGTGTTCCATTCTTTCGTTCTGCTTATGCCCACTGCGATCCTCTCTTGCTCTCCCTTTATGCGCACCATGGATCCATCTCCCTTTTCCTTCGAGACTCACGGGATCTCCATCTCCCTCCACTGTTAAAAGCACATAGATCAAAATGCACCTCATTTTTATGCACTGAGAACCCTCTCTTCCATTCTCTTTAAACCCGCTGGGAAGTTTCCATCCATTCATCTTGAAGCCCATGAAACCCCATCTTCCTTTCTCTTTAAAATTTAAATCCACCACAACTGATTCTCCGATGCTCTTTAAATATATTCCCTTTCTCACACCCTTCTTCAATTCACTGGGATTTCATCTTTCTCTCCTTTTATATTCACTGGGACTCATCTTGTGACTATTAAACCCTCTCCACCTTCCGTTCCCTCCTCATCCACCAGAACCTGTCTTCCTCTCACTTTATACCCACCGGGACCCCATCTCCATCTCCAGTTCCGTTTAATTGTGCCGAGATAGACAGGCCTTTCATAAACATTTCCTACTAAAATGCACCTCTCCTTCCCATTCTTAAAAATTATATAAATTATATAACCACCTCGCATTCTCATTTTCCCACTCTCCCACCTCCCCCAGAGTCTAACAGAAATATCATTCCGACTCTTCCCGTTCCGACAGATCCTTACATGATGCCGCAAAAATACACTCCTCCGGCCCGGTATTGGGCTTTCTTACAGGGTGAGGACTGAGGTGTTTTGGTGCATTACACCTCTGCAGTGTATGTTTACTTTTGCCTTTATATTTTTCTCCCTTTTGCTGCTCAATATTTAATTTGATTTTGTTATGGTTGTGGTTTTTGTGGATGTGCTGTATTTTTTGTGTTTTTTTGTTTGTAATAAATAAAAATAAAAATACTTAATAAAAAAATACGCTCCTCCCCGCTTCACGAGCACTGTTTTGTCCTCTCCCACTCTCCCTTTCTCTATCTAACAATGGTATCTATCTATCTATCTGTCTATCCATATATCTATCTATCTAACTATCTATCTATCTAACATCTCTACTACTCTCTGACATTCTCTCCCTTACTCGCTTTCTCACACACATCATTTGTGGTTATGTTCGTTTGATGTTAAAAGTTCTGTATTCTGATATTTTTGGTAAGTAATCATTCAAAGCGTTCGTAATCTAAAATAATATTAGAGTAGCATGTTCTTAACACACATAGCCTTTGTTGCCAAGCAACAGAAATGTTCTTTTACATAATGTTAATATAATTTTTAAGAAAGTATCAGTTTTGCAGAATATAGAAACTTGGGTATTGTTAAGGCATCCATTAGTCTTGCGAGACCATGGATATGCACCTGGACAGTCTTCACTCTCCAGGGCACAGGCCTGGGCAAGGTTGTATGGAAGACCAGCAGTTGCCCATGCTGCAAGTCTCCCCTCTCCATGACACCGATGTTGTCCAAGGGAAGGGCATTAGGACCCATACAGCTTAGCACCAGTGTCATCGCAGAGCAATGTGTGATTAAGTGCCTTGCTCAAGGACACAACATGTTCCCTCGGCTGGGGCTGGGACTCACGACCTTCAGGTAGCTGGTCCAATGTCTTAACCACTTGGCCACGTGCCCACACAAAACACGGGTAGGAACAGAGTATACAATATTCAGCAAGTCATCAGTTAAAAAGGAAAACAAGAGGAATTGCCTAATGTCACAGAATGTGATATTGTGTCAATCAACCACAAAATGCGGTAAGAGGGCTATCAAGACATTTCACTGCTACTGCTTTAATGTGGAATTAAAACGTTTTGATCCTATATTGCAAAGAGCAAGTTAGCGAATGCAACGATCCAATCAGAAACTACTGCCTGAAGATTTTGATTTGATTTTGATTTTGACCATTCCAAGTTACAGTCACATATTTTGGCCATACTACTTATTTGGACAGACAAAGTGAAAAATCTGTTCGCATTTATAAGTTCCAAGGTCAATACTGTACCTATTATTCGATTAATTCTACGTGTATGTGTAATCACTTGAATAGATTTCCTGACAAGTTAAGAAAATGGTGAACTTTTGACCCTGTTCTTATTGCAAATGCAATCAGTTTTGAATTTGAAAAGAAAAGAAGAAGATGTTAATGAACTGACAAAAATATTCATCTACTATTATTTTCCTTCCTTCCTTGTGCCCTTAACTCCTGGTGGAGTTGTCAGGGCACCGTCATGACGAGCTTTGCACCAGCTTTTTGGTGTGCTCACCATGTGGCGTGTCTTGGGCATCTGAAACCCGGCGGAGCCCATCCCTCTCCAGGTTTGGCCATAGCCAATTTCCTCCAACTAGGTGGCTCACCTTGGTCGTGAACACATGGCCGTTATAGTTCATCTGAGAACCTTTCCATCCCAGCTGGTGACTTCATCATGGAAGTCATTTGCCCAGTGGTGCGGCATTAACACCACCCACTCACGTGGTTTAGCCTGCCAGCTGAAGCGGTTTACCGGGGTATGGCGCTTGGAGCCACCTCGTGAGAGGTTTAGGAGATGGATGAGGACCAGTGATGCCCGTCCACCCTGTCTGGTAGGGAGCAGCATGCCAGACATCAAAGGTACTACCTCTATCCAGAGCCCCCTATACTCCACTATTATTTTAGGGTGGTGTAATTCGTGGAAGTGTACATAATTCACAAAGTCTGACATTGAGTTGGAGTTCACTGTAAGAGCTGATGACATAATTGCTTAAAGAGCGATTTTATCATGCTTTGCACTCAGGTTTTGGACTTCAATAAAAGATATCATGGTTTTCTTAAACTCAAAACAACCCATGTTGTTTTATTTGTAAAAATGTACACTGGGAGCCTTAATGCTCTAGAGCTATTGAACCCATGTGGGCTAACCCACATCGCTTTGAAACTGCTGGAATTTTAGGAACAAAATTGTTTGGTTTGTACAAGCCAAGGGCCAATTCCTGCGGCAAGAAATGATCGCCGACAACAATTTTTTAAAATGTGATAGTGTCACCCAGTAATTTCATGGCTGCGAGAGTGATGTCGACTGGAACACCTGACTGAACATGATAAATACCAATCACTGTAAACATACCTTTCACAGATCTTTGGACAGTCAGAACCTGAGTGCACCAAACAGTTGCTCTCCTTGCCCATCCTCAACGATGCTAAGCCTTCAGAGCTAATGAACAAATGCTGTTTCTCCTAATAAATCACCATTCTAATGCATCCATGACAGATGATAGAGAGCTTGCAAATGCTTGATTGTCTATACTCAGCCAGTTAGTGGTATATCATTCCTGCTTCTTTTTCAACCTCAATAAGTCTGGTCAACAAAGCCCTCAACATAAGTACATTGTGGGCTGAGCAACTGGCAATTTTGGGTCTGTGTTTTCATGACACTCACTTTGGTATAAAGCTAGGAAGTGCCGAGCCCAATTCAGCTTTGATTGTGCCAGCACATAGTGACGTCAGTGAACACCATGGATTCCAGCAGCCAGGGTCATCTACTGTTCATTACAGACACTTCTTTCAGGTCAGCAAGACCTCCAACATAGGCGCATGAAACTATTAACTAATCCAATGAAGTACGCTACACCAGGTCTGTGTGTTTCTTACCACGCTCGCTTTGCTATGAATGTTAGGAAGTGTTGACCCTGCACTTTGGGACATCAGAAGACTGAATGTTGTGGGTTCCATCTGCCAGGGTTATCTATTGTTCATTACAGACACTCTATTAGGGTAACGCTTCCTGTCTCACACGGGTGCTCAAGTGACTATGCTGCCAGCATCACCAATTGATGAGAAGGTAAAAAATGATGAAACTTTGCTGGAGGCCACCAACAGCAACAAGATACAAAATTACAGGATATGACAGGTGACTCACTGTTTCAGTGGGTGATGTTACACATGAGATTTCTAGAGCTCTATTCAATGCAGATTTCTTTGTGCCCAAGGACTGTTAGTTGATCTTAAGAAATGCCGGCTTGTGGATGTCAAGGACTTTGCGTTGTTACCCTGCTCTCCCAGTAAGTTCCCCACAATGACTCAAACACATGCACCACCGCATGTGAGTTCACTCGACTGCTGGGCGAATTCCCAGACCTCACCAAATGCACATTCTCCACTGCAATCACAAAACATGGGGTCGAGCACCACATTCCCTCAACTGGGTTGATAGTCCATCCCTATGGGCGTAGGCTGGATCTAGAAAAGCTGGCAACTGTGAACGCAGGTTTGCCAACTTGGAAAGACTCAGCATTATAAACCAGTTGAATACCCCTTAAGCTTTGTCACTAAGTTTGATGGTGGTTGTCACCTATGTGGTGATTCCAGACACTTAATGAGGTCACTACCCTCGATTGTTACCTGGCTCCACACATTCAAGACTTTTCAATACGTTTTGCCACAAAGTTTTTTTTTCAAAGTCAATCTAGTTAGGGGCTACAATCAAACAATTACGTTTGTCCTTTTTGAGTTTCTGCATGTGCCATTTGAATTGAAAATTGCAGCACAGACTTTCCAACAGCTGATGGACTCTGTATTAAAAGACTTAAATTCTCATTTTGATTATTAGTGCATTCAAATCTGAACACCTAACTCATTGTTGCAGACTTTTCCAATGCTTAAGCCAACACAGGTTGAACATGAACCTTGCTAAATGCCAGTTTTGGTTATTAGCCATTGACTTCCTTGGCCATGGCATCTCTGCAGAAGGTGGGAAACCCAATCCATCAAAACAGCCGCTGTAATAGATTTCCAACTGCCCCACACAATTTTTTAAAAATTGGGTCTTTTTAGGCATGGTGAACTTCTATCACTGATTAATTCCATGACCTGCTTAAAGGCAATACCCCTAATTACATGCTTGGCTGGTCAGCGGACATGACCAGGGTATTTGATAAAACGAAGCAAGATCTTCTTACCACGTACCTACAGGCGTACCCACTCCCCAACACACCCAAAGCCAATACTACTGACACTTCAGACTATGCTGTGGGTGCTGTGTACGAACAATGCTACTCAGCCTACATATCTGAATTCACAATAATATATAACATATCAAGGGGAAAAATAGTGCCATTGAGGCCGTACACAAAGGGGTTCAGAGAAGATTCACTAGAATGATTCCGGGAATGAGAGGGTTAACATATGAGGAACGTTTGTCCACTCTTGGATTGTATTCCTTGGAGTTTAGAAGAATGAGGGGAGACCTCATAGAAACATTTCAAATGTTGAAAGGCATGGACAGAGTGGATGTGGCAAAGTTCTCTCCCATGACGGGGGAGTCTAGTACGAGAGGGTATGACTTAAGGATTGAAGGGCGCCCATTCAGAACAGAAATGTGAAGGAATTTTTTTAGTCAGAGGATGGTGAATGCATGGAATTTGTTGCCACGGGCAGCAGTGGAGGCCAAGTCATTGGGTGTATTTAAGGCAGAGATTGATAGGTATCTGAGTAGCCAGGGCATCAAAGGTTATGGTGAGAAGGCGAGGGAGTGGGACTAAATGGGAGAATGGATCAGCTCATGATAAAATGGCGGAGCAGACTCGATGGGCCGAATGGCCAACTTCTGCTCCTTTGTCTTATGGTCTTATGGGAAGTCTAGGACCAGAGGGCACAGCAGCAGATTAGAAACACATCCCCCTCAGAGCAGATATGAGGAAGAACTTCTTTAGTCAGAGTTTGGTAAATCTGTGGAAATCTTTGCCACAAATGGCTGCACTAGCCAAGATACTGGGCATATTTATAGCAGGGTCTCATAGGTTCTAATTAAATAAGGGAGTCAAAAGTAGAAGTCAGCAGAATTGGATTGATAGGGAAAATAACAACCATGACAGAATGGTGGAGTAGACTTGATGGGCCCAATAGTCTAATTCTATCTGTATGGTCTCTATTGTCATACACACATGTACATGTGTGCCCAGGTACAATGTAAAACTTACTTGCAGCAGTCTCTTAAGAATATAGCACTTACAGAAAACACACAAAAACGTGAAGTGGTTCACTTTGAAAGATTGAACTTGAGGACAGATTAATGGTGGGATACTTGCAACGTGGAGGAATGGAAATGTTGCAAACATATAGATTGGAAACAAAGGCGGGAGGAGAAAATGGTGCACCTGCGTGTGCGCAGCCCTCCGGTGAAAAATGATATCATATCTGTTAAATAGGGGCCGTGGACAATTCTGATTTGATGGAAAATGGACGTGTAAGCACAGAGGAACATCTGAAGAAATTTCTGAAACACCCGTTCGCTGCTGTCATTACTGCGTGGTCAGGAATCTTTCGGAGTGTAGGCCTCAAAATCCCTGGCCTTGCCTGCTTTTGGCGATCGAGAAGGCGGTTGAATCATTCGGACAGAGATGCCGCTCAGTACTTGGTGTCGGACAGCTGATCAGAGCTCGAAGAGTCTAGACTTCTACTCAGTGCAGATTCCCTGTGTGCCCAAGGACTATTAGTTGATCTCAAAAATAGTTGGCTTGTGGATGTCAAGGACTTTGCGTTGTTACCCTGCTCCCCCAGTAAGTTCCCCACAATGACTCAAACACATGCACCACCGCATGCGAGTTCACTCGACTGCTGGGCGAATTCCCAGACCTCACCAAACGCACATTCTCCACTGCAATCACAAAACATGGGGTCGAGCACCACATTCCCTCAACTGGGTTGATAGTCCTTGCCCTACACACGTAGATTAGACCCAGAAAAGTTGGCAACTGTGCAGGATGAGTTTGCCAACATGGAAAGCCTCAACACTATACACTGGCTGAGCATCCATGAACTTTGCCCCTCCACATAGTCCCTAAATCCAATGTGTTGGTTGCCCAAGACATGATTACCGATGCCTTAACCATCTTTATCCAATTTCACGCATCTTTGCTGTGCTGCAAGTTCATCTGGCTTCATCACTTTTGTACATGGCGTACCATCATCAGAAGATATCCCAATATTTCAGAATTATGAATTCCTGCCCCTGCATCAGTTCCTCAGCCATGCATTATTCTACTATGCTTACTCTCATTGACACGTGGCATCGATGCAATCCAGGGATTACTACCCTGGAGATCTGATTTTTCAGCTTTATATCTAGCTCCCTAAAATCTCTCTTCAGGACCTTCTCACTTTTCCTACCTACATTGTTGGTGCCCATATGCACCAAGATTTCAGGCTTAGGAAAGGTATGAATTTGATATGAGATATCTCTGACCCTGGCAACTGGTTTGCAGATAAATATGGAAAATCAAATTGGTGCAGGATTCCAAGAAAATCAATTGTATAAAGCCTGCAATATTGCATCTTAGAACAGCTTGAGGGAATGAGGGAAAAGGTAATTCTGGATTGTATATGCTGTGTAGTGAACCATATTTAATAATGGAGCTTATGGTAAGGGAAACCCAGGGAGGGTCATAATATAATAGAACACCCTGTAGTCTGAGAAGGCAAAGTTAAAATCAAATGAATCACTATTGCAATGTAATAAAGGAAATTACAAAAGGATGAGAGAGGAACTGGCCAGATTTTACTGGAAGAGGACATTAATAGGGATAACAACAGAACAGCAAAGGCTGTAGTTTTTGGGAGAATTTAGAAAGGCACAGACAGATTCATCTGAAAGAATATTAAGTATTCTAAAGGAAAGGTAAGGCAACGATGCCTGATAAGGGAAGTCAAAGACAACATAAGAAAAAGATTTTATGTTTTAGAAAAGCTGTAGCAACTCATTTACTGAAAACCAAAAAAAAGTGTGCTAAAAACCCTTTATGTGATTATGTCATCACATTAGATCAACCTCTTAACAAGAAACCAACTCAATGCCAGTGGTTATGAATTACTTACATTTCTACCAATTACATTACCCTAAACAAGCCACAAGAGAATTCACTAAAACTGGTGTTGTGAGCCTGTGCAGAGCTCTGATGAGTTGCTGGTTCGTGTCCTGTGTTCCAAGGTTGGAAAAACAGTGGTTCATCCAGAGATGTGTCAATACATCTGCCAGAAGTGCATACGGCTGGGCGATCCAGATAGACACTTTATTGATCCCAAGGGAAATTGGGTTTTGTTACAGCCACTCCAACCAAGAATAGAGCATAAATATAGCAATACAAAAACCACAAACAATCAAACAACAAAATGCAAATTATGCCAGATGGAAAATAAGTCCAGGACCAGTCTATTGGCTTAGGGTGTCTGACCCTCCATGGGAGGAGCTGCAAAGTTCGATGGCCACAGGCAGGAAGGTGGCCACAGGCTGGAAGACCATGTAAGGAATCTGGAGCAGCAGCTGGATGACCTTCGACTCATAAGGGAGAATGAGGCAGTCGTAGATGAGAGCTACAGGGAGGTAGTCACACCTAGGCTGTCAGAAGCAGGTCGTTGGGTAACAGTCAGAGGGGGGAAAGCGAAGGTGAGCAGACAGGTAGTGCAGAGCACCCCTGTAGCCATTCCCCTGAATAATAAGTTTACCGTCCTGGATACTGTTGGCGGGGACTACCGACCAGGTGTGAGCCACGGTGGCTGGGCCTCTGGCGCTGAGTCTGACCCGGTGGTGCAGAAGGGTGGGACAGAGAAGAGGAGAGCTGTTGTCATTGGAGACTCTATAGTCAGGGGAGCAGACAGGAGATTTTCTGGACGTGAAAAGGACACCCGCATGGTTTGTTGCCTTCCCGGGTGCCAGGGTCCGGGATGTCTCTGATCGGATGCACGACATCCTGGTACGAGAGGGAAAGCAACCAGAAGTCGTGATACATGTTTGGAACAACGACATAGGCAGGAAGAGGGATGTGGTCCTGAAGTGTGAGTTTCGGGAATTAGGCAGAAGGCTGAAGAACAGGACCTCAAGGGTGGCGTTCTCAGGATTGCTGCCAGTGCTACGTGACAGAGATGGTAAGAATTGGAGGAGATGGCAGTTGAATGTGTGGCTGAGGAGTTGGTGCAGGGAGCAGTGTTTTAGATTTTTAGACCATTGGGATCTCTTCTGGGGAAGGTGGGACCTGTACAGATTGGATGGGCTGCACCTGACCTCGAGGGGGAGCAATATCCTTGCAGGTAGGTTTGCTAGCATGGTTCGGGAGGGTTTTAACTAATTTGCGAGGGGGATGGGACCCAGAGCGATAGAGCAGTGAAAGAAGTGCATGAAGTAAAGCCAGATCTAACATACAGAGAGGCTTTGAGGAAAGAGAAACAGAATAAACGGTGTAAAGACAGTAAGGTAGAAGGGCTAAAGTGTGGGTACCTCAATGCAAGAAGCATCAGGAACAAAGGTGATGAACTGAGAGCTTGGATACATACACATGGAATTATGATGTAGTGGCCACTACAGAGACTTGGCTGGCACCAGGGCAGGAATGGATTCTCAATATTCCTGGATTTCAGTGCTTTAAAAGGGATAGAGAGGGTGGAAAAAGGGAGGAGGGGTGGCATTACTGGTCAGGGATACTATTACAGCTACAGAAAGGGTGGGTAATGTAGCAGGATCCTCTTTTGAGTCAATATGGGTGGAAGTCAGGAACAGGAAGGGAGCAGTTACTCTACTGGGGGTATTCTATAGGCCCCCTGGTAGCAGCAGAGATACAGAGGAGCAGATTGGGAGGCAGATTTTGGAAAGGTGCAAAAGTAACAGAGTTGTTATCATGGGTGACTTTAACTTCCCTAATATTTATTGGCACCTGATTAGTTCCAAGGGTTTAGATGGGGCAGAGTTTGTTAGGTGTGTCCAGGACAGATTCCTGTCACAGTATGTGGACAGGCCGACTAGGGGGGATACCATACTAGATCTAGTACTAGGTAAATAACCGGGTCATGTCACAGATCTCTCAGTGGGTAAGCATCTGGAGGACAGTGACCACCGCTCCCTGGCCTTTAGCATTAAAGGATAGAATCTGAGAGGACAGGAAAATTTTTAATTGGGGAAGGGCAAATTATTAGGCTATAAGGCTAGAATTTGCAGGTGTGAATTGGGATGATGTTTTTGCAGGGAAATGTACTATGGACATGTGGTCGATGTTTAGAGATCTCTTGCGGGATGTAAGGGATAAATTTGTCCTGGTGAGGAAGATAAAGAATGGTAGAGTGAAGGAACCACGGGTGACAAGTGAGGTGGAAAATCTAGTCAGGTGGAAGAAGGCAGCATACGTGAGGATTAGGAAGCAGGGATCAGATGAGTCTATTGAGGAATATAGGGAAGCAAGAAAGGAACTTAAGAAGGGGCCGAGAAGAGCAAGAAGGGGGCATGAGAAGGCTTTGGCGAGTAGGGTAAGGGGAAACCCCAAGGCATTCTTCAATTATGTGAAGAACAAAAGGATGACAGGAGTGAAGGTAGGACCGATTAGAGATAAAGGTGGTAAGATGTGCCTGGAGGCTGTGGAAGTGAGCGAGGTCCTCATTGAATACTTCTCTTCAGTATTCACCAATGAGAGGGAACTTGATGATGGTGAGGACAATATGAGTGAGGTTGATGTTCTGGAGCATGCTGATATTAAGGGAGAGGAGGTGTTGGAGTTGTTAAAATACATTAGGACAGATAAGTCACCGGGGCGTGACGGAATATTCCCCAGGCTGCTCCACGAGGCGAGAGAAGAGTTTGCTGAGCCTCTGGCTAGGATCTTTATGTCCTCGTTGTCCACAGGAATGGTACCGGGGGATTGGAGGGAGGCGAATATTGTCCCCTTGTTAAAAAAAGATAGTAGGGATAGTCTGGGTAATTATAGACCAGTGAGCCTTATGTCTGTGGTGGGAAAGTTGTTGGAAAAGATTCTTAGGGATAGGATCTATGGACATTTGGAGAGTCATGGTCCGATCAGGGACAGTCAGCATGGCTTTGTGAAGGGCAGATCATTTCTAACAAGTCTGATAGAGTTCTTAGAGGAGGTGACCAGGCATATAGATGAGGATAATGCAGTGGATGTGATCTATATGGATTTTAGTAAGGCACTTGAAAAGGTTCCACATGGTGGGCTTATTCAGAAAGTCAGAAGGCATGGGATCCAGGGAAGTTTGGCCAGGTGGATTCAGAATTGGCTTGTCTGCAGAAAGAAGAGGATCATGGTGATAGGAGTACATTCAGATTGGAGGGTTGTGACAAATGGTGTCCCACAAGGATCTGTTCTGGTGATGTAGTAAAGGGGTAGTTAAATAGGAATATAGACTAAGAACACTGATTAACTTATGATTAACCACCTTGTGTGTGCTTTAGCTTACTGTTTCGGACAGTCAGAAAGAAGCTTTACCCAGCAGCTGGTGACGTACTAGTCATTATTTTCTAAAGGTAGGCAAAGGCTCAAATGAGGAACTATCTGATCATGCAGAAGCTAAATATGGGAAGAGTAGTGTAGGGGCTAGAATGTCTCGGGAAAAGGGGAAGGTATCCGAATGAGGAACTGATGGGCTAGCTTTGGCTTAAAATAATTATAACTAATTGACCAATGATTATTTTACATCTAATTGTATCTTAGCATGTGATTGAAATGATTCTAATATTATCTAAACTTGTAATTGTAAGATTTCCTGTAATGGTCAATGTTATAAGTTGTGAAGAATTGTGTAATTCGGGGGCAGTGTCTGGACTGGCTGTTTTGGGAGATCAGTCTGTAACTTCCCCCATAGCATGCTATGAGTAAAGAATAAAGGTTTGAAGAGAATTTTGTGTGTTAGTGTTTTTGTTGTACGATTGTCTTTGCATCAGTTGATCCAGTACAACAATTTGGCAAGCTAGCCAGGAGTCCAAGACGAGGGTCTCTTGAGACGGTGTCAGAGTTCGACTTGGTGGCGGTGACCTGAGGTGGGTGGGCCCACAAGGTAATTGCCCCCCTTGATGACCCCTTCGTCTGGCAGATAATCCTCTGATGGACTCCTTCCGAAACCTGAGTTGAGGATCGCCCGAGTACCACAGGCTAAAAGAGAGGTTCGAGTCCCTGAGGAGGTATAAGGTAAGGTAAGGGGTTCAAGTACCCGACGAAATATTGTGAGTATTAAAGCCTGCCGGTGCTAACAAATTGAGCAGTGGATCATTGGTAGTGATCTATTACACTTTCTTTGAGTGTGTTACAGCAAATTGGTCAGCGGGTTAGTGGCAGTAACCTATTACATTCTGGAGCTGGTAACCATTCTAATTGGCGTGGAGAGCTGGGGCATCTAGCGCAGTAAATTGACCAGCGCAGGACAGAGCAGACATCTGGCCAAACAAAGGGGAAGGAGCTCTCCCCAGCAATCTATTCAGATGCTGTAAATAAGTTTTCGGATACGCTTACGACAATTTGCCTGTCTCAGCACCCAGCCCTAGACTGGTTGTTAAGAGTGGAAATCCCCCACATGAAGGACAGGACCTTGAAGTGGGAGTGAGAAAAGGAGGCGGCTGATCCACCCACCCGATTAGGGAGTATGGGGCAAACATTAGACAACTCTGTAAATAATACGCCATTGTTTAAACTTTGTAAGGATGACCCAGAGAGAGAGAGAATGATTACCAAAGGTTATCAGCATGCCTAAATAAGAAACTGGGGAGTGAAATTTGGCCTCTGGATGAGACCTGGGATTTAGATAAATGTCTAAAAGCAGAAGAAGCAATTTGGAAACGTAATACCAGACAAAAATGGAAGGTTTTAATGTCCAATTGGAGAAAAACTGCTGAAGAATTAAATAACAGATCTAAGCAAAGTAGCTGGGAGCACAATGCACGTTGCAGAAGGATTAGTGTATGTGACAATGAAGGAAATCGAAACCATGCGAGATAGTAAAAGGATTGTGTGAGGATTAAGATAAGAATAAGGAAAAGACAAGAAATAGGTGGGCCAAGGATAGACACAAGGATGATGATGAAGCCGGCAAAGGTAAAACTGAGGTACCTCATGACCTGTCTGGACACCCATGCTCTTTAATGATAATGAGACTGAGGAGGAGGAGGTCTGGAACACCCGACTCCAACCCACGGTGCCGCCATCCCCATATAACGTTACCACTACCCAACCACAGGCATCTCCGAATACACCGTCCCCCAAGCCCGATAGCCTCCCGAACCAGGGGACGACTTCGGCAAAGGGGAGGTAATAGGCGCTAGAGTAGGAGGCGACGAAACCTTTTGGTGGGACATGGTCCCCTGATAGACCCTGAGACGGGTGACTCTGGTATTGAAAATGATGATTATGAAGACCGGAGACCCAGAGGGAGTGGGATCCCGGGACAATTTCACAACAGGACAGTCCCCAATCCTAATGCAGGACATCCAGACCAAGGGACTACTATATAGGTTTACACTCCTTGGAAGCCCCAAGAAATGTGTATGATCATGAACCAGGCCCCAAACAGGAAAAATGATCCCGAGGGATTTATCGATTATATGGTTGGTAGAACCCAAATGTTTCAGGCGACTCCCCAGGATCTTTTTAGCTTGTGCTGCATGGCTCTTACTATTGGTGAGCAAGAAAAATGGAGGGAAGCTACAGGGGATCATGCCAGTTGGGAGTCCTTTTCCACCGCAACCCCACCCAGAGACCAGGTGAATAAAATAAAGAAGGCCTAAAAAAGGCTTTCAGTGCCCCGTTGATATCACTAAGGTCCCCGAATGCTGCCCACAGGTTGGGGAGGATGGCTGCGATTTTTGGGAACGCTTCTGCTCACTTTATGCAACCTACACTGGAGATGCCGCTTATAATGCTGGTAATGCCTCGCCTCAGTTTAATTCGATGATATTGCAGTGCCTCCCCGAGGATGTGTCCAAAGCTATTAGAATTGATATGGACTGGCCCGATAGGAACAAGCGGGCCATGAAAAGGGCAATTGAGCATATTTGGAGTCATGGCAGGGATTCCAAGCCAACCAGAGTAAAGCATGAAATGGTGCAGCCTATACATCCAGCGGTCCCTATGATTTTAAGCAACATTCCAACAAACTCCCACATTTTTACTACAGTAGACCTGCAGCATGCGTTTTTTTTGCCATTCCCCTTGCTCTTGAGTTGCAGTACCTTTTTGCATTTACTTTTCAAGATCAGCAGTACACTTGGACTAGTTTACCCCAGGGTTCGTGCACGGCCTGACCATTTTCTCGCAGATATTGCATTGGTAGCTTAGAGATTTACAATTTCTCGGGGGCTCTACAGTAATCCAGTACGTACACGACCTCCTACTGGCTAGCCCATCAGAAATCTCAAACGTGCAGGACACCAATACGCTTCTGAATGCTTTGCATTCATGGGGATACATGATCCTGCCCCAAAAAGTAAGGAGTACCCAAAGGCAAGTGAGATTTCTGGGAACCCTTTTGAGTGCAACCGAAAGGCAGCTTACCCCAGAAAGGGTGACCCCAATCCTTGCAACCCCCCTGCCATCAATGCCGAAAGCTGTGCGTGCTTTCCTTGGTCTGGTAAACTTTTGTACAGAGTGGATTGCCAATTTTGCTCCTTTCAGTCCTCTGCCTTCCAGAATGCTTACGGGGCCGCTAGAACTACGTGAGCAACAGAAAGAAGCTTTTCAGAAATTGAAGAAATCCCTCTCGAGAGCACCTGCTCTAGGCCACCCCCTCTATGACCATCCGTTCCAGCTTTTTGTGAATGTTTTGGAAGGCTGCACCACTGAAGTGCTCACTCAGACTCATGGGGATAGATGCAGGCCTGTTGCCTATTATTCCACGAGGTTAGACCCCGTAGAGCAGGGATTACCCGCCCTGCTCACAGATGCTCCCTGCCATTTATCCCTGCTTATGGCTGCTTCCAACATCACCCTCCAACAGCCAGTTACAGTGTATTTGTCCCATACCATTGTAGCCCTGCTGACCACCCACCAAACGCAACATCTTACCCAGGCCAGACTAAGACGCTATGAAATAGCATTACTTAATAACCCACTCGTCACCTTTGCATACTGTGATACCATCAACCCTGCTACATTTTTAGAGACGGCACCCGTGAGCTGACTGAACCTCCTCATGACTGTTTGCTAAGGAACCATTTTCTCACCTCACCACGCCTCGACCTCTCAGATTCAGGTATTCCAGGGGCACAACTTGCCCTATACGTGGATGGCAGCTTCACCATCTCTGAGATCAGGGAATGCCTCTGTGGCTACATTGTTGTCGACGATGACCACACACTCGAAAGTGGCACTCTCCAGACCCCAGTTTCTGCCCAAAAGGCAGAGCTCTTTGCCCTCATACGAGCCTACGTCTTAGCCAAGGACAAAAAGGCCATTGCTTATACAGACTCTCGCTACGCATTTAGGGTGGCCCATGATTTTGGACAACTCTGGGCACAGAGGGAGTTTCTCTCCTCCTCCAGGACCCCCATCCAGAATGCCATGTATGTAAAGAATCTCCTCCAGGCTATACTCCTCCCTGAAAAATTGGCCAGAACTAAATGTTCGACTCATCTAAAAGACGAATCTGCAGTGACTAAAGGAAGGCTGACTTGGCAGCTAAGCAGGCTGCACAGGAAGCGACTATTATAGTTTCCACTACAGAGCAATTGGCCTTCACCACTACTAAATCACCATGAGCGCTGGACAACTCCAGGCAGGGCTACAGTTCAAAAACTCCAGCGGGACACCCCTGATTCAGAAAAAGAACTCTGGAAGACATACGGATGTGCGCATTCGGTGTCCACAGGCCTCTGGCATACCCCAGTTGGCCAAGTTTGTATTCCTGATGCATTGATGTCTATGTTGCTCGATTGCTTGCATACAAACACCCACCTTGGCAAGAAGGGAATGAGTAATATTTTGCTCCGCACATGGTGGCACCCCAGGCTGGAGGAGGCTGCCACAGCAAAAGTACAAGCCTGTTTAATTTGCCAAAAATCAAACATAGGAAAGGGAGTAAAGTGAGCCCCAGGGAAACCCCCTTGCCAAGTGGCACTTTTGAATGTATTCAGCTTGATTTTATCGAACTACTGCATGTGTACTGTTATAAGCATTAGTTAATGATTGTAAATGTGTTCAGTAAATGGACTGAAGCCTTTCCACCCACCAATAATAAAGCTTCCATGGTGTTAAGGTTGTTGTTTACAGAGATTATACCAAGATTTGGGGTACCCAGACAAATTAGTTCAGACAATGGCCCTCATTTTGTGGGAAAAATAAATAAAGAGTTATGCGAGGTGCTGCACATTGAACAGCAGTTTCATTGTACCTACCACCCAAAGGCTGCAGGAATAGTGAAACAGGCTGACACCCTGAAAAATAAGCTGGCTAAGTTGATGTCCGAAACTCGACTGAACTGGTTGAAGGTCCTTCCACTAGCTTTATACCACTGAGAATTACCCCACATTCCACTACAGGGGTATCTGCAGCTGAAATTGTTTATGGACGTCCTGGAAAGACCCCATGGGACGCTGACATGCAGCCTCCCACCCAAATTGATCTAAATGTCATGGGGGACGAATTGCAGAAGTACTTTTGCCAAATAACATCCTCTCTAAAGTTTCTCCACTCCCAGGTAAAGAATACCCTTAAGGATTGTGGAGGACAGGAACGGAGTGGCCGGAATTGAAAACTGGAGATTCAGTACTGATCAGGGATTGGGAGCGTTCCAGGCTTGGACCCCAGTGGAAAGGTCCATTCTAGATACTACTGCAAAAGCCAATGGTGGTTAAAGTACTAGGCCAGGAACGCTGGATACACTTCAGTGACTGTAAAAGATGGCTCCCAGGCCGCAATTAACCATTTGTGGACTCATTTCTTTGTTGTGTATTGCAATCCATCCTTTAGAGGACAACTTGTTTTATCGAGCACGCCAATGTCTGCATGGTAACCGTACTGCATGTTATCCTTTGGTACAATCTGTAGGAGCATTGTTTGTAGCTAACCCGTCAGGGCTATTCTGGATAGAACATGATCTAATAGTGGAGAACAGATCAGGGGCAGAATGTAAAGGGGTAGATCAAAGTTTTGAAGAGGAACTAGGGGAAAATGTATTGAGCAAATAGGCAATGACAATGCCAAGAACCCCGAGTGTTTGGGGACCCGTGCACAGCATGCAGTGGGGTACGGGCAAGAGTACCTAGTACACGGTGTTGAAGCACCAGGAATTATCCCTTCTGCTTCACAGGAAAGGGATGGGGATGCGTTTTCATCAAGGTACCCAGGCAAATACCTTGCCTTGTTTGGATCAGGGATGTAAGATAGACAAGGGAATATTCTCTTGCGAATGTATTCGAGAACAATGCATGCCCCTGTCTTAGGGAATTCAGTATGTATGTGGATATTGTAATGGGACTCACGTGTCAGCTGGTTCAGGGACTTTTGAATACTCCTCCCTGTATCCCCAGAAGTACCTATGGTATGATAAAATAGTAGGTCGCAAGAATTCTTGCTACCAGACCAAGGAAGGATATGTGTTCCTGTTTAATGGCAGCTATATTGCAGCCACCACCACTCTACCTACCCTAGTTGCGGTAGGAACAATTGGACCACCCTCTGTTCCCTGTCCCCAGAATGCCCACGTTCGATGATGACTGGTAGCTTGAACCGTGAGTAAGGAATTCTGTGCCGACTGGAGGAATCCTGTTGCTCTGGGGTCTTCTCTGGGCTATGGGTTTCTGAGCATTCTCTCTCTCTAGGGTAGTGGTCACCAACTTTTTTAAGCCCAAGATCCCCTACCTCGACCTCAGTGAAAGGCAAGATCTACCTACTAAATGGTTTAGAGAAAAAACAGCTCAGATTGTACTTCCAATTTGAGGCCTTTTATTTGGGTTAATTGTATTTGAATCACACAAAATACTTCTGTCAAACTTTCAAATTAATTCAAACAAGAAAACACTGTAACTAGTATATCAAACAGGCCATAGCTGTCTTTCTTTAAAAATATTACAATACTTCACACCTTAGAATTAAAGTTTCATGATTTAATTTTATTTCAACATGAAAAATAAATGAATAAAAATTGACTGTTGCACTCAGTGTGATGACTGGGGCTGAATACTTTCTGCTAGTTCCCTGAAATTTGGCTCATAACTACAGACAGCCAGTCTGAGACAGTCTGTGAGGTGTAGGGTTGCCAACTGTCCCGTATTTCCCCCGCTAAGGTAGAGCGTTCCAATGAAATGCTTTACGCTGAAGAAGCAATTACCATTAATTTATATGGAAAAAAATTTTGAGCGTTCCCAGACCCCCAAAAAAACCTACCAAATCATACCAAATAACACATAAAACCTAAAATAACACTAACATATAGTAAAAACAGGAATGATACGATAAATACACAGCCTATATAAAGTAGAAATATTGAAGATTAAGCCAAAACTGATTTGTGGGATAAAACAATCGGCATGTACGTGCCCGCGCAAGGCTTCATGGTCATGGTAGTCTTTCTCGGGGTAAACACAAATGTCCTGGGATTTGACTGCTCTTTTGTCTGTTATTTGGGAGTGAGAAAGTTGGCAATCCTAGTGAGGTATCTGTCAGTAAGTCAGCTCCTGTACTTAGATCTAATAATTTTCATCTGTGAAAATGCAATTTCACATAGATAAGATGACCCGAAGTAGGCACTGACTTTTAGTGGTATAAAACCAACTCGTACACCACGCATTGCTCGGCCCCATCAGTAGTAATTGCCACCACTTTATGAATGGGGATGTCATTTTCACGGATAGATTTTTTGTAAATATCCTCACCCCTCATTCTCTTCTTTAATTGGAAAAGAGTGAGGAAGTCCTCCTTCCTTCTAAAATCCTGGAAAGCCATTCTGACAAATACAACAAGCTGAGCTGTTTGCATTACATCCAGGGATTCATCGAACTGTAGTGAAAAGTATTCATAGAGTGACAAGTCCTTTAACACTTGTTGATCCACATCCTCTGACAGTGACTCCACCCTCCTTGTCACTGTTGCAGGGCCAAGCGATATGTTATGTATTGTGGTTGTGATGTCGTTTTTGTTTTTAAAGTCATTAAAAACAGCCTCTGCGGTAATGGCCACTGCTTCCTTGGATAAATTGCCATCTGTAAAAGGCTTCTTGTGTTTAGCCAAAAGGTGACCTACAGGAAATGATGCTTCAATAGCAGCCTTATTTTGAGCAAAATGTTTTGTGGAAAATGATTGCTGGGCCTTCAACCCTGATTTCAGCTGAATTTTCCAGGCACGAATTGCGCTCTTTGGGGGGTAGGTGTCATTAAATTCCTGGTGGTTCATTAAACTTCTATGGTTCTATGGTTGGTGTTGTGGTGCTGCTCCAGATTCCCTCTTTTAGTCAGTGCTTGTGTTTGGTGGCACAACATACATACACACTTGTCTTTCACCAAGGTGAATAGAAATTCCTCTTCCCATTCTGGATGGAATTTGTATGTTTTTGCCTTCTTTCGTGGAGACTCCACCCCGCTATCAGGATATCACGAGCGAGTGCTAATTGTGTCACCTCTGATCTAGACCGACATTTACATGCTGGGCGACACCTAATTAATTATCCTGTTTATTTCATTTTTTTTTCTTAAAGATGTGCTGTGTGCATTCCGACTACCGCTGCACCACTGCATGCTTCGCGGCCCGGAAGTTGGGAACACTGCCGTATATTGATGTTTGCAACAGTCTGTACTGTTACCTAATCTAATTGGTCACTTTGATGCTGCCACAGGCTACGCTGAAAACGCGGTGCATGGCAGGAGAACTGAACACATGCGCACTGTCAGAAAGAACAGAACTAAACCCTGCAATCCAGAAACAATCTCTCTTTACGAACAGTTTTGTAGTGAAAATATTGCTATATTACCATTACCCGAATTAGTATTACTTACTTCTATAATGCTCACATTACAACAGTATTTGTGTACTTATTTTTCTTTTTTTTTGGGATTTACTGGGAAAGTCTCAAAGATCGATGGGTTGGCGACCCCTACTCTAGGGGGTTGGGCAGGAACTATAGCTGCAAAGAACCGCAAATACCTCATTTGCAGGCTAATGGCATTGGGAAACAGTATGGTGGAAGGCCTGGAGGCTGTTAAGGTGGCGTTACAACTCTACGCACAACAAACCAGGTACACTGTGGATTATCAGTTGGCCCAGCTGGGGGGGGGGGATATGTGCCATAGTCAGAGATAAATGCATCATCCATGTTACTGATGAACCATACAACGTGACCCATGCCATCCAGTCTACTAAGAAACAATTGGATGATTTCCGGCAAGGTTCTAAGAAAGGGAATGGCTGGTTAGGATGGTTGCTGGGAGGATCTTGGGCGTCTTATTCACTGCATGGGCTCATTGTTCTCATTGCTATTATTATTGTGTGTTGTGTGATAATGATTTACCTAAATGTTGGCTGTAGAATTTTCACGGAAAGGCTGACGATGCCCTTCTTGACCCCCATTTAATTAATTATCATAAAATGACAAATGGGGGGAATGATAGAGTAGAGGGATAGGTAAATATGGGTATAGACTAAGAACAATGATTAGCTAATGATCAATTACCTTATGAGTATGTTACTGTTCATGGGCAAGTCTGAAAGAAACCCTACCCAGCAACAGGTGACGTACTAGACATTGTTCTCTGAAAATGATAGACAAAGGTTCAAATAAGGAATTATCTGGTCATACCAAAGCATTCTGAGGCATAACTAAATATGGGTATAAGAATGATTGTCATAGTCATAGTCATACTTTATTCATCCCGGGGGAAACTGGTTTTCGTAACAGTTGCACCATAAATAATAAATAGTAATAAAACCATAAATAGTTAAATAGTAATATGTAAATTATGCCAGGAAATAAGTCCAGGACCAGCCTACTGGCTCAGGGTGTCTGACCCTCCAAGGGAGGAGTTGTTTTCAGACACCACTGTGAGAGAGTCCAGTTCCATCCCCACAACATCACTGGCCTTATGAATGAGTTTATTGATTCTGTTGGTGTCTGCTACCCTCAGCCTGCTGCCCCAGCACACAGCAGCAAACATGATCACACTGGCCACCACAGACTCGTAGAACATCCTCAGCATCATCTGACAGATGTTAAAGGACCTCAGTCTCCTCAGGAAACAGAGACGGCTCTGACCCTTCTTGTAGACAGCCTCAGTGTTCTTTGACCAGTCCAGTTTATTGTCAATTCGTATCCCCAGGTATTTGTAATCCTCCACCATGTCCACACTGACCCCCTGGATGGAAACAGGGGTCACCAGTACCTTAGCTCTCCTCAGGTCTATCACCAGCTCCTTAGTCTTTTTCACATTAAGCTGCAGATAATTCTGCTCACACCATGTGACAAAGTTTCCTACCGTAGCCCTGTACTCAGCCTCATCTCCCTTGCTGATGCATCTAACTATGGCAGAGTCATCAGAAAACTTCTGAAGGTGACAAGACTCTGTGCAGTAGTTGAAGTCCGAGGTGTAAATGGTGAAGAGAAAGGGAGATCTCAAGGTATAACTAAATATGGGAAGGAGAGCATAGGGGACAGACGTTGTAAGATTTCCTGCGTATCATGTGATCAATGTTATAAATTGTGGAGAATTGTGAATCGGGGGAGGGTAGTGTCCGGACTGGCTCTTTGAGAGATCAGTCTGTAACTTCCCTCATAGCATGCTATGATTAAAGAGTAAAGTTTGATAAAATATTGCTTGTTTTATTGTGTTCGCTGTACTTGCACCCTTGAATTGGGTCGATCCCCCTTGAAAATTTGGACCCAACAGAGGACCCCGACTATGTATTGTGAGTATTACAGTCTGCGGGGTAACAGAGGACCCAACTAGGTATTGTGAGTATTAAAGTCTGTGAGTGCTGAAGAATTGGGCAGGGGATCATTGGTAGTGATCTATTACATTTTTCTTTGGGTGCGTTACCGCAGATTGGTCTGCGGGTTAGTGGCAGTAACCTATTTCATTTTGGAGCAGGAAACTATTCTAATTGATGTGGTGGGGGAGGCCGGGTGCGTAGCGCGGTAAATTGACCAGCACAGGGCAGAGCGAAGTTCAGGGGAAGAGGCTGTCCTCTGCAGTCTATCCGGTTGTTGTAAATACGTTTTGGGATACACTTAGGACAATATGCCTGTCTCAGCAACCTGCCCTAGACCCGTTGTTAAGAAGGGAAATCCCCCACACGAAGGTTAGGACCCTGAAGTGGGTGTGAGAAAAAGAGGCAGCTGACCAACCTGACTAGGAAGCATGGGGCAAACATTAGAAGAGTCTGAAAATAAAACGCCATTATTTAAACTATGCAGAGATGACCCTGAAAGAGAGAATGATTACTGAAGGTTATCAGCATGCCCAAATAAGAAATTGGGGAGTGAAATTTGGCATTTGGGTGGGATCTGGGATTTACATAAATGTCCAAAGAAAGAGGAAGCAATTTGGAGACATAATGCAGGACAAAAATGAAGGTTTTAATGTCCAATTGGAGAAAAACAGCCGAAGAAATAAATAACAGATCTAAGCAAAGTAGTTGGGAGCACAATGCACGTCACAATGAAGGAAATTTGAAATTGTGGGAGACATTAAAAGGACTGCTGAGGATTATGATATGAATAAGGGAAAACAGGATAGGGAGACGAATGATAGGCAGGTTAAGGATAGATGACGAGGTAAGGTTGAAGCCGGCAAAGGTAAAACTGAGGTACCTCTTGACTTGTCTGGACACCCATGCTGTTTAATGATAATGAGACTAAGGAGGAGGAGGTCTGGAACACCCGACCCCAGCCCACGGCGCCGCCACCCCCATATAACGTTACCACTACCCAACCACAGCCGCCTCTGAATACACCGTCCTCCAAGCCCAATAGCCTCCCGAACCAGGGGACGACTTCGGCACAGGGGAGGTAATAGGCTCCAGACTAGGAAACCTTTTTGTAGGAGATGAGCCCTGGATAGATCCAGAGACTGATACTGACTATGACTCTGGTATTGACAATGATGATCCTGAGGGGGTCCCTAGACCCAGAGGGAGAGGGATCCCAAGGCAATTTCACAACAGGACAGTCCCCAATCCTAATGCAGGACATCCGGACCAAGGGACTACTATATAGGTTTATACTCCTTGGAAGCCCCAAGAAATGTGTATGATCATGAACCAGGCCCCAAACAGGAAAAATGATCCCGAGGGATTTATCGATCATATGACTAGCACAATCCAAATGTTTCAGGCGACTCCCCAGGATCTTCTTAGCTTGTGCTGCATGGCTCTTACTATCAGTGAGCAGGAAAGATGGCAGGAAGCTTTGGGAAATCGTGCCGATTGGCAGTCCTTTTCCACCGCAGTCCCACACGCAAAACAGGTGAATACCATAAAGAAGGCTCTAAGAAAGGCCTTTCAACGCCCCGTAGACATCGCTAAGGTCCTCCAATGCCGCCCAAAGGCGGGGGAGGATGGCTGAGATTTTTGGGAACGCTTCTGCTCCCTTTATGCAACCTACGCTGGAGATGCCGTTTATAAGTGCTGAGGAAACGGAGAGTCTGCAGAGAGACTTGGATAGATTGGAAGAATGGGCAGAGAAGTGGCAAATGAAGTATAATGTTGGAAAGTGTATGGTTATGCACTTTGGCAGAAAAAAATAAACGGGCAGACTATTATTTAAATGGGGAAAGAATTCAAAGTTCTGAGATGCAATGGGACTTGGGAGTCCTCGTACAAGATACCCTTAAAGTTAACCTCCAGGTTGAGTCAGTAGTGAAGAAGGCGAATGCAATGTTGGCATTCATTCCTAGAGGAATAGAGTATAGGAGCAGGGATGTGATGTTGAGGGTCACTTGGAGTACTGTGGGCAGTTTTGGTCTCCTTATTTAAGAAACGATGTGCTGACGTTGGAGAGGGTACAGAGAAGATTCACAGAATGATTCCGGGAATTAGAGGGTTAACATATGAGGAACATCTGTCCGCTCTTGGACTGTATTCTTTGGAGTTTAGAAGAATGAGGGGAGACCTCATAGAGACCTCATAGTAGGTAAGTTATTGGAGATAGTACTAAGGGACAGAATCTACAAGCATTTGGATAGACAGGGACTTATTAGGAAGAGTCAACATGGCTTTGTGCGTGGTAGGTCACGTTTGCCCAATCTATTGGAGTTTTTCAAGGAGGTTACCAGGAAAGTGGATGAAGGGAAGGCAGTGGATATTGTCTACATGGACTTCAGTAAGGCCTTTGACAAGGTCCTGCATAGGAGGTTAGTTAGGAAAATTCAGTCGCTAGGTATACATGGAGAGTTGGTAAATTGGATTAGACATTGGCTCAATGGAAGAAGCCAAAGAGTGGTAGTAGAGAACTGCTTCTCCGAGTGGAGGCCTGTGACTATTGGTGTGCCACAGGGATCAGTGCTGGGTCCATTGTTATTTGTCATCTATATCAATGATCTAGATGATAATGTGGTAAACTGGATCAGCAAATTTGCTGATGATACGAAGATTGGAGGTGTATTAGACAGTGAGGAAGGTTTTCAGAGCCTGCAGAGGGACTTGGACCAGCTGGAAAAATGGGCTGAAAAATGGCAGATGGAGTTTAATACAGACAAGTGTGAGGTATTGCACTTTGGAAGGACAAACCAAGGTAGAACATACAGGGTTAATGGTAAGGCACTGAGGACTGCAGTGGAACAGAGGGATCTGGGAATACAGATACAAAATTCCCTAAAAGTGGTGTCACAGGTAGATAGGGTTGTAAAGAGAGCTTTTGGTACATTGGCCTTTATTAATCAAAGTATTGAGTATAAGAGCTGGAATGTTATGATGAGGTTGTATAAGGCATTGGTGAGGCCGAATCTGGAGTATTGTGTTCAGTTTTGGTCACCAAATTACAGGAAGGATATAAATAAGGTTGAAAGAGTACAGAGAAGGTTTACAAGGATGTTGCCAGGACTTGAGAAACTCAGTTACAGAGAAAGGTTGAACAGGTTAGGACTTTATTCCCTGGAGCGTAGAAGAATGAGGGGAGATTTGATAGAGGTATATAAAATTATGATGGGTATAGACAGAGTGAATGCAAGCAGGCTTTTTCCACTGAGGCAAGGGGAGAAAAAAACCAGAGGACATGGGTTAAGTGTGAGGGGAGAAAAGTTTAAAGGGAACATTGGTGGGGGCTTCTTCACACAGAGAGTGGTGGGAGTGTGGAATGAGCTGCCAGACGAGTTGGTAAATGTGGGTTCTTTTTTAACATTTAAGAATAAATTAGACAGATACATGGATGGGAGGTGTATGGAGGGATATGGTCCGTCTGCAGGTCAGTGGGACTAGGCAGAAAATGGTTCGGCACAGCCAAGAAGGGCCAAAAGGCCTGTTTCTGTGCTGTAGTTTCTATGGTTCTAAACATTTCGAATGTTCAAAGGCATGGACAGAGTGGATGTGGCAAAGTTGTTTCCCATGATGGGGGAGTCTAGTACGAGAGGGCATGACTTAAGGATAGACAGGCGCCCTTTCAGAACAGAAATGCGAAGAAATTTTTTTAGTCAGAGGGTGGTGAATCTATGGAATTTGTTGCCACGGGCAGCAGTGGAGGCCAAGTCATTGGGTGTATTTAAGGCAGAGATTGATAGGTATCTGAGTAGCCAGGGCATCAAAGGTTATGGTGAGAAGGCAGGGGAGTGGGACTAAATAGGATAAAATGGATCAGCTCATGATGAAATGGCGGAGCAGACTCAATGGGCCGAATGGCCTGCTCCTTTGTCTTATGGTCTTATGGTCTTTTTGTGAATGTTTTAGAAGGCTGCACCACTGAAGTGCTCACTCAGACTCATGGGGATAGATGCAGGCCTGTTGCCTATTATTCCACGAGGTTAGACCCCGTAGAGCAGGGATTACCCGCCCTGCTCACAGATGCTCCCTGCCATTTATCCCTGCTTATGGCTGCTTCCAACATCACCCTCCAACAGCCAGTTACAGTGTATTTGTCCCATACCATTGTAGCCCTGCTGACCACCCACCAAACGCAACATCTTACCCAGGCCAGACTAAGACGCTATGAAATAGCATTACTTAATAACCCACTCGTCACCTTTGCATACTGTGATACCATCAACCCTGCTACATTTTTAGAGACGGCACCCGTGAGCTGACTGAACCTCCTCATGACTGTTTGCTAAGGAACCATTTTCTCACCTCACCACGCCTCGACCTCTCAGATTCAGGTATTCCAGGGGCACAACTTGCCCTATACGTGGATGGCAGCTTCACCATCTCTGAGATCAGGGAATGCCTCTGTGGCTACATTGTTGTCGACGATGACCACACACTCGAAAGTGGCACTCTCCAGACCCCAGTTTCTGCCCAAAAGGCAGAGCTCTTTGCCCTCATACGAGCCTACGTCTTAGCCAAGGACAAAAAGGCCATTGCTTATACAGACTCTCGCTACGCATTTAGGGTGGCCCATGATTTTGGACAACTCTGGGCACAGAGGGAGTTTCTCTCCTCCTCCAGGACCCCCATCCAGAATGCCATGTATGTAAAGAATCTCCTCCAGGCTATACTCCTCCCTGAAAAATTGGCCAGAACTAAATGTTCGACTCATCTAAAAGACGAATCTGCAGTGACTAAAGGAAGGCTGACTTGGCAGCTAAGCAGGCTGCACAGGAAGCGACTATTATAGTTTCCACTACAGAGCAATTGGCCTTCACCACTACTAAATCACCATGAGCGCTGGACAACTCCAGGCAGGGCTACAGTTCAAAAACTCCAGCGGGACACCCCTGATTCAGAAAAAGAACTCTGGAAGACATACGGATGTGCGCATTCGGTGTCCACAGGCCTCTGGCATACCCCAGTTGGCCAAGTTTGTATTCCTGATGCATTGATGTCTATGTTGCTCGATTGCTTGCATACAAACACCCACCTTGGCAAGAAGGGAATGAGTAATATTTTGCTCCGCACATGGTGGCACCCCAGGCTGGAGGAGGCTGCCACAGCAAAAGTACAAGCCTGTTTAATTTGCCAAAAATCAAACATAGGAAAGGGAGTAAAGTGAGCCCCAGGGAAACCCCCTTGCCAAGTGGCACTTTTGAATGTATTCAGCTTGATTTTATCGAACTACTGCATGTGTACTGTTATAAGCATTAGTTAATGATTGTAAATGTGTTCAGTAAATGGACTGAAGCCTTTCCACCCACCAATAATAAAGCTTCCATGGTGTTAAGGTTGTTGTTTACAGAGATTATACCAAGATTTGGGGTACCCAGACAAATTAGTTCAGACAATGGCCCTCATTTTGTGGGAAAAATAAATAAAGAGTTATGCGAGGTGCTGCACATTGAACAGCAGTTTCATTGTACCTACCACCCAAAGGCTGCAGGAATAGTGAAACAGGCTGACACCCTGAAAAATAAGCTGGCTAAGTTGATGTCCGAAACTCGACTGAACTGGTTGAAGGTCCTTCCACTAGCTTTATACCACTGAGAATTACCCCACATTCCACTACAGGGGTATCTGCAGCTGAAATTGTTTATGGACGTCCTGGAAAGACCCCATGGGACGCTGACATGCAGCCTCCCACCCAAATTGATCTAAATGTCATGGGGGACGAATTGCAGAAGTACTTTTGCCAAATAACATCCTCTCTAAAGTTTCTCCACTCCCAGGTAAAGAATACCCTTAAGGATTGTGGAGGACAGGAACGGAGTGGCCGGAATTGAAAACTGGAGATTCAGTACTGATCAGGGATTGGGAGCGTTCCAGGCTTGGACCCCAGTGGAAAGGTCCATTCTAGATACTACTGCAAAAGCCAATGGTGGTTAAAGTACTAGGCCAGGAACGCTGGATACACTTCAGTGACTGTAAAAGATGGCTCCCAGGCCGCAATTAACCATTTGTGGACTCATTTCTTTGTTGTGTATTGCAATCCATCCTTTAGAGGACAACTTGTTTTATCGAGCACGCCAATGTCTGCATGGTAACCGTACTGCATGTTATCCTTTGGTACAATCTGTAGGAGCATTGTTTGTAGCTAACCCGTCAGGGCTATTCTGGATAGAACATGATCTAATAGTGGAGAACAGATCAGGGGCAGAATGTAAAGGGGTAGATCAAAGTTTTGAAGAGGAACTAGGGGAAAATGTATTGAGCAAATAGGCAATGACAATGCCAAGAACCCCGAGTGTTTGGGGACCCGTGCACAGCATGCAGTGGGGTACGGGCAAGAGTACCTAGTACACGGTGTTGAAGCACCAGGAATTATCCCTTCTGCTTCACAGGAAAGGGATGGGGATGCGTTTTCATCAAGGTACCCAGGCAAATACCTTGCCTTGTTTGGATCAGGGATGTAAGATAGACAAGGGAATATTCTCTTGCGAATGTATTCGAGAACAATGCATGCCCCTGTCTTAGGGAATTCAGTATGTATGTGGATATTGTAATGGGACTCACGTGTCAGCTGGTTCAGGGACTTTTGAATACTCCTCCCTGTATCCCCAGAAGTACCTATGGTATGATAAAATAGTAGGTCGCAAGAATTCTTGCTACCAGACCAAGGAAGGATATGTGTTCCTGTTTAATGGCAGCTATATTGCAGCCACCACCACTCTACCTACCCTAGTTGCGGTAGGAACAATTGGACCACCCTCTGTTCCCTGTCCCCAGAATGCCCACGTTCGATGATGACTGGTAGCTTGAACCGTGAGTAAGGAATTCTGTGCCGACTGGAGGAATCCTGTTGCTCTGGGGTCTTCTCTGGGCTATGGGTTTCTGAGCATTCTCTCTCTCTAGGGTAGTGGTCACCAACTTTTTTAAGCCCAAGATCCCCTACCTCGACCTCAGTGAAAGGCAAGATCTACCTACTAAATGGTTTAGAGAAAAAACAGCTCAGATTGTACTTCCAATTTGAGGCCTTTTATTTGGGTTAATTGTATTTGAATCACACAAAATACTTCTGTCAAACTTTCAAATTAATTCAAACAAGAAAACACTGTAACTAGTATATCAAACAGGCCATAGCTGTCTTTCTTTAAAAATATTACAATACTTCACACCTTAGAATTAAAGTTTCATGATTTAATTTTATTTCAACATGAAAAATAAATGAATAAAAATTGACTGTTGCACTCAGTGTGATGACTGGGGCTGAATACTTTCTGCTAGTTCCCTGAAATTTGGCTCATAACTACAGACAGCCAGTCTGAGACAGTCTGTGAGGTGTAGGGTTGCCAACTGTCCCGTATTTCCCCCGCTAAGGTAGAGCGTTCCAATGAAATGCTTTACGCTGAAGAAGCAATTACCATTAATTTATATGGAAAAAAATTTTGAGCGTTCCCAGACCCCCAAAAAAACCTACCAAATCATACCAAATAACACATAAAACCTAAAATAACACTAACATATAGTAAAAACAGGAATGATACGATAAATACACAGCCTATATAAAGTAGAAATATTGAAGATTAAGCCAAAACTGATTTGTGGGATAAAACAATCGGCATGTACGTGCCCGCGCAAGGCTTCATGGTCATGGTAGTCTTTCTCGGGGTAAACACAAATGTCCTGGGATTTGACTGCTCTTTTGTCTGTTATTTGGGAGTGAGAAAGTTGGCAATCCTAGTGAGGTATCTGTCAGTAAGTCAGCTCCTGTACTTAGATCTAATAATTTTCATCTGTGAAAATGCAATTTCACATAGATAAGATGACCCGAAGTAGGCACTGACTTTTAGTGGTATAAAACCAACTCGTACACCACGCATTGCTCGGCCCCATCAGTAGTAATTGCCACCACTTTATGAATGGGGATGTCATTTTCACGGATAGATTTTTTGTAAATATCCTCACCCCTCATTCTCTTCTTTAATTGGAAAAGAGTGAGGAAGTCCTCCTTCCTTCTAAAATCCTGGAAAGCCATTCTGACAAATACAACAAGCTGAGCTGTTTGCATTACATCCAGGGATTCATCGAACTGTAGTGAAAAGTATTCATAGAGTGACAAGTCCTTTAACACTTGTTGATCCACATCCTCTGACAGTGACTCCACCCTCCTTGTCACTGTTGCAGGGCCAAGCGATATGTTATGTATTGTGGTTGTGATGTCGTTTTTGTTTTTAAAGTCATTAAAAACAGCCTCTGCGGTAATGGCCACTGCTTCCTTGGATAAATTGCCATCTGTAAAAGGCTTCTTGTGTTTAGCCAAAAGGTGACCTACAGGAAATGATGCTTCAATAGCAGCCTTATTTTGAGCAAAATGTTTTGTGGAAAATGATTGCTGGGCCTTCAACCCTGATTTCAGCTGAATTTTCCAGGCACGAATTGCGCTCTTTGGGGGGTAGGTGTCATTAAATTCCTGGTGGTTCATTAAACTTCTATGGTTCTATGGTTGGTGTTGTGGTGCTGCTCCAGATTCCCTCTTTTAGTCAGTGCTTGTGTTTGGTGGCACAACATACATACACACTTGTCTTTCACCAAGGTGAATAGAAATTCCTCTTCCCATTCTGGATGGAATTTGTATGTTTTTGCCTTCTTTCGTGGAGACTCCACCCCGCTATCAGGATATCACGAGCGAGTGCTAATTGTGTCACCTCTGATCTAGACCGACATTTACATGCTGGGCGACACCTAATTAATTATCCTGTTTATTTCATTTTTTTTTCTTAAAGATGTGCTGTGTGCATTCCGACTACCGCTGCACCACTGCATGCTTCGCGGCCCGGAAGTTGGGAACACTGCCGTATATTGATGTTTGCAACAGTCTGTACTGTTACCTAATCTAATTGGTCACTTTGATGCTGCCACAGGCTACGCTGAAAACGCGGTGCATGGCAGGAGAACTGAACACATGCGCACTGTCAGAAAGAACAGAACTAAACCCTGCAATCCAGAAACAATCTCTCTTTACGAACAGTTTTGTAGTGAAAATATTGCTATATTACCATTACCCGAATTAGTATTACTTACTTCTATAATGCTCACATTACAACAGTATTTGTGTACTTATTTTTCTTTTTTTTTGGGATTTACTGGGAAAGTCTCAAAGATCGATGGGTTGGCGACCCCTACTCTAGGGGGTTGGGCAGGAACTATAGCTGCAAAGAACCGCAAATACCTCATTTGCAGGCTAATGGCATTGGGAAACAGTATGGTGGAAGGCCTGGAGGCTGTTAAGGTGGCGTTACAACTCTACGCACAACAAACCAGGTACACTGTGGATTATCAGTTGGCCCAGCTGGGGGGGGGGGATATGTGCCATAGTCAGAGATAAATGCATCATCCATGTTACTGATGAACCATACAACGTGACCCATGCCATCCAGTCTACTAAGAAACAATTGGATGATTTCCGGCAAGGTTCTAAGAAAGGGAATGGCTGGTTAGGATGGTTGCTGGGAGGATCTTGGGCGTCTTATTCACTGCATGGGCTCATTGTTCTCATTGCTATTATTATTGTGTGTTGTGTGATAATGATTTACCTAAATGTTGGCTGTAGAATTTTCACGGAAAGGCTGACGATGCCCTTCTTGACCCCCATTTAATTAATTATCATAAAATGACAAATGGGGGGAATGATAGAGTAGAGGGATAGGTAAATATGGGTATAGACTAAGAACAATGATTAGCTAATGATCAATTACCTTATGAGTATGTTACTGTTCATGGGCAAGTCTGAAAGAAACCCTACCCAGCAACAGGTGACGTACTAGACATTGTTCTCTGAAAATGATAGACAAAGGTTCAAATAAGGAATTATCTGGTCATACCAAAGCATTCTGAGGCATAACTAAATATGGGTATAAGAATGATTGTCATAGTCATAGTCATACTTTATTCATCCCGGGGGAAACTGGTTTTCGTAACAGTTGCACCATAAATAATAAATAGTAATAAAACCATAAATAGTTAAATAGTAATATGTAAATTATGCCAGGAAATAAGTCCAGGACCAGCCTACTGGCTCAGGGTGTCTGACCCTCCAAGGGAGGAGTTGTTTTCAGACACCACTGTGAGAGAGTCCAGTTCCATCCCCACAACATCACTGGCCTTATGAATGAGTTTATTGATTCTGTTGGTGTCTGCTACCCTCAGCCTGCTGCCCCAGCACACAGCAGCAAACATGATCACACTGGCCACCACAGACTCGTAGAACATCCTCAGCATCATCTGACAGATGTTAAAGGACCTCAGTCTCCTCAGGAAACAGAGACGGCTCTGACCCTTCTTGTAGACAGCCTCAGTGTTCTTTGACCAGTCCAGTTTATTGTCAATTCGTATCCCCAGGTATTTGTAATCCTCCACCATGTCCACACTGACCCCCTGGATGGAAACAGGGGTCACCAGTACCTTAGCTCTCCTCAGGTCTATCACCAGCTCCTTAGTCTTTTTCACATTAAGCTGCAGATAATTCTGCTCACACCATGTGACAAAGTTTCCTACCGTAGCCCTGTACTCAGCCTCATCTCCCTTGCTGATGCATCTAACTATGGCAGAGTCATCAGAAAACTTCTGAAGGTGACAAGACTCTGTGCAGTAGTTGAAGTCCGAGGTGTAAATGGTGAAGAGAAAGGGAGATCTCAAGGTATAACTAAATATGGGAAGGAGAGCATAGGGGACAGACGTTGTAAGATTTCCTGCGTATCATGTGATCAATGTTATAAATTGTGGAGAATTGTGAATCGGGGGAGGGTAGTGTCCGGACTGGCTCTTTGAGAGATCAGTCTGTAACTTCCCTCATAGCATGCTATGATTAAAGAGTAAAGTTTGATAAAATATTGCTTGTTTTATTGTGTTCGCTGTACTTGCACCCTTGAATTGGGTCGATCCCCCTTGAAAATTTGGACCCAACAGAGGACCCCGACTATGTATTGTGAGTATTACAGTCTGCGGGGTAACAGAGGACCCAACTAGGTATTGTGAGTATTAAAGTCTGTGAGTGCTGAAGAATTGGGCAGGGGATCATTGGTAGTGATCTATTACATTTTTCTTTGGGTGCGTTACCGCAGATTGGTCTGCGGGTTAGTGGCAGTAACCTATTTCATTTTGGAGCAGGAAACTATTCTAATTGATGTGGTGGGGGAGGCCGGGTGCGTAGCGCGGTAAATTGACCAGCACAGGGCAGAGCGAAGTTCAGGGGAAGAGGCTGTCCTCTGCAGTCTATCCGGTTGTTGTAAATACGTTTTGGGATACACTTAGGACAATATGCCTGTCTCAGCAACCTGCCCTAGACCCGTTGTTAAGAAGGGAAATCCCCCACACGAAGGTTAGGACCCTGAAGTGGGTGTGAGAAAAAGAGGCAGCTGACCAACCTGACTAGGAAGCATGGGGCAAACATTAGAAGAGTCTGAAAATAAAACGCCATTATTTAAACTATGCAGAGATGACCCTGAAAGAGAGAATGATTACTGAAGGTTATCAGCATGCCCAAATAAGAAATTGGGGAGTGAAATTTGGCATTTGGGTGGGATCTGGGATTTACATAAATGTCCAAAGAAAGAGGAAGCAATTTGGAGACATAATGCAGGACAAAAATGAAGGTTTTAATGTCCAATTGGAGAAAAACAGCCGAAGAAATAAATAACAGATCTAAGCAAAGTAGTTGGGAGCACAATGCACGTCACAATGAAGGAAATTTGAAATTGTGGGAGACATTAAAAGGACTGCTGAGGATTATGATATGAATAAGGGAAAACAGGATAGGGAGACGAATGATAGGCAGGTTAAGGATAGATGACGAGGTAAGGTTGAAGCCGGCAAAGGTAAAACTGAGGTACCTCTTGACTTGTCTGGACACCCATGCTGTTTAATGATAATGAGACTAAGGAGGAGGAGGTCTGGAACACCCGACCCCAGCCCACGGCGCCGCCACCCCCATATAACGTTACCACTACCCAACCACAGCCGCCTCTGAATACACCGTCCTCCAAGCCCAATAGCCTCCCGAACCAGGGGACGACTTCGGCACAGGGGAGGTAATAGGCTCCAGACTAGGAAACCTTTTTGTAGGAGATGAGCCCTGGATAGATCCAGAGACTGATACTGACTATGACTCTGGTATTGACAATGATGATCCTGAGGGGGTCCCTAGACCCAGAGGGAGAGGGATCCCAAGGCAATTTCACAACAGGACAGTCCCCAATCCTAATGCAGGACATCCGGACCAAGGGACTACTATATAGGTTTATACTCCTTGGAAGCCCCAAGAAATGTGTATGATCATGAACCAGGCCCCAAACAGGAAAAATGATCCCGAGGGATTTATCGATCATATGACTAGCACAATCCAAATGTTTCAGGCGACTCCCCAGGATCTTCTTAGCTTGTGCTGCATGGCTCTTACTATCAGTGAGCAGGAAAGATGGCAGGAAGCTTTGGGAAATCGTGCCGATTGGCAGTCCTTTTCCACCGCAGTCCCACACGCAAAACAGGTGAATACCATAAAGAAGGCTCTAAGAAAGGCCTTTCAACGCCCCGTAGACATCGCTAAGGTCCTCCAATGCCGCCCAAAGGCGGGGGAGGATGGCTGAGATTTTTGGGAACGCTTCTGCTCCCTTTATGCAACCTACGCTGGAGATGCCGTTTATAAGTGCTGAGGAAACGGAGAGTCTGCAGAGAGACTTGGATAGATTGGAAGAATGGGCAGAGAAGTGGCAAATGAAGTATAATGTTGGAAAGTGTATGGTTATGCACTTTGGCAGAAAAAAATAAACGGGCAGACTATTATTTAAATGGGGAAAGAATTCAAAGTTCTGAGATGCAATGGGACTTGGGAGTCCTCGTACAAGATACCCTTAAAGTTAACCTCCAGGTTGAGTCAGTAGTGAAGAAGGCGAATGCAATGTTGGCATTCATTCCTAGAGGAATAGAGTATAGGAGCAGGGATGTGATGTTGAGGGTCACTTGGAGTACTGTGGGCAGTTTTGGTCTCCTTATTTAAGAAACGATGTGCTGACGTTGGAGAGGGTACAGAGAAGATTCACAGAATGATTCCGGGAATTAGAGGGTTAACATATGAGGAACATCTGTCCGCTCTTGGACTGTATTCTTTGGAGTTTAGAAGAATGAGGGGAGACCTCATAGAGACCTCATAGTAGGTAAGTTATTGGAGATAGTACTAAGGGACAGAATCTACAAGCATTTGGATAGACAGGGACTTATTAGGAAGAGTCAACATGGCTTTGTGCGTGGTAGGTCACGTTTGCCCAATCTATTGGAGTTTTTCAAGGAGGTTACCAGGAAAGTGGATGAAGGGAAGGCAGTGGATATTGTCTACATGGACTTCAGTAAGGCCTTTGACAAGGTCCTGCATAGGAGGTTAGTTAGGAAAATTCAGTCGCTAGGTATACATGGAGAGTTGGTAAATTGGATTAGACATTGGCTCAATGGAAGAAGCCAAAGAGTGGTAGTAGAGAACTGCTTCTCCGAGTGGAGGCCTGTGACTATTGGTGTGCCACAGGGATCAGTGCTGGGTCCATTGTTATTTGTCATCTATATCAATGATCTAGATGATAATGTGGTAAACTGGATCAGCAAATTTGCTGATGATACGAAGATTGGAGGTGTATTAGACAGTGAGGAAGGTTTTCAGAGCCTGCAGAGGGACTTGGACCAGCTGGAAAAATGGGCTGAAAAATGGCAGATGGAGTTTAATACAGACAAGTGTGAGGTATTGCACTTTGGAAGGACAAACCAAGGTAGAACATACAGGGTTAATGGTAAGGCACTGAGGACTGCAGTGGAACAGAGGGATCTGGGAATACAGATACAAAATTCCCTAAAAGTGGTGTCACAGGTAGATAGGGTTGTAAAGAGAGCTTTTGGTACATTGGCCTTTATTAATCAAAGTATTGAGTATAAGAGCTGGAATGTTATGATGAGGTTGTATAAGGCATTGGTGAGGCCGAATCTGGAGTATTGTGTTCAGTTTTGGTCACCAAATTACAGGAAGGATATAAATAAGGTTGAAAGAGTACAGAGAAGGTTTACAAGGATGTTGCCAGGACTTGAGAAACTCAGTTACAGAGAAAGGTTGAACAGGTTAGGACTTTATTCCCTGGAGCGTAGAAGAATGAGGGGAGATTTGATAGAGGTATATAAAATTATGATGGGTATAGACAGAGTGAATGCAAGCAGGCTTTTTCCACTGAGGCAAGGGGAGAAAAAAACCAGAGGACATGGGTTAAGTGTGAGGGGAGAAAAGTTTAAAGGGAACATTGGTGGGGGCTTCTTCACACAGAGAGTGGTGGGAGTGTGGAATGAGCTGCCAGACGAGTTGGTAAATGTGGGTTCTTTTTTAACATTTAAGAATAAATTAGACAGATACATGGATGGGAGGTGTATGGAGGGATATGGTCCGTCTGCAGGTCAGTGGGACTAGGCAGAAAATGGTTCGGCACAGCCAAGAAGGGCCAAAAGGCCTGTTTCTGTGCTGTAGTTTCTATGGTTCTAAACATTTCGAATGTTCAAAGGCATGGACAGAGTGGATGTGGCAAAGTTGTTTCCCATGATGGGGGAGTCTAGTACGAGAGGGCATGACTTAAGGATAGACAGGCGCCCTTTCAGAACAGAAATGCGAAGAAATTTTTTTAGTCAGAGGGTGGTGAATCTATGGAATTTGTTGCCACGGGCAGCAGTGGAGGCCAAGTCATTGGGTGTATTTAAGGCAGAGATTGATAGGTATCTGAGTAGCCAGGGCATCAAAGGTTATGGTGAGAAGGCAGGGGAGTGGGACTAAATAGGATAAAATGGATCAGCTCATGATGAAATGGCGGAGCAGACTCAATGGGCCGAATGGCCTGCTCCTTTGTCTTATGGTCTTATGGTCTTTTTGTGAATGTTTTAGAAGGCTGCACCACTGAAGTGCTCACTCAGACTCATGGGGATAGATGCAGGCCTGTTGCCTATTATTCCACGAGGTTAGACCCCGTAGAGCAGGGATTACCCGCCCTGCTCACAGATGCTCCCTGCCATTTATCCCTGCTTATGGCTGCTTCCAACATCACCCTCCAACAGCCAGTTACAGTGTATTTGTCCCATACCATTGTAGCCCTGCTGACCACCCACCAAACGCAACATCTTACCCAGGCCAGACTAAGACGCTATGAAATAGCATTACTTAATAACCCACTCGTCACCTTTGCATACTGTGATACCATCAACCCTGCTACATTTTTAGAGACGGCACCCGTGAGCTGACTGAACCTCCTCATGACTGTTTGCTAAGGAACCATTTTCTCACCTCACCACGCCTCGACCTCTCAGATTCAGGTATTCCAGGGGCACAACTTGCCCTATACGTGGATGGCAGCTTCACCATCTCTGAGATCAGGGAATGCCTCTGTGGCTACATTGTTGTCGACGATGACCACACACTCGAAAGTGGCACTCTCCAGACCCCAGTTTCTGCCCAAAAGGCAGAGCTCTTTGCCCTCATACGAGCCTACGTCTTAGCCAAGGACAAAAAGGCCATTGCTTATACAGACTCTCGCTACGCATTTAGGGTGGCCCATGATTTTGGACAACTCTGGGCACAGAGGGAGTTTCTCTCCTCCTCCAGGACCCCCATCCAGAATGCCATGTATGTAAAGAATCTCCTCCAGGCTATACTCCTCCCTGAAAAATTGGCCAGAACTAAATGTTCGACTCATCTAAAAGACGAATCTGCAGTGACTAAAGGAAGGCTGACTTGGCAGCTAAGCAGGCTGCACAGGAAGCGACTATTATAGTTTCCACTACAGAGCAATTGGCCTTCACCACTACTAAATCACCATGAGCGCTGGACAACTCCAGGCAGGGCTACAGTTCAAAAACTCCAGCGGGACACCCCTGATTCAGAAAAAGAACTCTGGAAGACATACGGATGTGCGCATTCGGTGTCCACAGGCCTCTGGCATACCCCAGTTGGCCAAGTTTGTATTCCTGATGCATTGATGTCTATGTTGCTCGATTGCTTGCATACAAACACCCACCTTGGCAAGAAGGGAATGAGTAATATTTTGCTCCGCACATGGTGGCACCCCAGGCTGGAGGAGGCTGCCACAGCAAAAGTACAAGCCTGTTTAATTTGCCAAAAATCAAACATAGGAAAGGGAGTAAAGTGAGCCCCAGGGAAACCCCCTTGCCAAGTGGCACTTTTGAATGTATTCAGCTTGATTTTATCGAACTACTGCATGTGTACTGTTATAAGCATTAGTTAATGATTGTAAATGTGTTCAGTAAATGGACTGAAGCCTTTCCAACCACCAATAATAAAGCTTCCATGGTGTTAAGGTTGTTGCTTACAGAGATTATACCGAGATTCGCAGTGCCCAGACAAATAAGTTTGGATAATGGCCCTCACTTTGTAGGAAATATAAATAAAAAACCATGTGAGATGCTGCGCATTGAACAGCAGTTTCATTGTGCTTACCACCCAAATGCTGCAGGAATAGAGAAATAGTGGAACAGGCCAATGGCACCCTGAAAAACGAGCTGTCTAAGTTAATGTCCGAAACCGGACTGAGTTGGCTGAAGGTCCTTTTGCTGGCTTTATACCATATGAGAATTAACCTGCACTCCACTACAGGTGTGTCTGCAGCTGGAATTGTTTATGGGTGTCCTGGAACCATATAACAACCGAACTCTTACTCTCACCTAGTCCGACCGACCTGCACTCAGCCCACAACCCTCCATACCTTTCCTGTCCATATATCTGTCCAATTTAACTTTAAACGACAACATCGAACCTGCCTCAAACACTTCCGCTGGAAGCTCGTTCCACACAGCTACCACTCTCTGAGTAAAGAAGTTCCCCCTCATGTTACCCGTAAACTTTTGCCCTTTAACTCTCAACTCATGTCCTCTTGTTTGAATCTCCCCCACTCTCAATGGAAAAAGCCTATCCATGTCAACTCTATCTATCCCCCTCATAATTTTAAACACCTCTATCAAGTCCGCCCTCAACCTTCTACGCTCCAAAGAATAAGGACCCAACTTGTTCAACCTTTGTCTGTAACTTAGGTGATGAAACCCAGGTAACATTCTAGTAACATACATCAAAGTTGCTGGTGAACGCAGCAGGCCAAGCAACATCTATAGGAAGAGGCGCAGTCGACGTTTCAGGCCGAAGGGTCTCGGCCTGAAACGTCGACTGCGCCTCTTCCTATAGATGCTGCTTGGCCTGCTGCGTTCACCAGCAACTTTGATGTATGTTGCTTGAATTTCCAGCATCTGCAGAATTCCTGTTGTTAACATTCTAGTAATTCTCCTCTGCACTCTCTCTATTTTGTTGACATATTTCCTGTAATTCAGTGACCAAAACTGTACACAATACTCCAAATTTGGCCTCACCAATGCCTTGTACAATTTCAACATTACATCCCAACTCCTATACTCAATGCTCTGACTTATAAAGGCCAGCATACCAAAAGCTTTCTTCACCACCCTATCCACATGAGATTCCACCTTCAGGGAATATGCACCATTATTCCTAGATCCCTCTGTTCCACTGCATTCTTCAATGCCCTACCATTTACCATGTATGTCCTATTTTGATTAGTCCTACCAAAATGTAGCATCTCACATTTATCAGCATTAAACTCCATCTGCCATCTTTCAGCCCACACTAGACACCATCCTCCAATCTGACAAACAGTTATTCACCACCACTGTCTGGTGTCACCCATCCAGCCACTGCTGAATCCATTTTACTACTTCAATATTAATACCTAATGATTATACCTTCCAAACCAACCTCCCATGTGGAACCTTGTCAAAGGCCTTACTGAAGTCCATATAAACAACATCCACTGCTTTACCTTTGTCAACATTCCTAGTAACCTCTTCAAAAAATTCAGTAAGATTTGTCAAACATGACCTTCCCCACACAAATCCTGATCAGACCCTATCTATCCAGATAATTATATATACCATTTCTAAGAACACTTTCCATCAATTTACCCACCACTGACGTCAAACTCACAGGCCGATAATTGCTAGGTTTACTCTTAGACCCCTTTTTAAACAATGGAACCACATGAGCAATACGCCAATCCTCCGGCACCATCCCCGTTTCTAATGACATTTGAAATATTTCAGTCAGAGCCCCTGCTATTTCCACACTAACTTCCCTCAAGGTCCTAGGGAATATCCTGTCAGGACCCGGAGACTTATCCACTTTTATATTCCTTAAAAACTCCAGTACTTCCTCATCATTAATCGTCATAGTTTCCATAAATACCCTTCTTGTTTCCTTTACCTTACACAATTCAATCTCCTTCTCCTTAGTGTATACTGAAGAAAAGAAATTGTTTAGACTCTCCCCCATCTCTTTTGGCTCCACACATAGCTGTCCACTCTGATTCTCAAAGGGATCAATTTTATCCCTCTCTATCAATATAAGGGTAGAAATCTTTGGGATTTATTTTCACCTTACTTACCAAAGCAGCCTCGTATCTTCTTTTAGCTTTTCTAATTTCTTTCTTAAGATTCTTTTTACATTCTTTATATTCCTCGAGCACCTCATTTACTCCATGCTGCCTATATTTTTTGTAGATACCTCTCTTTTTCCGAACCAAGTTTCCAATATCCCTTGAAATCCATGGCTCTCTCAAAATTTTAACCTTTCCTTTCAACCTAATAGGAACATATAGAATCTGTACTCTCAAAATTTCACCTTTAAATGACCTCCATTTCTCTATTACATTCTTCCCTTAAAACAAACTGTCCCAATCCACTCCCTCTAAATCCTTTTGCATCTCCTCAAAGTTAGCCTTTCTCCAATCAAAAATCTCAATCCTAGGACCAGTCCTATCCTTCTCCGTAATTATATTGAAACTAATGGCATTGTGATCACTGGATCCGAAGTGCTCCCCAACACAAACCTCCGTCGCCTGCCCTATCTCATTCCCTAACAGGAGATCCAACACTGCCCCTTCTCTAGTTGGTACCCCTATGTACTGCTGCAAACAACTATCCTGCATACATTTTACAAACTCCAAACCATCCAGCCCTTTTACAGTATGGGCTTCCCAGTCTATATCAGGCAGATAAATGCGTGGCTGAGAGACTGGTGCAGGGGGCAGGGCTTCAGATTCTTGGATAATTGCGATCTCTTCTGAGGGAAGTATGACCTGTTCAAAAAGGACAGGTTACACCTGAACCCGAAGAGAACCAATATCCTGGCGGGAAGGTTTAATAGAGCTGTTAGGGAGGGTTTAAACTAATTTGGCAGGGGTATGGGAACCGGAATGATAGAGCGGAGGAAGGAGAGAACAGAAATAAATCTAAGATAGTGAGCAGTAAAGATGTTAGGAAAGGCAGGCGGGTGATGGGGCAAATTTGTAGTCACTGGGATGAGTTGCAGTGAAATCAAACCGAAAAGTACCAAATACTGGTCTTAAGGTTTTATACTTAAATGCACGCAGCATAATGAGTAAGGTGGATGATCTTTTTGTACAGCCACAGATTGGCAGGTATGATATTGTGGCCATCACTGAGACCTGGCTAAAGGATGCATGTCTCTGGGAGCTGAACGTCCAAGGATACACGGTGTATCAGAAGGATAGGAAGGTAGGCAGAGGGGGAGGCGTGGCTTTATTGGTAAGAAATTATATTAAATCATTAGAAAGAGGTGATATAGGATCGGAAGGTGCAGAATCTTTATGGGTTGAGCTAAGGAATAGCAGGGGTAAAAGAACCCTGATGGCAGTTATTTATAGGCCTCCAAACAGCTGCAAGGATGTGGACTACAAATTACAACAGGAAATAGAAAAGGCTTGTCAGAAGGGCAGTGTTATGATAATTGTGGGGGATTTTAACATGTGAGTAGATTGGGAAAACAGGTCAGCACTGGATCTCAAGAGAGAGAATTTGTAGAATGTCTGCGAGATGTTTTTTTAGAATAGCTTATTGTTGAGCCCACTAGGGGATCGGCTGTACTGGATTAGGTATTGTGTAATGAACCGGAGGTGATTAGAGAGATTGAGCTGAAGGAACCTTTAGGAGGCAGTGATCATAACATGACTGAGTTCACTGTGAAGTTTGAAAAAGAGAAGCCGAAATCTGATGTGTCGATATTTCAGTGGAGTAAAGGAAATTACAGTGGCATGAGAGAGGAACTGGCCAAAGTTGACTGGAAAGGGACACTGGCGGGAAAGACAGCAGAGCAGCAGTGGCTGGTGTTTATGTGAGAAGTGAGGAAGGTGCAAGACAGGTATATTCCAAAAAAGAAGATATTTTCAAATGGAAAAAGGATGCAACCCTGGTTGACAAGAGAAGTCAAAGCCAAAGTTAAAGCAAAGGAGAGGACATACAAGGAAGCAAAAATTAGTGGGAAGACAGACGACTGGGAAGTTTTTAAAAGCTTACAGAAGGAAACTAAGAATGTCATAAGGAGGTGTTACGTATCCCAAACCAGCAGAAATGGAACACTCGTCTGGGTTACTAGGAACTAATAAAGATTTATTAAAGACATAAGTAATACAGTACTCTAATTGTAAGGATATCAATGTAACAGGTTAGCAATGATAATACACACATATACACAGAAATAGGGTAATAGGAATCAACCAAGATCTATTGCAGTCTAGGCGTAAAATGATCAGTTTTAAGTGAAGCAGAGATCAGTTCAGTTTAGTGCAGTTCGCAGTAGTGGTTGTTGTTGTACCGTTGGAGAGAGAGAGAGGGATGCAATTTGGTTCAGGAAGACCTCTGATGTCTTTGCATTTGGTTTCGGCAGACCCTTTTATGTCTTTTAATCCCCGCTGTGGTCACCGACTGTGACCCCTCCAGTCCAGATATGATCGTTCTTCCACGGTGAACCCGGCACCCAGGCAAGGGTGGACACACACCCCAGGTTCCCACCGATCGTACCTTTACACCCTGTGAGCCTCTGGTCGGTTTCCATGAACCAGACCTCCAAACTCCAACCCTTTGTGGGGGTACACTGCTCTTTCCAGGGTCTCGTGGTCTTGTGGTGTGTTGCATGCCTTAGCAAACCTGCTCTTTTTATCCCCCTGCTGGGGTGTCACCTGTCCATCAAACTTCAAACAGTTCAGGTTCAAAGCAACCGGTCTGTCAATGTTCTGAACTGTGTTTCTTTTCCGTTAATCCCTCTCTTCTCTCTTATCAGCATTTTGAATGTTTCTCCATTGTCGTTCTTATCTCTCTCATTAGCATCAATCATCCGATAGCTTTGCTTGGTGTCACAGAGGGAAAAGATTAACTATGAAAGGAAGCTAGCAAATAATATCAAAGAGGATACTAGAAGCTTTTTCAAGTATATAAAGAGTAAAAGACAGGTGAGAGTAGATATAGGACCGATAGAAAATGATGCTGGAGAAATTGTAATGGGAGGTAAGGAGATGGCAGATGAACTGAATGAGTATTTTGCATCAGTATTCACTGAGGAAGACATCAGCAATATACCAGACACTCAAGGGTGGCAGGGAAGAGGAGTGTGCACAGTCACAATTATGATAGAGAAAGTACTTAGGGAGCTCAATAGTCTAAAGGTAGATAAATCTCCTGGACCAGATGGAATGCACCTGCATGTTCTGAAGAAAGTAGCTGTGGAGATTGCGGAAGCATTAGCGATGATCTTTCAAAAGTCGATAGATTCTGGCATGGTTCCGGAGGACTGGAAGATGCAAATGTCACTCCGCTATTTAAGAAGGGGGTAAGGAAGCAAAAAGGAAATTCTAGACCTGTTAGCTTGACATCAGTGGTTGGGCAGTTGTTGGAATCGATTGTCAAGGATGAGGTTACAGAGTACCTGGAGGCATATGAAAAGATAGGCAGAACTCAGCATGGATTCCTTAAAGGAAAATCCTGCCTGACAAACCTATTACAATTTTTTGAGGAAATTACCAGTAGGCTAGACAAAGGAGATGCAGTGGATGTTGTATATTTGGATTTTCAGAAGGCCTTTGACAAGGTGCCACACATGAGGCTACTTAACAAGATAAGAGCCCATGGAATTACGGGAAGGTTACATATGTGGATAGAGTGTTGGCTGATTGGCAGGAAACAGAGAGTGGGAATAAAGGGATCCTATTCTGGTTGGCTGCCGGTTACCAGTGGTGTTCCACAGGGGTCCGTGTTGGGGCCGATCCTCTTTACATTGTACATCAACGATTTGGATTATGGAATAGATGGCTTTGTGGCTAAGTTTGCTGATGATACAAAGATAGGTGGAGGGGCCGGTAGTGCTGAGGAAACGGAGAGTCTGCAGAGAGACTTGGATAGATTGGAAGAATGGGCAGAGAAGTGGCGAATAAAATACAATGTTGGAAAGTGTATGGTTATGCACTTTGGCAGAAGAAATAAATGGGGAAAGAATTCAAAGTTCTGAGATGCGATGGTACTTGGGAGTCCTCGTGAAGAATACCTTTAAAGTTAACCTACAGGTTGAGTTGGTGGTGAAGAAGGCGAATGCAATGTTGGCATTCATTTCTAGAGGAATAGAGTATAGGAGCAGGGTTGTGATGTTGAGGCTTTATAAGGCACTGGTGAGACCTCACTTGGAGTACTGTGGGCAGTTTTGGGCTCCTTATTTAAGAAAGGATGTGCTGACGTTGGAGAGGGTACAGAGAAGATTCACTAGAATGATTCCGGGATGAGAGGGTTAACATATGAGGAACATTTGTCTGCTCTTGGACTGTATTCCTTGGAGTTTAGAAGAATAAGGGGAGACCTCATAGAAACATTTCAAATGTTGAAAGGCATGGACAGAGTGGATGTGGCAAAGTTGTTTCCCATGATGGGGGAGTCTAGTACGAGAGGGCATGACCTAAGGATTGAAGGGCGTCCGTTCAGAGCAGAAATGCCAAGACGTTTTTTAGTCAGAGGGTGGTGAATCTGTGGAATTTGTTGCCACGGGCAGCAGTGGAGGCCAAGTCATTGGGTGTATTTAAGGCAGAGATTGACAGGTATCTGAATAGCCAGGGCATCAAAGGTTATGGTGAGAAGGCGGGGGAGTGGGACTAAATAGGATAAAATGGATCAGCTCATGATAAAATGGCGGAGCAGACTAGATGGGCCGAATGCCTGACTTCTGCTCCTTTGTCTTATGGTCTTATGATCTTTCTAAACCCGCCTGCACGTGGCACTGGTAGCAATCCTGAGATTGCTATTGTGGAGGTCCTGTCCTTTAACTTGGCTCCTAACTCCCTAAACTGTCCTTTCAGGACCTCCTCACTCTTCCTACCCATGTCATTGGTCCCTACATGGACCACGACATCTGACTGCTCACCCTCTCTCTTGAGAATACTGAGAACTCAATCCGAGATATTGCAGACCCTGGCACCAGGGAGGCAACGGACCATCCAGGATTCTCAATCTCTACCACAGAACTTCTTATCTGTCCCCCTACCTATCGAATCCTCTATCACTAATGCTCTCCTCTTTTCCCTCCTTCCCTTCTGAGTTGAGGATCCACTCTTGGTGCGAGAGATGCATCCACTGCAACTTGTCCCTGGTAGGTTGTCCCCATCAACAGTATCCAAAGCGATGTACTTATTGTTGGTGAGAACGGCCACAGGGGTGCTCTGCTCATTCTGTCTATTCCCCTTCCCTCTCCTAACAGTCACCCAGCTACCTGTCTTCGAATTCTTAGGGATGACTATCTCCCTGTAACTCCTGTCTATTTCTGCCTCTGCCTCACGAATGATCTGAAGTTCATCCAGCTCCAGTTCCGGTTCCCTAACTCGGTTTGTCAGGAGCTGCAGCTGGATGCACCTTTCACAGGTGTAGTCATCAGGGACAATTGTGCTTGTCCTGACTTCCCACATACTACAAATGGAGCACTCGACTGCCCTAACTGCTGCCTCCATTACCTACTCTTAAGGTAATTAGATTAATTAAAGGAACTGACCTAACCTTACCTCACTTGGAGTGAAGCTCTTCCTCAGCCTCTGCTCGCCGAAGCCTCAGGAGTCAAAGCCTTCCTACTCTATCTCCCTCTACTCCATCATCCACTACAACATCACGCTCTGTTAATCTGACATGCAGTCTCCCACCCAAATTGATCTAAATGTCATGGGGGACGAATTGCAGAAGTACTTTTGCCAAATAACATCCTCTCTAACGTTTCTCCACTCCCAGGTAAAGAATACCCTTAAGGAGCCTGGAGGCCAGGGAATGGAGTGGCCAGAGTTGAAAATTGGAGTACTGATGGAAAGGGCCATTCCAGATACTACTGCAAAAGCCAACAGCAGTTAAAGTTCAAGGACACAGCCACCAGATCCACCTAAGTGATTGTAAACAATGGGCTCCACAGGTGGACTAAAGACTATTGTTGGCCTTCTCATTGTTATAACTACCTCCACGGTACTAAGCCTGGAAGACAATTTATTTTATAAGACTCATATGTGTCTGCATAGTTACCGTACTGCATGTTATCCTTTGATAAAATCTGTAGGAAGCACTGTTTGTTGCTAACCCATTGGGGCTAAATTGGGCAGAACATGACTTAATAGTGGAGGATAAATCAGGGGCAGAACGTAAGAGGATAAGGAGAAAGTTTAAAAGGGGGGTCGGGGAAAGTGTCTTAAGAGAGTGGGTGGTGAGACCACTGGCGAGGTTGCTGGGGATTATCCCTTCCGTTTTGCAGGAGAAGGGGGAGGGTGCGTCCTTGTCAGGATTCCCCCGGAGATATCCTGCCTGAAGCAACATTCTCTTGCAAATGTATCCACGAACAAAGCGTACCCCTCTTTAAGGGAATTCAGTATGTATGTGGATATTGCAATGGGGCTCATGTGTCGGCAGGTTCAGGGACTTTTGAGTACTCCTCCCTGTATCCACAGGAGTACCTATGGTATGACAAAATAGTGAGCTATGAAAATACCTGCTACCGGCCCAAGGCAGGATATGTGTTATTGTACAACGGTACCTGTACTACAGCTACCACCACTCTGCCTAACCTCCTTGCAGTAGGAACGATCGGACCACTTTCTGTTCCCTGTCTTCAGGTTGCCCACGTTTGATGACGACTGTCAGCTCGAGCCGTGAGTAAGGAATTCTGTGCTGACTGGAGGAATCCTGTTTCTCTGGGCTATGGGTTTCTGAGCACTCTCTGTCTAGGGGGTTTGGCAGGAACCATAGCTGCAAAGAACCGCAAATACCTCATTTGTTGTCTGGTGGCATTGGGAAACAGTACGATGGAAGGCCTGGAGGCTGTTAACAGAGATTTGATGGAGTTGCGACTTCATGCACAGCAGACCAGGTATGCTGTGGATTATCAGTAGGCCCAACAGGAAGGTGTATGCGCTATAGTCAGAGACAAATGTATCACTCATGTTATTGATGAATCATACAACGTGACCCATGCCATTCAGTCTATTAAGAAACAATTGGATGATTTCAGGCAAGATTCGGGGAAGGGGGATGGCTGGTTAGGATGGTTGGCCTAAAGATGTAATTGCCGTGGAAGATTTCCTCTTGCTGTCAGTCCTCGAGCTGTCAGTCGTCATCAAACGTGGGCAACAGGTATTACATTTTACACGGGTATATGGGACAATCCATCAGGATTTCCAAGATTAGTAATGCTCTTGAATTTGATCTTGTAATTGTGTCCTCCCAGAAATGGAGCCCATCTCTGAATTTGTGCTGCTACTGTTAGTGGATCACCCTCTCTGCATTGAAAATGGACACCAGTGAGTAATGTTCAGTAATGAGTGTAAGCTCCCTCCTGTACAAGTTGTAGTTGCAACATTTTAAAGTCTCTCTGTCAATCTGTACATATTTTTTCTCTGCACTGGCAACAGAACACGTTGCCAAGGCTATGGGGTATTCACTTCCATCTCTCTTAAAATGTGGCATGACCACCTATACCATAGGATGAGGCATCACAAGCAAGCTTCATTGGATGATATGGATGATATACTGCATGAGTACAAAGTTTGATATCTCCACTTCCTTTACCTTTTTGAAAACCAACTCTCATTGCTTTGTCCATTGCCATTTCTTCCCAATTTGTAGTAATCAGGTCAAAGGGTATCAGGACCTTATTATAAGAAATGACTAATCCTAAAAAGAACCCCAAATATGACATGTCCTTTGGCCTTTAGGCATCTACTCCTGCTTGAAATTTCTCGTATATATATATATAATCTCTGGGTGTCAATTGTGTGACCTCAGTACATGATGTTCGGTTTAAAGAATTTATAAGTCATTATTGTTGTGTTGAGCTCTGTGTCCATAATCTTCCAATCTTTTTAACACCCAGACATGGCAGGTATTCCTTAACATCCTTACCAGTAACAATGATGTATCCAGGTAACACTGTGTGCCTTGGCAGCCTTGCAGGACCTGAACCATAGCCATCTGCCAGAGTGCAAGTGCAGATGCTGCTCCAAAAATAGGCCTATTATAGTGTTGGGCCCTTGGTGAGTGTTTATTTTGGACTCTTATCCCATTTCCATTCTATAGGTAAATATCAGTTGTCCACTTTGATGAAGTGTTTTCCTCCAGAAAGGTTGGTAAAGCTCTGTCATTGTAAAGATATTTCTACTACTGGGTTGCTGATAACCATAAAATTACCACAGATCCTGTCTGACCCATTCATCTTAGCAACTGGGACATTGCCTTTGCCCATAGGCTCCTCTCAACCTTTGAAAGAAATCCTTCAACCTCCGTACACTCTTAGCTCACTGAGTACTTTATCATCGAAAGTATAATGAATTAGATGAGTATTCTGACCAGATTTGTGTACTGGAGCAACATATCCACAGGAGTTGCCATCTTGCTGGAATCCTGGAATATCTGCAGCAAAGAGGCATTCATCAAGATATTCTTCATTAATTACAGCTACCATGCCCTCAAAACTATTCATAGTCGTAGTCATAGTAATACTTTATTGATCCTGGGGAAAATTGTTTTTTGTTACAGTTGCACCATAAATAAATAAATAGTAATAAAACCATATATAGTTAAATAGTAATATATAAATTATGCCAGGAACTAAGTCCAGGACTAGCCTATTGGCTCAGGGTGTCTGACCCTCCAAGGGAGGAGTTGTAAAGTTTGATGGCCACAGACAGGAATGACTTCCTATGACGCTCTGTGTTGCATCTCAGTGGAATGAGTCTCTGGCTGAATGTACTTCTGTGCCCACCCAATACATTATGTAGTGGATGGGAGATATTGACCAAGATGGCATGCAACTTAGACAGCATCCTCTTTTCAGACACCACTGTCAGAGAGTCCAATTCCATCCCCACAACATCACTGGCCTTACGAATGAGTTTGTTGATTCTGTTGGTGTCTGCTACCCTCAACCTGCTGCCCTAGCACACAACAGCAAACATGATAGCACTGGCCACCACAGACTCATAGAACATCCTCAGCATCGTCCAGCAGATGTTAAAGGACCTCAGTCTCCTCAGGAAATAGAGACGTCTCTGACCCTTCTTGTAGACAGCCTCAGTGTTCTTTGACCAGTCCAGTTTATTGTCAATTCATATCCCCAGGTATTTGTAATAAGCTCAATACC